>NW_023425404.1:168735264-169335264 GCF_014108245.1 Pipistrellus kuhlii | reverse complement strand
AAATCTAAAGCTTCTAGAATTAAATTTTTATTTTAAAAGTGGCACTTGAAATGCTATACCGAAGATATATTAGTGACCTACATAGGGATTAAAAAAGGGTTGCTTCTGAAAATACCTCATGTTTAGTAGAATTTTTCATCACAATTCAGAACAGCCCCCTCCCTTGGCAGTCACTGAGGAGTGAGGCAGGGAGACAGAGCTCGTTTCTGAGCGGTGTAATTAGCTCTCTCTCAGAGATGGCCTGAGGATTTACTTGTTTTGCCATGTTTAGATTTCGGCTTAGAGCTCAGGCATGTTATTTTAAGATCCAGGGCCTTTACAGGAAAAGGGAAGCATGGAAAACACATCAATTATTATAAAACTAAATGTCCAACAAAAATAATTTACATGGAAGTGAGCAATTGGATAAGACTTGGAAGCCAGCCGTCCCGTTCAGAGACCCATCTGTATGGAATTTCCTTGTTTTAAGAAAATCCTTTCACATAGTCTGTGAAAAGAAGGTTCATTCCCCTCTCTTTTCCTCCTCTGAAAAAGATGGAAGAGTGAAAAATTGGATCAATTTTGCAATCGATCCACCACAACAAGATGTAATAAATAAAGCATGCGTATTTGTTCTATATATAAATGGTTTTTATGTATTTTATCTTATATACAACGTATATATAAATCTAACACATATCATCTAAGATATAATGTACATCTACCATGTTTCCCCGAAAATAAGACATCCTCCGAAAATAAGACCTAATGCATGGAAAGATAAGAAATCCCCTGAAAATAAGACTTAGCACAACTTTGGGTGAAGAAATTAATATAAGACACTGTCTTATTTTTTGGGAAACAGGGTATATGCAAATATGTTCTATATACATGTATGTTAGATTATACTTTGTGTTAGATCTTCCTCTCTGTCTCTCTCTTTCAAGCATAAAACAAATGCCCATAAAACAAACATCTCAGCACTCATCACACAATTTAAGAAAGAGAATATTTCAACATCTTTGAATCCTCTTCAGTATTCCTCCCTAATCACATCACTCACCCTTTCTCTGGAGGTAACCACTGTCTTGAATTTTATATTTGTTTTTCTCTAGTTTTTCTTACAGTATTACCAGACTGCTCCCCAAATACATCTCTAAACAATATCTTTTTAGTTTTGCATATTATTAAATTTATGAAAATGAATTTAGATTGAATGAATGTTTTTATGACTTGTCTTTTCTCACTCAACAGTGTGGGCATTTTTAGGATACATTTTTTGCTGCTTATGTTTTCTCTTCTGTAAAATATTTTTTTATAATTTATATCTACCTTTCCTTTGGGTTATCATTTTCTTATTAAATTTTATTGTTTTAAAATATTTACATTCTGTATCATAGGATAATTATATTTCATGAATCCATTAATTTTTTGGCCCAATTTTTTTATTGTTTGAAGCATTACAAATAGTAGTACATATGTCTCCTTTCCCCCCACTTGACCTCCCCCAGTCTCCCCTACCCCCCTGCATATGCCTTCATCTACTCCTTCCCCGCACCCCCCATATCTTGTATCCATTGGTTATGTTTATATGCATGCATACAAGTCCTTCGGTTGATCCCCCACCTCCCTTGCCTTCCCGCTATAGTTTGATAGTCTGTTCAATGGTTCTTTCATAAAAATAAAAAAATAAAAAAAACCAACAAAAAAAAAATATTTACATTCTGGATACTAATCACTTATTGGTTATATTGTTGAAAGTATTTTGCCCCAGTTTGTACTTACATTTTAGCCGTATTTACTGTCTTTTTAATAAAGAGCTCTTTATTTTAATTTAATTAAATCTATCAAAAAATTTCTTTATAGTTGTGCTTTTTGTGTCTTGTTTATAAAAGCCTTCTCCACTTCTAAGTCTATTATTTTCTTTTAAAAGGTTAAAATTTGCCGAAACCGGTTTAGCTCAGTGGTAGAGTGTCGGTCTGCAGACTGAAAGGTCCCAGGTTCGATTCCGGTCAAGGGCATGTACATTGGTTGTGGGCACATCCCTGGTGGGGGGTGTGCAAGAGGTAGCTGGTCGATGTTTCTCTCTCATCGACATTTCTAGCTCTCTATCTCTCTCCCTTCCTCTCTGTAAAAAATCAATAAAATAATAAATAAATAAATAAATAAATAAATAAATAAATAAATAAAAAGGTTAACATTTTTAGGGTCACATTTACATGCTTATTTAACTAGGATCCACTTTTAAGTAAGATAGGAGAAATAGTCCCATTTCATGTTTTGAAAATATTTCTCTGTTGTTTCCTGATTTTTCAGTGCTACTAATGAGAATTCAAGTTTTAGTCTAACCATTCCTTTTCATATGATACATCAATTAATTCATGGCTACTCTTGTTTCCTCTATATCTCTACATACTTTTTCTACCACTCCAGATAATTCTGAAGCAAACCCCTGACATCATATCTGTAATAGTTCAATACACCCAAGGATTTTCTTTGAAAAACAAAACAACAATACTATTTTTTTAATCTCTTAAAAACCTATGGTAATCACTTACTATTAAATTCTTCTAGACTTTAAATTTTTTTTCTGATTCCTTGACCATACTTTTAATATCCTCTTTAATTTCTTTGAACATATTAAATTAATTAAAATTTAATTAAAATTTTCTAGTATTTCTGTGGGCCTGATAATATTATTTCTGCTGGCTCTTGTACATGGCAATTTGTTTCTTCATGTGTTTGTGATTCATTTCTTCCTGTGAGCTTACAGTCACTGAAACTTTGGTGTGGCAGTCTTTTGAGACTTGGATTCAGGTTCATTTCCCCAAAAACCACCTCATTTGATGATCTCAAAAACATTTTTATCTTCATGTTTCACATTGCATTGGATGTTATGTATGTAAAAAAGGGACCATTGTATAGAAACAGACTCAGAGAGAACAGACTGACAGCACTTGGGGGGTGGGGTTGGTTGTGGGGCTGGGTGAAAAAGGCAAAGGGATTAAGCAAAAACAAATGAAACAAAACACACACACACACACACACACAACTCATAGACACACACAGACAATAGAATGGTGATCACCAGAGGTCAAGGAGGGGTATAGGGAAGATAAATGGTGATGGAAGGAGATTTGATTCGGAGTGGTTAACACACAATACAATATACAGATGATGTATTATAGAATTGCACACCTGAAACCTATATAATTTTATGAGCCAATGTCACCCCACTAAACTCAATAAAAAAGGAAAACAAGGAGATTATTTAATTGATTTAATAGAAAGTGAGATGGCAAAAGAAAAATTCCTACCCAAGGTGACTCCCCAAGGTTCTGTTATCAAGACAGCTGGATTCTGCCACACAAGAATCCTCTTTATCAGAACTCCCTAGGTTCCTGACCTTTCCCACTTTCCAAATGAAAACCCCAGTTCCTGTCCATTCTTCTGGATCTCCCTCAATTTTCATAAAAGGTCCTGTGGGAAGTCAGTTTGAATAATTAGAATTGATACTTTGCTTGCAAGCAAAATAGAGGCTCTTTCCTTCGGAAACCACAGTGACATGAATATCCTCCAAGGGCATATTGTTCTCCAAATAACCCAATTTGTTTTTCCTAAATTTGCATTTTCATTTGATTCATTAAAGATGAGTTTATCTTTGTAATAAGAAACCTGTGATTCTCTTGACTAGTCCAGTTTGTGTTGTTGGTTACCATAGCAAGATCCTGAGGCCATTTGCTCATTGAACATTCAGTTTCCAGGGCCTACTAGTTATTTAACAAAAGCTTTCTCCTAAGAATGAGCGCTCACCCCAGCCATCAGTGAGGGTTGGAGTGAGGGAGTTTGAGGAACACAGGGCAAAATCCTTCAAAACCACCCCTTAGCATCAGAAAATCTCCATCAGACAAACATGTTAGATTTTGAATGAAAAACAACCCCCAAATACCCTAAGTCTTCTTGATAATTGAAGTAAGCAGCAGCTTCACACATGTTCTCAAGTGTATTTAAGCGTCCTGCAATGACGCTTAAATACACTTGAGGGCAGATTTGGCGGGGCACCTTCTATGTGCTGGGAGTATTCTGGTTGCTAGAGAGCTACCCTATCTAATAAAAAAGTAATATGCAGATTGACCATCACTCCAATACACAAGAAGGCTGCCCCCATATGCTCAAAGATGGCTGCCCCCATGTGGACACAAGATGGCCAGCAGGAGAGGGCAATTGGGAGGGACCAGGCCTGCAGGGGAGGGCAGTTGAAGGTGATCAGGCCAGCAGGGGAGGGCAGTTATGGATGACTAGGCCAGCAGAGGAGGACGGTTGAGGGAGACCAGGACTGCAGCGGAGTGCAGTTAGGAGTTACCGGGCCATCAGGGGAGGGAAATTGGGGGTGACCAGGCCTGCAAGGGAGGGCAGTTAGGGGTGACCTGGCCTGCAGGGGAGAACAGTTGGGGGACCAGACCTGCATGAGAGGGCAGTTGGAGCTACCCAGGACTATAGGGGAGGGCAGGTGGCAGGTGCCAGGCCTCCAGGGAAGGGCAGTTGGGGGAACTAGGCTGGCAAGGAAGGGCAGTTAGGGGTTACTGGGCCAGCCAGGGAGGGCAGTTGGGGTGACCAGGCCTGCAAGAAGGATAGTTAGGGGTGACCAGGCTGACAGGGGAGGGCAGTTAGGCACAATCCAGCCAGCAGGGGAGCAGTTAGGTGTTGATCAGGATGGCAGGGGATTGTTTAGGGGGTGATCGGACTTGCAGGCAGAAGTGGTTAGGAGCAATCAGGCAGGCAGGCAGGTGAGTTGTTGGGAGCCAGCAGTCCTGGATTGTGAGAGGGATGTCCTATTGCCTGTTTAGGCCTGATCCCAGGTGCCATATCCTTTGAGGAGTCACAGATTGGAGAGAGTGCAGGCTGGGCTGAGGGACACACCCCTCCCCTCCAGTGCACGCATTTTGTGCACTAGGCCTCTAGTAGACAAATAAGAGCCAATTCCTGCCATCAAGGGGGATCTCTTCTATAATTATTTGATGTGTTCATCTGCGTGACCCCAGGAAAGGGTTCATATTTTGTCCTCTTTGATGAGTTATTTTTAATAACACAGTAGAGCTTTACCCACCCTTATTAAGTTCTCACTCTCATTTCTTGATAGCTTAGTTGTTATTTTTGCCTTATATTTTTATTTTGAGTTGTTTTGGGGTTTGCAATTGGCACAGATACTCAATATAAAATATTCATTAAATGAATGTAGAAACAATTGTATATTTTAAATGCCTCAACATGAGTGTTCGTTGGTACAGCAGAATTCCCAGGAGAGAAGTGCATATGTTTATAAAACACCAAAATACAAGAATCTGATCTAATATGTATTTTAAGAACATAAGTACGTTTTCCACTAAGGATCTTAGGTTGATGAGAATCAGAATTTGACTTACATTTCATTGTTTGGTTTGAAGCTTAAACACTTGATTTCCAAATATTTTTGCTTTTAAGGAAAATCCTCCAGATTCCATCAAAATAGTAGATTAAGTATGCTTACTCCAGTCCCCTGCCTCACAAAATAGACCTGCAAATCTATTTTAATAAATGTTTTACATAAGCTCTTTCTTAAGGAATAGTTAATAGGTAAATTTAAGATAATCTATTTCAGTTAGAAAAACAAAACATTTCTAAATGCATTTAAAAGAAGATTTGTTTTATTAACTATATTTTTTCATTAACCTCAAAGAAATGTAAATGACAAGGAAATAAAATTATTTGAAAAATAATTATTTGCCTTACTGGTGCATGTGTTTTCTCTCTCATATGTTAGTTATCATGTCTTTATGTGTTATGAATTTATTGTTTTTATGAAATAAGATGAGCACTTGTAAGAGAGCTCACTATTTGGTGATACATAATTACATTTTACCAATATTGTAATTACTGAATGGTACACATATGCATCATTCACATTTTTGTTTAGGGTTAGACTCCTTTTACTCTAAGTGACTTCAATCTAGAAAGATTAATAAAGCATTTTAAAATAATTTGTATCAGTATCTTCTGAATACAGCTATCATTTGTCATCATGTAATCTAAGATTGTCTTCTAGTTTTGGGGAGACCAATGGGTTGGTGATCATATAATCACAGTATTGTAGAGCTGGAAAAAGCCAAATGTAACCTAAGTCCTTCATTTTACATCGGTGATATCTTGGCTCATAAAATTAAGTGATTTGTTGCCCTCGCTGAGTGGCTCAGTTGGTTGGAGCATCCTCTCATTCATCAAAAGGTTGTGGGTTCGATTCTCAGTCAGGGCACATACTCAGGTGCGGGTTCAATCCCTGGTGGGGCCGCAACTGATTGATGTTTCTCTCTCCCCCTTTCTTCACTCTCTAAAAAAAATTAAAAATAAAAACAATCCTTGGATGAAGTTTAAAAAAAAATTAAGTGATTTCTTCACCCTTCTAACCTTATATGCAATGGAGGATTGTAGAAAGGACACAGGTGTTAGAAGGAAACTGACCTAGATTTAACCCTAGCTCCACTGCATAGTAGCTGTGTGGGTCCTCTGTAAAATGGGGTTCATGATACTGCTCTTGCAACGTGGTCTCAAGAATTAGATGTAGGGCTGGGACCAGTTTGGCTCAATGGATAGAGCGTCGGCTTGGGGACTGAAAAGTCCCGGGTTC
This sequence comes from Pipistrellus kuhlii, assembly GCF_014108245.1. Lineage (NCBI taxonomy): Eukaryota > Metazoa > Chordata > Mammalia > Chiroptera > Vespertilionidae > Pipistrellus > Pipistrellus kuhlii. The sequence continues at coordinate 169,328,624 of NW_023425404.1, read as the reverse complement.
GATTCCGGTCAAGGGCAGGTACCTTGGTTGAGGGCATATCCCCAGTAGGGGGTGTGCAAGAGGCAGCTGATCAATGACTCTCTCTTATCGATGTTTCTAACTCTCTATCTCTCTCCCTTCCTCTCTGTACAAAATCAATAAAATAAAAAATAAAAATAAAAAAATGCCACTGGGATGCATAATTAAAAAAAAAAAGAATTAGATGTAGGAATATGTATGGTAGATAGTCGGTACTCAGTGAGTGGTAGCTATGGTTAATTTTCCTCCATTCTTGCAGAGGAAGACAATAATAGTATAACGATTTCCGTTCCTGAGCTCTTTTTAGATGCCAGGCAAAACACTTTAAACTCCCATTTTGAATCTTCACAACAACCCAAGTATTGTTGATATCATTCTTTTATAAATAGGTAAGTTAGACTCAGTAAGGTTAAGTAACATACCAAGACCACTTAGAAAGTAAGATGCAGAGGCAGGGTTCAAACCCAGGTCTGCCTGGCTTTCCTACACACCCCACTCTCCCCAAGTCTTTTGGAATCAGGAAGCTGATTCCACTCCATAGATGGTCCTTCTCTCTATGTCTGTTAGACTGAAAGAGAAGCCACGATTCACTAATAAAGATGAGTAAAAATATCAACTACCACCTTAAAATGAATGCAAGGGGGAAAGGCTTCAGATTTCTGCAGTTTTACTTGAGCCCCTCAGGAACCAAGGTGAGACTAGAAGATAATGAGACAGATGTTTGACTTTCAGCTTAAACAGTGCAATTTTTAGTGCTCTGTGTTTGTTTTAGCAATACTTTATAGTGGTTGCTGTTGAAATGATGGAAAGATAAAAATCTTTTTTCAGCATTTGGAAATACTTTTTTATGTGTGTTCATTTGTATTTGAGTGGCAGTGTTACGATCAGCTTCAAGATATTTATGCTAACTTCCGATGTTAGCTGATTTCCCTTAGCTCTGCTGTAGTAAAATTCAGGTAAACACAATTTTACCATGCTTCTGGAGCAAGGTCAAAAGATTAAAACATGCAAGGCCATCTTTCTTTCAGTCTAACAAAGCAGTTAGCTGGAATTTCACTTACTGTCTTGAGTTTTCTTGCTTTATGAAGACTCTGATTTCTTTGGTTGTTGAGTGACTCTTAATCACATGGACTTATCACTGGAGATGGTGGTTAAAGGGGGGCTGAAGGCTCTCCCTTCTGTGCTGGGCGCCTACAGTTCCTGGGTGCTAAAATGTGGGAAATAGCCTCATAGCCAAACTGCTTATAGCCTGACTTGTAGAACAGAATCCAACTTGTTACCTTATTGACTGCCCTTTTGTCAAGAAAAATTACAACCAGTTAATCCATTAACAAGTATTTTAAGAATATTTAAAGGGTATCTGTCATGCCATAGATACCATTGAAGTATAATATACTGGAATAAGCAAGAATTCCTGGACAAGAAAGCTCAAGTCATGATGATGATGATGATGATGATGATGACGACGACGACGACAACGACAATAATAATAGTGATGACCAGAATAACGGTGGTGTTGATAACTACCAATCGCTAAGCATCTTTCATGTATCAGGGTCAAGGATCTGTCTGTTTATAAAACCCCTCCTCTTCCTAGCATGACTCATGTCATGGTAACTCCCACAGTGCAATAGTATGGGAGATACTCTGTAGGTAGCTCACTTTAATGATCCATTGTTAGAAAGTTACAGGGTGAGGGATACTAGAAACATGATATGAGAAAATCAGATTTGTGAGAAATAGAAATTAAATCCCTATACTTTTATAAACTTCATTTTCCTGGCAATAATCACACCTACAAGGTATCATAGGATAGTTGTAAAGATCAAGTTAGAGGCTTCTGAAAACTAAGAGGTGTATAAAAAGTATTTCATAACCAGTAGTCATTAATAATATTATTACTACTAGAGGCCTGATGCACAAAATTTGTGCAAGAGTAGGCCTTTGCAGCCTCAGCAACTGCCTTGATCCCTCCCTTGCAGCTTTGGAGGCTCTCTCGATACCGAGACTACAGCCCTGGCTTCTTCTGGTAGGTCATCTGGAAGGACATTTGGACAATTGTTCTACCGTTCGGCAGTCTGGTCAATTTGCATATTACGCTTTTATTATTATAGATTGTTAGACATAGTCTTATCCTCTAAAAAGTCTCAGTGAGCTGAAACCAGTTTGGCTCAGTGGATAGAGCAACAGCCTGTGGACTGAAAGGTCCCAGGTTCTATTCCAGTCAAGGGCACGTACCGTATTTTTCGGACCATAAGACGCACTTTTTTCCCCCCCCCAGAAGTGGGGGAAAAAAGTCCCTGCATCTTATGGTCCAAATATAGCCTACACATATACTTTAAAAAAAAAGTTTTTTTACTTGCCCGGCTCTGTGTGGTCTCTGTGTGCTTGCCCGGCTCTAAAATGGTTCTAAATGCTGCTGTTTACTTTATAGGGTTGATTACATGTGTTTATGACTGTGATGTTGGGTTTTAATGCACATAAAATATTTTAGGACACTATTTGTTTCAGAATCTTTTTTTCTTCATTTCCCTTCTCTAAAAACTGGTGCGTCTTATGGTCTGGAGCATCTTATGGTCCGAAAAATACGGTATGGTGGTTGCAGGCACATCCCCAATAGGGGGTGTGCAGGAGGCAGCTGATAGATGTTTCTCTCACATCAATGTTTCTAACTATCTCTCTCCCTTCCTCTCTGTAAAAAAGCCAATGAAATATATTAAAAAAATAAAAAGTCTCAGTGACATGGAAGAAATTTATAAGAAGAATATGGTCGAGAATAAATGCCAGAGAAAAGCCAAAAGTTAAGGAGAATAAGACTCAGATAATATTCCTTTATTACCACAGGGCTATTGGAAAAGCAAGTCAGATAGGTCATGAGGCCAGGCATGAAGAACTAACTGGAAATTCATATGCCTCTCCCCTGTGGATGCGGTGCACTAGCCAAGGTCTTGCATCATGCTCTCTTCCACGGTAGGGCTGTGCTCATACTGCTTTCTGAGCCTCAGCTCCCTGATCCTTGGATGGGGGTATATTTAAGTCCTTGGGGCAGACTCAGGTCCATGGTTTTCTTCATCTGTTTCTCCTGAAGCTGCCCTCTGTGGCTTCTCTTCAGGTGAGGCTGATTATGTTCCCAGGAAAGCTACCCTGCACTGCAGTCTTCAGATTTGTGAGCGAGTAGAAGACACTAAAAAGTTACAGTCTACTGAAATTCACACAAGGGATGAAAGGATGAGAGCCATCTCCTCTGTCACATGATAGATTGTAAGTGTCATTAGCTTTGTTTTCTAGCTTGACAGCAGACAGTCAATAAAGTACTGGGTCCATTTAGCAGAAACAATTGGTCCAGCCAAATTCAGTATTTGCTTTCATCTAATCTGTGTCAGTTTGCGATACATTTAATTTACATAAACAAAATCTTGCTTCTCCTGAATATTTCAGCTTTTACTTTTCCCCCCTGATGGTCTAACTCTGAAGGTAAGCAGCACTGACCTCAGATGGCTTTCACAGAGACAGCGCAAGGAACTTGGCTGAGCCGAAACCGGTTTAGCTCAATGGATAGAGCGCCAGCTTGGGGACTGAAAGGTCCCGGGTTCGATTCCGGTCAAGGGCATGTACCTTGGTTGCGGGCACATTCCCAGTAGGGGGTGTGCAAGAGGCAGCTGATCAATGATCAATGATCAATGACTCTCTCTCATCGATGTTTCTAACTCTCTATCTCTCTCCCTTCCTCTCTGTACAAAATCAATAAAATATATTTTAAAAAAAAAAGAACTTGGCTGAAAAACATCTTGGAGCTGGTTTTAACTAATGAATCAATGAATCAGTTGTCATGCAGAGTTTTAAAAAGTAGGTTATACATATTTATGGAAAAATTTTCAAACAGAACAAAAGGGTAAATAGTGAAAAGTAAGTCTTTCTGATTCTTCTTCCTTTTTTTTTTTTACATCACATTGGTGGCATGATACCATCTAAGCTGCACACAGATGAAATTTGAGGTTTTATATTAAGAAAAACAAACGTTTCCTACTTGATCAATGCTGTAAATTTGCAAACTATGAATATATTTAATTTACTTGCCTGAGAATGGCAGCTGCCATTAAATATAATATAAGCCATTAAATATAATAGAATAGAATAGAATAGAATAGAATAGAATAGAATAGAATAGAAAAGGGCGGCAGAGAGAAAAAAGGAGAGAGCAGTCAAGGTGGGTGAAGCATAACACCCTGACTCTGACATGGATTTTCTCCCCTTTCTCCCTTTCTGAGCTTTTGAAAACTAAGAATGCATTTGAGATAGTAACGAATATATGCACTCCTTAAGTTTGTTAAGGAATAAACAGACTTATGCTTACCCCTGCTCATAGCTTTCTTGTTGCTTGAAACGATAGTTTCCAGGCCTAATTTCATGGGTCAAACAGAAAATACACATCAAACAGAATGTTTGAAATACCTTTCTTGGCCAGCTTATTATTATTTCATAGTTTAATGCTGCAGTGCTAGCTTATTCTTACTTGTTCTATCTAAGTTACCATGTGCCTACTTCGTGGAAGAGCTGATTAAGGAATTTGCCGGTGATGTGTAATGTGGAAGTCAGACTCTTCCTCCATTGAACTTCAGAAAAAACACGTCCTGTGAGGGCCCCATTCGAATAATTCACAAGGGCGGCCAAAGTCCTGTGCTCTAGCTTTGCAAATAATTTCAAAAATCATTTAGAGGAAAACAAAGTTTACATGGTCATCTCGAATTTCAAGAACGGTCTCCTATTTCCCTGGCCCTTTCCTGACACTGTTATTTCTTACCAACATGAAACAAAGAACAGAAGAACCTGTTTCTAATACTTACCCTTAGGTGGTTTCTTTCAAATACCCATTCCCACTAAAATAAATAAATAAATAAATAAATAAAAAGGGAAAATTCTAAAAGTCCAAGGAAAGTCTCAAGAGTATGCCTGTGCCCCCAGGCTGCCCTCAATTTTCTTTTAAGCCCGATTTCCTTGGGTCTATCGGGTTTGGCTCAGAGTAGATACAAACAAGTTTCTTCTCATGGCTTTTGTTTTACAAGTCATTGGAAAGTTAATCAACCACCTCTCTAAAAGATACCATTTCCGAGTTAAAATATTTCACACATGGATCATAAATGAGAAATTCCATATCCACCTCACCCCACCCCTTCATCCTCCTTATATTCTCCAGGCGTTGAAGCTCTTCTATAGTAGAACTAACAAACCTACACATTAGGAGTGGTTTTAATCTCAAGCCAACCAGAACCAGGATTTTTTCATTATTAATTTACTAATTAATACATATAATTAATAATTTCTATTTCAATAACGATTCTACCATGGTAAATAAGCATTGCAATGTGAATATTTCTCTCTTTTTCACTTCCAGTGTGGTTAGAGAGCGGTCCAGTTCCTGAGTAGGGATGGCTGGATATTGAGAAAATGAAAGAGACAGACACAGAGATAGAAAGAAAAAGCTGGGGCCGGGTGGACCACTATCCTCTGACAGGGACAGGGACAGGGACCCAGAGCCAATAAGCCTGTTTATTTTTATTTTATTTTATTTTAATATATTTTATTGATTTTTTTACAGAGAGGAAGAGAGAGGAATAGAGAGTTAGAAACATCGATGAGAAAGAGTCATCGATTAGCTGCCTCTTGCACACTCCTTACTGGGGATGTGCCTGCAACCAAAGTACATGCCCTTGACTGGAATCAAACCTGGGACCTTTCAGTCCGCAAGCCAATGCTCTATCCACTGAGCCAAACCGGTTTCGACAAGCCTGTTTATTTTATACAGCAAAAAACAGGAAGTTTTACTAAAAGGCAAGACAAAGGAGATTATGCACATTCTTGGGTGGGCCTGAGTCATTTTCATTTCTGGTACTTGGCTGGATTTAAATAACAAAACCCACCCCTTGGCACCTGGGCTGAAGGTCAAGCTGAAAACACTCCTGCCTCTGGCAAAGTGTGTTTCCAGGATGTGGCTTTGCCAATGCTGCTTGATTCAGCTGACAATAATTAGAGAAATGCCCATGTTCCTTCCCAGGTGCTCTCTACAATATATGGTATTTGTCAGATCTTTAGTTTCTCCACTGTCTTCTCCATTACCTAGTCCTTATTTCCCTCTTGAGTTTGTAAATTTACTTAAATTATATACCTCTCAACTTATGCACAGCAAAGGACCTATCTTGGCAGAATCTGCCTCTAAAACAATATGTAGTTTCTGGCACATAAATTTTATTTGAGGATTGATTCTGAGGTTTTTGAGGCCAGGGTCTGTGTCTTAGATTATATCTGCAACCCCTACAGGGTTAGGGGTTAAGGAAAAGTGAGTTAATAGACAGAGGAATAGATGGAACTAAAGATAATGAGTAGATAGATGAGGATGCTATGAAATATGAACTTAATCTATGAAATAAAAGGTCAGAAATTTCAGATGGTCAAAGGAGCATGACCTGAAAGATAATCATAAAAGATAAAGCAACAGCAGAGAAAACATATATGCAGTTTCCTTAGAAAAGTCAAAACCATAACAAACCATTAAAAATTTCCAATGCTTTCTAAGTTAGAGGTCTAAAACCATATATTGAGTCTTTTCAGAGTTTTCAGCTGTGAAAATTCATCTCTCTTCCAAACACATTTGGAATATATGAGTTATCATCTACCTTTTCTGCTATTTATTGAGAAAGGTTAGGCTCAAAGTCATTATAAAAGTAATTCTCTCTTGATTTTCAAGAAAAATACCAAATGAGACTTGCATGATGATAAAAGGGAATTTAGTTGGCCAGCAATAACTGAATAGGATTTTGGTTGTATTTTTTAAGTAGAGTTTCTATAGATTTTCTTTTTCAAAGGACAAATTCAAATATCTTCTTTCCTCCTATTACTATTACTCTAGTGGAAAACTTATTTTAGGTGGTAAAAATTCAGTTGACAAATTCATATATATATATATATATATATATATATATATATATATATATACACACACACACTAGAGGCCCAGTGCACAAAATTTGTGCATGGTGTGTGTGTGACCCTCAGCCCAGCCTTCACCCTTTCCAATCTGGTACCCATCAAGGGATGTCCGACTGCCTGTTTAGGCCCAATCCCACTGGGATAGTTGGATATTTCTCTCACAATTTAAGACTGCTGGCTCCCAATGGCTCAACTGCCTGCCTGCCTGATTGCCCCTAACTGCTTCTGCCTGCCAGCCTGATCACCCCCTAAGCACTCTCCTGCCAGCCTGTTCAATACCTAACTGCTCCCCTGCCAGCCCAATTGCCCCTAATTGCCCTCCATTGCCAGCCTGGCCACCCCTAACTGCCTTCCCCTGCTGGCCTGGTCACCCCCAACTGTCCTCCCCTGCAGGCCTGGTCACCCCCAACTACCCTCCCCTGCAGGCCATCTTGTAGCAACCATCTTGTGTCCACATGGGGGCAGCCATCTTGTGTGTTGGAGTTCTAGTCAATTTGCATATTACCCTTTTATTAGATAGGACTAGAGGCCCAGTGCATGACATTTGTGCACTGGGGGTGGGGGTGGAGGGAAGGGTTTCTCAACCTGACCTGCACCTTCTTGCAGCCCAGGACCCCCAAGGGGTCCTTAGCACTTCTGTGGAGGCAAGAGAGGCTTCCACCACTGCTGCTGTGCTCTGCAGCCTTGAGCTTAGCTTCTGGCTGAGTGGCACTGCCCTTGTGGGAGCACACTGACCACCAGGGGGCAGCTCCTGTGTTGAGCATCTGCCCCCTGGTAGTCCGCGCGCATCATAGCGACCCGTCTCTCCGCTGTTTGGTCTATTTGCATATTAACCTTTTATTATATAGGATATCTTTTAATTCTCACCAGATATGTTTTTAAATTGATTTTTAGAGATAGAAAGGTAGAGAGAAAGAGAAACATCAATATGAGAGAGAAACATCAATTATTTGCCTCCCACACACACCCTGACTGGGGATCAAACCTGCAACCTAGTTTTGTGCCCTGACCAAGAATCAACTTTTTGGTGTACGGAACAATGCTCCAACCGAGCCACTCACCCAGGGTGACAATGTTTTTGGTTTTTTGTTTGTTTGTTTTTTTAAATCCACCTGTGAGATCAAATTCAACTCTGAAAGCTTACAAATCAGAGTGTAGGATCAATCCCTTAATCTCTCTTTCACTACCTGAGAGATGCTGAGTATTTATGCAAATCAGATGTTGTACATTAAGTTACTTTGTTTAAAATGACCATTTCTGCAGTGAAATTTAATCACTTGAACCCTGGCATTATTTAAACGCCAGCCGTCATGATTCAGTGGTTCAAACTATCAGTCATTGTACCACACTGAATCTATTAATGTCGCCAGGATGATGCTTTGCCCTGAAATAATGATAATACATTTCAATTAGTTAATGCAAATGATGGGCCTTATTTGTTAAAATAATTTGTGAGCAAGAGAAGGAAATTATTATGAAATATATATTGTCACATCGATTTGCATTTGGACCAAACACTGGGTTCTGTGTGGAGCAAGAACAACATTAATAGGTTCTCTGTAACTTGAGTACAACTTGTGAAGTAAAAACTTTTGCCCAGGAGATAAATTTCTGAAATAACTACCAAAGTAAATATAAAATGATAATCACAGAAAGTGGGATGATATTTAAACAAACTTTTCTTCTGAAATATTTGATGGAATTCAAAGAAGATAATTATTTCAGAGACTTCAGAAAAATATGCATACTAAGAAAAACTGGAAGGGAATTTTCAAAGATGGCAATAGTTACAATATGTTGGGCTGGTAGGATCATGAATGGTTTTGTTCTGTTTTATTCCCCCAGTTTTATGAACTGTTGTTAGGAAAACTAAATGGTTCAGTTGTGCACTTAGATCCAGGGTTTGATTGATCAAGTCAGAGTGCTCTGGGCATCTGTTTTCATCCTGGAATGGTTTACTGTTTTCAGAAGCATTTTTTTTATTTTTTTATTAAGACCTGGAGGAAAAGAAGGTGTGTGTGTGTGTGTGTGTGTGTGTGTGTGTGTGTATGTGTGCATGCGCGCGCACAGTTCTTTCTTATAATGAAAGAGGATATTTTCTTTGTACAGATTCTTTCCTTTGGTGCTTACTTTCTAGGGCAACTTGCTCAAAAAAAAATCTCTAGTCAATAAAAGATTTCCTATTTACAAGCAATTATGTTTTCCTGTTCTATGTCATTGTCTCTACCTTTGTAAAAACAGTATTCTTCTCTGCAGAAATACACATGATTGCTACACCTTTCAGCAAACTCTCTGAAGCATATTAGTAGTTTAAGATAATTTTCAAATCACTTGCAAAATGTAATAAAAAAAATAGTACTTTGTGTTTGCATAATCAGCCCTCTACAAGTAGTCATTCTAAGATAACAAAGTGTGGCCTTAAATTGAGAAATAAAATTGAGAGAGAAGAATAAAGGATGAAGTAGGGGAATATGCTTTTAAGTTCTGACTTTGCTACCAGCAAGTTTTAGACTCAGTTTTGGAGTATGGTAGCAACCATACTTAGGTAAAAACTGCTGTTTGAATTTTAACCCTGCTATTCTGTCTTCTGCACTCACTTACTTGCTTAAATAATAGGGTAGTTACCTCAACTTCCAGATTGAGACCTGGAAGCTAAGGCAATTTTCCTGTGTCTGTGGACCAGGACAACAGGAGATTGATTCCCATTGACTCAGTAGCTCCAGGAGTTGAAACTGCAGATAACCTTTAGAGATTAACCGCTGAGCTCTGCTTCTGTACCATCTGCTTTCGCAAGACAGGTCCACATTCCAACGTCCAGCAGGATGTGGCTGGGAATGACCCTGCGGGCTGTTCCCAGCATTTAGAATTTAGAATTTAGAATTTAGAACAAAGGAAAATTTTTGTGGTTTAGACCTTTAAAAGGACTGCCTAGTTTGGACTCTACCTGCATGTGGTGCTCTCACGTCCATCCTGGCCAGTTCAATAAATCCTAGCCTGCGTTTTTTTGTTTGTTTGTTTTGTTTTTTTTCCCCATCAATTAGCAGCCTCCCGTGATCTTATTTTGACTCCAGGGTTCGACCCCACAACAAGTTTCCCCATCTGTGCAATGGCCAAAATGTTCCGAAGCTGCCTGTTTCAGAGGACTGATATAAAAATGCTCTATAACTCTGGCTGTCACTGACAGTTTTGTGAAGGTTTTATTTTTTTTGTCTCTCTGCAAACACAAAGAAGAATTTTCAGCTCTTCCCTCTGAGACCAGGTCCTGCTCATCATGGCTCACTCCAGCACGTGTGCTAGCCTAGAAAAAAAGATTTTATCCTCCATGGTATTGGCACTCACAGACATGGGTCTGCATGCAATCAGAGACCCCTTAAGCTGCCGAGAGAATGATTTTCAGTGAGTGATGGTGCTCGTTGAAGCCAGAGGGACCATCTAAAGCCACTGTGTCAGGCTCTAACTCTTTCCAAACAAGAGCCCCTTCCTGGCAGTAGGCTGAATCACTCGCTCGCAATAATATTCCATCCACCAAAATGTCTCTGGAGGACGTTTCGTTTATTGTCATCTTTGGGAAATAGGAAGCCTGCATGAAGCTTTCTAAAATCTTTATTTCTTTGGCAGGATCTTGAAGCAAGTCATAGCTAAGGGCAGAGAGAGTAGAAAATGAACCCCGAGGCTGACGGATAAAGTAGGTGAGGTTGAAGTTGCCTCGGCATCAAGCTTCTTTCTGGCCTGTCTTTTTGATTTGGAAATGTTTTCCCTTTAGCATTTCCATGTGATTTTGTGATTGTTGTTCACAATGAAAGATAATTACTTCAGGCATGGCTTCTTTCCCTGAAGGAAGGAGATAGCAACGGAAACACAGAGATTCCTGGCTGATCCATAGGACAGAGGGAACATCCTAATGAAGAGACAGGGGCAGGCACAGTGGGGAGAGGCCTAGGCACTGGGTAAGCAGGAAAAGCCACAATTAGGGGGCTATGTGGACTGGGCGGGACACCTTCAGGAGTCAGAGACATACTGTCTCCGTGTGTCAAAACAAGGAGAAGCAAAAATGATGCATAAAGGTTTGACTGAGGGCTGAGACTGAGGTTTTCTAAGCTGTGGGCGATATAAAATTCTTAAGGATCCCAAAGGGTTGTTGGAGGATCTAACACTGCAATTTTCTTCATTAAAATGGGCAAAACAGACCCATTTCTGCACTCATGAAACATATGGGGGATAGATATTAATCATGCAATCACCCAGATCCATAATCGTGCAGTTAAAAAATAGAAGTGCCATGAGTGACAGAAAATTCCAAGAAACTAAAAGAGCATGCTCTATCACATGACAACTGTGTGAGTTGTGCATAAACGTTTTCCTTAAGGTAGAGAGACCTTTGTGCTGAGACCATAGGGTCTCCTGAGGTATGTACAGGAGAATGAGAAGTTCTTAGGAGATAGCCTTAGAGGGACGGTTCTGTGACTAGGAGGGTGACAGAGGGAAGTTTTTGGTTATGGATTGTGAATACCCGAGGACTAGTAGGGACATTTGGAAGGAAAGGGGGATCATGGGAGGCTGGGTGAAGGCCTCATCTACTTCCCACCCCTTCCCAGAGCAAGGGATGAATGGAGTAATCCGTTCTCTGCGTTTGCTACATTGTCCCAGAGTTGATCTGGGATTTTTTTTTTAGCTCTTGACCCTTACCCAGCCTGACCTTTTGTCAGGAAGAATTAGAGATGCTTAAAAGGAGCTGTGAATACCCGGAGGAGTCTTAACCCTGAACTCCTTGGGGATTTGGGAAATGAAAAGAAATCAACCAAAAGATGCTTCACCAGTGATGAAGGGGAACAGGGGTTCGGGACAGAATGTCTGCAGCCTCCTGCTGCCGGAAAAGGGAGCAAGGCACAGGGTGTAGTTTGGGGGTGAAAAGCCTGTAACTTACAAAGATGGATCTCAGATGGCCCCATGGCTGAGTGGAAGGTGTCTTTTGGTCTGGCAATCTGGCCTAATCTTGCTTTCAAAGAAGGGTCTCGTCCTGCTCTGTCCAAAACGGTAGCCACCGGTGCATATGGCGATGGAGTGCTTGCAGTGTAGCCCGTCTGAATTGCAGTGCACTGAAGCTACAAAATACACACTGGATTTCAAAGGTTTAGTATGAAAAAAAAAAAAAAACCAAACCCATGTAAAATGTCTTACTAATAATTATTTACCTGTTGAGATTATGTCTGGGATATATTTATTGGGCTAAATAAAATACTTTATTAAAATTAATTTCTCATCTTCCTTTGCTTTTTCTTAGATGCGATTACTAGAAAGTTTAAAATTGCATGATCACACTTGGGCCTCACACTGTGTTTCTATTGGACCACGCTGGTCTAACCAGAACATCACCTTCTCCATTTCATCTCTTTTCCGGTGGATAACAACTTAGCCACCACAGCAGCATGGCTTAGGGCATTGAGAGTGGGAAAGGCACACCACCCAATTCTGTATTCATTTCAATATGCTGCCTTCTCCTTGCCTTAATCATCTAAGACCCAGTGAAAAAGTAGGCGTGGCCCGTCTAAACCTTAGGCTTTGCTCTGTGCTTCCTTGAAGTTCCTGTCAGGTGGAGGGAGGGGTTCTTGGCTCCTCTCGGCTCCCCCTGAGCTCTTCAGAGCTCTTCATCTGCCTGGCATCCCAGACACTTGTGCATTGAGAATTGTTCCTGCCAGTTCTGCCTTTCACAGATGTAGCTCTGGGGAAGGCCCTACAACAGTTCTCAGGGCATCAGGGAGAAAGGCGGCAGAGGGCCAGGAATTTCTTCCTTCCAAACGCGGTGTTTACAGATGCAGCTGCGAAGCGCTCGCTTCCCCTCAGCACAGAGCCACACACTTGCCACCTCTGTTTCCTGGAGCCTGGAAGAGGCTCTCCCAGGGGAATCTGCATTTTCAGCTGGAATTCTTCAAAGCTTCCAAAGCCTGCAGCATGAAAAAAAAAAAAAAAGGCGCTAATGAAGTACTTTCAGAACTGATGGCTGAGAGGAAGGACAATTAGGTCCCCTACTTCCTCTCCTTGTGGAGTCAGCCCCAGGAAGTGTCTCAGGTTAATCTTTTTTTTTTTTTTTTTTTTTTTTTCAGGTTAATCTTAAAATGGCGTATTGGCAATGGGTTTAGAGCAGAATTCTAAAGACATAGGGGATTTGGATGGAAAGAGAAGTGAATGAGATTCTGACAATTACTGTCATAAGTAGCATTTATGAAACCCTTTTGTGGGCCTGGCCCTGTTATAAGCATTAATTCACTTAATCTTCGTAACAGTCCTACAGGGTGAAGACAAGTGGTGCTTCCTCTTTGCAGAAATGTAAGCTGTGGTGAGGGGTTGTTACATCAGCTGCTTCAAGTCATTCGCTAATAAACAGCAACGACTGCGTATAGCTTAACTCCAGAGCCAGTGCACGTCACCCCTCCACACACCGAGGTCTCCCAGGTGTGACGGGAGTGAAGAAGTGAGCAAGGTTGGTTTCATCCATCTGTTAAGTCAGCAAATTTGATCTTCTCAGTTTAAGTTCCAGAACCTTACGAGTCTGAACATGGTTGTAGACTCTGAAATATTCATGATCCTTCCTCCTACATTTAGCGCGCAGAGTGCCTTGGCTTCCGTGTTGATGGAGGGCAGGTTGGGTAGTACATAACTTTCTTTTTGTGATATTTTAAACTGAAGCCCTCTGAAATAGAAGTTTCTTGAGGGAGGGTTTTTTAAACATTGTCATTGTGTTCTCAGTTCCTGGGATGGTGTCTGGCAAGTAATTAGTGTTCACTACCACAACGAACCTCCAAGTCCTACTTGAGTAAAAATGAAGAAGAGTTGATACTGTTCCGTTTCCAAAGAACTAAGGGGACAGTTACTCAATGGAAGATAATATTATTTATTATCTCTTATAATATATAATCTTTCACATTCTTTTCAGCCCAGAAATCTTAATTACTAGTGGGCAAATGTTTCTCTAATTATTTGGACATAATTTTGATGTCACAGTCAAATCATTGGACTTGTAAATTTTAATAAGAATAACTATGAGCAAGTAAACAAATGGAATAATGCAAACATCCCTATTTAACAGGCCTTCTTGGATGAAAAAGAAATATTTTTGGTAACTGATAATTTCAGAGAACCCATTATATTCTATTCATTGCATTTATCCTTCCTCAAAAAACTATAAAACAAGTGTTTCTTTTTTATGAGTCAAAATTGCAACATGTATAAATAATTGGTTTTCAATGATGCATGCAAATAATATTAGAATTTATTTTAAATGTAGAAGCAATTGTGGGATATAATTTCAGAGTATTCAGTTCAACACCCACTTGCTCATTAATATATATGGACCCTTTAATGGATGTTCATTGTTTCTTATGATCAAATCTGGCAAGTCAAATCCAAAGATCATTTTCCCTGGTTGTCAAATAGATAATAGTCTCAAAAGAAAATCAATAGCCATATCCAAATCAATTGCAACATTTCGAATAGCAAGGCCCACTCAAAACCCCAATTTGATTAGTACTCAGAAAGAAATATTAATTATAGGAATATAAAATATACTATATAAAGCTTATCTTCTCACTTGACCCCTCCTCCCCTTTTCATTTTAGTAGGGAGAAGGCAAAAAGAGCATAATTGGCTTCGGAGTTCATGGTTGGAGATGGGAGAGAAAAGCTTTTTGTGTTTATATAACTCGTGTGCATGTTTGTGTGGACCTACTCACAACCACTCCTGGCAGCGCTGCAAAAGCCATAGTAATTTCTCAGTTTTGCACATTTTGCAAACTTTGGCTTACTCACATTTGTAATTATAAATTGCAATTAAAATTCCATGGCTTTGTGCCATTTCTTCTAGAGCATTCGTTTTTAGGGTAACCTGTAAAGATGAGGGTACGAGTGGGCCCTTACAAACTCTGTTAAGCTTGCCAGCTTGGCTTCCAATGCCAGCTTTGGGAGCCCTTGGGCACCACTTGCCATACTTGTGATACAGTCTTTTCCCCTGACTGTCCTCTCCCCATCCCGAAGCTAATGTGACACATAAGCTGATCCTGAGTCTGAAGAGGAGTTAGTCAGCTGGAGGAGGGCAGGGCCACAGAAGGTGTTCCCCAGGGTGTGGACAGCCTGTGCAAATGTTCACAGGCCAAAGAGAGAAGGCACACCAAGGACTGGAGAGTAGGCCGGACACGACGGAGCATTGTTTGCATGTGAAGATGAGGCTGGAGCAGCAGGCTAGGGTGAGGCCATGGAGAGCTGGGCACCACATATCCCAGTCTGCATCCCAGTCTATTGCAACATTTAGAATAGCAAGGGCCACTCTAAACACAATCCCCAATTTGATTACTGCTCAGAAAGAAATGTTAATTATAGATATATAAAATATGTAAAACTTATCACTTTTCATTTAACCTTCTATCAATATTTTAGTGGGCAGAGTAGGATAAAGGGGCCTATTAGCTTTGGTTTAAACTTTATTTTGAAGGCTATGGCTGTTTGTTGAAATTTTCTAAAGATGAAAGCAACATAGTTAGATTTTAATTTTGGAAAAGGAAAAACTATTCTAAAGATATAATAGGAAAAAGAGGGCTAGGGGGGGAGAGAAATGTGTGTGGACACATCATTAAGATGCAGAATTACGTCTTTAATACACTGGATGTGGAAGGATGAGTTTAAGATGACACCTATGATTCCAGGTCAGGTAAGTTAATGGATGATGGTGTCACTGAACAAAATAGGCATTATTAAGTATTATAGTTATTATGGAACCAATACGGGCAATGGGATGAAGACTTGAAAACATAAGATAGCCCTAACCAGTTTGGCTCAGTGGATAGAGCATGGGTCTGTATACTGAAAGGTCCCAGGTTCGATTTCTGTCAAGGGCATGTACCTTGGTTGTAGGCACATCCCCAGTAGAAGGTGTGTAGGAGGCAGCTGGTTGATGTTTCTCTCTCATCAATGTTTCTAACTCTCTATCCTTCTCCCTTCCTCTCTGTAAAAAGAAAGAAAGAAAAATAAGATAGTGGAGCTTTATAGCTATACTAGAGGCCCAGTGCATAAAATTTGAGCACTTGTTGGGGGTGATGGTCCATCAGCCCAAATTGTGAGAGGGCCCAGGCCAGGCTGAGGGACCCCACTGGTGCACAATCAGGGACAGGGAGGGACACGGGAGGTTGGCCAGTAGGGAGGGACCATGGGAGGGCTCCAGGCATGGCATGTCTGGCCCATCTTGCTTAATTCCCATTGGCCAGACCCCAGCAGCAAGCTAACCTACCAGTCAGAACGTCCACCCCTGGTGGTCAGTGCATGTCATAGCAAGTGGTTGAGTGAGTGGCCTTAGCACATCATTAGCATATTATGCTTTGATTGGTTGAATGGATGCCAGGAAGACTAGACACTTAGCATATTAGGCTTTTATTGTATAGGATTCCTGTAGCATGTAGCACTCTAATGTGCACAGCTGAAAGAGGAAAAAACAACATTATCAGACACAACAACGTATTTGTTTTTGATTTAATTGGTTAGAATAGAGCTGGGCATTGTTTTTATTTTTGTTTGTTTGTGTTTCTATTTGTGATAAAAAAAAAAAAGAAAAACCACAGCGTGAAATCTACCCTTTTAGACTTTTAAATGTACAATGTAGAATTGAGATCTATATGCACAGTGTTGTACCACTGATCTCTAGAATGGTTTCATCTTGCATGATTATAACTATACTCATCAGGCAGCAGCTCTCATTTCTGCGCCCCCCCACTTCTCTCCCCTACTCCCTGGAACACCACTCTACTTTCACCTTCTATAAGCTTGCCTTCTTCCCATTGCTTCTGGGCCTTTTGGCTAAGATCAAGTATAAGTTTGACTTCTTTAGATACTTCACATAAGTAGAATCATGCAGTATTTGCCCTGTTACTGGCTTAGTTTACTTAACATAATGTCCTCAAATTTCATCTATGTTGCAGCATAAGACAAGATTTCCTTTTCTAAGGCTAACGGATATTCCATTGTAGGAAACATGTATACCACATTTTCTGTATACACTCATTCATTAATGAAAAATTGTTTCCCTCTTAGCCATTGTGAACAATGCTACAGTCAACACTGGAGTGCAAATATTTCTTTAAGATACTGATTTCTTTTGGGTAAATACCCAGAAGTGGATTGTTGGATCATATGGTTTTATTTTTTGAGGGATATCCATACTGTTTTCCATAATGGCTGCACCATTTTATATTCCCTTGTGCACCAACAGTGCACAAGGTTTGAATTTCTGTACATCATCACCAATACGTGTTATTTTCTGCCTTTTCTTTTTTGCGTTTTTATTGGCCATCGTGAGGTGATATCTCATTGTGGTTTTGATTTTCATTTCTCTGATGATTAGTGATGTTGAGCACTTTTTCATGTACCTGTTGGCTATTTATATGTCCTTTTTGGAGAAATGTCTACTTAAGTTTTTGTGTGTGTGTGAATTACTTGGGTTTTTGCTATGAAGTTGTAGCAGTTTCTTAAATATTTTGGAGATTAACCTCTAATCAGATATATGGTTTGCAAATAATTTCCTCTATTCTATAGGTTTCTTTTTATTTTGTTGAGCATTTCCTTTTCTGTATGGAAGAATTTTAGTTTCACGTAGTCTCACTTATTATTATGCTTTTGTTACCTGTGCTTTTGGTGTCAAAGCCAAGATATCATAGGAATTAAGTGTTTTATAAAGTACCTTAAAAAGGCTTTATGTGCAGCCAGGAGAACCACTGGTCTAAATGATACTTTGCTATAAATTATACCTTGCTATAACATATAGCCAGTGGTTCCACCCGGGCAAGAAAGTTCTTTCAAACAGGCCAGCAACGAACCATACTTTTTGCCTATTTGGCATGGTGACTCCTAGACAGAGGGGTGTGTCTAAATTTCTGGATTGGATAGGGCTAAAGTAGAAAAAGTATAGTTTGAAAGAGCACAGACAATATTGCTATAAGATTTTATTTCTGAATAATATATTTTTTAATAATTGAAGCTAGAAAAGGTAAAGCTCAATAAAATCTATTTTACTCTTGAGATATTCAGTGATTCTAAAGGGTGTGTGTGTGTACAAAGTAGAAATGTAAAAATGTCAGAAGGTGGTATCTGCAATTTAATTTTGTTAAGTAAGTTTAAAGTTTAGGAAACCAGGTATAGAGAGTTAGTCCCTGATTTGGTAGGCATGTTCAGTTATTCAATAACTATTTATTGAGTGCCTCCTGGGTATCCAGGTCTTTGCTAGGCCTCTAGCTATATTGTTTCCAGTCTACGAGGCTTGAGGGGTGGGCATTATTATACCTATTTTAGAGAGAAAAGTGTGACAAAGAATGGTACAACAGGGTTACACAGTTGAGAAGTTCCTAAGGGCCAGGAATCTTTATCCTACCTCCTGCTGCCCAGACATGTTCAGTTCAGTGTCGGGCGTATTGTAAAGCATCCAAAATATATTTGTGGTAAGAGGCTGAGCTGAAGATGGGTGGGCTGTTTTCCACTCATATCTTTCTCTCCCTTGCCTTCTCCCTTCTTCCTCTTCCTCTTAGATCAAAGGAAGCTGTACCCATCCTCCCGCCCCCCTCAGGCGGCTTCACATGGCTTCATGGTGCTCTGTGAGGCTGTGAGGGCCTCATCTGGCTGGGTCCTTGCATGCCTAGTGTGGAGGGTTATTTATCCACCCAGGAAATGCCCATTTGCATACTGAAATCTGGTTGCTCTAGAAGGTTAGATGGGTACAATGACTACTGTGTGTTCACAGGCCGGGAAGCTTAATGTGTCATATTCAACAGCATTTAACAAATATCATGTCACGGTGGTAATACAGTGATAATTGTGAACGTGTTTAAAAATAAAAATACAGAATGCCATTTTAACTCTAACCCTTAATGGGAATTATTTTCATGTGTATTCTAACAATCTCTGTGCTTAAATGACACAGTTTCCAAATTAAGTCCAATACAATACAATAAAAAAAAAAAGTCACTGAGTTGTTTCCTCAGCTTAAATGTAAAGCCTTTTGTGAAAAGGAAAGAAAAAAAGAGAGAGAGAGAGAATATACTTACTATTTTTGATAATTTTTATTTATCAGTTTAGAGCACTCTGATGAGGGTTTGGGAAATCCTCATGTCACTAAAGCCACAGAGAGCACTTAATGTTGCTTCCCACACACAAACTTTCCAATTATCAAAAGAACCTTTCAGACGTATTCAGGGCATATAATCTTATTTGCAGCTCCTAATTGGAGGGCTGTGTTTGTGGAAAAGAACAGAAGTCTTCAGTCATTTCGAATAAAGCTGGCTCATCAACCCCTTCGGGAAGAAAAGCACTATTTATTTTATCCGTTAATCCCAAATACAAACACAATAAAGCTGTCTTTTCCAATAGTGACCTATTTCATGTTAAATTGGGATAAAGCTAGCTTTGCTCAATAAGAGTATTGTTGTCAACAAAAAAAGCCAATCTTATTAGGATACCCATTGAATACCTTCGAATAATTTATCTCTTTAAAATGCTGAACCCAAATCCCAGTTGAATTCTGACACAAAATGTAAATGTGGAAGGGAAATAACCTCAACTAGTGAGCCCCATCTAGTGTCAGGGAAGTAAATTGCTGTTCAAAAACCTGGTATATAATTATCTCATAGGGCTCATCTGATTTTTAAATTCTTCTATCTGTGCCCAAACACTATGTTTTTGTGTCTCTCTGATTTTACTTTTGGTCTATACATTTATTCCAAGGACAGATAACTTTTTACACCAAGCAAATTTTTTCTTGATACCTTAAATTTCAGTCTTTAAAAAAATCAACATGGCTTAACATTAGCCAGATATCCCCATTTATGGTGGAATTTCAAAATATGGGCCACAATATCCCTTGCATAGCATCACACACCATTTATAGTTTGATAGCAGTATTATTCACGTATCAATTTTATGTCATCCAAAGACTTCAATGGTTCTTTCCTCATAAGAATGTTGAAAGAGCAAGACTGAGTCAGAAAAATCTGCGGACATCTAATGGCATTAAAGTTTCAAAGCCTACTTTCAGAGGAAATATCTACATTTAATGACTGTACTGGCCTGGGGGTCAGTTTCTTTTAGAGGACTACATTAGAAGTTAATTTTGGCATGCCTGCATTCCATGCTACTGCATTTCTTGACTTTTATTATCACAGTAATAAACATGTCAAAAACCGAATAAGGCTCCAGCAGGGATCAACTCCAGTCAGACATGGGAAATATTTTTGCTAATGATTCTTCGACTTATAAATACAAACTTTCTTTGTTACCAGAAAAAAACAAGTTGATAATAGCCATATGTCATTTTTAAATGAAATAGGATATATTCCTCAATTTATCAATATATACACTTGAATTTCTTTAAAAATATCTTTCCAGCCAAAACTGGTTTGGCTCAGTGGATAGAGCATTGGCCTGCGGACTGAAGGGTCCCAGGTTCAATTCTGGTCAAGGGCATGTACCTTGGTTGCGGGTACATCCCCAGTGGGGGGTGGTGCAAGAGGTAGCTGATCAATGTTTCTCTCTCATTAATGTTTCTAACTCTCTATCCCTCTCTCTTCCTCTCTGTAAAAAATCAATAAAATATATTTAAAAAATACATATATATCTTTCCAGTAGCCTATGTGCCCAAATACCAGAAGTAGAAGCAGAACCAAATATAGGAGGTTTCTGGATTATGGAGGAAAGAACAAAGGGCTCAAGTTCAACTTCTATCATTGCCCTTCACTGGCTGAATGACCTTGGGAGAGTCATACATCCCATCAAGGTGCCATGAGCTCAAGTTATGGAGCAGATAATCCCTGCTCTTCTACCTCCCAGCTGTTTAATTTTAGACAAAATACTTCTCTTAGCCTTGACTTCCCCAATGTGTGCCATGATACTTATCTATAGAGTTGTTCTGAAGATTAATTGAATAAAGTAAGTGAAGATTGAATAAAGTATGCTCAGGGGTTGATGAGCCACACAGCAGAGGGCACAGTAAATATGCTTGTTACTTGTGAAATGGAGGGACCAGCACCCACTTCTCAAGCCCTTTGGGAAAGACTCAACAAGATGACATATGGGAACATGACAGTCAGCTTTATGGCACTCCACACATGGTAAGGCTTAGGAAAAACCCACTAGGACCCTGAGAGAAGGCCTAAAGGAAGAAGGGAGGTCATTGTAGTTGGAGAACATGGGACTTTTATAGATGAGCACAAGCTTTATGGGTTCAGAGCATGAGAGCATGGACTCTGCAGGAAGGAAAAGCTGGGTTCACATATGACCTCTCTGCTTTACTTCCTGTGGAGCCTTGGACAAGTTACTTAGCCTCTCGGATCCTCAGTTCCTCCTTTGTAAAACAGGATGAATAAGGACAGCCTATTTCATAGGGTCTTGGCAGAGTTTAATGAGCTCATTTATGTAAAGTGCCTGAAACAATGTCACTCTATTCATTTACCTAAATGACCAAAATTACAAAGCCAATCAGGAGCAATTCTGAAACTAGAGTCCTACCTACACATTGATTTTTATTTTTATTCCTCCAATATCTCTCAACCCCACTGCCCAGACCATTTTCCAAAACCATTACATCCAACCCAACAAAAACAGGGACACAAGATAAAGTACTGGGTGATTCCACAGAGGGGCTGACGTCCCTCAAAGTGCTAGCAGCAAGTTCCAGGAGCTCATTTGAATGATGGTAAAGGGTTTGTTATCGCTAATAACCTCCCAGTGTCTAAAGCACAGAGTATTTCATAGTTTGCTCGAATAGTCATTAAGGGTTTGACTATCATACTGGACATGGCTGGATTATGAAAATGACATATTTAAAAATATCTCTGCAACCCACTCCTCGGTGACTTTCAGCTAGTGAACTAATGTTAGCCTCCTGGAAGATGAGATGTCAAGATAATTAGCTCTCTGCCACATGGATTATCTACTTTTCAAACCTCATTCTCCTTTCTTCCCTATGTTTCTTAGTTGACACAACTCATTATTACTTTATACTTAAATCCTTCAATTCCTTTTCCATGCACTCATAAACCACCTCCTTTTCATGACTTATCATGCCCAACACTTAATTCACACTATTAACTTTGTTGTTATAGTTTACAATTCAGTTTGTATCCAAGTATCACAGAAAATAAAGAGCAAGGTGGGCAGGCAAAGCGGACATGGGAGTATTGCCTATGATCACCCATCCTCTTATCTCTTCTGAGTCAGGGAAGAAGTGAAATGCATGTTTTTCCCATTTCATTTTGTTACCAGAAGTCTGTGAATTTCTTCTTCCCCTGCCTCACATTGGGGTCTGTGATCTTTCCCATTCCATTATTCTGTACGACCTGGACTTGGCCTTGTGCAACTGGGGAATAACTTGCTCTTTTCTATCATAAATGGAGCCAGTGAAAAACTAGACCAAAATAGAATAAGCTGGAATGGGGGATTATCTGAAGAATCATAGAAATTTCTGGCTGGAAGAACTTTGAAAGTCTATCAACCTCTTTGCACATTGGTCCTGCCTCACACCAACCCAGCAGGTAATTAGGGCTCCTGTTTCAAAAGAAGCCATAGGATACCATGCCTCCACCCTCCACTTAAAAAAGTTCTTCATTTATGCAGCTAAATACCTTCCTCCTCCAGGTCAGATTTTTTTATTATTATTATTATTGTTCCTGTTAGGAAGAAGGTGTGATTAGTTCCATGTCACCTAGAACCGTGGTCAGCAAACTGTGACTCTCGTGTCACATGCGGCTCTTTGGCCCCTTGAGTGTGGCTCTTCCACAAAATACCATGGCTTGGACGAGTCTATTTTGAAGAAGTGGTGTTAGAAGAAGTTTAAGTTTAAAAAATGTGGCTCTCAGAAAAAATTTCAATTGTTGTACTGTTGATATTTGGCTCTGTTGACTAATGAGTTTGCCGACCACTGACCTAGAAATACAGATGTCCCACAGGCCAAAAAGTGAGACTACTTCATCTCCCAGCTTCCTTACTGGCCATGACCTGTGGAGTTTGCTTTCAACTTCCCTGGGGTGTTGCCACACTTTGATTAACTGTGGAAATTCCAGGATTTCCTCAAAATAGTCTTGAACTGAACCAGTGTTTGAGGTAGAAGAAAAGAAGACGAGAAAGGGTTTCCTTCTTTTTCTCTTTCCTTCCCCAGCATCGTTGCACCATTCCTTAAGTGCTGACTACTTCCCCACCCCCACCCTACCTTCTCAGCTCAGAGAAGGTAGAACAAAATCAAGACCCTGTCCAGCAGCCCTGAGCTCTGTGCTTGGCTCCACCCCATAGCCAGTTCTTCTCACAATACTAAGGAAGGGCCTCGGGCCTAAGGGTTTTCTAAGATTTATTCAGACTATCAGGGAATCCCATCTACCTCACTTTGACCTGCAATATTGCATATAGGTTCTCGGGCTTTCTTTTAATGCTGACCATGACTTGATAGATAGTGACTTGTGGAGCTATTTTCAAGGCATGCATCTATCTTAGTTTTGTATCCCAGCGATCTGTCTATGGGACTTTACACAGTCTGGCAACATATGTAATGAAAAGAACACTAGTTTGGGGGTCAAGCTGATCTTGGCCTGATGCTCCATTTATTGTAGAATAATTTTTGTCAAGTTGTTTAGCCTCTGAGCTTCAGGTTCCTTATGAGTAAAATGGAGCTAATATCAACTTCAGGGTTTGATATGAGGATTAAAAAGAGAGTTAATGTAGGAAAAGCACCCAACACAGCACCAGGCACACACTAATTGCTCCAAACACATCTCTCTCCTCCACTGGCTACAGGGGAGAGGGATAGAGCACCTTGACGCTCACTGGCTTCATCATTCCAACTGAGCTGCCTTGATAGCAACAGTCACTGCAATGGCCAATAGCACAACTAGTGTCTGTAATGATTAGGGTCTCTATTCTGTACTTGCTCTGTGGCCAGTGCTGTGCTAGGTACTGAGGATAGAAGGGCATTGAGACTCATGGTCCCTGGCCACACGGAGCGCTCACAGCATAGAAGCAGTAGTCGCCATTGGCACATGGGAGGCCCTTCATGAACATCTAAGCCCAGAGTCCTATCAGAATTGGATTAAGATTTTAGAGAACAACAACAACAAAAAAAGATTTAAGAGAACCTAAGCACTAAGAAGATTATGGTGCAGCCACCCTTGTATATAATTAAGAATAAAAACAGTACTAAACCATAATTAAGTGTAAAGAAGCAGAACAATCTTCTGATATTTTCCCCATTGTGGCGACAGTCTTATTGGTTCTCTTGAAATATTACCTTTTCAAATTTTTGAAAAGGTGTTTTTTTGGGTGTCTTTAGTTTGTGGGCAACTAGTTTGCTTATAGGGTGACACAGCCCTGGCCCCACAGCAGAGCCCTGAGGGCTCTCCTCGTGCTCAGTGGGTGGGTCAGACCAAGAGCGGAGAAGCCAGGGGTCTCCATGACTCACAGACTGCTTGCAAACCCCACACAACATGGAAAAGTGATTGCATATTTCGAGCCAAGATTAAATTACCCTTTAAAAAAGTAAAATTGGATTTAATTTCAAACATATGGGATGTTTTTCTCTGGCATGGACTTTTCACAAATGGAACAAAAGAGAGGTTATATTTATTTACTTATTTTTTAAATATATTTTAAAAAATATATTTTATTGATTTTCCACAGAGAGAAAGGGAGAGGGAAAGAGAATTAGAAACGTCAATGAGAGAGAAACATCGACCAGCTGCCTCCTGCAGACCCTCTACCGGGGATGTGCCCACAACTAAGGTACATGACCTCGACTGGAATCGAACCTGGGACCTTTTCAGTCCGCAGACCGACGCTCTATCCACTGAGCCAAACCGATTTCAGCAGAGAGGTTATATTTAGATTAGCAAGTCAATTAGAGTCAATTGCAAATCCATGTCCTAAACGATGACCCTGCTTCCCAGTGGCACCTCTGACTCTGCTACAATAGAGTCAAAATGCTGGGAACATCAGCCATGCGCCATTCCCCAGGATGCAATGGCACTCGTTTCTCTCGGCTCTCTCCTTTCCTTCATGGAGGAAGGTCTCCCTGAAGGACACAGTCCCCTCTGCGGCAGGCTCAGCAGCAGGCTTATCTGGAGACCTCGCTAACAACCCTCACATGTGAAGCCACTCACCTTCACACCACAAATCAATGCGATAAGCACCCGGAAAGGCCCAGAAACCTTGACAGGGAACCTTCCCAAGCACGGATGAAAACAATTTACGTAGCCACTGTAAATAGTTAATAAAATCAATTTTACAGTCCATCTACTTAGATTTCCATTACATCCTGTTCTGTTTCAAACACGCATTTTTCTTTTGGGTTGTTAGGCAATAAAGAGTCAAGCCATTTATCAAGTAGCGTCCCAGTATTCCTTTAAAATGTTTTACCATTTTCAGGAAATACCGTGGCTTCTATAATTAATCTCCTGGCGAAGCTGTTTTAGAGAGACTCCAGTGCAACGGAAAGAAATGGCTTTTCTTCGTGGGGGTTTCTGGTTCCTGTGAGTGGAAACGCTCAGAAAGGCTTGGCGGCATTATCACACATTGCAAACCGTTGGTTCAGATAAAGAGGGGGAAAAACAAGAGTGTGCCGTCTCCTTCTCACAAAACTGTCCTGTGACAGAGTTCAAGGGGCCCCACAAGCAACTGCACAATATGCTCAACTTAAAGGGACCCTTAGTGCAAGGCTGGATGGGAACAGGAATACCTGTAAGGTGAAGGGTGCCCACCCACTCTCACCCGCCTCCCTTTGGCATAAGTAATTGTAGTTAATACTTAGCACTCTCAGTTTTGTTTTACACATATATACTCATTTAATCTGCATAACAACTCTGTTATCCCAATTTTCAGATTAAGAAATTGGCCCTGGCCGGTTGGATCAGGTGGTTGGAGTGTCATCCATACCCTGAAAGGCTGTGGTTCAGTCCCTGGTCAGGGCACCTACTGGAGGCAACTGATGGATGTTTTTACTTGTCTCTCTCTCTCTCTCTCTCTCTCTCTCTCTCTCTCTCTCTCTCTCTCTCTCTCTCTCTCTCTCCCTCTCTCCTTCCTCTCTCTCTCAAATCAATAAACATTTCCTCAAGTGAAGATTAAAAAAACACACAAAACTTGATGCAATTGGAGGACTTGCAAAGGGCAGAGTTTCCACAGAGCGAATCCCAAACTCAAACCCGGGCTGCCTGATGGAGTCAGGCCTCTTGGTCTCTGTACTCTGGGCTGGCAGGATGTCCCACATCTGATTCTCACTGTCTTGTGTGCACAGGCCCCCAGTAGCGTCATCCAGCCACCCATTCTCCGGAAGAAGACATGCAGACACATGGCTGCAAAGTGGCTTGCCATAGCCGTACACAAGACTGTGAGGGGTACAGTTTCCTTGACTTTTAAGCTAACTTTTTCTTCTTTCCAGCCTTGTAACCTCTTCTTCCTCTAAATGTAAAAAAAGAAAAAAAGAAAAGAAAAGAAAACTAGCAAAACCAAACCTGCTGCTTTACTTCTTTCTGTGACTTCTGGTCACAGAAAGAAGGGCAGAAGGCTTGCTTGGCCGGGAACACTGAGCAGAGCGAACCCCACTCCAGGCCTGAGTTCCGCCCAAAACAGCCTGGGCTTTGTTTATCAAGAGCAAATACATGGTTTGATTGGCCTGAATTGCAGGTGTTGAAGTAGTTTAATCTCATCCTAAAGCAGATTGATAATAAATATCGTGAAATGCTCCCAAAGGGATCGAGGAAACAGTTTGGAAAAACGGAGAATCTGGATGATCTCCAGAATATTCTGCTTTCGTCCAAGAAACTGGATGGGACGATTGTACAATAGTTACCTCTCCAGAGTCAAGGTTACATTTCTATTTGTTTCATTTTGGTTTTTAAACAGAGTCGTACTGAGGGCTCAGGTGGCTTCTGTGGGCAAGCACAAGCCCCAGATGACCTCAGTCCTTAGACACTTAGACCTCATTTCATCGGCATGATAGCAGGAGGCATGTGCTGGAGTGTTTCCTTCCCACATGACATGAGCGGAGAGCGGGGCTGTGGTGAAGGCACGGTCAGTGCTGTGCACAGGTAGGACTGGGTCTCCAGCACTGACCTTCTATTCAGCCGGCCATCATCTTCACTCGAGGACAGCCTTCAGTCATGTGAGTACCCAGCTGTAGTCATCAGAGCATAGGAAATAGGAAGAGATGGCCCACTCCACGTGGGCATGTAGAAGAGTTTAATAAAGAAACCATTTACAAAGATGGGGGCAGGGATGAGGAAGGCACACACGAGATGGTGCAGCACCCCAGGGCGAGCACTAGCCCTTGCCTTCACTCCTGATGGAAAGAAATAGAGACAGCTGTGTGAAGAGGACCACATGACAGGAACTGTGGCTTCTTAGAGGGTCACAGAGATCCACAGTGAACTCACACAGAGGGAGATGGGAATAGATGCTCCAGCCGCAATGCTCCTCCTACCCGTTGACCAAGCCCAACCCGAGGACAGGGCAGCCTGTAGATGCAGTCCATAGGGGGCATCCTGCTGGGCCCAGTGCAGGGAGAAGGGGCAGAGTGGAGATACTCAGCTCACCATCTCAGTAAGTTCCTGAGGTATAATAACATCAGCATATCCTCCTGCTGTGATATGGGTAGTTTAATGAAGAAGTAATTAAAAAAAAAAAAAAACCAACCTCTGCATACACGGAATTAGGTGGCTAATTTTATGCCGATGGCAGAAATCAGTGCTGTAAACCCTTTATTATGTTTTATATGTCAGAACTGGATGTACCTAAAGATCTCAGGAATATGAACATCAAACAAGCCCTCTGATAATTGGCAAAGAAGAGATGGTGGAAATCCACTCCTACCAGAACATCAGTCATAGTCAACATTAAACAGGTTTGAGAGACAGGGTCATGGGGGTTTCAAGATATTGGTATAAAATCTATGGAGGCATCCATTCCATTGGGAGGCCCACAGTTTAGTGGTTGTTTTGTCTGGTTTCCTTTAGCACCTTAGGCAAAAGGCCAACCAGAAGGACGAGAGATGGAGATATCTGAGGAAGTATCCTGGGGCACTTAGAGATACCTCAAGGGTGCCCAATGCCTATATATATATATATATATTGGATATTGGATATATATATATATATATATATATATATATATATATATATAGCCAGGGTTCGTAAGGACCAAGGCTCCATCGAACACCAGAAGTCAGTGCTGGGTTGCCATGACAAGTCAGTGCTGTGGATCAGGCCCAGAGAGAGGCCTTCAGAGGGAGAGGCATGGTCTGATCTCCAGCTGTTGATCAGCCCTTGCCTCTCTTTCCCTCCTGCTTCCCCAGCAGCCATACCTCTGTTTCTCTCAAGGCCTCCTGGGGGCTGCTGATCAGCCCTGCCTCTTTGATCAGGCCCAGAAATAGGCTCAGAGACGCTGATTGACATAGAAACAAACCAATCAGAACCAAATCTACTTGAATTAGGAAGGCAGAACCTAAGGTGGGGGCTAAGGAGGGGTTTTAAGAGCACCAGCTGTTTGGTGTTAGGTGTAGGAAAGCAGTTCATTTTTTTCATGACCAGTTTGGCAGTATAGCGCATATGGCTGGCTATCAGTCCAGATATAGGGATTATGTATTTTTGTCTGCCAAGAGCATTTCCTCTTGCTGAAAAAAGCTTCCCCCTCTCCCATTTAAGCAATTCTATCCTATATAAACTATCACTACTAATAAAAGGGTAATATGCTAATTAGACCAGGTTGACCGGCCATCTTCTGGACATCCAACTTCCTTCCAGACAAAGCCAAGGTAGTGAGGGCTGAGGCAGAGAGCGCAGTTCGGGGCAAGATCAGGCCTGAAGGGGAGGGCAGTTGGGGGCAAGATCAGGCCTGCAGGGGAGGGCGGTTGGGGGCAATTAGGCAAGCAGAAGCAGTTAGGGGTGATCAGGCCAGCAGGGGAGAGCAGTTAGGGGTAAGATCAGGCCAGCAGGGAGGAAGGTTAGGGGGATCAGGCAGGCAGACGGAGGTAGTTGGGGGTGATCACAGGCAGGCAGGCAGGTGAGCGGTTAGAAGTGATCAGGCAGGCAGGCAGGTGAGTGGTTAGAAGCCAGCAGCCCCAGATTGCAAGAGGAATGTCCAATCACTGGTTTAGGCCCAATCCCACAGGGGTTCCCAATTAGAGGGGGTGCAGACTGGGCTGAAGGACCCCCCCTCATAAATTTTGTGCACTGGGCCCCTAGTGAGATATATATATATATATATATATATATATATATATATATATATATATATATATATATATATAAATAAATGAGAGAGAGAGAGATGCATATTTATTTATTTATAGTTAGAACAATCTGGTCTTAATGAGGAATGGAAGGAATGACAATTGATCATGGGGCCTTTACCCTTGAGAATGTAGGATGTGATAAGAAGTTCTTTTTCTTTCTCTTTCTATCCACCCCTATACAAAAACATATATTTAAGCTAGCTCTCTCTTTCCAACCATGTTCCCAAATTTTTCCTGACCCAGTATTTTTGACACATATACTGGTATACCCATATAAATACATTAGAGGTATTTTCTTTAAAATATTCTAGTTGAATAATTAATATATACTTATTAATTAATTTTTTTAAATTTCAAAAGTTAGGAAATCATAACAAAGTCTTAGATTCTCCATTTCTTCTCTACCCTCTTTTTTTTTTTTATCTTACAAGTTGCTTTATTGTAAAAGTGACTCTTCTCCCCCCAAAGTCTGATTTGACTTGGGAACAAGATCAGCAAATTTTGTTTGTTACACTTTAATTTGACCAGAATGGACCTAAAATTTTCAATATAGTGAACATACATGTTTGTTTCAGTTTTTATTGATTAGAGAATACAACTTAGTCTATTCCTGAATGTTGGTTTTAAAATGTTATATATTTTCATATTTTAAGGGATTTAAAAATTTGTTGCTTAGAGCAAATGCAAAAGGTTCAGCAATTCTGTCCGCTCCTTAGAAATTTCATTCATGGGCCTGTGTCCTTGAAGGGTATTGACCCCTACAAACAGCTAATAATGTAAAAGTTGGCAGGGCAGTTCAACCTTCTAATTGTATTCTCTGCATCATGCATCTGACCTTCCTGAGACAACTTGATGAGTTTCTGCCATATTAATTACTCCATGCTGTTTTGCAGTGATCCCTTAGCAATCCAAACCCAGTGGATGGATGCATGAACCTAAGGCTCCAGAGGAGAAGCCAGAATGGCAATTTAAAAGCACCCAACAGTATTCCCACTACCAGATTTATTTTTCCCCCCTAAAATGGTGAACAAAAACCTTTGGAGTCATCTTGTATTAATTATTCTGTTACTTCTTGCA
Organism: Pipistrellus kuhlii; assembly: GCF_014108245.1. Lineage (NCBI taxonomy): Eukaryota > Metazoa > Chordata > Mammalia > Chiroptera > Vespertilionidae > Pipistrellus > Pipistrellus kuhlii. The sequence continues at coordinate 169,298,258 of NW_023425404.1, read as the reverse complement.
AATTCTTAACATCTTCTTTTTAAAATATCTTTGAAACCACTAGGATTTATTTGGAATAGCTTCCTTCAAGGATTATGCATTTTGTAATCAACATGTTGATTAGGAGACAATGTCGCCTTTGATGCCTGTCTTCTTTGTCTGAGGCATCATTAATGAAATCTAATGTGCAAAGTTCCAAACTTTGTACTTCTAAATACTTAAAGTTTGGATTTTAGCTTTTTTTTCCCTAATGAATTAGACAATGGTCATGATTACAGAATGCTCATTCCCTCTCCCTGTTTATTAATTGTACAAAGTGTGAGGTTTTTCTCTTCTTCTCCTTGGTATGGAGCAGGAAGTCACCTGGGTGGGTCATTTTCATCTCCTAGCTCCGTCATGGAACATTTTGAGCCATTTTGGAATTGGGCTTTAACATTTCCAATGACTGTGTAGGAAGACTGCTTAAAGCTTAGCCCTTTCTCATGCATTGTGTGAGGGTATTAAGTAAGAAGTCCCCTGTGCCAAAGCTGGAATCAAGAATCTTTGTCCTGCACTCTTGTCCCCTCCTATTATTAGGTCTTTTGATTCAGCAACTCACTCACCATATTTCTTTAATAATGGCAAAATGTGATTGGACGGGGTAACATAATTTGGATGGAGTTTCAGGTTTATTTATATCCCTGTGTTTCTCTGTTTATGCATGTGTGTATTGAGGTTTGCTTTGTGCCAGGCATTGTGTGAAGCTGTTCTCACTTAATCCATCAGAAATCCTGTGAGAGAGGTACTAGGATGGAGACTGCAGATGAGAGATAGATAGCTCAGAGGGTTTATCAGGGGTGGGGTATTGTTTTTTTCTGCCAAGGGCCATTTGGATATTTATAACATCCTTCGCTTAACATAATTCACTAAATATAAAGTTATGTTGCTATGAAAAAGCCTCCTAGATTTATTGACTATTGAGTCCTGCCTGGGGTTGCCATGGCAGGGCCAGACCAAATGATTTCCAGGGCCGTATATGGCCTGTGGGTCGGATGTTCCTCACTCCTGGAAATGATTCATTGAAGCAGGTTCACATAATTTACCTGAGTTAGCACTAGTGGATCTGAACTTAAAACACAGCTTTCCCAACTCCAGAGCATAAGTTTGTAGCCACTACACCATACTGAAAATCTTACAAACTTAAGACACTTGGTATGTTTATTTTGTTTTTCTGGTATTTTTCCCCTGACCACTCTCCCCAAAAAATATGATATGATTTTGGAGCAGAGATCAGAACATTTTGTTTGTTACTAGACAGCCTGGATTAGAAATATATCACCTCTTACTAGTTGTGGGGCTTTGGACAAGTTACTTTACCTTTCTGCACCTTGATTTCCTCATCTATAAAGTGGGGATAAAATATTAGCAACACAAAACTCCTTGAACCACATGAAGGATTCAATTCATGTAAAACACTAGGTCAGGCCTGACACATAATAGGTGCTCTATAAAAACAAAAATAATAACAAACAGCTCAATAAGTGTTAGCAAGTATGGTCATTACTAGAGTCTGGGTGCATGACTTCATGCCCCAGTAGGGTCCCTAGGCCTGGCCAGTGATCAGGGCCAATCGGGGCCTTCCAGCTGCCAGCCAGGGCCTTCCTTCCTTCCTTCCAGACTGCCCACTGGTGGTCAGTGCAAGTCAAAGCGAGTGGTCGAACTCTCGATTAGTCAAACTCCTGAGGAGACAATTTGCTTTTTATTATATAGGATTTGCAATATAAGGAACTGATGATGAGAGTGATTGTCTAGCCTAAGTGATTGCTGTAAAGATGCTATTGAACCCTTGAAAGTATGAGGTTCTCTGGCTGTATTATTGTTAATGAAAATCCTCTTCTTGTTCCTCAGTCTAGAGACAGTGGTAGAAAAGGGCTTTGAGCAAGCTTGCTTGGAGGTAGAGACTGAGTGTGATATCAAAAGCAGGAGTGGTAAGTCTAGCCCTTCATTCCTACAAAAAGTGTGTGATGATATGGATAAGACCAGAAGACGGAATTAAGAAATTTGGCTTCTATCAACCTGTGCAATAGACTTGTTATTCAAACTTGAGTAATTAACCTACCCAAAGTAATTAACATATCCAAACTCAAGCTCTTATCCTTCCTATGAAGAGTATACCTATGTATATCTATGCAATCTAATTTCAGAGCAAGATTAGGAAGCAAACAATAAACTCAAAACTTAAAAGTATACTAGCTTAAAAAATAATAGCTTTTTAATCACCAAATGGACTCTTCCCTACGCAGCAGGAAATGGATAGAGCCAAGCCAGATAGGTAGTTACTAGGGAATAATTAAGCAGATATCTAACCATCAGCAGGTTGCTTACCATGGACAAGAAGTTGTGCTTGGCATCATCCAAAGGTGTTTTCAAAGGGGATCTGATTTGTTTAGAAAAAAGATAATTAATAATAGAGGAATTAATGTACCAGATGAGCGGCATAAACCAAAAGACCACAGGGCAAACTTTCCCATTATAAACACCTGCTGCATCATTTAATTATGTGCAGCTTTTATAATACAGAACTTGCTTGGACTCATTTGCCCTTAGTCTTCAACAATGTGTGAACATTTAAGGAGAATTCTTAAGATTTAGCCTGAACTCATTTTTAGAAGTTAAGTTAAGCTCTGCGAATAGGGGAGGAGGAGGTGGTCATAGACACCTCTGAGAACCTATCAAAACTCTGAAGCCTCTTCCAGGAAACACCCCAAAACCCCAAAGTCTGCAGATAATTATAGAAGGTTGACACATCCCCTAAAATCCACCCATGAACCCCCAGGTTAAAAATTCCTGCTCCAAAAAATGCCAGAGCAGCACTATTACAGACGTTGAGGTACTCGGTTTCTCAAATCTTACCAGGTCTCAGTTACATTTTGTTTTGCTAGCTTTTGTTCTTATAAATAATGCTATAGTTATAATTCTTGGAATTAAAACATATTTTCTTTTAAAAAGAAAAGAAAGAAACAATATCAAAAACCTCGAACTGCTTTCATACATAGCATGACAGGTATTGCTCCTTGTCCCCTAGTATTTACTGTCTGCTTCTTCCATGGAACTAGACTTTAACTGGCACCACAAAATGAAGATCACATTTTTCATCCTCTCGAGGTGGTCTTAGATAGAAGTATTGTAAAGCCAGTTCTGGAAACCTCTTTAATAGATAGCTCAGGTGTGCCCTTTGCTTCTCCTTTGCCTCTTCCTGCAGCCAGCTGCCTGGAACCTGGCTCTCATGGCTGACATGTCCTCTCAGGCTGTGAGACAAGGGGCACACCCTGGGGACCACAGATGCGAAAGATGGAAAGAGCTGGATCCTTGAGGAGCAGGGAGGAGAGCCATTGCAGTGGTCTTGAATATTATCTTCTACGTTTTGACGTAAAAGAAAAACAAACTTTCCCCTTATGTTACTGCTATTTTTGTTTTTTCTGTTACTTATAGCTGAACCCAATCTCCAGTGCTTACAGCTGAATCTAATTCTGGGGATTCTAGATAGAACCCCTAGCTCTTTGAAGTTGCCTTGCCTACCTAGTACCGATTGCTGTTAACGAGTAGAATAATGCCTCTCTTTCTGGTAAGTTTTAGGATTATTTCTTTATGTTTTGTCGTTTTTCTTCAGCATGCAGGTTTAGGTTTGTTTTCATCTATCCTGTCATGTCCTTGGTGTTCCTGAGGTCTCAGATCCTTTTATCCAGTTCAGAGAAATTCTTAGCCATCACCTCTGGGAATAGTGTGCCTCCACACTTCCTCTGGCCTCTCTGGGAACTCCTATTCAAAACATGGCGGAGCAACCAAAGGACTTGTGTGCATGCACATGAGCCTAACCAATGGTCAAGGACAACAAGGGGGTGGGGGCATGTGTGGGGAGGGGTGTGGGATGGAAATGGGGGGATGAGGACAAATATGTGATACCTTAATCAATAAAGAAATTTTTTAAAAATAATAAAATAAAATAAACACACTATATGGGCTCAGGGCTCCTGTCCCTGTCTCCATCAGAGGACAGGGCTCCCACCCAGCCCCAGCTTTTTCCTTCTTAAAAAAACACAAAAACACGTTGGAGCATCCCAATCAAGACTTCAGGTATCTCAACTGACTTTTAGTCTTTTCTAAATCTCTGCATTGCATGCTGTTCTTTAAATTTATCTTCTACATACCCTATTTGATTGTGAACAAGCTGGAGTTTATGTCATTCATTGAATTTTTAATTGCATCCCCCCCTTCACATCCCACTGGGATTTCTTGTAGACAACATATAATTGGATCTTAGTATATTCTTTTACTCTGATAATATCTATTTTTTAATTAGTATATTTAGACTATTCACATGTAATGTGATTATTGATATAGCTGGATTAATAGCAACCATGTTTGTAATTGCCTATTTTTCATATTTGTTCTTTATTTCCCCCCCTGCCTTCTCTGATTTTAATTGAGTAGTTTACATAATTTAATTTTATCTTCTCTCTTAGCATATCAATTATATTTCCTTTAAAAAATTTAGTGGTTGCTGTACAGTATGTAATATAATTTTTAAATGAATGTAAATTCATCTTCAAATAATGCTATATTGCTTTATGTCTAGTGCTATTACTTTTTAATAGGGCTTTCCCAATTTTACCCTCCTATTCTTTATGATATTGCTATAATTCATTTTATTTATTCATGTGCTATAATCATCCAATGCCTGGTTACTATTATTTTAAATAAGATTAGCTTCTAGATTAAGAATAATAAAAATAAAATATTTCATTTTTATCTTCTTTGTTTCCTCTCTGACATTTTTTTCATTTTTTCATGTAGATGTGAGTTTCTGACCTAAGCAATTTTCTTACTCCCCAAAGAACTCTTAACATTTCTTGCAGGTCGGGTCTGCTGGTGATAAATTCCCTCTGCTTTTGTTTGTCTGAGAAAGTCTTTAATTTTGAAGAATAATTTCTCTGTATATAGATTTCCATTTTGGTGAGTTTTTTGTTTTTTTTCCAGTGCTTTAAATATTTCACTCCTCTTTCTTTTTCTTTATATGGCTTATGATGAGAAGTTTGCTGTAATTTCTATTCTTGTTCTTATGTAGATAAAATGTTACTTTCCTTTGACTTCTTTCAAAGGTTTTTCTCTTTGTCCTTGGTTTTCTGCAGTTTAAATATGTTATGCCCAAGTGTTAACCTTATTTATCCTGCTTGATGTTCTCTGAATTTCTTCATCTGTCGTTTGATATCTGCCATTAATTTCAGAAAGTTCCTATCTATTGTTACTTCAAATATTTCTTTTCCACTTTATTTTTGATATTTCAATTATGCATATGTAATACCTTTTAAAATTATCCCAAAGAGCTTGAATGTTCTTTTTTTTTTTTTTAAGTTCTCTTTTCTCTTTACTTTTAGTTGGAAAGTTCCTATTTACCTATCTCCAGGATCATTGATTCTTTCCTCAGCCTTTTTCAAACTACTGATGAGCCCATCAAATACATAATTCATTTCTATTATGATGTTTTTTATTTCTGTGATTATTATTCTCTCTTCAAATTTCTACCTCTCTGCTTACATTACCCATCTGTTCTTTTATGATTCTTTTTTTTCCATTAGATCCTTCAATTTGATAATCATAGTGATTTAAAATTCTGTTTGATAATTCCAATATCTGTGTGATACCTGAGTCTAATTCTAATGATTGCTTTGACTCTTCAGAGTGTGTTTTTTCTTACCTTTTACCACATCTTGCAATTTTTTTGTTGAAAGACAGACATGCTATTTCAGGTAAACAAGAGGACTGGCTAGAAGGAGATGGAATGGGAGAAATGTCCTTCTCCCAGCTGGGATAAGACTCAATCCGTTCTTTCCCCTGGAAAGTAGGCCATTATTATGGCTGTTTTTTACAAGGATTACTCTTTCCTTCCTCCGGCAGGAACCACAAAGGAATCTTTCTCAGGTTATGACTGGAAGAACCTGGTGGGATTCCTGGAGGAAAAAGCCCATAAAAGTATAGAGGTCCTCCTAAGACTGGAACCCCAGGAATTTTTCACTCTCATGCTAGTCTATACACAGTCTCTAGCAATCATCAAAATTACTCTTTTTTTAAAAAAAAAACAACCCTTTATTGTATTATATATATCCTCCTTTATTGCCCATTGACCTCTTCTTCTTTTTCAAATTACATAAGTCTCCTTTTTCCCCAATTGGCCTCTCCCTGGCTGCCCCCCCCCCATCCCCATCCTCACCACCCCCTACTGTCTGTGTCCATTGGTTATGCTCATATGCATACATACAAGTCCTTTGGTTGATCTCTTAGCCCATCACTCCCCACTTTCCCTCACAGGTTGGACAATCTGTTTGATATTTCTATGACTCTGGTTCTATTTTTGTTCATCATTTTATGTTGCTCATTATATTCCACAAACCAGTGATATTTATCTTTCTCCGACTGGCTTATTTTACTTGCATAATACTCACCAGTTCCATTCATGCTGTTAAAAATGGTAAGAAGTCCTTTTTTTTTTTTTTTTTTTTACAGTATTCCATTGTGTAGATGTACCACATTTTTTTAATCCACTCATCTGCTGATGGGTCTTCTGTATGTCCTCTTTCGAAAAGTGTCTATTTAGGTCCTTTGCCCATTTTCAAAATTACTCCTTAAGTATTCTTACTGCTATCATAATTAGATAGTTTATTAATATTAATGATAGGAAGGGAGTAAAGGGAAGGCCAGACATTTCATTATAATCATGATCATCTGAGCAGCTTCAGCAGGAAGCTACAGCTTCCCACTCCAGGGAACCACCAGTCCATTCCCTGCAGATCACTGGGGGAAGGGATCAAACAAAGAGGGAGAGTGCCACATGGGCAGTAAGTTGGGTGATGTAGGGAAGGTGTTTGCCTGTCAGTATGAGCTTGGGAACAATGGATTGGCTGGAGGTGGACCCCATGAAAAGCATACAAAACCTTGAGACTTAATTGGTTAGTTTGAAAAAGTTCCTGGTTAAAATCTCCAAAGAGTTCTCTTCTGGTTTGCTCTTGTTCTTAGTTCTTTCTTGCTCCACCACTTGTACTTGCCTGTTCTCTCTCCATAGCCATGTGGCCTGACTGCAGCTGGAAACACAAGCTAAACTAGCCAGACTGTAATTCAATATGGAGCAGAAATTCTGGGCAGTGGCCTTCATTCTGGCTCTGCTGAAGACAAGATTGGAGTTCTTTCATGGCAAGATGGACAGAGATGGGACCCCTTAATTTCAGATAATCAACAAAGCTTTCTACAAAATCCCATCCTCCCATGGGAGCCTCAGGATGTTATTTTCCTCGTGGCAACCCAAGAACTCCACTTCCACCAATAACATTACCATGTTATAGCTTTACCATCTTCCGCTCCAAATAGTCAGATCTAGACTGTGACTTTCTGAATCCACCTGTCTCTCTAGTTATCTGATAGGTTCAGGAAAAGTTGTTAATTTTCAATTTGTTCAGCTTTTTATTTTTGTAAAGATAGGAGAGATGACTTCCAAGCTCTTTACATGTCACAGCTGAAACTAGAAGTCATTCATTGGATTTCTATTAATCCATGTGTTACAGAAAACCAGAGAAGAACCAAGCAAGACTTAGAGAGATGGAGTTACATTTATTATTATTATCTGCAGGCCCAGAGAAAAATGTCTCTAGAATTCTGGGCAAAGTCACAGGGGAAGTTTCCTGTATTTATACCTTTTACCCTCTTTGTCTCCCAAATATGGGGTTTTCCAGTCCCCTTTGCAAGTTCTTAAAAAGCCCCTATGTGCTGGGGCTTTGAGACCACAACCAAAGGCCTGGCCTGGTGCCAGCACTGATAACTTCATCTGGGGAAGGTTGATGGCCCCTCTGAAATAGGAGTAGTCTTATTTTCTTATTATTTAAGCAAGCAAGCATTTACAGAAGCCAAATAGTAGGGTTAAAATTTCAATCAGTAGTTTTTATATAAGATGGATGCCTCATATGTAGTCTGTATATTTTTATTGTTATTATCATTGTTGTGGTTATTATTATTTCTTCCTGTCTCATGACCTTTTGCTCGTTGTAATGGATGCCAGTTCCATCTCTCTTTCTTAGAGTTCCTTAAATATACTTACTAGTCACTTTCAGATAGGCCCATTTGAATAATAGATGCCAGTAAAATAATAGTTAACTAATTTTTAGGAGTAAATTGATTTTTACATTGTTGACTAACTTCTTCAGATTTAATTTTCCTTCTTTAGAATTTTGATTTGTAGGTGCATCTTGAATAGAAGAGTTTTGTTTTGTTTCTCTAATATTACCCTTCCCTGTATTTTGTGGATGTCTCCATTAGTCCCCTTGGGGTTCATAATCCAGAACTCTGTTTCCCATTGCCTGACTTTAGGTGAGGTTGAAGACAGTGTGTGTATCCAGTCACCTGCTCTATCAGGCAGCAGCTGGGAGCTGGGTCTGCTCTCTCCCTCTTCCCTAGGTATGGACATGTACATGTATTTTCTCCTGCTTTGTTTCCTGCTCTGTGCTTCTGATTCATGCAGAAATTCACCTTGTTTTGGAATGAGAGCTGTGTCTCTTTTACTTTTTCTTTTAAATCTTTATCTTGCTTTTACTTGGAGTATATCAGTCCCTAAACACATGAATTTACAATGCCCTCTGGCACCAAAGACATGTTTTCTATATCTTAGCAACTCCATGAATATACAAAGTCAAGCTTTGTTTGCCCTTTTACAAGTGCAAAGGAAGCATACCAGGTGATCAGCACCAGGGCTAGGTTTGGCAGGTAGGTCTCCTGATTCTGTCGTAAGCAGGTGATATAACCCTACAAGCCTGTGACAACGGATAGCTCTCAGCCTCTAACATTTTTCTTGTTTACAACATTTAGAATCTGGGATGTGATGGAGAAGCCCTGTGGTGTGTAGGACAAAGGTTCCGTTTCAAACTTAATCACAAGGTGCTTCTACTTTAGCATCAGTGATTTCTGCCTACAGATTTCTGAACCAGCGGCTGAGCTTCTTAACGCCCTTTTGTTGTATTGGTTCATTCATGTGCTCTGTGCAGAAATGCGATGGGTATTTCATTTCCCTCCCCTCAACCTTCAATTACACAGACGGTTTCTAATGACTTCAGAGCCACGCCTCCCAGGCTCTCCCCTTCTCTCTGATCTTACATCTTTGTCAAATTTCATCACCTAGAGATTGGAGCCCCTGTACAATGATGTGGGAGGGAGGGGGAGAAGGGAGTGTTTATGTTTATGCTTCTGGATTTTATGGCCTTCATTACCCAAAGCTGTGTGAAATTGAGAGAAACACAGTTGGCCTGAACCCTGGAACCATCTGTTCAACCTGCTCAAGATATTGGTGGTTGACTGTTTACTAAACAGACTATCCTGAGTGGCAGCCCAAAGGCGGAGGCTGGGGCTTCTGTTAATCATTAGGCATTTAACAAACAGTGGGGGCCCTTGCTAGTTTTGCTACCATTGTTTTCCGAAGCAGCATTCTGTGCCCCGCTGTCAGCCACATAACAAGAGAGGGACTCAGTCAGTGGTGTGTTGACTGTGAGGCTTGCCAGCAGGTTTGGGTTGCCACGCCCGAGCATCGGTAGTCATGTCAGGAGATGTGACATGTGTACTTTTGTTGTTGACTTATCTTTGGCAGCACAACTAACGTGTTGTCTACTGTTGGCTGAAACACTGGGCTCTAGGGTGGAGTAAAGGTTTAATTTTGTTGACAATGTAATGCTTGGAGAGATATGTGCTTTGGTGAGGAATCTCCCGTGAGACTTTTGCCCTTTAACTAATCCTTTGCATAAACACTGCCTTGAAAACTGTTTATGAAGTATCTGCAAAGGCATATGAAACTGTTGGTAAGCAGTCCTTGTGAAATAACATTTATTCATGGCATTTATTCATGGTAAGATTCCTGAGTCTGTGTTTTTTTGTTTGTTTGTTTGTTTTTGTGTTTGTGCTTTTTTACAAGTGCAAATGTTTGTGAAATTGCAAATACAGCTTGAACCCTTCTGCTTGACTCATGTTAGCAGGTGATAGCAGAGATTCAACCAGAGAGAACAAATGTGCAATATTGCCTGTGTACAAGTTGGAAGCTGTATAATATATATATATATATATATATATATATATATATATATATATATATAATTGATTTTTTACAGAGAGGAAGAGAAAGGGATAGAGAGTTAGAAACATTGATGGGAGTGAAACATCAATCAGCTGCCTCTTGCTCAGGATGTGCCCTTGACCGGAATCAAACCTGGGACCCTTCAGTCCGCAGGCCAATGCTCTGTCCACTGAGCCAAACTGCTCAGGGCTAAACCTGTATACTTTTAAGAAAATTAAAGATGAGCTATATGGCTGGGAAACAGGGAATATTTATAGTAGCATATGTTGAGTTCTGTTAATAAATTTATATTAATTTAAGATGGATAGAAAGCTATTGGATCAGATTTGCATTTTATTTTATTTTATTTTATTTTATTTTATTTAAGTTTGGCTACAATATGGAGAAATAATTGGAAAGGAAAGGGAGAACATGAGGACACAAGTTAGAGGTTATGATTTCCTATTTCAGGTGAGAAATAATGGAAACCTGGATAAAACTAATGGCAGAAGTGATGAGAATAAGCAGATATATTTAAGAGGTGTTTGGGATATAAAAGAAAAGAGACCTGGTATTGAATTAAATACTATAGGGATGGCAAGGGGTGGGTTCTGATCAAGAAAGACCCTGATATTTTTGGCTTTGGAGATTGAATTGATAATTGTTCCATTTATTAAGACTGAGAAACAGAACTGGGATGGACACATAAATTTGGGATTTGGATACATGGCGTTAATCTTTTCAACATCTATAATGGAGGTGTCTAGTAGATTCTTTGCACATATAGACTGGGGGGAGCATGGAGATATCTAGTCTGGATTGCTACCTGCTTCTAGGTGAGTAATTGAAGCCATGGCCCTAATAAGGTTGTCTAAGGAGAGAGTGTAGAATGAGGAGAGGAGAGGGACCAAGTGGTACCTTTAGATATTTATATATTTAACTAGAGGCCTACTGCATGAAATTTGTGCATGGAGTGGGAAAGGGGGTGTCCCTCAACCTGGCCTGCACCCTCTCCAATCTGGGACATCCCTCTCACAATCCAGGACCACTGGCTCCTAACCGCTCTCCTGCCTGTCTGTCTGATTGCCCCTAAATGCTTCTGCCTGCCAGCCCAATTGATGTCTAACTGCTCCCCTGTTAGCCTGATCACCCACAACTGCCCTCCCCTGCCAGCTTGATCACCCACAACTGCCCTCCCCTGACAGCCATCTTGTCATGGCCATCTTGTGGTGGCCATCTTGTGGCAGCCATCTTGTGGTGGCCATCTTGTGATGATAGCCATGTTGTGATAAGCCTACTATGCTAAATGTCCAGTTGTCCAGTCGTCTGTTCAACCAATCAAAGCATAATATACTAACAATATACTAAGGCTACTCTACTGCTCACTATGACATGCACTGACCACCAGGGGGCAGATGCTCTGACAGGTAGGTTAGCTTGCTGCTGGGGTCCAGCCAATCAGGATTGAGCAAGACAGGCCAGACATACCCTGGAGCCCTCCCACAGTCCCTCCTTGGCTGCCCAACTTCCCATATCCCTATCCGGCCCCAATCATGCTCCAGTGGGGTCCCTTAGCCTGGCCTGCACCCTCTCACAATCCAGGACTCCTAGGAGGATGTCGGAGAGCCAGTTTCAGCCCAATCTCACAGGCCAGGCTGAGGGACCCCACTGGTGCACAAATTCGTGCACCAGGCCTCTAGTATAAAATATACCTCAATAACCCTAGAGAGTATGGAATGAAAGAACAGAAAGGATGAGATTCTCTTAAGAAGGAAGGAATGGACATGTGTAGTGAATATTGATAAGTTCAGTAAGAGGACTGATGGTCACAACAAATTGAGAACTTTAAACAGGTATCTATAAATATAAAAGCCTAAGTGACTGTTACTACTGGACGACCAGCCAACCAGCTGACCGGCCAACAGCTATAACATGCACTGACCACCAGGGGCCAGACTCTCAATACAGGAGCTGCTCTCTGGTGGTCAGTGCGCTTCACAGCCAACCTCCCATGGCTGGTCAACCTCCTGTAGTCCCTCCCCACAACTGACCAGCCCTGATTGGCCCTGATTGGGACTGGGTGAGATGGCCCCATCAGCCCAATTGCCAGTCAGGCCAAGGTACTCCACACGTGCATGAATTCCTGCACTGGGCTCTAGTGTAATGTAAAAGCAATGGTCCAAATATTGGATAATATAATAATGTACTAGTAAAAATACAGGTCTATATTTTAAAATGACATCTTTGTAAATTGTGAGAAGATGTACAAGACTTGGTCTCTCCTTGTTCTCAAATAAAGAGCCTAAATTAAGGTTTTGTGATGCCCTCTGCATGCATGGAAGTTAGGAAATAGAATCTAACAATTCTACTATAACTGGAAGGCCTGTTTATGTGTAAGAATTAGCCCTCATATGTGATCAGATTATATTTACTCTAGAAGTCTGAGAATGTTGTAAAACTCCTCATTTTTAAAGGATCTAATAGTTATAAAGAGATTATATGCCAAATAATAATCATCTTCATAAACATATATTGGGTAGGCAACTAAGTAATTGCGGATTTCACACATATATGGCTTCAGTTGAATTTTTAGGTTTGCAGACGTAGTACAAATGTAAAACACATTTTGTTATTTGATAGTTGGCTATTCAGCTGTTAATCAGTAAAAAAAGTTTTTTGATCTGTTTTGTAGTTTTCGTTTGGCATTCCTTGAAAAATGAAAAATCAAAAGGAACATTTTCGTCATATTTTGCTTTTTTATTTCCCCAAAGGGAAAAACGCATCGCAAGCTCATAAAAAGTTATGTGCTGTTTATGATGACGAAGCCTTAAAAGAATGGCAGTGTCAAAATTGGTTTGCCAAATTTCGTTCTGGTGATTTTTCACTCAAAGATGAAAAACGCTCTGGTCGTCCAGTTGAAGTTGATGACGCCCTAATCAAAGCAATAATCAATTCGGACTGTCACAGTACAACACGTGAGATTGCAGAGAAGCTTCATGTATCACATACATGCATTGAAAATCACTTAAAACAACTTGGCTATGTTCAAAAACTCGATACATGGGTTCCTCACGAACTGAAAGAATCACAGTTAATGCAACGCATTAGCAGCTGCGATTTGCTAAAGAAATGTAATGAAAATGATCCATTTTTAAAACGACTGATAACTGGCGATGAAAAATGGGTTGTTTACAACAATATCAAGTGGAAAAGATCGTGGAGCAGGCCAGGTGAACCAACTCAAACAACATCAAAAGCTGATATTCATCAAAAGAAGGTTTTGTTATCAGTTTGGTGGGATTACAAAGGAATTGTCTACTTTGAACTCTTACCACCCAACCGAACGATCAATTCTGATGTCTACATTGAACAACTAACGAAATTAACCAATGCAGTTGAAGAAAAGCGGCCCGAATTGACAAATCGAAAAGGTGTTGTATTCCATCATGACAATGCAAGGCCACACACATCTTTGGTCACTCGGCAAAAATTAATGGAGCTTGGTTGGGATGTTTTGCCACATCCGCCATATAGTCCTGACCTTGCACCATCTGATTACTTTTTGTTTCGATCTTTACAAAACTCCTTGAATGGTAAAAATTTCAATAATGATGATGATGTCAAATCGTACCTGATTCAGTTTTTTGCTAATAAAAACCAGAAGTTTTTTGAATGTGGGATTATGATGCTGCCTGAAAGATGGCAAAAGGTCATTGATCAAAATGGGCAATACATTACAGAATAAAGTTATTTAGTTCTATGAAAAAATTGTCTTTGATTTTCTTTAAAAAATCCGCAAGTACTTAGCTGCCGACCCAATATATGATCAGTACCTTGTTCAGCCTAGGGCACAGAATAGGTATTCAATAAGCATTTGTTGATGATCCAAACTCAGAAGTTAGAAAAGTGAGAGTGTTCATTAATCATGGTTTAGATCTATATGTAGTTAATTTACAAGCTTTGTTCATTTAGAATTTACTAATTCTTCACTAATTTTATTCATTTTTTATTCTACTCAAATTAGTTTAAACTAGTCAGCCAAAAATATGCATATCAATAAACCATTCTTTTTTTTTAACCTTAGTTATCTTTTGAAATTTATATTTTACTATACATATTATTTTTTTACTTATTATCTCTTATTTGAACCATTAGTCTGACAATGATATTTCTTACTTTTTTATTTTCTATCCTAATCAATAGATGGTTCTGACTTTTAAAGTAAGCTGCACTCACAGTTGTTTTTTTTTTTTCAATTGTCTTAATTTAGGTAGCTGTAGAAGGCTATTGATATGATTTTTAACCAAAATTTTTAATGAAACATTTTAACTAAATTTAAATGACTTTTCCAAGTTGGTTTTTAGAAAATGCTCAATTCAGATCATATGATGTTTAGTAAATTTCCTGAGCTCATTTTATACTTTCATTTGCAACTCAATGTTATTCTCTGAAAACAGGAAATCAGTGAGCAGAACTATTTGATGGAGATGTCTCTGAAGGAGGAAGTCAGTGAGAACAGATGTGACCTAGAAATGACCCGTTTTGGACAGAATTTTAGATAAGCATCAATGTGTATGAAGTGATTGTGATGTCCTGATAGATTCAAAACTTTAATATGTCTTCCCTACTGACACTTCTATTTCTTCTAGCTGGAATTCATAATCCTATATAATAAAAGACTAATATGCAAATCTATCAAATGGTGGAACAACCAGCCGCTGTGATGCACCCTGACCAGCAGGAGGCAGACACTCAATGCAGGAACTACCCCCTGCTGATCAGTGTGCTCCCACAGGGGGAGTGCCACTCAGCCAGAAGCCAGGCTCATGGCTGGTAAGCGCAATGGCAGTGGCGGGAGCATCTCTCTCCTCTTTGGTTGTGCTAAGGAGCAGTGAGCTGAGTGGTAAGGAGCAGCAAGCAGGCGGGTGGTAAGGAGCAAGGGGTCCCGACTGTGAGAGGAATGTCTGCCGACTGCAAGAGGGAGCAGGCCGGGCTGAGGGACTCCCCACCCCCTAAGCACAAATTTTGTGCACTGAGCCTCTAGTGTTAAAATAATTTTTCTGAGTTAGAAGATACTGGAGAGGTATTTTGGACTTTGCAACATTCATACAAAATTAGGACATTTGCTCTTCAGCCTCTTGACCAAAGCTCTCCAATCAGTAGCACTTGAGACATTTGGTTGTTCTCTCACGGGCCATTATGCTTCTGCTCCCACGAGTCAAATTGTATGCTCACTAAGAGTTCATTGTCTCTGTACTTGTCATTGCCATGGAATTAATTTATATATAAATATTATAGAGTGTGACATGATGTCAGAGAGAAAAGAATATTTCTATGAAAACTTTGGAATTGAATGCTTTGGAAAGACTCACTAAAACTGAGTTGCCCCCAAATGCTGCTGGATTAGGTATGAATGAGGCAACTATTAAAAACTAGGTGGGAGGATATTACAAAAGTATAGTCTGTGTGTAAGGTTGCTTTATAAATGTTTTTTAAGTTTTCACTTCACTTAAAAAATAAAAACTGGAAATAATGTATAGTACAATGCAGTATGAATTTATTTATATAATCCAGTGTGGAACATTAATTAGATTCAGCATGGGACATTAATCCGAAGACCATAATTTCAAGAAAAGGTCTGGGGCTAAAATCAAAAGGTTGGTACAAGAATACCCACTTACAGGTTTTAAATTCAAATAAAATGTTTAAGGCATGTAAAGATAGTTTTCTATCATTCTTCTCTTTCACCAAGAATTTTGATGAACCAATTACCATAGGGTAAGAGGACTTCAACTTTATTGCGGTTTTCCCAAAGCACCCTCTGCTATTTCCTCTGTCTAAAACACCTTCCCTTGCTCCCTCCATACACTTATTTCCCCATAGTTCTCTCTTTCCCTCCCTGTTACATAATGCTTTTTCTTCCTTTAAGTTCTAAGATTCCAGCCCAAATGCTTACTTCCGTGAGGAATCTTTCCTGTCCTTTTTTTCTCCTTCATTTAAAACTTTATTTTATTTCCATCTATAAGTACTGCTGTTTGTTTGAATTGCTCACATAGATCCATCCCATCCATAAAGGAAATGTAAAATGTTTCTAGCAGAGCAAGCATAGCTGGCATGACCAATCCAAAGGTCTTCCACTGGAGTCTGGGGAAAACCTAAATGTGATAAAAATCACAAACTGGGTGTTCCTATTCTTTGGATAACAAGAGATTTTCAAAATCACTTTAAGTTTTGAAACCCATCCAAAAATTTTTTTATATTGTTCTATCTTGTGTGCTATGTCTATGCTGAGTACATCACTATAGGACTGTACTTAAAGCTCCATTTGTATTGTAATCTAATATTCTACTTAACACACTTCATTACCTTGGGGTCCCTTTGGGATCAGTGTCCTTTGATTACCCTTTTTCTTGAAAATGGATCCCCTTTCCCTGTTCTTTGCATGTTGAGTAATTTTATTGGATCATGTCCTGGACATTGTGAATGTAAAGTTGTGATGACTCTGGATTATGTTATATTTCTCTAAAGAGTATTTACTTTACTTGTTTTAGCATGTAATTTACTTAGCTGGATTCAAAATGCAAATTCTGTCTTTTGGGCAACAAATCAAATCTTAGTTCAGTTTGTTCATCTTCAGCTGATCTGCCTGCAATCTCCTGACACATGTATTGTTCCGGTGGCAGAGTTTATGGTCCGAATTTGGGTTCCTTCTCTCTCTGATTCTTTTCTTTCTGTGATCCTCCTCTCACTCACCAGTACATTTTTTATAGGATTTTAGCCACTCCACCCCCATGGTACCCCCAGTCTAAAAGCTATAAAAAGAGGAAGCTTACCCAGTATTGTTACCTTTTTTCCACTGTCAATTCCTTTCCAGAACCTTCCTGCTCTTGTTCACGTTCCATTTCTTTCAAGTAGTTGTTGCTTTTGTATTTTGTCCAGCATTTAGAGTTGATTTGTGAGAGATTTGGTCTGCTAGGAGCTTACACATCCTACAAGAAGCAGAAGCACCTCATTAACTTTGCGTTTATGCACAGAATTTGGGCTCCTTCTCTCTCTGATTCTTTTCTTTCTGTGACTCCCTTCTCACTCACCAGTGTATTTTTTGGTAAAGACTCTTTAGGTTTCTGGATAAATCATTTTTGGATAGGTCATTGTGTAGGTCCTCAGAAACATTTCATGTTTGGATAGAATTAAACAGAAGAGCATTGTTAGATATTGTTAGATAAGTTAAATATAGTATTTAAGGGAATGAGAGAGGAAAGTTTGTTCTCATTAGTTCACATTAATTTTTAAAAAAGAATTGCTAGATTTTAGAAGACATATAGATTTTAATCAAGGGGACTTGAAGAATAGAAACAGCAAGTTCCTATGATGGCCAGAGTTAGCATGAAGCAGGCAGCCACTACAGCAGCTCAGTGCAGTGGTATCCTTATGGTCAGGAAGCATCTGGGAGATTTAACTTGTCCAACCCTGGACACAATTTCACCAACCAATGGAGTTTCCCTAGACCTTGCCATTATTGAGCCCCACCATGAACACCTGCCTCAGGAGAAATCCCCTTGAAAAATCTGTTGAAGTTAGTTCAGAGAATAACAATCACATTTGGATAAAAGACGATAAACAGAGCAGCACAATAAATAGCAATTACCCACCAGGGAGGTATCTGCAGGGGTGTGAGGGGCTGGAGCTGGGCCTTTTCTCATTCACTGTAGTTATTAATGACCTGGAAGTGGTGTAAACAGCCTGCTAATGAAGCGGCAGCCAGCCCTGCAGTGGGAATCACTGCGCTGGAGAGAGGAGACAACAAACCAAGCTAATATAACAAGGTTAGGACACCAGGCAAAGAAACCAAAGGAATGAGATTCAGCAGGAAAGGAGTACTGTAACTGTCAGTGAATAATGATCAGAAGTGTAGCTTTCTGATGACAGGAAGTAGAGAAAACATGATAAGAAACAAATGCCTGGAAAGAATCTGAAAATACAAGGGTGAATGAAAGAAGGCAATTACTAGTTAGCTGGTGGCTGGTGTAGGATGATATCCTTTAACAGTGGCTCTCCATCTCTTCTGACTTTTGCAGGCTACAAATGTCATTGAGATGTGAAAGGACGTGGGAGTCCCCAAGACAGATCCCAGGAATAAGGGAAGGTTGTGCTCTTAGTTATGCCTTCACAGTTCCCACCAGTCTTTGGGGCTGATGGTTTCTCAATTTGAGACTGATCCAGACCTAGCTTGGCACAGCTCCTTTATATTCCTGGTCCACAGGAGGGCTGTCACAGGCAGGTGGACAAAGGACCCAAATGCACATTAGGATGCCTGACTAACCCATCGGAAAAAGTGCCTTTCACCTATAGTCATATATGGATGAGATTCACTTTGACAGCTCTCTGGGCTATCAAGATGACTGTTTTATTGTCTTCTGACTCCCAGCTCCATTCTTCCTCACCTCCTTCAAGACTTGAATCAAGTCACCTTCTCAGGAAGCCTGAACTGGCCACCCTGTGGGAAAATCCCCACTCTCCACCCATCCACAGGTCACATTCCCTTTCAGGCTCTCTTTTCTTCCCGAGCACTTATTGTCAGTAACACGCACCTTCTATTTTATCTTTTTCATAGTGTTGTCCCTCCAGTAGAATGTAGGCTGAGTGAGGGCTGGCATTGTTGTCTGTTGTGTTCACTGTTGGTTCCCCAGCAACAACAATAACACTAGCTAATATTTATTGAGCATGTGCTATGTGCCAAACACTGTCTGTGGATTGTCTCCTTTAAAATCCCACAAAGTAGTATTGTTAGTATGTTCACTTTATAGATGAGAAAACTGAGCTTAGAGAAGTTACCTGTCCCATTAGTAAGTGACAAAGGTGACATGGAAGCAGGTGGAAGAGGTGTTTGGCGCCCCCGAGCCTGGGGGAGGATGGAGTGTGTCATGGACCCGCTTTGTGCAACTGCATGCAGCTGCTCTCTTCCTGTGACTCAGCTGTGCTCACAGAGGAATCAAATGAGGCTGTCAGTCAGCTCCGGTGGGCAGAGCCCTGGGCAGAAGACAGCACACAGAGCCTGGGATGCTCCTGCCCTGCCATTTCGGCTGGCATTTCACCTGGTCACATGACAGCACAGACCTTTAAAGAAGAAGGCAGGAGGCAGCCTGCCCTCTCCTTCGAATACTTGTAGGGAGGTTCCCTTAGCCTCACTCTGTCACTTTCTCAGAAGACTCGCCCCTTGACCTACTCAGCTTTTGCAAATGTCTCCAGAATTGAGTGGGAAGATCCCAGGCTGTCAGTGCTTCTCCTCTCACCATGATTAAGGGATTGACTTCTGCCCTCAGAGTAGGGTGTGCATCTTACTGATGTCAAGGCCCAGGCAAAGATGAAGATAGCAGGAAGGTGCTTTCTCACAGGTCCCTCAACACACACCCATTGCTCACAATATCTACCTTCTCAGCACACATTTCAAGGGGTTTCCCATGTTTTCTGTGGATTCTTAGATCTAGGGACCATATTTTGGATCCTCACAGAGTCAGAACAAGGGCAAGTGAGGTATCATGTTTATTGAGCACTTACTAAATGCCAGACACATGCTGAGGAGTTTACAGAAATGATATCATTAGCCAACCTGTATCCACATTACATAGAAGGGAGAACTGAGACTCAGATGAATTTGCCCCGAAGGTAAAGGTACTAAAAATACTTGTTTAGTTTTAAAGTTCTATTTGCCATTCACTTGGGTTGCATCCACCCTCTGGAAACTGTGTCCTTTCGTGTCCCTAACGGTTGCTCATTCATTCCCTTAGAAGCAAATACTTATTATCTACTATGTGTTGGTTATTATGCTCAGTGCTGGGGACAGAAAACAAAGCTTGTCCTCATTCAGCTTATATTCTACAGGGAGGGATACAAATGAATAAGAGAAAATACATGAGAGTCCTGATACGTGCTCACAGGTTGGGGGAGTGTAGAACAGAGCCAGTGAAGGACATGTGACATGTTGGCTGGTAGAGATGTGGAGTTTTCCATAGGGTGACCAGCACAGGCTTCCTGGAAAGGTGACTTTTGATTAAAGACCTGAAGGAGGTGAGGAAGGAGAATGGTGCTGGGAGTAAGAAGAACTGGGTTAAGGGAAGTCATTGTGTTGCTTTGTATCTTCTTCTGTAAATGAGCATGTGGGACAGGATTCATTTCTTCAATGGCTTCTTCTGTAAATGTTTATCTTCTATGTACTGTGAGTCAAGACCAGCTCTAAACATAAGCCTTGTGAAGGTGAACATGTCCTTGTGGTACCTCATATTATTGTGAGGGAGATAGACAATAAGTAAGTAAATAAATAAATGAAGTAATCTTGATAGTCCTAAGAGCTATACAGTGAATTGAGTATGTAAAATAACTATGGGTGGACCATAATTCTTTGAGTAGGCTAGTCAGGGATCCTAATGTTCTGTATTTCCCATCCTACTACCCATCTGCCTATGACATCTCCTACAGGCAGGTTCTGTCCTGTCAGGCCATGTGGTCCTCACAGTGAGGGAAAACACTCCATAGGGAACAAGTCCCAACCACGCCATGCAGGAGATGAGACCCAGTCTTGTGGCTTCTTTCCAAAGGCATTGTATTGGGAGTGAGAACTGGAGAACTCGGCCAACGGACAGTCGGCAGGTGCACGATATATTTTGGAACTCTTAAAAACATTCTCCTCCCAGAAAAGCAAGCTGAAGCTTGCAGCAAACATGAGGCTTACACTTTCCACCTCTCCTATCTTTGCAAACAAGTTATTAGAAGTTTTACATTTCCCCTTAGGGGAATTAGTATTTAATTCACCTTAGTGCCTTTCTGGCACTGAGCCATCTTCTTACTGCTCACAGTTCTTTAGCTATAGAAGAAGGAAAGCAAGGAGGGAAAGAAGGGAGAAAAGGAAAAAGGAAAAGGAAGGGAGAAAGGAAAGAAGGAAAAGTATTAAAATCTGACCTCAGAGTCTTGCTACAAAGCAGACTGAACCTCACTTTAATGACCACACATGATGAGTGAGTCTTTTGGGAATCACATGACTCCAAAGGCTTCCAGCACATTTTCTGGGACTTTTGCTTCTTGTAGAGATTCAAGGGGAAAGTGCTTGGTTTCACTAACAGGTTAGGGAAGGGGTCGAAACTTCACCATAATCATCTTCACTTCCTCCAGGGTTCGTGGAAATCCAGTTTCAAGGCATTCAAGGCCTTTCAGGTCAGATGTGGAGAAACTATTTCTTAGTCTAGGAAATAGTGGTAGGTCATACGGATAGCATGTTACTCTCAATACCCAGCTCCCTCATTTTAATTTGGAAATCCTATTTCTTAATATTAAAAAACGTAGCTCACATTAGTTGAGTCATAGGTCTGTGCCCTTACAAGCATCACCTCTTTTAACGTGAGCAACCTTGATCCTTCCTGGGACTCACTGTTCTAGCATCACCTTTGATTGGATGGGTTGAATTGCCTAATTCTGGAATTCAGTATCAAGAAGCCTGCATGTGTAAGCCACATTCTCCAAAATCAGCTTTATCCATGTATACAGGTGATATTTTGATTTTTAGGCTGCCTCACTCTTTTGTCTTATATCTCAGTTGGTTCAAAACTAGCTTGGTCTGGGAAGAGGAATGCTGCTTGTTGGGCTCTCCACAGCCCAAAGGAGCTTATTCTGTATGGTTGTTTTCTGCACCCCACACACAGCCCTGTAGGTCTGTCACATCCTTTCCTCTATTACAGAACACATTGTGTACACCCTCACGCCTCCCTGGGCAGGCATTGGAAAGTGGGCACACCAGCAGTCAGAGTTCACCATGGGATGGAAGTTCAGACTCTGTATTTAAGAAGAAGCAGAGCTCAGAACCCACCAAGTTCACAAGTCCATCAGGCAGAAACGGCATATGGGAGCCCCTCATTCCTGCCATTGTGGGTGGTTCTGGATGGGTGCCTGGACCCAAGCGTAGCCAGGCTGTAGGCATATATGAAGCCTGGCACAAGGACTTTACGAGAGGAGCAAATATCCATATTAAATATACAGGTGCCTGGCACCTAATACATGTTTAATAAATATTAATAATTAATACTACCCCTCTTCCTTACCTACAAATAATTCTATGATGGCAAAGTTGTCAAATCCAAAAACCTTTTTTTTCTCAGACAGCTATTGTTGTTATTATTTAAAAAATATCTCCTAGACACATGGAGAATGATGCTTTTATTTATTTATTTATTTATTTATTTTTGAGGGGGAGCGCCACATGTAATGTTCCTGTTCCCTCTCTCTGCCTGCTCACTTACTCCTGCCTGTTTGTTCACTCGATTAATATGTGTTGAGCCCCTTATATGCGCCAGGTAGTTTTCCTAAGCACTGGGAATACTGCAGCGAACCAATAGGATAGATCCTGACCCTCATGGAGCCTATAATCAAGTGAATGATGCCACATTTCCTGAGTGTTCTGCTCTTGCTCAATATCTTAAGAACATTCTACTAGCCTTCTGAATTTGGACCTGGGCACCATCCCCTTGTCAAAACTTCACACCTGCCAGGACTATGTCAGGCTTCGGAAAAGAGAAGACGTGAATATTCAGATTAGTGAGGGTGGAAGGAGAAGCTGGGGTTGGGGCCCAGCACTCCCTCTCTTGTGTAGGTGTGCGTGCACACACACACACACACACACACACACACACACACACACAAACACACATGTCCCAGCTCTTTCATGCTGTCACCTTTAGGGGGCTGCATCTGAGGTCATGAAGGCCTGTCAGTGACTGGGGAGGCTGGTTTGCCTAATTCTGGAGTCTAGTCTCAAAAACTCCAACTATTTTCATAAATAAGCCACATTCACTACCAGCTTTATATGGGGGAGGGGGGGGGGAATAGGGTGATTTAGCTCCCCAGCTGCCTTATTCTTTTGTCTGACTTCTCCACCAGGTCAGAACTTGACCCTGGAAGAGGAGTGCTGTTCACATCCCAAGTGGCCTCCTCAAGTCCTAAGTGACGTTGACTTTGCACAGCTCCATCCTGTGCACCCAGCAGACAGTGCTTAACGCAGGGCTGATATGTAACTTCACCTACAACATCGGCCATTAGAAAACAAATGGCAAGAACATTCTCTCTTAGAGGAGCATGCTAAGCGACTTAATTTACTGAGCCAGGCATAGAAGAGTGGGCAAATCAAAGGCATGCTTAACCACTTGAGTGGGTGTTTTCCGTTGCCCATTACGGTGAATGATAAACATTACTCAGCAGTTAATGGAGGACATTAAATTGTAATTATACATTAATTATAACGTGCATGTATAAATGCATGTTTGTTTTCTGCGCACACACAGCTGACAGTCATTCTTAGTTCAAGTTCTATAACACCCAAGGAGTCTTGGCTTACCACATGGGGCATGACTCATGTTTACATTTCCACGATTCAATTGCTGCCAGTTCACTTCCATTTTAAACAGTCAAGGTAGTCTACATGGCACCCAAGGGGGGGGGGGTGCGGGGAGGGGGCGGATGGGGGAGATGGACTAGAAAAATGGAGATTGTGTCCAATAACCAAAGAGAAATCTTTTCTAAATTTCAAACTCAGAGGTTTGACTCCTTGATCTGATCTTCATGATCTCTTCCATGCATATGACTGCAAATATCTAAGCGTCATAGGGTTTCTTTGATCAAAACACACAAGACAAGTGTTTCTTACAAAACAACTGCTTTCATCAGCATAGATTTCTACTTTACAGGTAGCAATACCAAACACTGGACAGCTACCCTTATAGTTCTTAAGCCTTTAACAATCATGGATATAGTTTTGTATCTGGATTACTCAACAGTGGGTTATTTTTAAACATTGGCTTAAGAGCATGTAAAATACTCCTTCACTGAATTCAAAGAATTATATGCAGTCACTGGTTATAACGTGACTTACAGTTTGCTGGACTTCAGTTTATGTCCTGCAAGCCTTATCTTTAACTTCCCCTCATCCTCCTTGATGTGCTCCTCAGGCTCACCTTTCTCCTCTGCCCTCCTCTAGCACCCCTTCTGCAACTGAGGTGCCCAGGAACACCTGCTGGTCCAACTCTGGAACCCTCTGACCAATCAAACATTTTTTAGAAGATAATAATTTCCTTCAGGCTAATGGAGATGGTAGTTATACACAAGGTAGAGCCATTTGTTTCTGTGTTCACTTTATTCAACAAACCTTGGTTGACTCCCTGACATACTATAGAAACTATGCGAGCAAGGATGATCAAGGCACTCTCCTGATCCTGAAGGTGCTTAGAAACGAGGTAAGGATTAGTAGTATCTGGGAAAACTTGCTATCGTTTCTTCCTGCTGTGCCCAGGGCAGACATTGATAATCACAGCACTTTGTTCCGCATTGAATTTAGACTCAGCACAGCAGTGTATTTCAGCCCAGTACTCTAGGCAGCTTCAATCAATGAATTGGACCCAACATGTGAGATGAAGTATATTTGCCATGCCCAAAGTCAGACTTCGGAGAGAAAGTGGGAATGGGGTGGAGAGGAAGAATAGATGATCCCAGGTAGACTCTTTCTGGCAAAATCTGGTTTAATTGAGCATCTTGATTAATGGAACTTGACATGTAAACATTACTATAGCCAATTCTCATTTTTAAGGAATTTCATGCAGTATCTAATGTGATCCTCAAAACCATCCAGTGAAGTCAGGACTACAATTATCTCAAGTTTAAAGAAGAGGAAACATAAGCAGAGCATGGTTCTATCACTTACCCAAAGTCTCACAGCCAGAGGGATGAAGTATGTGGATTCAAAGAAAGGCTAATTGAGACCAGCAAAGTGGAGTGTGAGCCATTGGGACATTTCAAGCTTCTCCATATATTTACTTTTGAGTAACCCAGATACAAAACTATATCCATGATTGTAAAGGGCTTAAGAACTATAAGGGTAGCTGTCCAGTGTTTGGTGTGGCTATCTGTAAAGTAGAATCCTATGCTGATGAAAACAGTTGTTTTATTCAGAAGCAAAAGATGTGTTATGTGTATAGTTACCCGGCACCAGTCTGAATGTCAAGAGGTTAATTGTCTTGTCACGCACAGCATGCGACACACTGTATAGGCAGAGAGCAGTTTTCCAAAGCAGAGGGTTGACCTCACTCCCTCATCCTTCCATCATCATAGTGGGAGCTGCTGCTGATCACACGTGCCTCATTGCTAGGGTACCAGACAGTCAGTATCTCCTCAGACAGTAGAATCACCAGTACTTTCTATTGAGATGGAGAATGTTCATGAAGATATCTTTAATCATCCAGAGTTTCTCACTGGTTGTCTTCTGGAAAGTTTTGGGTAGATTTGTTAAACTTAAAGATGAGTTCCACATTTTTCTTTGGCAAGAAAGAAGTATTCTGAATCTCAGACCTTTGCTAAGATAACAAATATTACCAAGCAGATATTTTTGAAAAATAAACTAAACACTTCATCTGTTCCCTCAAGGTAAAGGTGACATTTTAACAAGAAAGCCTTCCCAAAAAAACTTCCATGTGAAAGAGCATTTTGAAAATGGTTTGATTTTTTTTCATCTGTTGGTACAAACAGTATAGATGTGTCATATGTCATCGCTCTTTAAAAATGTTGGAAATATAATATTCTAATCTGTTTAAAGAATCTCCCAAAGAGTTTCAGTTGGTTTTGAACCCATTTGCTGAAAGTACTAAAGTGTAGGAGTAGTGTAAGATTACTTGCACTACTGGTAGACATCAAAAAAGATACAAATTTTCTGACCAAATTTTTAAAAAATTTGCATAATTTATAAATGAGACTGAAAACAAAACAAAATAAAACAAAAAAACTCTCTCGAGTTATTCATTCCAGCCAGGGTTGCATTTCTTTCCTCTGATGTATCTCTCAGTTTTGAGAATCTTGATAAACAAGATTTGAACTCCTTTTTGCCTTAGCTTAGATTCAGCTAGAAGCAGCTCATCAAATTGTTTTTATTTAATCCATTATGATAAAACAATTAGATGAAAGCACAAATGTTTTGCACTGTTAGAAAATAAAATTGAAATAAGTTTCAGAAATATTTATTTTAGCTTGTATCTCATTTTCAAATTTTGTTTGAAAATGTTGTTTGCTGTTTGTTGTGGTGTTTGCTATAGAGAATACAGTGGCAAAGCAGTTTGTGTATGCAATGCACATTTTAAAGCACGCTTAAAATTTATTTCATTAAAGGTACATCACCAAGAAAACAATAAAAAACACACAAACACACAATTCTTGGAGCTGCTGCAACAGTCCTTGCAGTCCCACAGAGAGCTGCAGTCAGTGGAAAAGAAGGCACTGAAGAGCATTGACCAGCCCACAAGCCTCTCATATCTTTCCTTGCATTAAGGCTCATTCCATCTTATAAATGTAATCTAACTGTGTTTAGCCTCCAGGTTAGAAGCCATAACCAAAGGTGACTCCCATGGCCAGAAACCCTAAAGTTAGGCCCAGGCATCCCACAGATTGACTGTTCAGCCTCTTCTCAGTGGGTGAGGGGAGCCCTGTTTCCTGATAGACTCTCACAATGGCTCCCAGAGCTGGCTGGGGAATCCCTGGTCCTCCTCCGCCCCAGCCCAGCTCAGCATGACCATGTTTCCACCTGCCCCTTAGGATAACAGGCGGCCCTGTCCTCTCTTCTGTCAGCACAGATAATCCAGGTGTCAACAAAAGAATCATGACTAGATCATGTAATCCTCCAACAACTTAATGAAGAGAAGATTATCTGGAAGTTCAAGGATTGCATGGAGCTGTTTGAACATGAACAGCTATAGACACACCATCTAGAATTGCCTTCTTTCTCCCTCCTCTTGTCCCTCTTTCTCTGTGGAGTCTGGACACCCTCCTCTCTCAGGAGTCAGTCCCCTCCAGCTGGGAGACCTGTTTTCAGGCCTGACCACAGCAGGTGCTCATCTCTGCAGGCAGTTGGCAAAACTGGCTTTCTACCCGGAAGGCTTCCTTTAATCCATCCCCTTCCACATCTGTTTAAAGGGTTTTCAAGTGTCTCTTTGCAGTGAATGAAGAAGGGCCAGAGCATTCAGATTCCTCAGAGGCATTGGTTAACCCTCCTAAGTGTACACACCTAGTCTGTTACAGCAATTGCTTCCCTCTGGTTTCAGGACTTGCCCTCAGGATACACGTAGCCTTTCCCAAGGCCCCACCTCACTTTTCCTTCCCATTTCTTTCTTCAAACTCAGGACCTGAGGCTAAACTGAAATTGTTCCTGGTGATGGTGGCAGGAGATATAAAGGCATGAAGTGCCTTTTCTTTTTTTCTGTTTTAAAAAAACAGTCCTTAGAGAATAAGCAAACCAAATCTGAGGTGATAGAAGCCAGAAGAGTAGTTACCTCTAGGGGATGGGGCGGGAGTGTAGGGGTACTGTCTGCGACAGGGAGGGGAGAACCTAGGAAATGGAGATGTTCTATAAAGATCTGGTTCATGGTATAGGTGGAAAAAACCCTCACTGGGGGTGAAATATAGTGGCAACCATACTTTGGTAAAAACTGCTGTTTGAATTTTAACCCTGCTAAGTCTGGCTCCTGCCTGATTAAACACAGAATACTTACCTCAGCTTCCAGGTGGTGACCTGGAGGCTAAGGCAATTTTCTCTTGCCTGGGACCAGGACCACATGAGATTGATTCCCACTGACTCAGTAGCTTCAGGGATAGAAACTGTAGATAACCTTTAGAGACTAACCACTGAGCTCTGCTCTGTATTATTGCTATTGCAAGATAGGGCCACATTCCAATGTCCAGCAGGATGTGACTGGGAACCCACCCTGCGGGCTGTCCCCAGTCTTTAGAATTTAGTCTTTAAAATTTAGAACAAAGGAAAATTCCTGTGGTATGAACCTTTAAAAGGGACTGCCTACCCCTGAAACAGGGCAGTCGTGTGGAGACTACCTGTGTGTGGTGCTCTCGTGGCTGTCCTGGCCAGATATTTCAATAAATCCTTGCCTGCTTTTTTTAATTAATCATCAGCCTCTGGTGGTCTTATTTTGATCCCAGGGTTCGACCCCACAACAGGAGTTAAGCTTGCTTCAGCATCCTCAGTTCTTGAGTTCTGGCTAAGAAAAGAATTCAGAGCCAAGATTTGAATTATAAAAGTTTATTTAGAAAGCAGAGGTAGAAGAAGTGAGCTGTAGAAGAAATGGGCTCAGGAAGGAAACAAGTTACAGAGGGGAAAAAAGGGGGGGGGGCTTTGGAGCTTAGGAGTGAGGGAAGAAGGGAGAGAAGGAGGAGCGGAGAGGGGAGGAGGAAGAGGAGGAAGAGAGGAAGAGGGTGAGGAGAGATTATTTCTAGAGTTCTAGAGCTAGGATTTAAAACTAAATTTAATCAGTCATAAGGACCCTTGGTTTTACCAGTCCTCTAGCCTCTTGGATCTTGCACACACTTCAGCAATGTCCGTCTAGATCTCCCAGGGCTCAGAATTCAGTGCCCATAATTGTGAGGGGCCTGCTGTATCCTGGGCTGCTTTCAGTACCTCACAGCCTGTTCTACGGTATGTCCTGCTCTGCCATTTGGCAATCTCAAGTCCTTGAGAAAATCACTTTCTGAGCCTCATTTTCCTCATTTGTGAAATGATGATTACTGCAACAAGTTACAATAGCAATACTCTTGGGCCCATTTTATGTCAGGCACTTTTCAAAACCTGGATTCATTTAATTCTTTTTTTAAATATATATTTTATTGATTTTTTTTTTTTTTTTTTTTTTTTTACAGAGAGGAAGGGAGAGGGATTGAGAGTTAGATACATCGATAAGAGAGTAACATCAATCAGCTGCCTCCTGTATACTCACTGGGGATGTGCCCGCAACCAACCTTGATCAGAATCGAACTCAGGACCCTTCAGTCCACTGGCCGATGCTCTACCCACTGAGCAAAACCGGTCAGGCCAGGATTCATTTAATTCTTACAACAACCCTATAAACTTGGAACTATTGTTCTCCCCTGTTCAGATTCATAAACTGAGACACATGCCCCTCTTACATTGCAGGGTCAGGACTTAATTAGGTTGGCCTAATCCTTAACTTCCATGCTTCTTCTCTTCCTACCTCAGAATGTTGCTGTGAGGCATTGATAATATTGGTGACAGCACTTTGTAAACAATAAAGCATGATGAAAACATTAAGGCCATTATTACTATTCGCATTACATGCAAGAAGAGCTAGAAATAAGAACACAGTCCAGACAAAACTGGTTTGGCTCAGTGGATAGAGTGTCGGCCTGCGGACTGAAAGGTCCCCAGTTTTTTTCTGGTCAAGGGCATGTACCTTGGTTGCGGGCACATCCCCAGCAGGGGGTGTGCAAGAGGCAGCTGATCGATGATTCTCTCTCATCGATGTTTTTAACTCTCTATCCCTCTCTCTTCCTCTCTGTAAAAAAATCAATAAAAAATATATCAATATATATTTTTTAAAAAACACAGTCCATGCCCTTGAGAAATCGATAAGCTGAAAGATTAGAAAACACTCAGCCCCTCAAAATATAAGTGAAAAATGCCCCATGATCTCAAGCACCCAACCAAGAAATCTGTATGGGGAAACATCCACTTGCCCAGGGGATGATGGGACCTTAGAACACCTGGGGCCAGATGGCACTGCAGGCAAAGACCTGCCAGGAACATTCTGCTGACTGAAGAGAAGGCTTCCAGGCGGGGAATTGGCCAGTTACATTTCAGGGTGACGGGTTAGAGTGGAGTGTGTAGGTCGCCTCGAGGTAAGAGAGTGCACCAGTTGAGTGTGGTGCTTAGAGGCAACAGGGGTGAGAGAGGCGCTTGCCAGGGGCCTGTGGGGCCGTGTTATCTAAGGCCCTAATTGGATTTGCAACACTATAATGAACCACTGTGGGTGTCTGACAAGAGATGTGATATGTTTCAAAATACATGAGAGGAAAGCACACCAAAAAGGCTGGTGAAGGGAACAGCCCAGAGCAAGCAGTGTCATTCACTGCTAGTCATTCAGAGTGAGATGGACTCTGAATTCAGTGCTAGTCATTCAGAGTGAGATGGACATGCTTCTGGAGAGGAAGAATCTGGAATGGTTTGGAGAATGATTGGAGAAGAGGAATCCCCTCACTGGACCCAGGACCCTGGAAGGCTGTGGCTGCCCAGCTCACTGCAACACTCCAATGCCCGGGCTTAGGAAACACATCATAAATGCCTGTTGCCTAACCAGGCTGACGGGGAGACATAATGAATATAGAATTAAAAAGAAAAAGGAGTCCAAGGTTAGATTCACAGGTCACTAATGACTGCTGAGGGACCAGGACACCGGTCCTTGATGATTATGTAAAATTGAGGAGTTGATGTTCAGGAAAGAAATTAATTATCCTGGGTAAATTTGGAAGTGGCAGATATAAGTGGAGAGTGTTGGTCAAAAACAAGACATGAGGTTACCAATGTGTGAGAAGTCAGGGCTGGAATGTAAAACTTGGAAGTCTTTGGTGGACAAGTGGGTATCAGGATTCTGATTTGCAAGCAACAGAAACATACTTTAGCTGATGTATATAGACAGTAATTTACTGACATGATAGTCGCCAATTCACAGAGTCCCTGGGGGGTGTAGAGCCCCAGGCATTAAGGTTATGCATCCATAATCTCTGACAGTTGCACTTGCAGAACAAGCCAGCAAGGTGACCTTCTGCATCCCTGGCTGAGTGCCACCACTTAGATTCCTAAACCCGAGGGCATAGGGTGCTGAGCATCAAATTAGCCCCCATAGAACTATTGTCCTGAAGACAGATTGTTCCTACCATCTCCTCTACCCCGGGAAGAACCATCCCCTCTCTTTGATTTTTGTCTCAGAGTCTGGGCACTGCATCTAAAGGACAGAACCCACATGATTTCTATACCTGCGCAGCAAGAGAAGCTGAGGGAGGAGTATGAGACCTTCTAGAGCAGGGAGGGGCTGTGCTTCCCACATAGTGACTACAGTGGGGAAGGTGGTTCAGATCTGCAGCCCACAGCACACATGTTTTTATCAGAGAGGAAAGAGGAGTGAGGGGAATTCAGAGCAGGCAGAGCCAGGGCTTCATCCATTAAGGATGCCTTCACCCACTGAAAAGAGAGGTGGGTGCTGATGTGGTAGACCGACTCCCCAATACCTGTAAACTATCTCCTGACAACCCTCATTTATTGCCTGTAATTGAGTCGTCTGTTTACATTAAGAGACTGTTCTAGTTTAAAAGGCAAATATCCCTGGAAAGAAACACACTTCACTTTGATATCACTGTTAACTTTCATGCATTCACTTTCAGGGCTGGGCGTTAGAAGCTGACACAGAAATCGGTAGGGGCTTGAGCCAAACAGAAATCCCTTGTAAAGATCTGCAGCCAGTCTGCCCCCGCTGAAAAACCCCCCTTACTCCCTCACCTCCCTCACCCCTCTCACCCCCACCTAGCTTTTTTCACTCACGTGCTCTCAGAAGCCTTTTCAATTTGTCACATGTCCAAGATGCTGAGTGTTTCAATGGGTGATAAATGCTAGAATGGAAAGGAAAGGGAATTCTTTTTTTGTGTGTATTGCTTTTCTTCTGTGTGATGTCATGAGGATGGGGCTGGAATTCCCATTTAACAGATGAGAAAATGGAGGCTCTGGTGAGATGACTTGCCACACAGCTGTGATGGTGCAGAGATTGGCTTCAAAGCCACTTCTGTCGGGTTCTGAAGCTCCCCTTATACAGTATCCTCTCTTCATGGAAGGAGAGGGGCCTGGTTGTCACAGAGCAGAGGGAATTTGCGCCTTCAGTCCAATGGGTTAAAGCACATGTGTCAAACACCAGGCCCGCGGGCCAAATCCGTCCCGCCAGGCCTTGCAATGTGGCCCGCACCGCGCTGTCATCACTGCACTCCGCTGCGTTTCCATCACAATGACAGTTTATGACTGTTCAGTAAACCATTCGGCCCGCGATTTAGGCTGGATTTTAGATTTTGGCCCCTTCTCTGATTGAGTTCGACACCCCTAGGTTAAAGGAATGGAATAGGTGTGGGAGGTGTCCCAGGATTGCCTTGGCACAAATATGTTGGGTTTCTCTGGGAGAGGGGGTGCAGAACTGAGGGAGAGAGAAAGCCACAGAAAAGCAACCTCCTTTTCTATGGCTTCATCTAGCATCTTCGGTGCTGTTTGTCAGGCCTCTTTTGGTTGCAAATAACAGAAATCCAATTCAAACTAGCCTAGTAGGAAATGGGGATTGTTGGTTCGTGGGAATGAAGAATGTGCTAGGAATTCTCCTAATATTGTTCCATCTCTCAGCTCAGTTTCCCCTGGGCCTGTCTCAATCCCAGGTAGACTGTGCCTGCATGGAGGCAAGGTGGGCCAGCAGCAGTTCTAGACTTGCACCTCACCAGCTCATTGCCCCTGCCCCCCTTCCCCCCTCGCTGAGACAGCAGACCTTCTCACCTAGAGCTGTAGCAATGAACCGACCTGTGACCCAGAGGCTGCAGTGCCCCACTGCACAGGCTCACGTTCACACCTGCCTCTGCAACTAAGGATTAATGGACCCCACCTCCATCACAGCTTGATCATGGCTCCCCAAATGGCCATCGCAGTGCTGACACATAGGAAGGGATGCTGGGAAGGCAAAGCCACCAATAGCCACTAGAATGCAAGCCTCATGAAGACAGGGAGTCAACCTTTTGTTCTGTTCTGTTTTGAATTTGCTTTGTATCTCCAGAACCTCAAACACAGCTGAGCCCATGACAGGGACACTCAACAAGCACTTGTTGAATGAATGACGGAATAAAATAAATAAATGTCCCTACAGATTGTGATGTGCAGGATGACAAGAAATGGGAGAGTGGGCACATTGTGGTTAGGGATTAGTGTCTAGGGAGCAGAATCTGTTGTCCTTTAAGTGAGTCATGTGTCATTCATTCAATAACACATGAGTCCTGCAATGTTGGCGTTCCCTACATATCCATCACGGAGTTAAATGGAGCCCTGGAATGCCAATCTCTAATAAGGGCAGAGCATTTATATCCAGTTGCTCGTAATCTTCCTAGAATGAAGGATGATGTGTCCCCTTTTCTTACGGGTGTGTGTCTGCAAAATGGATGTGCCTCATGCATTGCTGCCCTTTCTCCCCTGACTCCCACTGCGAAGTGGAAAGCTGAGGTGTGATTACCCACTCACTTGGAACTCATGGGGCTGAGCTGGCAGGAGCCTGGGGGGTGGCATTGCAGAATAACCACTCCATTGCTATTCATTGGGTTGTATATTCTCTCTCATCAACATGCGGACCCAATGCCCCAGAGTATAT
The DNA here is from genome assembly GCF_014108245.1 of Pipistrellus kuhlii. Classification (NCBI taxonomy): domain Eukaryota; kingdom Metazoa; phylum Chordata; class Mammalia; order Chiroptera; family Vespertilionidae; genus Pipistrellus; species Pipistrellus kuhlii. The sequence goes on along the minus strand of NW_023425404.1, from coordinate 169,264,904 downwards.
GGGGAGAATATGTACCTCAACCCACCACTCCCAAATGATCTCCCACTCTCATTAGCACCATTAGGTTTTCCCTGGCACATTGGAACCACGGGACCTTTTGCATTAACATGTAAAAGAATATGCTCAGTCAATCTCTCTCAGCCAAACTTGGATTTCTCCGCCCCCCCCAAAAAAAAAGCTGCAAAGACATTGGATCTGGAAACACTGTGAGAGGCAAACACAAAATCAACCCTCAGAAAAGTCACTGCCATAAACTGCCTGGTTAATATGCACCCAAGTGTGTTTTGCCATATTGGAAGCTGAACTTAATTTGTAGTAACATGAGACAGCTATTTAGCATTTCTTTCCCCCACTCCTCCTCCTCCTAGTTAATTCTGAGTGGAGATAAATCTTGGAAACATACTTGGAGGGCACAGTGGGAGGTCCTGCAAAGTCAGTAGGTTTGCAGCTTCCACCGTGCCCCTTTGCCGTTTTCTGATCAATTAGAACTGATAACACAAGATCATGTGTCACTGAAGTGACTCATGAGCATTATGGATCTTGGATGCCTGGAATACTTAGCTCCCGAGATGGGGTTCTTTGGGTACCCATGAGTGTTGACAAATATCTTTCTAGCTCCAGTACCCTTTAGAGACCTACACTCAGCAGGTTGTCAACCCTTGAACTGTACAGCTTCCAGAGATGTAGGCAAGTTACCGAACTGTCAGCTCTTCAGCTGGAAACAAAGGTGAGGAGTTGAACAGTATCCGTCAGGCAACTTGTCTGAGTCAGTGACAGAGCTCAGGTTCTCCATCTATAAAAATATGACTGCGCCACACAGAGTTAACGCCATATCCCTCCGTTCATGTTGCAGTCTGGATCCTCGGTATTTTCTTCATTGATCCTGGGAATCATGTGCACTGTTATTTTGTCTACTATTATGACTCTCCTTTTGACCTTCACGTGGCTTCCCACATACCATATTTCATTGCATCTAAGAGGATAGTACAAAAGCCTAATATGCAAACTGACCAAACTGCAGAACCACACCGGTCAGTGGTGGGTGAACCAGTGAGCGGGCGGCACCAGGCCAGCAAGGCAGGTACCCACAGGCAGAGGGAGGGGATGGCAATCAGGAGACAGTGACTGGCAGTGGCAGGGTGATGGGGGGCAGGTCCAGCCAATTGTTGGCTGGCACTTCCCCCGATTGGCCTGCTGGTCACCTCCCACAGAGGGAGGCCACTGGTGGCAGCGGTGGCCCTCCAGTTGCCTGCTGCAGAGGGAGGCCACCAGTGGTGGTGGTGGTAGTGGTGATGGTGGCAGTGGCAGTGGCAGTGGCGGGGTGATGAGGAGTGGGATGGGGCTGGCCACTCGCCAGCACCTTCCCCCAATTGGCCCCGGTCACCTCCCCATGAGGAGCAGGCCTACGCCGTCAGTTGGACATCCCTCAATGACTCATGAACTGCGAGAGGGCTCAGGCCAGGCTGAGGGAGACCCCCAAGTGCACGAGTTTTCAGAAAGATGAACCACTGTATATGTAATTCTTAAAAAAATGAAATACAGCCAATTAAATATGACATGACATTGATCATGACTTCTGAGATGTTAAAATGCGGGGGAGGGGAGTATCTTACAGTCCTTAAAAAACGTGTCTGCCCAGACTCAGAACTCCTTTCCTTTAAGAAACAGGTTTGGGGTACTGTTTCTTCCATCCAACCCTGTGATCCTACTTCGAGTTGTCAATCATGCATTCTGCTCCTCTGGCTATGGAGGAATGATGAACATGAGCATGAAACCCAACTGGGGTGAGCAGTGGACCCCGGGGCTTTCCAACATTAGAGGAAGAGAAGAGAGTGCTTTCTCTCTGGTGATAAAGAGCTCATGGGCCCTGGAGGTTTGGGCAGTCCCCATGCCAGCCTGGTAGATAAACCTGGCTTGAGAAAATGAACTGCTCACAGGAAAAGCAGCTGAGACAGAGATGAAAGAGTTGGGTTTCAACAGAGCTAAGCTCTGAATGTAGTTGTGCCTGAGGCCAGATGCAACAGCACCAATAAATTCCCCCTCTGCTAGACCTAGAGTAGGTTTGTGTTCCTTGCTACAAAAATTCTCTTTTTCAAAGACACACCAAGAGAATAACTAAAACAGTAATATCTTTCCTTCTCTCTTCTAGGTGTCCTTAACCCTGAGCCTACAGTGGACAGGGATGCTGACTGTCCCCTGCTTGTAGCTTGGAGGGTTAAGCCACTGTCTTCTACCACCAAGGGCTATCGAACCCTTGAGTCCTGCCTATTCCTTCTCCAAGGAGATACAGTTGTTTAATTTTTTTTTTTTTTAACAGTGAATTTCAGTTGTTTAAAGAAAAATAAAACTAAAACATCCCTGGTGGTGGTAGAGAAGAGCAGCTAAGGAAAAGAGCCAGCATACCCTAAAAAAAGCAGCAAAGAACAAAAGACCCCTACAATCTGGCTTCCCCTTCTGCTGGCAATGCATTCCTGACCCTTTTTTCCAAATCCTGGCGGGTAGGGGTGGACAAACAAAGCCCAGTGGAGCCCAAAGTTGCCCCCAGACTGCGATGCATCCAGGTTCCTGAGGTTTGCTAATGAATTCTTTTCAGAAATTTTCTATTACAGAACCTTAAAAAGTCTTAGGGAATTATACTAATCCACTTACCCTATTTTAACTCTTCAAATGTTCCCAGAGCCTCCGATTTTCTATTGCAGGGAAAGGTAAGTGGAAAATTGCTTTCAAGGTTTCTTTTGTACCATAATAATCTTGGGCAGTACCCACCTTGCTGTGTCCTCATGTGCACCTTGTAAATTGATTCCAAACTGCTCCCTTATTCAGAAACCCAATCACCTTGGAAACCAAAAAGAAAATGAATAGAGGCAAAAGCCCATTTCACTACTAAGATCAAAACCTTCATTACACAAATATGTTTGTCCTTTGGTGCCTTTTAAGTCAGAAATATTCATTATGAATTGGTGCTAATTCACATTTCTGCAATGTTTTATATCTAGATGGATCCCCAAGTTTAGAATTGGCTAACTCTTAATGACAAAAAAAGACCACTTCTTTCTGCACCCAATAATTTTTATTACATTTTCCCTTTTCTTCTTTCCTTCCTTCCTTCCTTCCTTCCTTCCTTCCTTCCTTCCTTCCTTCCTTCCTTCCTTCCTTTTTTTCTTTCTTCATTTCCTTTCTTTCATGGTGATAACATGTCTTTACAGTGTTTTCTGAATGTTTATTAACTTTTCACATGGAGAATGTTAAAAATGGAGGTGACATTATTGCATTATGGGCCTCAGGTCACAGCTTTCCCCCAATAATGCCTTTTTGTTGGAAAATACTGAATGAGAGAAAAGTATAGCCTTCCACAGAACAATTGTTTAAGTATTATGCTTACATTGAGCCTGTTGGGCAGTGTAGTGCTGCCTGTTTTCTTTCTAAAGGGCAAAAAGAACAGAAGCTTGAACATAATCACCACATGGTACAATACTACCAGCTTTAGAAGGTACCTGAACGATAACTGTTATTAATCTGATTCAGTAGTGAACATGCTCCATTAGAATAGGAGCAAGAAATGCTCAAACGCCTCTGGTGTGGGTCTGAGATTCCTGCACCATCATCCTTCTCTCTCCCTCTTTCTTTACACCTGGTGGTACTGAAGCCCTCCATGGACCACCTAAATCTACACTATCGATAGTTTCTGAGCTAATGTGAAAGGAATCAGTTTTCTCATTCCCTTTCTCTTCCAATTTATGGCAGTGAGGCTAGGAAGGAACTCCTCTGAACAAGTCCAGTGGCTAATGTGCCCCAACATATACCTGAGTATCAGAGCACCCTCAGTCCTTCCTTTCTGGTGTGGCCAGAGGCCTCCATTGTCCTATCTGGGGCTTCAAGTCCCTGATAGGACTTGAACCCCATCCACATGACTCTGGTTCTTACCAGCCTCTTCTTGCAATGGGTCTTTTGAACATTGCTTGTCTTGCCTTCCCAGCATCTTTTCTCCCTCCCCTAGTGTCAGACATGAATTTAAATTGTGGTAAGCTGTCCACTGTTGTGTTCATAGTGGCTTGGTTAGTTGTGATGTGTAAGCTAAAGCCAGTTAGTACATTGCCCAAACCTGGCCAATTGGTGTATTTAATGCGTTGGCCATGGTGAATGATTTGGAGATGAGAATATGATACAAGTTGATCCAATGAGTATCAGTCTGGGACTTGGGATGAAGTTGTTGGGTAGGAGAAGCTCCCACTACACCATTTCCCAACCATGATACTGCTGACATATAAGTCCAGATCATTCTTTGTTGTGAGGGGCTATCCTGTGCATTGTAAGATGTTTAACAGCATCCGTGGCCTCAGCCCACTAGTTACTAATAGCCATTTCCCCACTTCCAGTTGTGACAACCATATCTCCTGACACTGCCACACATCTCTGGGGTGAAGGAGGAACAAACTTGGCCACCGATGAGAACCTCTGCACTAGACTGAAATAGTGAGGTGTCTTCCTGGAACTGCTGGTGGATTTTGTGGGAAGAAAATTTGCCTGATGATGATGTCTATATAGAGGAAGGTAGAGCCAAGAGCAGACACATTATGTTCCTAAATTTTTTGTGATCCTGCTCATTAAGCCAGTCCTATACCCTTTTGGGGTGATATCTGCTATCATCAGTTCTATTCAATACCGTAGGTGCTAGTCAGAATCGTATTGCAAGGACTACAAGTAAAAGTCATAGAAATTGAAAACGAAAAAGAAAGGCTAATCTCTTCCAGGTAGAAAATTCTAAGAAAGCTACCAGAAAAAACAAACAAACACCCTATCAGAACAAATAAATAAGTTTAGTAAGGTTCCAGGATAAAAATCAATGTCAGATTTCAATGATATTTCTATATATTTGAAATGAAAATTTATAAATTGCGATTTTAAAATAGTACTATGTAAAAGAGCAAATGAAATATGAAATTCATAAGGACAAGTTTAATAAAATATGTGTAGGACCTATATCTCAAAATGACCTAAATAAAAGGACAGATATACCAGATTGTCAGAACACCAAAATTCATTAACATGTCAAATCTCTCCAAGTTGGCTTATGGATTGAATACATACTAATCAAGAGCTAACAGGCTTTTAAAAATAGATATCAGCCCAGCTAGTGTAACTCAATGGTTGAGTGTTGACCTATGAACCAGGAAGTCACATTTCAACTCCTGGTCAGGGTGATTCTATCATTGATGTCTCTCTCTCTCTTTCTCTCTCTCTCTCCCTCTCTCTCTCTCCTTCCCTCCCTCCCTCCTTCCCTCCCTCCCTTTCTCCTTCACTCCTTCTTCCCTTTCCTCTCTGAAATAAAAAAAAATATATTTAAAAAATAGAAATCAACAAGTCATTTTTAGAATTTATATAGAAACACAAAGACCTATAGTAGCCAAAACAATTTTTTAAAATAAGAACAAAGCTAGAGCACTTAAACTACCTGATTCAAAACTTATAAAAAAAAAACTACAGTAATAAAGACTGTGTGGTATTAGCATAAAGATTGATATATAAGTCAAAGGTACATAATAGAAAGTCCAGAAATATACTCAAATCTATATGGCTAATTGATTAAATTCAAAGGGATAATCTTTTCAACAATTGGTGCTGGAACAATTGGCTATCCATATGCCAAAGGGAAAAAATTGAATCTTATTAGGAATCTGAATATCTGAATTGTACACAAAAATTAATTCAAAACAGATCATGGATTTATATGTAAAACACACACACACACACACACACAAACACACACATATATATATATATATATATATATATATATATATATATATATATATATATATGCAAAGTGTCCCCTTGGGAGTTCGACGGGGAGAAACTTAAAATCTTCAATAGTAAGCTGCTCTCCTGGATTTTTTTTAACTCCTCCTTTCCTCTCTCTCTCCCTCCTTCCCCCTCCCCCCTCACCATAGCACTTATTACTGTTTGTCATGCTATATTTTTACTTGTTTATTTGCTAATTTTCTGTCTTTTCTCACTAGAATAAGCTCCATGAAGACAGAGGCTTTGCATTTTTCAATGTTGTGAATCCCAGTGCCCAAAAGAGTGCCTGGTAAACAACAGGTGCTCAATGTGTGATTTGCTGAATAAATAATCAGGGAATGCACAAAGGAATACATCTCTCACTGGAACATCATCCGATGACTGCCACAGAATGAGTAAAAAATTATGCTGGACAGCTAAGGATGCTGGGAGAAAACACTGATGCACATTAGCCAATGGCCCTGCCAGTCAGGGAGGTGAGCAGATAACACTCAGGGAGCGTGGTGCTGCAGGCCCCTGAAAAGCCCAATAGAAAGATCTTTCCTTTGGGAAATCCACCATAAAAGGTTTTGAGCAGTTGTCATACTGAAGAAGTTTCAATTATCATATCTTCTGTTCAAAAGTAATGGCCATTTATTTTCCTTTCCCTTGGCTTGACCAAACTTTTTTCTAACATTTTCTTGTTGAAATGCTTACAGATAAGAAGTGCAGATTACTTAGTAGGAGAGTACTTCCCAAGTTTCAGAGAGAAGATCTGAGGGAAGCATAGTGTGTTCGATTCTCAGAAGTCATGCCTTCTGGGTTATAGGTGCTCATTACACAAGGGTTATAATATTGTATATTTCTTCATAAAGCCCACTTCACTGCCTTAGAACTGACGGGTCTCATTGTGGAAATCTTTGCCTTTGGAGTTCTTGACATATAATGTTGACATTTTCAGACATCCAGTTCTGTGATGAAAGATTAGAGTGGTGATGGTGAACAAGAATGACCTATAAAAAGACATTTTCTGAAGTAGGTAAAAAAACATTTTTAAAAAATGGATAGAGAATTTTTCTTTTATATTTTGAGCTGACCAGGAAGGAAAAAACAAAAGGAGAAAATAGACAAAAGAAAAAAATACAAATTGGTTTTCATTTTTTAAACAAAATCTTATAGGTTTGAACAAATGCAAATTTTGAACAAATGTGTATTTTAAACATCTTCCTTTTTTGCCATACAATTGAAAATATGTTCATGGGAAAAAATAGTCCATGTTTTTCTAATATTTAAGAACTGTGTGAGAATGAAGCTGCTTGTGACATGTAAAAATTAGAGTTCTACTAAGTTTGAATGTAGAGATTGTTGTTTAAATACTGGTTGCAACTCTTGCCTTGAAGAAGAAAATTGATGAGTTCTCTTCTCTTTCTCTTTCCCTCTCTACTATGTATAATATTTACTTGATTCTAAGACACCTTTTTTTTTTTTTTGCATTTTAACATTTCTGAGATCAGAATATTTTATAACACATGGCATCTCACAGTTATACTTGTCAGCATTTTTTATTTATTTGTGGTATCTATATATATAAAAGCCTAAGTGACCATTATGACCAGTTGACTGCTAGATTGGTTGCTATAACATGCACTGACCACCAGGGGCAGACATTCACAGAAGCTGCCCCTGATGGTCAGTGCTCTCCCATAGACAACCTCCCACAATCCCTCCCCCTGGCCAGCTGGCCCTGATTGGCCTCGATCCAGACTGAGCAAGATGGCCCCAATTGGCCCAATCACCAGCCAGGCCAAGGGACCCCACTGGTGCACGAATTCATGCACCAGGCCCCTAGTATAAAATAATATTAGATATCACATTTGATATAATTTTAGATTTTATGAAGTAAAATATACATGAAACATATTTTATTATTTTTATTTTTATTTTATATTTGCCATCAGGGACACCCACACCCAAATTCCTTATGAAGCTCACAGCAAAGAATAGTGTGAGGTCTCATGCTGTTGATTTCACTGACTCCATGACAATGGTTCTCTATAATTATTAACGCTCAGTACCTCTAAATGAATGTTTTGTCTTATATTTTCAGAATGTATACTTTTATAACTCACAAGAACAAGGTTATTATTAGCAAGTACATACTATCATGAGTTGCTATGCACAGCTCAGTCTTGATATATATTTTTTTCTTTTTGTAACCAGATTTCTTGCCTACTGATTGCTTAAATAAGTCTGAATTTAATCCAGGATTTGGTTTAGGAAGTTATATATAATATTTATGTCATATTCTACACATGTCCAGCAACTTATTATTTAATTGGAATATCAGCACCAATTAAATGTTAAGTGTGGTAGGTAAATGTGGACACCTTGTTTCAAGATCAGGCCCCAAAAGTGCAGGTCAGACCTCATGGGAAAGACATGGACTTTGGAGCCAGAGAAAACTGAGTTTGATTCTGCCTTTGCCACTTCCTAACTGTGAACTTATATGCACAATTGGAACAATATATACCCTGCAAAGTTATTGTAAACATTGGATATATGTGAAATGTTCAACTTTAGATGGGCTTGAGAAATGGTTAACAGTATTGTCCATGATCTCATATAAGAAATAGTGAACCCAGGAAAAATCTGGGAAGTTGCTGTACCCTTTAGTTTTCTCCAGTGTCCTTGTTTGTTCATTTTAGATCTCAGTGTTCTGATACTTATACCATTTTTCTGCTGTAATCTAGAATCATACAGGTTTAGAATTGCTCTATTATCACCTATTTACATTTTTAAAAAATATATTTTTTATTGATTTTTTACAGAGAGGAAGGGAGATAGAGACTTAGAAACATTGATGAGAGAGAATAATTGATCAGCTGCCTCTTGCCCATTCCCCACTGGGGATGTGCCCGCAACCAAGGTACATGCCCTTGACCGGAATCGAACCTGGGACCCTTCAGTCTGCAGGCCGACGCTCTACCCACCGAGCCAAACCGATTTTGGCACCTATTTACATTTTAAAATGAATTTAAAGTGAGCCAAACAGCCCAGGGTTAGAATACTGGATCTGTCACTTGCCATCTGTGTCACTTTCGACTTCACCTAATATATATATTAGATAGAGTCCTTATGCATGAAATTCATGCAAGAGTAGGCCTTCCTTCCCCTGGCTGCTGACACCAGCTTCCCTGTGGCACCCAGGACCCAGGCTTCCCTCACAGCCCAGGCTTTGTCCAGAAAGTGTCTGGAAGGTCTAATTAGCATTTCACACTTTTCTTTATTATTATAGATATATACACACACACACACACACATATATATATATATATATATGGGTGAATGGGTATTTATATATGTACTTGAGGCCTGATGCATGAAGATTCATGCAAGAATAGGCCTTCCTTTCCCTGGCTGCCAGCACGGTCTTTGCTCCAGCAAGAGCTGCCTTCTGCCTCTCGCCTTATCTAATCAATTTGCATATTCCCTCCTTATTGGCTGTGGGCACCACCATCTTTGTCAAGGAATTACGGTCAATTTGCATATTCAGTCTTATTAGATAGACTATGTTTGTATATTTATACATGTATATATACATATATATTTATTATAAGTATATAATTGGCTCATGTGACTAGGCTAAGTCTGAATATGTGAAGGGTGAGACATCAAGCTGCAGATCCAAGAGAGCCAATAATATAGTTTCAGTCTCAAGACCCAGAAAGAGCCAATGTTTTGTTCAAGTCTGAGGGCAGGAAAAAGCCTCAGTCACAATTCAAAGACAGCAGGGAGTGTTCTCTCTTACTTGGGGAAGAGTCAGCCTTTCTGTTCTATTCAGGCCTTGAACTCATTGCTAAGGCCCACCTTGCTTTAGTTCGATCTTGCTTTCCTCAATCTATCAATTTAAATATTAATCTCATCCAAAATACCCTTACAGAAACATCCACAATAATGTTTGACCAAATATATAGACACCCTGTAACCCAGAGATGTTGACACATAAAATTAACCACTTAATCTGCCTGGGTCTCACTGTTCTTTTTGTAACAATGGGATAATAATCCTATTAGATCATGGAGTTGATGTCAGAAGCAAATGGGACCTTATATTCAAGGTTCCTGGTACTCAAAAAGGCTAGTTTCCCTCTCGTTTTCCTTCAATATTCAGTATTTCTGGCATCTGTGAATAGGGTAAGGGGTTATCTTGGTCTTCTGTCCTTTTCTTTGCCTCTGAAGCCCCATGTTACATTCTAGTTCAGCTCTGTCTCCTAAACAATGTCAACAGGTCGTCTCTACAAGTAAAGCAAGCAGTCCTTCTCTTACAAACTTATTTGTGGCATCCAAGCATCACCTGACAAGGAGAACACTCAATGTCACACTGGGGCATGAGTGCTGGCCTGTAAACTGACATGTCTGTGTCCATCGCAGACTATTTCCTTCCTGGTCTTGGTGTTCCTTTGCAAGGCTTGGCAGTTTAGCCAGCCAAAGCAGCCAGACATTCACCAACATAGAGCAGATGGCGAGCAGCTCACCTGCCCCACCTTGCACTTCACCTCTCTAGCAGAGCAGATTGCTTGGTAAGCAAGAGGAGCTGGGAGTTCACTGGCTCAGTGCTGGCTGAGTGAGGTCAGACATCATTTCAAAATCGCCCTGCGTTTTCTTCCTCAGTATTCCACCTGGGCCTTCTGTTTATATGATTTCCACATTCTCCTTCCAAATTGCACCCTAACTTCCATCCTGTTTCTTTCCCTGTTACAATTTCCAGATTATAGATATTTCTTTCCAGTGTATTTAATCTTGAGTAAATCAATATGGCTACACTATTTTCCATCAATTTAATCTTCAGCGAATTGAATTTTGTTTTCATAGGAGATGCAGAAGGAGTTGAGGTAAAACCACATAGAGAATAATGATGACCACAGTGTGCTAGCCTGTGTCATCCTGAGCCTAACAATATCGTCTCCCTTCCTTTCCTTCTCTGGAATCACTTTAGACCTAATTTCTATTGTTCATCTCACTTTGAGACCATAGACCTACTCATTCACCAAAAGCAAGAGAAAAGGAGATGTGGGCAACTAAATGTTTGACTTCACCCAGGAATATTGAAATAACCATAATCCATGGAAGGAAATACCTTTGTTCTTGTTTTAATGCAAAAATAATTACAGATCTTGAATTTAAATCCAAGTCATTCGGTCTTTCATAATATATCCAATTCAACTACCCACATTTCCCCCTTTGGGTCCTGTTTGGAAAATGAGACATATACAGCTAAGATTAACAACTGCTGTCAGAAAAGCAGCTCATAATGAGAAAGTGTGGGCTCTCAGAAGATCTCTGATATACTTCCTGCTTTTCTGGTATTTAAAAATATAGATGAAGGCTTAAAATAATTTTGATTAAAAACCAAAATGAAAATAGTCTCTCGGAAATCAGTTGTCCTTTGGCTGAATTAATGGCTCCACTTCCACAACTAGCATTGCCTGCCTTTGTGGAATCCCTGGCCACATGGTAAGATCTTTGGTTCCAGCTCTCTGGCCTTATGACTAGAATGAGGTGGTGGCAGTAGTGGAAGGCAGAGGTCAGGGACAGTTGGCCAAGCTACTTCTTTCTCTCCATGCCAGTCTTGGAACAGGTGGTTCCCACTAATAAGTCTTTGCTCCTGGCAAATTTGCTCTCTGGAAAAGACTCGAGTCCCCATTCGTAGTCAGCTATTCATCTACCTCACTTAAGAGAATGGGCCATATGGCATTTGTATTTACAATGATTCTTTGCTGTTTCTGGATTGCTTACAGGCTCAGAAAGTGAATCTGACCATGTAAGTGCAAAGATCAAGTATTAGGACACTGCTTAGCAACTCCTGAATAATGAAATCGCTGCCCAGGAGGAAAACAGGATCTGGACCATATAAAGCACCGAGCAATGGAGTGTGTGTATATTTGGTGCTAAAAAAGGACACATTCAACCCACACACAGACAATCCTCTTGATATAATCTGGGAGCAGCTTCCTCTCCCTGAGAACAGACACTCTGTGAGGATTCTACCAACCTGGGATCTACTGAACAATCTGTTTACCTTGTCCGCTACACACACCAAATCACAGCAGGCACTTGCTATGCTCCCCAGGTGCCCTAAGCTATTGCTGACCATTTCTTCCCAAAACCAATTTCACAAGCTTCCTTCCTTAGAGATATTTGCTAGCTCGGTTACTGTTTCTTTATTTTAATTGATTATTCAAAACTCACCGCCACCCACAGTCTGCCTGTTAGTATTCAACAAAATTTACATGGCAGTTTGTGAAGCCCTACTTCCTTTTGTGACAGAGAAGAAAATTGTATACCAAAAAGGTACATTAGGAGTTGGTAACTTCTGGCCTAGATGGCTCAGTCAAATGATGACCTCTAGCTAACACATTCATTCATTTATCAAATATTTATTGAGAGCTTACTATGTACCAGACACTGTTCTCGTTATGAGAGTACAATAGCAAACTAAGTACTTAATGCCCAGTCTCTCAGGAAGATTATGGACACATTGAGTGTGACAGTCCAAATCAAGTATATATAAAAAAGGACATTTTGGATTTTATTGTAATTACAACTATGAAAAAAAATGAACAAATCAATGCAATAAGAAGGAAGTGAGAATTACTTTTTTTTTTTAAATGAACATTAGTAAAAAAAATTTTGGTTCCCATTGTGTTTATGTGTGTATAGTGACAACACTTAAGATCTACTCTTAGCAAACTTCAGCTATACAATAGAGTATTATTAGTCATAAATACTATGTTTTGTAGATCCCTAGAACTTGTTCATCTTATTTGGAAGGTTATATTCTTTACCACAAATGTGGAGAATAAGGCTCAAATAAATTAAGGAATCAGATGAGAGTGCACAGCCAGTAGGAGCTAAGGGTTGGGTTCAAACCCAGGGATCCAGACTGTAAAAGCCATGCTCAAACCTCAGGGTTAGAACAGTGCAAGAGCCCTTTCCTGTATTCTTGTATTTCTGCACTGCAGTATTTCATCAAGATCCACGTCAAGTTTCATTTTTATTACTTTTGTTCGAATTCTCTCTTTTAAATTGCTTTAATCTCTAAATCCCTTATTACATTCCTTCCTCTTACCACTCTGGCTTTTCTAAATATGCCTAATATCGTGTCGTGATTAAAGTCCTAACCCTAGCTCACATGTCCAAATCCTGAAAGCATCAAAGCAAAGTTGCCTGAGGCAGGGAGACAAAGAAACGAAAATGCAATAATATTAGCATGTCAGCAATATATTTGGAGCCCCTGCAAGGAACCAAATGCTGGGGGAAGCATGCAAAGCCATCACTGCTTCTTTAGATGGGGTCTGCTGATGACCTTTTAAACAGGAAAGTTGGGTCCTCAACGTGAATTTATCCAGAGATCACTGCTCTTGCTGATTGCTCTTGGCTGGGAGCATTCTGTGATTTTGAGCTCAGAGGGAAGGTAGGTTTTGTCCACAATACTGTAGATGTTTTCCCAGTGACGGCTCTAAGGGTTTTCTCGGGAAAAGGTCACTGGTCATCGTGGCTTCTGAAGATTAGTTTATAGGAGAGAATGAGCCTGGAAGCTCTTTCCAAAGGTCACCCAGCTCTGGGCTTGGCTGATGATCCCACAGCTGTAGGCCTTGGGCCTAGGGCTTCCAGAGCACTGAAGGCCATCTGTGATGTCCTCAATAAAGGGCTAGATCTCAGCTGTCAGGGGAGGCCAAGGGAGGCAGGTTGGGAAGAAGCCAGTCCCACAGACAAGATGGTCTGAGCTCCCTTGGAATGTTATGCCCAAGGATATTTGTTAACCACCTCAAACCTGCTCAGCTTTCTCCATGTGATATGAGCAACATTGTACTTTAGCCCATCACCCTATTTATTCATTCTTTCTTTCTACCTCCCATAATCCATTTAATTCAACAAGTATTTATTGACTGCTTCCTATAAAAAAGCACTACGCTAAGAATGTAAGATACACATCATAAACATAGTAGTGTGGTGTAAGCCCTAGCTGGGGGGTAGGGGGAGGGAAAACAACCCAATAAACAAGGAAACACCGAAGTGGTTTATTATAATTAGAAGCATATTTACTAGGAAGTTAATGGAACTATCAATAGCTCTAGGGGAAGCTTTGAGGTCTCTGGTTTGCAAAGGATTGGATGTGGGGCCCAGGCTAGCAGTATATCTGTAAGCTCACATGCTTTTGTAAAGTTTGTAGAACTCATATATTTTAGCATTTTCTTTCTTAAAGGAGGCTGTCCAACTGTACCTTCAGTCTGATCACCGGGTGAGGAGCTGGGCATAAATGACCACGTGCACACAGAAACAAAAACGGCATTCTGACCTTTGAGGGAGAGTAAGTGTGAGACTGCCTGCAGTTGTAAACAAACCTGCTCTCATTTGCCTATTCTCTCTCACAATTGCTTCAGGTTTTCTTACATGCAAATAAAAGTTGGTAACACTCAGCCTGGATTGGCAGAGAAGCTTCTCCTTCACCAAAAGCAGAATTTTAAAAGTAGCCACGAGAATAACCCACTGTGAGCATCTGGCTGCTTAGCCTCTGCCTTCCTTGCTACAGAGAGAAAATAGGGAGGGGAAAAGGAACAAGACTACCATTTCTCCTGCAATCTATTAATTTAGGTAGCTAGATAAAGGAAGAAAGCAAAGGGAATCAGGCATTGTTGAGCCGAATGGGCTGTGGAGCATGAGCTTGTTTGTTTTACCAGGAAGCTACAACTCTACCCACCCCTTACTCCCCAGGGAATCACAGCATTGTCTCTCCAAGGGGATTAATACCCCTCCCTTCCCCACTCTGGTACCAGATAGTTGGAATGTCAGATTATGGGAATGAGGGGAATAAGGGAGGTAAGCACATGCACAGTAGAAGTCAAAATGGTGCAAGGAGAGGTGCTTGACCATAGAGGCCTGTCAGTCTAGCCTGGGGAAACAATGGATTGATGAAGGGGTGGATCCATCAGAAGCCCCTGGAAGCTTAGAAAATTGATTGGTTATGTTTAAAAAGCTCCTGGTTCTTCCCAAGCCCAAGGTAATATAAACCCAGTTTAACAAAGAACATATAACACTCCAGATCTAGAAGCCAACTGGGACCACGGCATACCACTTGGGATCCAAAGGACTAAGTTTTAATATGAAACAGAAACTCTGGACACTGGCCTTTGTTTTGGCCTTGATGAAGACAAGATTAGACTTTTCCACAGCAGGATGGATGGAGATGGGACATTGGAAACCCAAGGGCAGCCTTCTCAAATAAATCTTGTCACACCACAATCTCCCCTGCATGAGTCCTTGGGATGTTTTCCTTGTGATCCCTTGAAAGAACACAATTACCACCAGCAACAAATCCGTATACCCCCCTCTTCTTCAGAGACAAGATTCTCTAAAAGTAGAGCAGAAAGCAGGGCTTAGATGAGGGAGTTGAGGAAATAAGCTGTGGTAATTTTATATTAGGACATGTCAATGAAAACTTAAGTAAAATTGTGTATTGGGAGAAGAAGAAAGTATTTTTTCACCTATTGCATTTCTTCAGTCTCTCAGGAGAATTAGATAGTGAGAACAAAAGAAAACCCCATTTCAGCCTTGCAGAACCTCAAGTGATGAGAGAAGAGGTGAGTGATATCTAAAATATTTAACAACTCAAAAGGTATGGGCATGGATCATGCAGAAGAAAGGCTAGCCATAACTTCATATAACTTTACCAGAGATAACTGTCGCAGTATAGTTTGGATGAGGGCTCCTTAGATACCCCGAGATGGCAGAGGAGCTATCTTCTGGCTGAAGTTCAGTGGTCTCATTGATAAACCTTGATCCAAATGACCTGAGTACCTATATTTCAGTTCTTGGTCTAGCCTATTCTTTAGCTTATGGCTTTCCCCAGTGATTCTTGGTGTGGCAGGGATGACTTATCACCATACAATCCATTTCCCATTTCTTCTATGGTTTGTAAATAGAAGTTAGAAATCTAGTCATCCAGCTAAGTATTACATTTCCCAGCTTCCTTTGCAGCTATGTGTGACCTATGTGACTAGACCATTACCAGCTATATGTGAGCCAAATTAAGATTCCACATCTTAAAAGGATGTGGTGATGAAAGCTGAAAAGTAATCTTGTCCACAGGAAGGAGTCCAGTGAAGGAAACACAGAGCAGCTATAGAAGGATTTTTTTTTTCCTTTCTGAAGATTATGTGTGGAACAACAGCCATATCCTCCCCTAGTGGTTTCTTCTCTCACCCTATATTCTACCATAATACCAACAGCTGCACTACTCTCCTCAAGCACAGCAAAGAAATTCAGCTTATAAACTGTATACAAATGAGGTACACACTACGCTCCATTTGGTGAAGATGAACTTTCCTATGCATACAAATCACCTGGGGGTCTTGTTAAAATGCCATCTATTAAGGGCCTGGCGTTCAGCATTCCTAACAAGCTGAGAAGCGAGGCTCTAAAGCACTGAACCTGGCTTCTAAGAAGTCCTCACCATCACTCCAGGGTACACCCTGTCCTCCCCTCCTCTTTCCAAAGGCCTGTCAAACACTATGGTCCTTTCTAGTGTGGTTTCCAGTCTCCTTTTATTGGCTTCTGGGTGATCCTGCTATCACTGCGTCTGTCTTAGTCTAAGGACAAGCCCTTGGGCAGAACAAAAAGTGTGTCCAGATGTGCGGTCCAGACAATAGCCAGTCCCAGAGCTTGGTATGTAGTGTCAGAGAAATTACCTGCCAGGCCAGAGCCCTTTCTCCAAAAATTTCCCTCTCAGTAAGGCCTTTCCAGGTCATTTCCTCTGAATTGGCAATCCCACCCTGACATTTCTCTTCTTGATTCTCCCATACCTTAAAAAATACTCATGACTGTCTAACATACTACATGTTTTATATGTTTATTTTATTCATTGTCTCCTTCCACTGGAATGTAAGCTACTGTCTGTATTTATTGGAGGATGAATGACAGGTGGGTGATGCTCAGTAAACACAGAAACAGGGGCTCTATGAGGATGCTTGCAAAGAAGAGCAATTGGAGATGGAGCTGCTGTCATTCTGGGGCACCAGACAGGTTACCAAAGCAGTTACTCAGACACCTCAAATAACACAATGGTCTTACATGTAGAACCACATCTCCAAAATTCTTGGGACTGTCCTCCTACCACTGTCATCAATCCTCATTTGTGGGAATCTTCCTGTGATAGCCATCCTCCTCCTCCCAACTCAGGAGGATAGACATTTTCACCTACATCTGATGGGTGAGGATACCAAGGATTAGACAATGAACTATTTATGCAAGAAGCAGAGTTGGGATCTACATTCAACTTTATGTCACTTCAAAGACACAAGGGCTGGAAGTGGGAAATCCAGTCTGGAGCAGGGTCTGTAGGTAGAAATGGAATGGCGCCGATTTGGGGGTAAGAAAGGCTCAAGAAACAGCAGACAAGGTAAGGTGTGTGTTTTCCTGGGTTCTCTACCCCAGGGATGCCTTCCTCCTTGACCCTTCTCTGACAACGGGCCTTAGGCTCCTCTTCCAAGGACACTGCCCACTGGCCTTCCTTCTGTGAAAAAGGTTATTCTAATGATATTTGCCCCTCACCCACCTTCAGCTCTTCACAACTCTGTCTCCCAACTCTGCCAGTCCACTGAGCCCGCCTGATGGTCCTCTCCTTACACACTCTTATCCGGAAGTGATGACAAAAGAAGCATAGAGTAAGTGGGCTCACCCTCTGCCCCCCTCACACTCCCCAATACATTAGGGAGAATCCCTTCGCTCATAATCACTTCAAGTGTCAGTAAACATTCGACACAGGTAAAAGCATGGCGACTGCTCTTCTGAGGTAGATAATTCTGTTTATATTCAGTTCCATTTGGGAGTGTCCATTGAGTACCTACTGCCAGCCTGCTCAGGATTCCACCTAGGGAGGGAGGAAGTGGAGGAGGGAGTCCTCCAAGCTGAGGGAAGGATTTCTGGCTTCTGCTTTCCCCCAGGCTGTCATTACAGCTTGCACATGTCCTCCGACACAACCTGCACCTGTGCCCTGCACCTTCTGACCAGGGAGTGCCCTGCCTCATTATTAAAGCATTATTATCGTGCGGGGAAGGGGGTGCGGGATGCGGGAGTGTGGAGGTGCCTGAGAGATGTGCTCTGAACACCTGGACAGCCTCACTCTCCCACTTTGCTTCCTGTGACTGACATATAATCATGCCCTGTATTTAGAGAGCGCCCTTCTCTGAGGAACTCGAATGGCTTTCTGGACATAATCTCATTTATTCTGCCAACAGCTCATGAGGCTCACCAGAAACAGGTATTCTTTGTCAATCCTGCCTACTCTGTTTCCAGAAGAGAAAGCGAGACCCAAAGAAATTAAGGGCAACATGAGTCGGTGAGACAGCTGGTAATAAACCCTGAGTCTCCCGACCCCTGTCCATCAAGCCGTCCATTCATCCCTTCCTGACAGCCTGAGCAAAAAGGGGATTTTTCTATTCCCACACACAAGGACTTAAGAGAAAGATTAGTTTTGTGAATTTGTTCTTCTTCACGGAGTGGAATAGGTAAGACGGCCTGAATAAAAGACACAGAGAGAACTTGGGATTTAAAATAAGCGAGAAGCAAGGAGGAGATTGAAGGTGGGCAGAAAAGTGTGAGATGAGCTTCCAGAGCTCCGAATTGTTGAAATCTCAGCTGATTGTGAGACCTGAAAGCAGAGGCCTGTGTTCCTCATGGGGCGTGAAACACAGCGAACCGTGGTCCGTGACTCACAGGCAAGGACTGGTGCCTCGTTTATGCTTCAGGGTTCATTGATTTTTGAAATATTCAAAACAAAGGCAGATGGCTGTGGTTTATGGTCTGCTTTCTCAGATACGGCTGCTCAGGTGCCCAGGTTCTTGGTTGGTAAATAAGGAACAGGGCATGGCATTGAAGAGAATGATGATAATGGTTAACATTTATTGACCCCTTACTCAGAGACAGACATAACTACTCATGTGCTTTGTATTTAAGGCTTCCAACAATCTTATGAGATCAGACCATTATCCCCATTTTACTTTTGAGAAAACTGAGGCTTAAGGACTAGGGATAATGGGCCCAATGTGCTTTGTTTAAAATTTCCTCTGATATTCCCAGAGCTGTTTACGCAGTCCTGAAGGGATAGACTGACTAATCCCTACAGGAAGGAGTTCCCTGATGGGCACTGGGATTTTCTGTTCCCCAGGAAGCGAGTGAACTGTCAGGATGAGTTAATACTGGGAAACATATGCCTCTTTTTAAAATTCAGTGACAGCTTCCTGTCCTTCTAAGGATAATGTCAAGCATTTAGATAGGTTCTAACAGGCCTAGCCTGAGCTGGTTTTAGCCAAATGGCACAAATATTATAGTTTTTTAGAAAGAGATATGCAGTAGCTAGATTGTAAGCCCTTTGACGGTGGGACTGTGTTTTTTTGTTTGTTTGTTTGTTTGTTTTTTACCTGTCAGGGCAGGTACTCACCTTTCCCTCCCTCCACACCTGGGAAGGTTTATGAGCATTTGCTACAGCTGCAAAGGCCTACCAGGCAGACAGTTTGAGAGAGTGGGCAGACCATCAGATCGGGAGTCAGGAGCCTTTGGGCAAGTCACTTTACTTCTGTGCTTCAGTTTCTTCATCTATAAATGGGGGTCTGGCAATCTATTATTCCATGACTCCAAGAGCCGACTCCAGGGCTTGGAAAACGCTGGTCGCTGCTGCTAAATGTCAAGGGAAGAAGTGATGCCTCATTTTTATACTGTCCCTCTATTGCTTCTGCCTCACACATATCACTGGGTCCCTCAGCTGCTTTCCTGCCTGTTGGTAAGGCCAGACACAAAGGAAATGGACTTGTGCTATGTCACTTTTCTTTGACAGACCTACAGCTTCATGAGGACAGGCGTTCTGTTTGCTCACCAGTGCATCCCCCCTGCTTAGCACAGCAGCTGTCTGATAAATATTTGTAAAGGAAGAATGAAAGAATATTTATTTGTGAAAGAATAAATGAACACAGGGGCATCTTTGGGAAGTCAAGAGGGGGAGATATCTTTGATGACAAAGAACTCAATAACAAAAGCCTTCTTGGACACATTCTATTTTAGAGATCTTAAAAACAACCTTTTTTTTTTTTAACTTAGAAAATAACTGGAAACATATGGATAATGAGTTCCTGAAGAAATGCAAATGGTCAATGAGAATATGAAAATTCTTTGAACCTCCAATAATCAGGGAGCCACAAATTAAAACAACAAAATAACACTTTTCTCTATCAAATTAACACACACACACACACACACACACACACACACACACTATGCACTTATAGGAGAGTTAATGTTTTGTTAAATAAATTAGTAAAGATCATGAAAGACAATTTGATGTTTCTCTCAAAATTAAATATGAACACCAGTTTTCATTTGCTATGCTCTGTTGTTTGTATATCCAAATTTTGTATGTTGAAATTTCACCCCCAAGATAATGAAATTAGCGAGTGGGGCCTTTGGGAGGTGATCAGGTCCTGAGGGAAAAGCACTAATGAATGGGATTATGAAAGAGACCTTCTTGTTAAAGAGACCCCAGAGAGCTAGCCCCTTCTCCCATTAAGGTTACAGCAAAAAGACAGCTTTCCATGAAGAAGTGGGTCCTCCACGTCTGCCTCACTGTAACCTTGGATTCTGAGCCTCCAAAATAGTGAAAAATACGTTTATTGTTATAAGCCACACAGGTTATGTTATTTTTGATGTGGCAGCCCATTCTAAGAAAGACGTAATCAATTTCTCTTCTGGGCACCCATCCTATAAAAATACCCAGGCTGTACTCAGAAATACATATAAAGAATTTTCTCAGCAGCATTTTATTTAATAGTGAAAAATTAGGAGCAACTTAAATGCCAAGTAGGGAAGTGCATTAATAAAAAATAGTAGGTTATGCAGTGGTTTTAAAAAGAAAGGACTGGCATCACACCACAAAGGATGTTGTCACTCACTACAGACAACCCCTTCAGTGACTTCCCCTGGGGTTGGACTTAGCTGACCAGGCTCTCTGGATCTTGTGACTTCACCATCTCAATAGGAAGCCTTCTCCATTGTCTTATGGGATAGAGTGCTGGAGGGCCTCATACCTGCAATAAAATACTTCCGCCCACAAATGACACAGGACACTTCAACTCGGAATCCACTGGCCAGAGCTAGCCATCTGGTTCCAAATAACTCCCAGGGAGCAGGAAATAAAATCCTCTCATGTGTCCAGAGGAGAAAAGAACTGGATATGGGTGAGCACTAAATGTCTCAACCCCAGGGAATAACTAAGTGGGCTGTCTGTGCTGTGGAATGTTATGCAGCTATTAAAAAGCATTAGGTAGATATACATTTTGTAACAAAACTATTCAAGCTTCAAGACTTTAGTAAATAAATGTCAAACAATTTGATCCATGTATGTTAAAAATACGTATATTTTTGTACACTTACATGTGTGCATGTGCATAGTAAAAGGTCCTTCTAGAAGGAAACACCCAGGTGGTGGTTAGTTCTGAGGAAAAGAGGTATATGGGAGAGAGGAGCCAGATCAAGAGTACCTTTCAACTTTCACTGTGTGTTTCTCTACATTGTTCATCTATCTTTAAATGAGATTATATTTGTCAATGTAAAAAAACAAAACAAAAACAACAACAACAACATTGAAACCTGTAAAGAATTTTGTGAGTTTATTTGAGCCAAACTGTTGACATATGCCAAGAAGCACAACCTCAACGAATTGAGATAATGCTCTGGAGAATGGCGGGTTACATTTGTATTTATACATTGCAATCAAAGGAGGGACATAGGTGGGTTACATGAAATTCATTGGTGATAGATTAAGGAGGTGGGATAAAGCAAAGGGGGGGAAGGGGAGCCCCTGGGATTGGATAAAAAGTAAAATGATGGACACATACTTAGGTGGGTGCAGGAACAATTAACATGATAATGAAGAAATTTGTGGTATCTATCCTGGCTCCCACCACATTTGGTTGTGCCCCAGGGGCTCCAGAAAAAGGGAAGTTACAAGTTACCCAGACATTTCAAGGGTATGTTATCATAGATGCAAAAAGACAGATAGGCTCAGATAAGGTAAAGGTTGACCTTGTCAGTGAAGATAGGATGTAACTGCTTTTAGTTTAATTTCAGACCATCCTGTGTGGTTCCTTTAGGTCTCTGAGTTTGCAAGACTGCCACACAGGCCTCCCCTGAGCTTGTCAGGTCAGCATGTGGCACCTTTGGTCCACATATTCATGTATTTATTATAGGTTAAAATTGTTTTATACTTTTAAGAAAGCAAGTAAAATATTCGAGAACATCCCTTTCCTAGGAATTCTTGAAAAAAAAAAAGGCTTCAAGAAAATGTTTTTTCAAAAAATGCAAATATATCAGCTTGATCCATAGCCAGAGGCTCTTGGGCATAGACAGTACTTAGACGCCAATAACTGTCTGTGGTCTGTTCCTCCGGAAACAGATTCTGACACTAAGCTTTCCTGGCAAACGTTTGACAGGGAGTGTGCTCCTCAAGGAGCAGTACCTGTGAGGGATAACAGAGCAGGATCAGGCAGGTATACATGCAGGTCTCTCATGCAGTTGCAATGCAGGCTGCAGCCCATCATACTGGTAACTCTGGCCTTCAGAATTGTTCCCCATTGAGGCACGTATGCCCTTTGCATTCACCAGACATTAGTTGGGGCTGTCCAGGGTGGGGGTGTGACATTAACCCAGGGCATCCAAGAGAGGGACTGAGCTGAAAACTTCAGCCACCAACACTCCAGCAGCTGTGGCAATGAGGGGCCCTTCCCCCAGGCTCCCACTGCCAGCACACCTCACTTCACCTAGAACGGTAGTTTAACTAACAACATAGTAAGAGCTGGATCTGGGCAGCAGGGATCTGGGTCTCACCTGGCACAGGGCCCAGCACTAGTAGACATTTAGTGGATATTTGTTGACTGAATGAATGGTGTCAGCCTTGGCCCTGACTCACGGTATCCTGTGAATACCTGGGTTTCTTGTTGAAATGCAGGTTCTGGTTTAGAAGGTCTGGAGTAAGGCCAAGATTCCATGTTTTGAATGAGCTCTCATGCTGCTGGGCCATGGGCCACACTTGGAGTAGTTGAGGCTGAAAAGAAAGAGATTATAGACATACATCACTGATTTAGAGTCGACAGTAGGCATTGCCATCAACATGTGACCAAGAGAGCTTTTGGGGACTGCACTAAGTGTTTTGAACACTTTTTTTGTCATTTAATTTTTAAAGAGCCCCCCAAATAGCGATTATTGAAGATCATTCCCATTTTAGAGTGAGGCCAGAAGAGATGAAGTAACTAGTAAGCATGTGGTGGGGCCACTTTCCAACACAGGTCCATCAGAGCCCTGGTCCTGAGTTCCTAACCATCCCAGAGAAGAGCAGAGCCTTGTGGCCCCCTCCCTGTGAGTAGGCTTTCTGGAAGGCCTCTGCCTTTGACCCTAGTTTGCTGAGAAGGAAAAAGCACAGGTGTCTGGAACTAACACTTTGAGTAGCATCCAGAGTGGGACATGATGCTGGCTCACTGAGAGGTTAACCTGGGCAGATCAGCTACCTGTGCTTAGCTGAGTGCCCTATGCCTCAAGCAGTATCTTGGAACTAAGGGCAGGGCAGCCGCAGAGCCACCAAGAGAAGTGTGCATGGGCCCAAATGGGCTGGGAGTGGGGGGTAGGGGTCACCACCTTTGAGACTCACCCTGCTGCCTCGTTCAGCTGCATACTCATTTCACACTCGGTCCATCTCTGAGAAGCTCAGCTGAAATATTGCTTAGCTCAGCCTTGAAATCCAACCTAAATTTACCCTTTGGGCCAGCAGACACTTCCTGGCCAGATGTTCTTCTCCAACCAGAGTGCAGGTAATGGGAGGTGACAGGCTAAGCGCTGGGGACCTGGGGCAGGAGGTGGGGTGGCTGCCAGCTGAGCAAGCATCTCTTGGAAAGGTGTGGACTGTGAAGGGGGCAGCTGCGTCCCAAGGCTTCTGGAAGGGACAGTCAAAGAACACAGAAGCACCTGCGGGAGGCAGTGATTTTAACTGATTTTCAGGCCCAAATGATCCACTTTCTTTAGATTTGGAGGTTTCCCATTATTTGGGGTTGCTCCTACTTCTTAGAGGTAGAGCAGGTCCTGGCCTCAATATCAGAGTCCATTGTGCAAATCCTGAATAGTTATGGGTATTTTCTTGGGGGTTGAAACAAATTGGTGTTTAATAAAAATCACATTTCCAAGACAAAATGTTTTTCCTTTCAGCCCCAGCCCAGATGGCCCCTTTCCAAGAATTAGAAAAAATGCCTTTTCTGGGCAGGGCAGCAAATGAGGACAGGACAGGCAGGTGGAAGAAACTAGAGCATCGGCTGGCTTTCAGCCCCTATTTGCCCTCTTTGGTTGGTGCCCTCTGTGAGTGAACAGGTACAACCTTATCAGGTGGCCAACCTTCTTTTCCTCTTTCCTTCTTTTCTCCATCTATTGTTTACTAGATACCTTCTCTCTGTTCCCTGCCCTAGGACCCTTCCCTTTACCCTCCCCATGGTGTAAGTCATGAAAATCTAAAGGTAAATAAGACACTGTGCTTGACTTCATGAAGTCTATAGTTCAGTAGCCACATAAACAGATAAACCTCGGTGTTGATATTTAAGACTGGATGACTTATATGTGTCTAAAGTCAGGCTGATTCCTAACAGGAAGAGCCTAGGGACTTGCCTCTGGAGAGACCAATGCACAGTCCTAGAAGGTAGTATAATTGGAAAACATTTGCTGTCTCAAATCCTGACTTCTCTCTAAGAGACATGGGTAGTGTTCATAGAGAAGAGGCCTTTGCCCTGTGAGCAGACATTTGGGAGAAGACTGGATTGCTATTGAGAGGGACATCTGAACTGGGTTGGGGACACTGAGGAGTAGGGGAAGAGACAGAATGACAGAACTCTCTGTGGAAGAAAGGCCAGAGAACAATCCTCCTGGAGAATGAATTTAAAAATATATATCTACACTAATAAAAGAGAAAGATGCAAATTGACCATACCTTCACGATGCCCATCAGCCAATCAGGAGTGAGTATGCAAATTAACCCAACAAAGATGGAAGATTAATTTGCAAACACTGGCACCCAGTGGCTGGGGGCGGGATGCTTATGTCATTGCCATGGCGATGATGCATGCATTCTGCACCATCCCAGCCACTCTGGGCCCATGGGCAGCGTGGTAAGGCAGATAGGTAGCTCCAGCCAGAGCAAAGGTGGTGCCAGCAGCCAGGGGAAAGAAGGCCCACACTTGCACGAATCTTCATGTATCAGGCCTCTAGTGTGTGTGTGTGTATATATATATTCTGAGAGGAAGGAAGAGGGAGAGAGTGATGGAAACATAAATGATGGGAATGAATCATTGATCAACTGCCTCCTTCATGTCCCACACTGGGGATGTGCCCTTGACCATGATCGAACCTGGGACTCTTCAGTCCGCAGATCAATGCTCTTTCCACTGAGCCAAACTAGCTAGGGTGAGAAAGAATTTTTAAGTTATATCTGCTGTGAGGGGTGCTCTTCAAATCTTGACTCCATAATACCCTCTCCAGCCCCCACACAAAAACCCATCATTATAGTCTAGTCAGAATTCCAAACTGCCTGGGGTTAAGGGAGGAGACCAAGAAAAAATGTAGTTCCTTTTAAGCTGTCATGAGTCAAAACCATCGGCGCTAGAGGCAAAGCAGACCATGAGAATATTAATCTATTAGCATTCACACAATTACTGGGAAAGTCTTAGATTTCTTGGACCATGGAATTAGGGATTGGAGGCAAAGTCAGGCGGCTCTTTGGAAGCAGGGAGGTTCCAGCTAATGTCTAGGATGGAGCAATAATGTCTATAAAGTCGTTTGTCATGTTTTCAACTCAGGGTCATGGATAAATGCATGCAGCAGTCAGGCAGGGAAAGGGGTGACACAGGTTGGATCTGAGACAGCACAGAGTGGTGAGGACTGTGGCCAGAGCACAGGTTCCATCAGAAGGGGACCACGGCCACCTGCATCCAGCTGAAGGCTGCTTTGTGAGAATGCAAACCCCAGTGTTGTCAGATAGTCTACATTTGAAGAGAAACCAGAAATGTACAATAGATGTTTGAGGAAAAACCTCCATTTTTTAAAAAAATTCATTTAACTGCATTCAGAAACTATTCTTAAACTTTAAAGGCCAAACAAAAGATGCCTCATTCTAATTGAGAAGGAAGAGAAATACAGAGACAAGATCCATTTTCAGAACAAGTAATAAGCTGAACTGCATTAGTGAGAAGTGGTTGGGAAGGCCTGGCCCAGAAGTTCAGGGCTCCAGGCTCTGCTTTGCTACTAGTTGTCTGTGAAATAATGCATAATACTTGGGCCTTTGTCTCTTTATCTGTAAAATGAAGGCATCAAATGACACTCTTTTAGCGTTAGAGATCCCATTTTTGAGGAGGCAGAAAGGAAGTTTAAGATGTAGAAAAATAAGCCCTTGGCATGTTTCCTTAACATATTGAATCCATTGACACTTCTTGTGTGTTGGCGAGGTGTATTGCATTGATCAAGGAATTCTTGCTTACCCTGAAAAAGTAAACATAAACTCCAAAAACGCCTTCATTATTTTTGCCTGCCTGAGAACAACGCTTTCAACGTGGGAGAGGAGCCCCCTGTAGCAGGGAGCTGTGTTTCCGACACTATCAGCAGGTGAGTCACCGAGTCTGTCAGCGATGATAAGAGCGCTGGCACATTTCCCATTCATGCTGACACTGCTCCAAGACAGCAGCCTAACTGATGTTTGTTCAATAATACCCAGATATGTCACAGAATCTGTGTGTGTGTGTGTGTGTGTGGGGGGGGGGGTCCAGTATCTCTTGTCAGTTTAGAGTAAAACCTTGGGGAAAATTTGTTGCAAACTGTTACAGATGTTCTGAGATTAGATGATGTTTCCCTGAAAATGTATGAGGCATGGCCCACTGGTTTGCCTATTGGCAAACTGCCTTTTGCTGGATCAAGACCCCGCACCCCATCCCCAGGCCACTCAGAATAAGCAGAGTTGCATCAAGGCCTTTGAGCTTCATCTTGAATCCCGGGACAACCCCAGGTTCTTTCAGGAATTTG
Source organism: Pipistrellus kuhlii (assembly GCF_014108245.1). NCBI lineage: Eukaryota > Metazoa > Chordata > Mammalia > Chiroptera > Vespertilionidae > Pipistrellus > Pipistrellus kuhlii. The sequence goes on along the minus strand of NW_023425404.1, from coordinate 169,237,977 downwards.
CTGTGGTAGTAGCTGGGGATTGAGGATCCCAAAATGATGGGATAAGGGAAAGGTGGGGTGGGTGGGAGGATGGGAAGCAGCAACAAAGACCGAGGAGGCAAGAGAAGATTCAAGCAGAGCCCTGAGATTGAGTAATTTTAGGAGGCAGTACTGTTTATGGAACATTTCACTCTTGATAGCTACTGTCACATTCTAGTCATTGGAGAGCATTTACTCGTGGATTGTAGAAATTACTTCCCATGGGAAACGAAAGCAATTCCTTTTTGAAAGGATGCTTTGTTTTCTAGGCGAAGAAAATAAACCATATGACGGCGCAGAGACTGTAGCCTGCATTCCCTGCTAAGTCAGTTCTGGTCCAAGTTCCCTACTTAGTGAGACCACATGAATAAGCAACCAAGAAACAATAATGATAACAGCAACAACAATAGCTATATTCTATATGCCAGGCCTTGAGCTCCACATTTACATATGTATTCCAAAGAATCCCTGAAGATACCCTGGGCACTTTCCTTAGCCCCATTTCACAGATGAGGAAACTGAGGCTAAATATATTTACTTAAAATTATACAGCTGGGGACTCAAACCTGATCTATCTGGCTCTGAAGCTTATTCTTATAAGTTCCGACCCCTGAGTATACTCCATTTGTTTGAGAAGTCCTCCGTCATTCCTGAAATAAAATCACTCCCAGCAAATACTGCAGGGATAAGAAGTGACTGAAACACGTAGGAGGGCACAAAGCACACAGTGGTGCTTCCAAAATTGGAACAATCCTCACAGATTTCAGCTTTCATCTATTACAGCCATTAGATGCACCTGCCTCCCTCCTGCCCTCCAGGTATCAGCACCCAAAGCTTAAAATATCTGCAAATTAGAGGGAGACCACGCTGCTGTCCGAGGAAACGAGGCTGCAGCTCCTGCTCTCTGCCACCTGGGCAGGCCGGAACCCATTCCTGCTTCGTTAGCATTTATATAAGACCACTAGCTGGAGTGCCTCCCTGCCCTGAGTATTCTCATTTTGATTTGTTACAGTGAAGCCCTGATAACTGGCTTCATTTCTTCCCTTCACACCCGATGGAATGCCAGGAGCTCCCTGGGCCCCAACTCCAGGCTAGCATCCAGCCAGGCTTACTCCCACCTGAGTGATAATGATTTTTAATTAAGTCCTCCCATCCTTTGCAGCCCATTTTCTAGTTTTCAAAGAGCTTTCAAACACGTTATCTTGATTGCAGCGACACAATTAGTCAATGGGACACCAGTGAAGCTGTGTCTTCTAGCTCAGTGTTTTTCAACCTTTTTTGGGCAAAGGCACACTTGTTTCATGAAAAAAATCACGAGGCACACCACCATTAGAAAATGTTAAAAAATTTAACTCTGTGCCTATATTGACTATATATAAAGTAATTCTCTTGAATAGGAATCAAATAAACACAAAGAAAGTATTTTATAATTACTTTATTATGAAATATTAAGTAAACAAAATAGTGAAAAATTATAAAATTCTTGTCTTGTCTGCACCTACGGCACACCAGGCAACATCTCGCGGCACACTAGTGTGCCGCGGAACAGCGGTTGAAAAAGCTCCCCTCCTCTCCTGAGAGCAGGGCCTGAGGCTGGGCGCTGGAAGGTTTGGTCTTTGGTTGTGGTGCCAGCAACTCCTTTGGTGTCAGGAAAGTTGATCAAAGAGGAGAAGGTTAAGAGCCACGGTGCCACAGTGATGTGGCTTCTGGAGCTTGGGTTCCTCCCCTGAAGTGTCCTCTGCCTTGAAAGTCTGAGCATTTCATTTAATCTCCAGGGAAGCCAGCAGCCTGCCTCATGGAGAGCACAGGGCAAGGGCCTCTTGGTTCTCTGGGCTCGATTTTCTCCTCTCTACTCAGGCCCCCTCTCAATTTGCCAGTTGCTCTGAGGGACACGTTTGCCATTGGCCAGCAGTCTCTCCCCCTGCTCAGTGTCTGTGGCCATCCTAGCCCATGGGTCCCAACCCAACTTTTAAGCGGAATACTGTGTCATCCTGACATAAAAGAAGAGACCCGTTTCCTTAGTTAACACCATTCACAGAGTGTGGTGCATTCTTTAGGCAAATATATGAATGAGGCTTTAGAGCCAGCAAGGGAAGCCAGCGTTGAGTTCAGAGGTAGAGGCTGGAGGAGTTGAATTGCTTCCCGGAAAATTTTTCTGTGCTGCTAAGAGCAGAGAAAAGGATGGAGACGTGAGGCATGAATTATAGTAGGAGGCTGATGTCCATGTTGGCAGAAATGGCCAAGGTGTTCACAGAAATGAAAATCTAATATTTACCTTTAGTTGTTTGTGGAGTTGTGATGCGAAGTCCTATTGTTCCCCCAAAGTCAATAAAGTCTGGCTTATTAACATAAGCACAAAGTGAGTTGTTTTATGCAAAAATTAAGGGGGGAAATGGAGTTTCATGAACAAAAGCAGAGGAGGAGAAGCACAGGAGAAGTGTGGCAGAGTTTGAAGGAAGCCAAAATTTACATGAGAACATAATCCCAAAGGCATGGCAGAACTCACCTGGGTGTGGGATGGGGAGGGGGCATGAGATAGCAGAGTAATGGGGCCCTTGGGGGATAACTCATCATTCCTGTGAGGAAAGCAAGGCAAGAAGTTGTATGTACCCATTTTACAGATGAGAAAGCCAAGACCCACATAGGTTACAGCATTTGCCCAATATTACACACCTAGCAGGTAGGGAAGTCCAAATTAGAAGGCAAAACCATGCTTTATTTCTAGATGAAAAGTTCCCATTATTTGTCAGCTAAAAGGCAACTGAAGAAAATCAAAAGTAATCAAGCACCTTCTGTATAATTTGTTATAACTCATTACATCACCAGCCTTTTCCTCACTGTGTCACTTTGCTATACTAGTAAACGTCACTATCAGTGAGACTTGGAGCAGAAGGAAGGAAGGGTCATTTCGATGCAAAGGACATTGCCAGAGCAGAAGCACTAGGTAGGACACCAGATCAGCAAACATGGAGTGGGTGGGCAAAGGGTGGGAAACATAACGAAGCAAGTGAATGATCAGCCTCAACCAGGCCTGAGCTAAGCCCGCCAGGGTCTGGAGTCCTGATAGAGCCGGTGCTGTGCATATGTTGGGGAGATAGGAAGAGAGAGGCCCAGTTCTCTGTACTTTTTTTCTCTCTGCAGAAATCCTGCAAGGATTCTCCCAATTTGGCACAATACTCCATCGGAACCCTCTGGCACAATACTGCCTTCTGAACCCTTCTTTCTGCCTTGTGACCTTTTCCATGGACTGTTTCTTCCACTCTGTGGACCCGTGATTTGGGCTGCTTGCTGAATCGTTCATCTCCTGGGCTGGGTTCTTTGTGGGCACTTGCTTACTGGGTAACTATGGTTGACTCACTGATGTTTTCACCATGAAACTCGTGGTTCTCATATGATTCTGAACAAGAACCAGGCTGAGCCCATGTCATCTGTCACTTGCAGGGAGCCGTGTGTGTTTCCTCCAGCTGCTAGCTCCAGTGAGTAAGCATGGTGCTGTCTCCCGGTGGTTTCTGTCCTTGGAACTTTCCCTGGTGGCTGCTGTCCCTGGGGTTACAACCAGAACTCAGGTGCCGAGAAAGATGGTCAAGCCATAGGAGAGAGAAGCAAGGCCCTCCGAGCTGGCAGGTTACTGAGGGGTTGGGTGATCACACATTTCTACCTGGGATGCTCCCACTAAGTCTCTTGTCCCAGTGTAATTATTCATAGCATCTCCTCCCCAAGGTCAGATGTCCTGGCGTGGATGATAAAATGTGTATGGTCACCCAACTTTAGTGCTCCCTGAAGTAGTAGTCCTCTAGCTGTCACTTAGTGGGCAGGCCTTTTCTTCAAACAGAAGCTTACTAGTAATCCCAATGCCTGATTTGTAAAACAGAAAATAGGGAAGCTCTTCTTGTTGGAGGGAGTGCAGGAGGCTAACCCCCACCCGCCACCCTCCACACACACACACACACACACACACACACACACATCACCCCCTTCACTACTGTGGCTTCCACCTGCTGCGGCAGCTCCAGCCCATGGAAGCCTTAGAGCTCAACACATCACCAGTGACACCCATTACTTTAATTTTATAGGTGAGGGAACGGGGCCCATGGAGAAGTAAGGAGATTATGGAAGATCCTACCATCAATTAATGAAGGAGCCCAAGCTACAAATCTGTAGTAATATCTCCACCAGTCCAAATCTCCTTCCAATTTGCCAACTGACCTTAAAACTAAGGGGCTCTATGCTCATACTAGCTTATATAAAATCTCCTGTAAAATTTATGTGAAATTTCCATCCTGGGGAAAAAATGGTCCCAAGTTAAAAATTCACCCCTTTCACACTTGAGAAGTCCACAAAGCACAATGGGGGAATTGTTTTGTGCTGAGGTAACGTGGTGTGAATTGTGTATGTATTATTAAAGTAAACAGTGCTTGGGGACAAATGCCTTTTCTAGTGACTGTATCCTTGAAGATATTTGGATGGACTTCATTAATCCCAACAAGCAGCCCTCCAGAAGTCAAACAGGAAAACTGTGTGTGGAAAATAAATGGCATCCTGTCCCTCTCCGGGCCTCCCCAGCACAGAGCCCTTCCTTTGTCTTAGCTTCTTTGGGAACAGCAGTTTGGCAAATCTAAAAGGAAGCAATGCCCTATCTTGGAAACACAAAGCTTCTCTAAGCCCCCGGTCATTTAAATAGCTGTCCACCTTCGCCTCTACCTTCTGCCCCCACCTGCCCTCACCTGGGACCCAGCCAGGCACTTTCATCTTGGAACCTGAGCAGGAAAAGCAGCCGCGAAATGCAAATCAAAAAAGCAATGCAACCATTTTATGGCCTACAGAGGCCAGTGGGAGGCAAAGTCAAGTGCCAGGCAGCTTGCTCGAGGTGGCTTCTGGGTGGAGGGCGGAGTTCTGTTTTTTTTACTTGAAACTTGTTGTAGTCTGATCCAGGCGCTGGCCGTCTGCCTCTCAGGGGAACGTGAGCCTGTGACACTCCCACACAAACACATTTGTCCACAGCTAGAAAGCAATTGTTTCTCTCTCCTGGTGTGGCAGAGACACAGCCTGACCAGGTGGGGCTGGGATTGCCTTGCCCTTCCCACCTGCTGACTCATGGTATTTGCATAACTGGGATTCTGAGGAAGCACCCAAGTTCATTGGGAGTAGAAGTTCTGGGTAATCTATGCAAAGTATGTTTCCCCCGTGCTGAGGCAAAGAACCAACGGGCCGACGTTAGAAACAATACAGGGGAAATGAAATCTAACATCCATCCAGTCTTTACTCTGGGCTTCTTCCCCGGTTCAGTCCTGCCTAACATGCTCTTGGGTGACAGCTATGATGATCCAATTTCAGAGAACAGGGAGCAGGACTTGAAAAGAGATGAAAGGACTGGCCCAGTCACTCAGCAAGGAAGCTGCAGTGTGAGCTTTGGAACCCAGGCAGTCCAGCTGCAGAGCCCGCCCCTTAACAGCCAAATCCAGGAGACACTAGGCCAGGGCTTCCCAAACCTCACTGCTCCACGTCACCCCGGGCTCTTGGCAGAATGCACCCTCTGGTTCCAAACCTGTGACACGTGTCAGAGAAGCTTCTTCGGGGACACCGAGGCTGCTGCCTTGCAGGATCTAAGGCAGCGGTCGGCAAACTTTCTGTAAAGGGCCAGATAGGTAATGTTTTAGGCTTTGTGGGCCACGTATGGTCTCTATTGCGTATTTCCTTTTTTTCTTTTTCTTTTTACAGCCTTTATTTTATTTATTTATTTTTTAAAATATATTTTTTGACTTTTTACAGAGAGGAAGGGAGAAGGATAGAGGGTTAGAAACATCGATAAGAGAGGAACATCGATAAGCTGCCTCTTGCACACTCCCTACTGGGGATGTGTCCACAACCAAGGTACATGCACTTGACAGGAATTGAACCTGAGACCCTTCAGTCCGCAGGCCAATGCTCTATCCATTGAGCCAAACCGGTTTCGGCTCTTTTTACAGCCTTTAGAATGTAACACCAGCCTTGGCTCTTGGCTGGTGGGCTGTATTTGGTCAGAGCAGCCATGTGCGTCCCCTGACCTGGGGCACTGAGGGTGGAGAGGTGGCTGTTCTGACAAGTGCAGGTGGGGACCACCTCCAGTCAGTGTGTATGAGCTGCGTCTGCTTCTTCAATTAGGAATGGTCCTCGGGGCAGTGAGAGCCCAGCCCAGCTGCCTCCACAGTGGCCAGTTTTGGTGACAGAGAAGAGTGAGGCCAACCTGCCAGAAGGAATCCACTGAGTTAATGAGCAGTCTGGACCCCCAGGCGTGCAAGAGAGGGCTGGAGGAGGGGGGACCAGAGATTGGAGGATGGAAGAGAGTGGGATTGCTACACTCATTGCTGAGATCTTCCCCTCTGGTGAGGAAGGTCATCTAAGGGCTCCTCCTATGGATGGAGGTCAAACCCCCAGACCCCTTCAGCTCTGAGCCTAAGATCCTGTGATGCTAATGTGACAGGCTAATCGGACTCAGTCTTGAGATAATGTGCACACACATGATCTGATTCTCCTGGTGCTTATCAGTAACCTCATCTCAGAGCATCCTGGGAGTCGTGGGAGCGCTCCCCTTATCTCTCGGCCCAGCCAGCCATCAGGCAGCTGAAATGTGCCCCAGGCTGCTGAGCCTCCGCTCTGGGGGAGAAGGGAAAGGGCCCCAAGCTCCAGGCTCTAAAGTTGTGAGAGAGTGTTCTCTGCTCAAGAGCCCTCTTCAGCCCCCGGACACCTGCTGCTTTCCCAACTTCATCATAACTTGAGAATGAGGTGAAGTCATCTACTTCAGAAACTCATTCTATAAGATAATTAGGAAATATGAATAAAGATTTCCCCTCTCAGGTGCAAAGAAAGGGCTGAGTAATTCACACACCTCCGTGCTTCTCTCTGAATTTGTTCTCTTCTATTCTCTCGCCTGTCTTTCGTTCCTCTTCCTTTGGCACAGACCATCATGCTATTGAAGTAAATGTATATGTCTCTGTACGCATATGTATTTTAATTCGCTTAACCAGTACTGTGCACACAACTTATTCTGCTTCTTCACCCACACCATGTTTTTAGGATCCTGCTAGAAGCTCTGTGTAACAATATCTCTTTCTTCTAAATGCTGCATAACTCCACAGGCAATACATTTTGCTTTTCCATTCCCCAGTGATACTCACCCAAGTTACTTCCAACTTCTGTCATTACATTCATCACTGTGAGGAAAACCTCATACTTGTTTCTTTATGGACTTGGGTAAGAAATGCCTTTTAAAATTGCTGGGCCATAAGATATGTGTACATTAAATTTGACTTTATCTTGCCAGGGAATCTGCAGGAAAGCTAGATCCATGCATACTCCCACCAGTAATAGATCCGGTTCTTATCCCTACATCCTCCCAAGACTTGACGTTAACCACCTTCTAATCCTTCTGGTCTAACAGTTATAAAGGGATAGTCTGTTGTTGTTTTAGTTTGTGCTTCTCCCATTAATCATGAATTGCAGCATTTCTGCATATGCTTTTTGCCTTTGGGTTTTTCTCTCCTCACCCTCTCCTCCCCACCTCTTCCTCCTCCTCCTCTTCTTCTTCCTCCTCCTCCTTCATCTTCTTCTTTGTTAACTGCCAGTTACCACCCTTCAAATCTTTTCTTAATCCTGTTCCTGGATTTTATCATGATTTGCAAGAGTTTCTGGAATAGTCTAGAATTTAGATGTTGATCATTTATGAGATTTTGACATTGTTGTTATCTTCTCAGTCTATCTGTTTTTTTGTTCATGGTATTGATAGTTCAACAGCAATTCTTAAAATTGATAGGAACAAATATATTTCTTTTTTATCTCACGGTTTATACTTTTATCAGTTTTTCACACAAAGTCTATCTACAATCGAAGGTCACAAGCTAGTCTCCTACATTTTATCTTATTGTGTGATTTTGTATGTCATACTAGAGGCCCAATGCACAAAATTTATGCAAGAGTAAGCCTTCCTTCTCACAGCTGTTGGCACTGGCTTCCCTCTGGCACCCGAGACCTGGGCTTCCCTTGAAGCCCTGGCTTTGTCCAGAAGGATGTCAGGTCTAATTAGCATATTACACTTTTATTATTATAGGTTTAGGTTGTTACATCATATGGTGTTCACTGTTGAATGTAGCAATGGGAGATGTAGGATTTTCTCCCAGTTTTCCCAGTACCATTCACCTAACAAACCCTCCCTTTCTTATTGATTGCCACTTGATCATATTATTACATTCCCATATGTACAGAGGTCTGTCTTTGAGCTAGTAGCAAAGACTTAGTTTAATGATTTTCATTGTATTATTTAAATTGTTTTTATTAAAGTATAGTTGGTGCACAATATTATATAGTTTCAGATGTACAATATAGTGATTCGACATGTATATACCATATGATGTGAACACTACACTAAGTCTAGTAACCATCTGTCACTGTGACAAGTTATTATGATTCTATTGACTATATTCCCTGTGCTGTGCACTGCATCTCCGTGACTTACTTATTTTATAACTGGAGGTTTGTATCTCTTATTCCTTTTCACCTTTTAATTCATCCCCAAACCCACTCTCCTCATTGTAATATCATTTTTAATAAAAATGTAAACAACCTTGATGTGCAACAGCTGAGGACTGATTAAATCAGTCAGAGTATGTCTGTATAAAGAGACCATCATGCAGGGACTAAAACTGATGTAATAAAAGTCTGCATAATGCTACATACAGTTCTGTCTTATTGCTGAGTGGAAAGAACAGATTTCTATAGTGAATCATCTTAAGTATGTAATACACCGTGTATATGCATGTATATAATTGGTAGAGTAAACACTTAAATAGTATTGGTGGTTCTTGATGGACAATAGGATCCTGGTGACTCTTGAGCAAAGGAGGGGCCTAGTGAGAGAACATTAGGAGAACCTGGCTTACAAGTGGAGTAAGTCCCACAATAGTCGACTGTCATCAGTGATAAGGTAAGTAGAAAGCACATACTGAAGATCGGAATGCCTCAAGCTTTAAGGTGCATATTATTACCTGGTGATCTTGTTAAACTGCAGATTCAGTTTTAGTGGGTGAGATCCTGCATTCCTAACAACTCCTGGGGATGTCCAGGCTTCTGGGCTGGGACCTCACTTTGGGTAGAAAGACCAACATAGCCGACTGAGCTCTGTGCCTGCTTACCTCACAGGAGAAGGCACAGAGGAAAGGAGCCACCAGCCTTTACAAGTTACTTAGACGAGATGACAGAGTGGCCAGTTTAGTTTGTGTGTGTGTATGTTGTCTGGAGACTATTGTTTTGGAGGGGGCAGAGCATGGGGTTATGCATACAAGAATTGCAACATCATTTTTATCAATAGTAAACATGGATCAGTAGGCATCTTCCTGACTTCTTCCCCATTCCCTCCTCACAGTTGGGTTTAGCCACCCAATCCCCTCTCCGCAGTAAGTCCTGAGGTTGAGATAGAAGTGAGGGTAAGAGCCATCTGGCCTTAGGCACTCAGCTGGTCTCATTGCAGGGTAAGGTAAGGAGCATCTTAGGACACACATGGCCCCTGATGGTGAGTTAGATGCACCCCAGTGTCAAGTCGAGGTCCCAATTACCACTGGGAAAGTTAGTGGCCTAAATTCACCCCAGATGGTTAGAAAGCTCCTCGCGCTCACTGCCCACTGGCATTTGTCAGCCCTGCCTCTGGCCTGCTGCTTCTTTCCCTCCTTGACAACTTGTTTGAAATGAAGGCAACCACAATTTTATCTCTCGTACCAAATTGCTCGAAATTGCCAGTACAAGCAGATTCTTCTTCACAGGCCCAGCGATCTTAACTGTCATCATGGACAAAAGGAACATATACAAGAAAGAGACCTCAAACAACAAATATCTGTTGGTGACGGTCAGTTCACTATGCAGTTTCTACAAAGCTCCCAACAACATGTCCACGTGCTCTTACTGGTGGGCATCTGGAGCCTGGTCATGAGCATAGACAAACCTGTGTTGTCATCACTATTTAGCCAACATTTGTCACATGTGTCAGGTACCAAGCTAGGTACTTTCAAATTTGTTATATCAATTCATCCCTAAAACCACCCTGGAAACTAGATATTATAATGAAACTATCACAGTTCAGAGCGGTTAAGTAACTTGCCCAGGCTAACACAGCTTGCAAAGGAGAAACCCTCAATAAGGGAAAGTAAGAAAAGAAGGTGACAAGTGGACTGTGAGGATACTTTAGATTTTGTCTTGAGTGGAGCTCTTGACTCAGAGGGGAAGAGAAGCCCTGAGAGAGGATGTGTCTCCTACTAGACTAGCCCTCCAGTGAGGTCTGCTGGACTATGGGACACACTGTTGGTTTCCTTGGCCATGGAAGAGACATAGCCCACCTCTACCTTGTTTACAGAACTCTGGTTTAGTTTAAGTGTCAATGTATATAGTCCCAGGGTGTGATCACCATAATCTAAGCTAGTCATGCAGAATCCTTCCTCTTTAAAGTGGTTGATTTAGTCGTAGGCATCTGACCAGACATGAGATGAAAAAGAAGATATATGTGGCCTTCTAGGAAAGCTTTCATCCCTGATAAGAAAAAAGTCCATAAAGAGAAAGTCCCTTCCCCATGACTAGCCCTCTTTTTCTGCTTCGGCTGATGTAATATGAAGATGTGATATTTTGCACGTAGGCATCCAGATTGCCACCATGAGGAAAAATATAGCCTAACACACTGAGGATGGCAGAGCTAAAGATGAAAAGAGCCTAGGGTTCTTGATGATCTTACTGAACAACCAAACAGTTCTGGACTGTCCGTCACTTAAGGTGTGAGATAATAAATCGTCTTTATAACTTAGCCTAGTATTGGTCAGATATTCAGTTACAGGCAAATGCACCATATTGATACGAGGGGCTTCCACGTACTCCCCTTCTGGCAAGAGGCTAAGCACTCTCACACAAACGCCTCTGTCTGAGGTAGATGTCTTTGTCTACAAATTTGACAACTGTGTGGTCTGTGGAGAGCACAGTAGGAGCAGCATCTCCAGACCCAGTGGCTAGGCACCAGGACAGGCAGTGGTGGTGGCCAGAGCTGGTGATGTGCGCACACGCACTGCAGGTGCTTGTGTGTGTGGTGGCCGGGGCTGGTTGCAGACATACACCTAGTGGGGGCGGTGGGGACAAAGGCCAGCATCAAGGGCTGATGCCCACTGTGAGCATACTGGCTACAGGACCTCACCTAGGCACATGCATGGCAGAATGCAGGTACAGAGCCACAGGGGCTAGTTTTAGGAGAGCCTATAGTGCAGGCAGTGACAGAAGCAGTCCTGATCCGGGCCCACAAGCAACCACAGGGGCCCTGATTGCCAGTGTGCACTCTGGGGCTATGGGTATCTCCACTGGCAGTGGAGGCCAGTGATTGAAGTCAGACAAGAGGTGTGCCTAGGTGCACAGCTGGAGGGCTAGCCCTGCATGTGCACATAGCAGTGGGGTCAGCTGCAGGAGTCTCGCCAGAGTCAGGTACTTTCATAGCTACAGAGGCAGAACTGTCTGCAGTGTGGACCCTGGGCTCCAGGGAAGGGAGAGGAGGAAGCAGAGAGGGACCAGGGTCTGGCACCTATGATTGAGAAAACCTTAATGGGAGATCTGCAGCGGTCCATGGTAGCTGTGCAGGCCACTGCTTTCTCAGCAATGAAGGCTCCTGGGGTCCTCCCCAGAGCTGGCCACTGGGAACCACAATGTGGCTGATGCTCTTCTTTGTCATCTCTATGCATCTCAGCTTCGTGCCTCCGGGTAGGGTGAAACTGAAGTGGGTCCTCATACAGTGTCTTAAAGGGCAGGGGAAGCTGGCCATGCTCTGCTCCCCACCCCAACCCTGCCCTCCCTCTTGTTCCCAGTGATGGGAACTCTTTTGAGCTGGGAAGTTCATTCTTGTCACTCTCAGCCTGACGCATGGGGTGATGAAAACAAAATGAAGCAGTTCTTTTCCTTTCTGTGCAGTTATCCCAGGTGGTTTGTTCCCCCGCATTGCTGAACTTTCCTACACAGACTCCAGAGCTCTCCCAGAGCAGTTTTTGTTCTTTGTTGGGGGAACGGAGGCTGGGTCTCCCGTTCCCCCATTTTGCTCAGAAATGCCTTTAAATGAGGGTGCCCTGCATCCCATTGGAGCTGAGAGGCCGTGTGATGTAGTGGGAAAGATTGCAGCCTCCACTCGTTTGAATCCAGACAGATATGTGACCGTGGGGACACGATTCAGCATCCTAGTTCAGCTTTCCCCAGGAGCAGACCCTAAAGTAATCATTTGAGGGCAAGTAGTTTACTTGCAGAGGATTCTGGGAAATTTGCATAGGGGAGTGGGAAAGTGAGACAGGGAAGAGAAGGAGGCCAATAAGTGCATATCACTCAGCATGTTATTGTGGTGGACAGCTGGAGTGTAAGCCACCCAGGGAGATCTGGGGAGGCAAGAACAACATGTGCCTCAAGTTACCACACTCAAGGGGTGAGGGAGCCAGGGGAATTATATATCAACTCCCGTCAGTCATCCATTGAGGGCTGCTTTCAGGGGCGGAGAAAGTGCTAGATACAGTGATGGTAGCGGCAGTTGGAACTTGGGCTGGCATGAGCTGGAGGGACCCAGGGAGGACCCCAAGGTGATGGCCACTTTTAGTTTTTTCATCTTTAAAATGGGACAATGATAGTCTCTTCCACACAGGATTATTGGGAGGCTGTGTAAGTTAAGAAAGTAAAGTGCTTAGATTAAATTTTGACACAGAGTAAGCACTGTTGACCTGCTAGTTGTTATCATTTGAAGTTCCTTGACTTTCCTCTTCTTTTTACCATGACCCTCAACAATGTTTAATAAAGTTGTTTAAACTCATGAATATTTAAAAAAATTTTTTATTGATTTCAGAAAGGAAGAAAGAAGGAGAGAGATAAAAATATCAATGATGAGAGAGAATCATTGATCAGCTGCCTCCTGCATACTCCCTCCTGGGAATCGAGCTTGCAACTGGAGCATGTGCCCTGACTTGGAATCAAAACAAGACCTCCTCGTTCATAGGTTGTCACTCAACCACTGAGCCATGCCACTTGGGCTAAACTCATGAGTATTTTGAGAAAAGGGGGGGGGGGGCGGTTGTGGAGCAAGAGAGAGAAGGTACCATCTATCCCTGGTTCATGCCAGATAGACAGAGTCATGGGGAGAGGGCACCAGCACCATCGACCCTCAGCTGGTGGTTTGCACACAATCTGAGGGCTTTGGGCTCCTGTAGGGCGTGAATTTGGGAATACGAACCTACCTCTTTATATCTCAAAGGCCTTGGAAGCCACAGCTGCCACCTGGGTTAAGTACTAGATTGTATGCTTCCTGAAGGCAGAAACTTGGTGCACATTGCTGGAGTCTCCCTGCTTCTCTCTTAGCTTACGGTAGACTCTCAATAATTGATTGTTGACTAGAAGAGCATGAAAACAGAAAATTCTTGTTTTTACCTAAAATATTGGGTGATTTATACCATTTCTATATACAACCCCTCAGCTAGTAACCCTCTGGTCCTCCCTGCCTCTCAGCACCCAGGACCCAGGAAGTAACCTGCACCTGAACCCTGCTGATGTTGGCAGCTTGGGTGAGTGCCTCACTCTCAGTGGTGTCTTGCAGAATACAAAGGACAAGCTGTATGTAATGATACCAATACATTATTTTAAATGGACCCATACTTCTTCCTGAAAGGAATACAAAAACTCTGTTGGAACTGAAAACATTTTATATTTATGTATTGCCAGTTATTGAGGAAATGCAAAGTGATCTCATTCTCTAGTCCACAGGGCAGCCCTGAGGGAAGAAGTTGGCAAGAATTCTTATTCTCCTTGGACAGGTAATAGAAGGAAGGCCAAGTAACAGTTGCCAGAGCAACTAAGGGTGTGAGCTAGAGAGCTAGGACAATGGCAAGGAAATGGAAAACTCAAGAGAGAAAGTATGAGGACTTCAGTCTTATACTATGGACCAAGGGGTGCCATAAACACGCGGCCTCTGTGCCCACTGCATCATTGTAGGAACAAGCAAAAACCTGGAACTAGCCCAGTGTTTCTCAGTACAGGACCAGCTAGTTATATTATGGTACAAACAATGAAATACTGCTCAGCTGTCAAAAAGGATCTGTATGTTCTGATATGGAACAATGCCCAAGACATTGAAATGAAAAAATGCAAGTTGCACCGAAACTGTTTTTGGCTCAGTGGATAGAGCGTTGGCCTGCAAACTGAAAGGTCCCAGGTTCGATCCTGGTCAAGGGCATGTACCTTGGTTGTGGGCACATCCCCAGTAAGGGATGTGCAAGAGGCAGCTGATCGATGATTCTCTCTCATCGATGTTTCTAACTCTCTACCCCTCTCTCTTCTTCTCTGTAAAAAATCAATAAAATATATTTAAAAAAGAAAAGAAAAGAAAAAATGCAAGTTGCAAAAGAATATATAATCTTTAACTATTATAAAATAGATGTATAACATTAAGGAAAAGGGCCAAAAGAGTGTGTACCAAATTATGTATGAGATATATGTTCTTGTGTGTTAGTATTTTCAAGGATGACCTAGAAGAATGTGTAGCCATGGTTATCAGTAAAGGTTGGATTACAGTTACTTTTATTTTTTTAATCATATATTTGTTAAATGTTGACATTTTTTGCAATGTTGCACGAAATGTAATAAGGGTAAAATTTTCTAAACTCCAGGGGGGGAAATAGAAAGCCTTAATGTCCCCAGGGAAGTATTAAAATAGAAAATAGAACTACTAAAATATACTCACATTGTGTTCTTGCATTTAAAAGAACACTAGGAGTGCTTTCCTTGACGTGAAGAATTTGGAAAAATTCCACTAGAGTTCCTATTTAGTTCCCACTGTGCAGTGAAATTTGGACAGAGTCTCTATTTTGTAAACATATGGTCCTGTGTCTGCAAAGCCAAAATACAGAATGAAATATTTTTGCTTTTTCCTTGATGTTTTTAAACATGAGATGGTCCTGACAGCTAAGCACACTGGGTAATAAACTTTATTAGAAGGGAAAACACCCCACCCAGAAAGAAATTCAGAATGTCAACAACTCAACATTTTTATTAGCTATTGGACAATAGATTTAAATTGTCTTATGTCATTAAACTTGAACTTTAGAAACTCTGATTATTGTGTTTCAGAACAAAGTGAATGAATGTACTTCACTGAACTGTACATTTAACAATGATTAGAATGGTGAATTTTACTCTATGTACTTCTAACTATAATAAAAATGTAAAATAATCACACCCCCAAATAAAACTCAGATCACCCAAGTCTGAGATATTGTATAATGTAAACAAAGGAGAGGGTGGGGTCAAGCAGCGTTGGACGCAAGTTTCAAATCTTGAAATCTGGCTGCACTGGGCCTTGGCCAACTTGCATTCCTTCTTCTGCCCTTCTCCGCGTACCTGAGTGGCTGTCCTGTGCTGGGCACAGGGAAGACACTGGGATTCAACAACCAACAGGATGGGAGGACTATCTGTCATAGTGGCAGGACCACAAGCACCGACCTGAAAACAGGGAATGAGAAGACATGGGCCACCCAGTTTCATGAGCAGTTGGGGATGCATTACCAAGGGCAGACCCTGTTGGTGGGAATTAAAATATCTCAGCTTTAACCCATGGGAGACAGGTACATGGAGCAATACCTGAACTCAGACGATCTTCCCCCTCAGGAGCAGGGTCTAGCCATGGCTTCCTGACCTTCCAGCTTCACAACATATTGTAAGGGAATAAGAACAAGAGCGGGAAGGTTGAGTGTCCTTGTCTTCCCTTACCAATGAGGTTGGATTGGATATTAGTTTAGAATGAAGACAGAAAGGTCACAGAGAATCTTCTGATAAATCCACAGGGGAGGGCATTGGGTGATTAGGGTAGGAAAGAAGCAAGCATGTGGGAGTTACTGTGTGTCAGGCACTGTGCTGAGGGTGCTCAGTATCTCCAGGAATCCTCACAACCACCCTTTGAGGGAGTCGGGATGATATTGATTGACAATGACCATGGCTGTGTCAGGTACTGCTCTCTGCACTTAATCTGTACTGACTCATTTAATGCTCACAATGACTCTGGGAGAGAAGTACTTGTATTATTCCTCAGATGGGGAAACTGAGGTGCAGAGAGAATTAGCTAATTAATAAGTGGTGTTGAGATGCAAGTGCAGGCATTAAACCCAGAGCATAGGGTTTAACCATTATATTATTCTACATATTTGATGGGTAAAAAAACTGCCACTCTAGGAGGTCTGCACAAGGCCCACCTAGAGAGCTAGGTTTGGCACCAGCCATTTCTGACTTCAAAGCCTGTACACTGCAAACCATGGCATTCTTCTGAACACCCCAGAGCGTGAGAGTCTCCAGGACAACGAGGGCCAACCCCAGGCCTGTCATTGACCATTGTGAGGGTGTGCCTGCCCCTAACCTTTGTTAACAAGCACTACAGATCTGTTCTGTAGCAGGATGGTATAAACACATCACTGTCAGGATGTCCTCATTCCTAGCTCCATGAAGTAGTAAGCCAAACCATTAAAAGTGACTTTGTGCCCAGCCAGCATGGCTTAGTGGTTGATCATCAACCTATGAACCAGGAGGTCACAATTTGATTCCTGGTCAGGGCACATGCCCAGTTTGCAGGCTCGATCCCAATGTGAGGCGTGCAAGAGGCAGCCGATTGATGACTATCTCTCATCACTGATATTTCTATTTCTCTCTCCCTCTCCCTTCCTCTTTGAAATCAATATAACATAGTTTTAAAAAATGATTTTGTACTTGGGTCCTAAAGTCCGAGATCTTGACTTCTTCCTTCTTACCCCATCCTTATTTGCATCTCATTTCTTTTTAGAAATGGGTCTCTTTTTGTTCTGTAAGTCATTGACACAGTCCTTCTACAGGAATTTGCTATCCCATATGGTGCCTTTGTGCAAATTAGACAAAAGTGTCTGCTCTGATTGTCTGGAGCCTAATAGGCCCCCAGCTTGAAGAGTGGAGGGTGTGCTGGATTTCAGCCCCCATCCAGCCTTTAAGCAAGGCACCTTTGGACAGGACATGG
The DNA here is from genome assembly GCF_014108245.1 of Pipistrellus kuhlii. Taxonomy (NCBI): domain Eukaryota; kingdom Metazoa; phylum Chordata; class Mammalia; order Chiroptera; family Vespertilionidae; genus Pipistrellus; species Pipistrellus kuhlii. The sequence continues at coordinate 169,220,912 of NW_023425404.1, read as the reverse complement.
TCTACATTAGAGCACATAAGAGCTCCCTCTCTTTGTTCTTCCAAGAGATCTGCTCTTGATGCCCAAGCCCAGTGCTTCTAAGTTCCACCTGACCTTATGCCCACCAACTTAGCTAGGTGCCCCTCCACTCCAGCCCCTATAGCTGGGCCATGCAGGCCTCCAGCTAAACTTTATTCATCACTCACTCTGCTCATCCTGTCACCTTCCTGAACCCCTTCCTCTTCATCCTCTTTTCTGTCAGATCCTAGGATCTCCCCATCCCAGTGGGCTCTTCTTCCCCAGTCTGAGGCCAGCATCCAGCCATCCTGGATGTGGTTACCGAATTGACATCCAAGAATCCTTCTGCCAATGGGGCCATTGTGAGGGTGTGCCTGCCCCTAACCTTTGTTAACGAAGCACTACAGATCTTTTCAATAGCAGCATGGTATAAACACATCACTCTCAAGATGTCCTCATTCCTGGCTCCATTCTGATATTAGATGAAGCTGTTGTTTAGCTAATAAGAAGTTACTTAGAGGTAGCACTCAAAATACAGAACAGAGGTATTCTTTATCGGTGGTAGAGAGTTGTGACTCTTAAAAATCAATATTTTTATTTAACCTGTGATTAGATAATTCATCTGTTCAACTCCTACTTATCCTCAGATCACTTCTTCCAGAAAGTTTTCTCAAATTGCTTTCCTTCCACCAGCCCAGCCTCTGGTTGGCTGCTCTCCTCTTTGCACCTCTCAGAGAACTGGAACTTGCTCATCATAGCACTCATCATATTGAATTCTAATTGCCTGTTTGCCTCTGTACTATCCCTGTGGACTGTAAGTTCTGTGAGATCAAGGACTAAACCTTTATAGCTTCAGCATTTAACACAGAACCTAGTAGGAACTCAGTGAATGTTTATGAAATAAAATGTATTTATCTGTATGGAGAGAAATTGGCATCAATACCAAGATGGAGCTTTTTCCAATAATGGAAATCCTGACTTCTGGGAAAAGTGGGGGTAATGAGAAGCTGTGCCTGCTCTCAGGTCCTCCAGACAAACCCTTATAAGCCACAAGTTAGAATAACATGTAGCACTTTCATTCATTCATTCATTCTCTCTAGGCATTTATTAAGCATCTCTTGTGTCTAGGCAATAAGGATTCTAGGGTTAATAGATAGTCAAACTTCTTGCCTTCATGGAGCTTGTCTTTTAATGGGAGTGGGAAGGTATAGGACAAGAAAGGGTGGTTATGGAGGAAAGACAGATAGCAATACATTCCCTTATTGGTAACTTATACTACAGTGCAACAACATAATTTGAATGACTTTTATTTGCTCCAGCTATTTCTCAGAATGGTATAATGGTTAACTTGTCAGGCAGTGGATTGGAAGCAAGTACTTAATCGATGACTTACTAGTTAAATGACTTTTGGGCAAACTGCTTTCCCTCTCTAAGCCTCAGTTTTCTCATGGGGTTATAATAGTAATAGTACCTACTTCCCATTACCTACATGTCTGGGCTGAGAGGAGGACTAGTAAAGGTTAACAATGAGTAGTCTTCACCATTGAAGTGGTTCAGAAGAGGGTTCCACATTCTCTGGGTATTAATTCATATATACTATACTATACTATACTATACTATACTATACTATACTAATATGAAAGCATTGTTTTATAATCCTTACTCTCACTGGCTCCTGCTGTTTTGCTGGGGGTTAAATGGCTTAGTTTAGTCCCCTGGGTTGTATAATATTTGCATATATCTTTGAGTCCAGGCTCAGTTCCCAGAGGCCCCTGCAGCAGATAAGTGCTGCCCACAAGCTCTAAGCAGGAACACAGAGCATGAAGGACTATGCTTGGGTTCTGGCCATTGAAGTTATAGCCCAAATGACTCTATCATGGGAGTCCTGAAGCTAATTTCCCCTTATTATTGAACTTGAAACAGCTATATAAGTAAAACAGATTTTAATCAACTGCATTATAAACAAAAGGCACAGATGTCAGGGCAAGATTGACTGACAACAGCAAGATCCCCTAGGTACTTCTGGACACCCTTGGGGGTGGGTGCTAAAGACATGGCCCCTGCTTTGTTTGCTCTTGCATTTATAAATTCCAGGAACTCCTTTCCTTGAAGTATATAGCTGCCATCAACAGGATATGGGTGTATGTTCTTTGAAGCCACAGAGGAAAAAACTCCCAATTAGGGTCTGAATAGGTCAAGGGGTACACTTGTCTGTCCAAAGGGTATGCAGCAACTCCTCATTTTCCAAGAAGAGAGATCAGTGCTTAAATAAACTAGGGGAACACAAGCATTGTGGAGTCCAGAAAAATGGAATAACAGAGGGGCAATAGAGCGAATGATGAGGGAAGTTTAATAAATCTTTTACCAGGGGATTCCAGATTCACCTCACTGCTCTATACACTTCTCTCATACAAAGCACACACACCCGTCACACACATGCATACATGCCTATGACTCAAATCTCACATAACTTCCATAACACATCATGATTTGGTGTGAACCTAACAGCATGGCCACTGTTTGGTTCAGAGAAACAAAGTCAGTAGCATTCCAGAATCTTGACCCTAATCTTTAACCAGAGTGGAATGGCCTGAAATGAGCCAATGAGAGTTCTTTCACAGGAGGTAAGAAGTAGAACTAAGAAAGTGGGTTATTTGCAGGCTGAGTACTTGAGGGCTTAAGTCAGATATCTCGAAGTCAAGAAGGTGGAAGAGAGGTGGACCTTGGTAGAAATGAGTCTGGATGAAAAGAACTGAATGGAGTGCTAGGATTTGAATATATTGGATCCTCTGGGCTATTAAAAATGGAGGGGTTAATAAAATCAAATGTTCCAAAGGGCTTGTTTCCTATAACTCCTGTGTATATTGGAGAAAGGATGGTACACACAGTGGAGCAGCAGCTCTCCAAGTGTGGCCCAGTGCGCTAAGTGGGCGCTAAGACTACACTGTCAGGGGATCTACAGAGTCAAAGCTATTTTCATCAGAATACTGAAGTATTATTTGCCTTTTTCACTCTCATTTTTCTATGAGCAGACAGTTGGGTTTTCTGGAGGCTACATGACAGATGGTAAGACAGCAGAGATTTGCAAAATTCTAGAGCAATGTGACTCTTCTCATTACATTTTCTAATTTTTGAAAATACTTCTTTTTATAAAATTGTATTTATGTTAACATGCAGTATGTTTATTATTGTTACCTAAATAGATTAGTAAGTATTTTAAATTTTTCTTTTTAAATGTATAAAATAGCCAATACTCATAGTCAAATCAACACATATCAACAATAGCTCTTTGATGTCACCAATTATTTTTTATTTATTTATTTTTTTAAAAAATACATTTTATTGCTCTTTTACAGAGAGGAAGGGAGAGAGTTAGAAACATCTATGAGAGAGTCATTGATCAGCTGCCTCTTGCACGCCCCCTACCGGGGACGTGCCCACAACCCAGGTACATGCCCTTGACCGAAATTGAACCCGGGACCCTTCAGTCCGCAGGCCGACACTCTATGAGCCAAACTGGTTTCGGCTGATGTCGCCAATTATTTTTAAGAGTGTGAGGGGGTCCTGAGACCAAAAGTTTGAAAACCCCCGCATTAGAGGATTTAGCCATGCTTTTCTCCAGCATTATAAACCATATATAATAAGCCCAGATACTTGTCTTTAAGTCCCACCAGACAGAAATGGTGAGGAAGGACACTTATAAGGGAACTACAAAAGAACATGGAGAAAGGCCCTATTATCAGAGGCTGTGGTGCCCGCTCAGATCACATCCCCTTCACTCAGGTAAGAGAGTGACTCAGCCCATAAAAGATGGTCTGGAGAGACGCACTGCTGAATGTGAAAGCTGAGGGCAAGTCTGCCTCCTACAGGCCCTGGGACTCGCCTTTCCTGGGATATGTCAACAAATACCAGGCCCTGCACAGCAGGCTGCTAATTTAATAGCCTCTGCCGTCACTGGTAATCAGACCTGAGCCCATTCAGTATTTAAAAAAAAAAAAAATCTATATAAAGGCCTATGCGACCATAATGACAGAATGACTGGAATGACCAATAGCGATGAGGCACTCCCACAGTGGCAGCTCTGCTAAGCCAGGACCCGGGCTTATGGCTGGCTAGTGCAGCAGCAGTGGCAGGAGCCTCTCCTGCCTCCATGGCAACACTAAGGAGCAAGCAGGCGGGCAGTAAGGAGCGAGGGGTCACAGATTGAGAGAGATATCTGACTTCCAGTTTAGGCCTGATCTAAACTGGCAGTTGGATATCCCTGAGGGGTCCCAGATAATAAGAGCCTGGCTAGCATGGCTCAGTGATTGAATGTTGACCTATGAACCAGAAGGTCACTGTTCAGTTCAGGGCAGATGCCTAAGTTGTGGGCTTGATCTTCATTGGCGGGGGGGGGGGGGGGGTGGTGGTGGTGGTGGTGGTGGTGGTGGTGGTGGTATAAGAGGCAGCAGATCAATGATTCTCATCATTGATGTTTCTCTCTCTCTCCCTCTTCCTTCCTCTATGAAATCAATAAAAATAGATTTAAAATTAATAATAAGAGCTCTGGTGTACCTTGCACATTTGCTGAGGTGGTCTTCCACCCTGGGCGAGAACAACTCGGTTGACTCCTAGGTCAAGTAGAAACCAGTTGGCAAACAGTACCGGGACAGGCTGGGCTCCCAACTAATATCTAAGGCCCTGGTCCAGTGCCAACTGGATGGCTCTGTCCTTTGCAAAAAGGGATGGGATCCCAGTCCAGTGAAAGGCCTCTGCTTCTAGCTAAGTGGGTCAGAGACTTCCAGACTTTTTGGTCCCCTGACTCTGGCCTTTCCAATGTGAGCCTCTTTTGGAAAAATAAAACAAGTGTTTAATCAAGATCTCAGAAAACCCCTCAAGAGACATACAAGGTATCAACAGTCTAGATTTTATTAGGCTTTTATATTTCTCATAGTGGTATTAAAATATTCACTTTGACGGTTCAGTAAAGCAAAATGAAGGTATTTTTTAGGCATCCTGCCAATCCAGGAAATGATCAAGGAGCTGGGAAATGGACTTGGGACTCGTCATTCTGTTAATGAAGTAATTGATTGCTGTTTTTATATTTCACCTTCTCTAAAGAATGTTAGTTAGCTTATAAAAATACACAACAAAATAATGGAAATGGAGGAAGTTACAGAGATTACTTTTCAAATACCCCGGTTTCTCGGATTTAATGAAAATAAAGGAAGAGGAAAGTTGGGGGGTTTCCAATGTAGGAAAGCATTTAGCTCCAACAATAATCACCCACATTTCATGAACTTGGATCTGAAAACTTGTTAAAATGGAAAGGAAGGTTAACCTACAATAAGTGAACATATTTACACATATGACTGTTTAGATTTCTCTAGAGCAGTGTTTCCCAAACTTCTCTCATGATGAGAATCACCTGGTGGAGTTGTTCAAATACAGATTCCTGAATCCCGACTAAGAAGTGCTAAACTAGAATTTTTGGGAACATATAGGTAAAATACTTAACTAGAGTATATAGGTAAAATTGTATACTCTAGTTAAGTATTTTACCTATATGTTCCCAAAAATTCTAGTTTAGCACTTCTTAGTCGGGATTCAGGAATCTGTATTTGAACAACTCCACCAGGTGATTCTCATCATGAGAGAAGTTTGGGAAACATTGATCTAGTTTAGTGTTGTAAAAAACATTTGTAGGCTTTAAATCTTAATTTTAAAATTTAAAAAAGGACTTAAATAAACAGATGAGGCCATTAGGCTAAGGGGTCAATATCATTAGATAACAAAAGAAAACTTGGAGGAAGGTCAGTGTACAAACTGTTTGTAAACTCAAGGCAAGTTTCACCTTGCACATTCTAGCATACAATACAAGGAAAAGAACACGATAAGCCAAATGTTTCTTGAGGAACATTAGATAAAAACAGACCATCTTCAAGGCAAGGAGACAGATAGGTTTAGCTGTTTAACATGATGAGGTTTTTGTCTGAATTATCTGAATGTTCTTTATTCCTGATTGAATGGAGGTGACTTTAATAATTTTATAATCTTAGTAAATTATGAAACTAATTATTCAGCCAACTGGTGGTCATCAGATTTGGGCACATACATCTCCTCTCTTTTTCTCCTCTACATATAAATGGACTCTGGTGAAAAGAAAAGCCCCTGAGAAATGAAAATAAACTATTTAAGTGATAGGTATTTGTAGAACTAATATTGAGAGTTTTAGAGCCAGGGAGGTTTGAGTTAAAGCTCTACTTTGACTTGTTAGTAAAGTTGGGTACTTTTACTTAACTTCTCTGAGTTTTTGCTTCCTCATCTGCAAAGTGGTGACTGTAATACTATCTATCACATAAGGCTGCTTTAAGAATTAAATAAAATCATGCATGTAAAACACGTAACAGGGTGCCTTGTCTATAATTACCAACAGACTATAATCCAAAGAACTTCTGCTACCCAGACTCATTCAATCCTCCATATACTAGTAACCCTGTTGAATAAAAGGGCATTTATTATTATCTTATTCTTAGGACTGAGATAGAGATGTGATTTGCCTAATATGAATAGAACCATTTGGTGAAAAGAAGGATTACCTATATGACCTAAATAAGTGAGCTACTTTGGAGTCCCTGATTCTTCAATTAGAGATTTCTTTCCTTGTATTAATCTCTCTTTGGGTTTTTTCTTTTTTAATCTGAATAGTAACCCATCAGTGGTCACACTTTAAGAGTTTATGGTTTAGCCCTGACCAGTTTTGCTCAGTGGGTAGAGCATCAGACTGTGGACTGAGGGGTCCCAGGTTTGATTCAAGTCAGGGGCACATACCTTGGTTGTGGGCACATCACCGGTGGGGCTTGTGTAGAAGGTGGCTCAATGTTTCTCACACATCAATGTTTCTAGTTCTCTACCCTCTTCCTTCCTCTCTTTAAAAAATATATTTTTAAATATATATTTTAAAAAGAGTTTATGGTTTAATTGGGGTTGGGATATATACGATGCTCACTGTTTTGCTTTCGTTGTATTTATTTTTTATAGTTAACTTCTATTAATTATGAGGATATATTGGTTGTCCCTTTAGTGTGATATACAATTTCTTTTTCAATAAATACTCTTGAGTTTTAGAGTTGGCTGACTTAAAGAAGAACATTAAGTTTACAAAATGCAGTTGGTGAATGGACATGGCAAATATGGTGGCCATGCCTAGGTATCAGCAGATTGGGAACTGCTGAGGCTAAAGACATACTCTCAGACTCATCTTGTGAAGACTTTTCTATCATAGCCTCTGCTTCTTAAGTTTCCAGTGTCTTTTCTCGTCATTTCTTGTACTGTAATCACATAGAAGTTCTTGTTCTTTCTCCTTTTGAAGATTTTTTAGATTAATATGAATTAGTTCTACTCACTGAAATACTCTTCTCTTCCTCAACCCTTTGACAAGTGAATTCCTTCAAGTCCTCCCTGTAAAACCTCCCCAGACACCACTGGTGACAGCTGCCCTGGGCCATTCTTATGCATTAACCAGAGTGGATCCCTCATCTACCAATCAGAGAACACCCCACAAGGCTATGTCCCTATCTAGGGATGCTGTTCTGTGTGTGCTTATATGCGTATAAGATATAGTCTCATTTCTTAAACATACGGTTTTATAAGTATTTACATCAAGCAGTACTTGTGTGATTTAAGTCTTCTGTATCTTCCAATTTGTGTACTCTTCATCTACTAGGGTAAAAATCGACAATTATTATGATAAATTTATAAGTGTCCCCTTATCATTTTACATGTTCGATTTCTATGTTTTCATGGTATATTATTCAGTACCTGTAAGTTTGCAAGTGTGGCATCATTTTGGTTGCTTTGACCATTCAATTATGTGTATCCAGCAGGTAGCTGGATATAGAATACAGAGCAGGATTTCATAAAAAGTAGCCCTACCCTAAAAGGTGTTCAGGGAGCTTGTGGACACAAAAGAAAGGCCCATCTGCTGGGGACAAGGCTCTGTTCCTTTAGAAGACCTAGGCTAGAACCCAGAGCCACCCAGTTTTCTACGGGCCTATGGAAATGAAGAAATATAAAGAAAAAAGTTTTGGGCTCCCAATATATAAATCAAAACTATAAAATCAAAGTTAATAAGTATTATCTTTAATAACAATTAATTTTAATATTTATAAAATTTTATAACAGATAAAAAAAATTCTCTAGAGCAGATTTTCTTACCTTACCAGAATTCCCAAGGATTAACAATAATTTGGCAAAACATTTTAGTCGATTATAAATTAAGTGACTTTAAAATAATAAATAATTTGATAAGCAATTTAAAATCTTTACTTCAAAAACATTTTACTTAATGTGCATTTTGATATCTTTGGTGTGAATGGAGGTGGAATACATGGGACTATGAGTCTTAAAATGGCCCAAGTTATGGAGATTTTAAAGATATCCTGAAAAAGATGGCATTTAAGCGGGGCCCTAAAGAATGGGTATGTTTTTGACCAACGTAGCTAAAGAGGCAGAAGGCATTTTACACAGAAATAATAGCAACAGTGCAGAGGCCAAAGTGCACAGTAAGATCTGGAGGATGGAGAGGAATTGGGTTGGAGAGAGAGGATGGGGACTGGAACCCTCAGACCCTGGGAAGGCCTTGAATGCCTTGGCTGGAGGTCGAAAATTCACTTTCTGAAATGTGAGCAACCAAGGACAGCCCCCAGAGCTTGGAAATGCCTCTCAGAATCATTGCTCCCTGAAACATGCTCTAAGGTTTCTCTTCCCTAGGTGAATTAGTTTTCATTTAGGTCCAGGCCATCTGGCTTCTGACAAGGCTTACAGTAGTGAGAAATAAAGAGGCCAAGAGGCCACAATGTGCAGGGGATGCCCCCCTAACTCCTGTACATCCAACCATTAACACAATTAATCCCCTGGCTTTTTCAAAGCCGGGGCCTCCCACCACTCCTACCCCTTGGAATTAAATCCCTGCCAGTTAAAAGGCCAGAGAGAACAGGTGTGTTTCACACTTGGTTTCACTTTCCTGCAAGGTGCCAGATGGGCAGCCCCCAAAACCACAGGCTTCTTTGTTCATTTAACAGTATCAGTTGGTAGCCAGACAGTCTCTTGGCTTGTTGGCAGCCTCAGGTATTACCAGGAAGGACAGGGAGCCTTACTGTTCTTGTTAATTCCTCTACTTCAAGGCTTGGCATATTGAGAGAAGTCCTACCTGGGAAGGTGGTATCCTGAGGGCATTGCTCTGCCCTAGGATTCCCTTCCTCCCTCCCTCCCTCCCTCCATTCCTCCTTCCTTCCTTTCCTCCCTCTTTCCTTCTTTTTTCCTTCCTTCCTTCCTTCCTTCCTTCCTTCCTTCCTTCCTTCCTTCCTTCCTTCCTTCTTTCCTTCCTTCCTTCATTTTTTTTCCTTCTTTCCGTTAAGTCATCAGTGAGTAAATCAACACTATTCACTGAGCTAGGAGGCCAGCCACTCTATAACTACATGGGAGACTCAATGTGAATAAAAATAATTCTGCTTCTTAAGAAATTAATTTAGCCTTAGCTAGTTTGGCTTAGTGAATAAAGTGTTGGCCTGTGGACTCAGGGGTCCCAGGTTCGATACTGGTCAAGGGCATGTACCTGGGTTTAGTGAAGAGTGTGCAGGAGGCAGCTGGTCGATGTTTCTAACTCTCTATCCCTCTCCCTCCTCTCTGTAAAAAAAAAAAAAAAAAAAAAAAAAAAAAAAAAAAATCAAATATACGATATATATAAAGAAATTAGTTTAGGAGAAGAGATGCAAATGCAATGTAACATAATATAGGAAGCACAGCAATAAAGACACTTATTTTCAGTTTATTGACATATTGGTTTATATATAGATTATAAATTCACTAAAAGTACACCAAAGACCCACATTGGAGCTGTCTAGTCTGCAAGGGTGAGTGGGAGCTGAGATCCAATCTGGCTCTGATCAACACTCGGCTGCATCAGCTCTGGAGAGAAGCCTTTTTGCAATTGTCTTTCTTAAAGGGGCACAGTTTTCTAACACTTATAAAGACACCGTATGTGCCAGCCACTGTACTGGGTGCTGATATGCCTTCCATTGTAAGATCAGGATGTGACCAATGTTTCCTGAAAACTTCTCTGGCCTTGGTTGACCTCTTCCCTTAAGCCAGCTAATCCCAGCTTCATTAACCTGTTTGGGCTTCATTGCTCATCTGGCAGGAAGGCAATGCCCCAAACAAAGAGGATGACTAAAGTCTGAGAAGGGAGGCTTTGTCAGGAATTACCCTTGGCAGATATCTGGGGAGATAGTACAACACCCATAAGTAAGAATGAATGAGGGGCATCTAAATAAGGTGTGCAGGACTGCTTGGGAAATGTAAAGGGTGCTGGCAAGCAAGATTCTCTATGATTCTTTAAGGCTGTGAGCAGAAAAAAAAAAAAGGTAAAAGCAGCAAAGTATTGGAGAATAATAACAGTTCTCAACCCTCTCAGACCCTGTCCTAGAATACCGGAGACTGGGCAGCTTATAATCAGCAGACATTCATTTCTCACAGTTATGGAGGCTGAGCAGTCTAAGATCAAGGCACTGGCAGATTCCGTGTCTGGTGAGAGCCCACTTCATGCCATCTTCTCACCATATCCTCACATGGTGGAAGTGGTGAGGGAGCTCTCCTGAGCCTCTTATATAAGAGTTCATAAGTAGAAGAAGTGTTTCATCTACGTTCATGGCTGGAGTGGGATTTGTGTGGGATTTTCCTATGAATTGCCAGTCCTGTTCCCTCCAGTACCACAACCAAAGGCACTGCACATGTGTCCAATTCCATCTTGGGCTGGCCCGACTCTTGCAGGGAAACAATGGTGTAGCATTTACTGTGGAAACCAAATAAAACTTACAAGAGATCAATCCCCACGTACTCATTTACCCATTAACACATGTTTACAAAATACTTATTTTGAGTAAGGAAGCTATCCATGTAGTTAGCAAACATTTATTGAGTGTTTGCTAAGAGCTAGGGCTTATCTCAAGACGTACTAGCATTGCTCTCAAGGGCCTTGCAGCCTACTATTCAAGGTAAGTTTATATGTAAAAAAAAAAATAATAACACATAATAAGAAACATAATATTTGGTCTCTGACCACCCCACTATTTTCCAGGCACACAGCTCCTAGAACTCTTGGACTTTCCTATGTGATGTCTTTTTGTATGCTAATGAGATGACAGAGAGCTGGGGGTTCCCGGACAGCCTCAGGTTGGGGTCTGGTTGCCAGAGGAACCAACCACAACATTAGAGAATTGGAACTTTCAGGCCCACTTCCTGACCTCTGCGGAAGAGGGAGGGGCTGGAGATTGAGTTTAGTCACCTTTGGCCAATGATTTAGTCAATCATGCCTATGTGTTGGAATCTCTGTAAAAACAAACAAACACAAAACCCTCCTAAACAATGGGATTCTGGGAGCTTCTGGGTTGGTAAACACCCTGAGGTACTGGGAAGTGCTGGGAGGATTGCAGAAAGGACATGGAGGATTGCACCCCCTACCTATACCTTGTCCTCTGTATCTCTCATAACTGATTGTGTCCTTCATAATAAACCAGTATCATCATATTTACATTGTTTTTCCTGAGATCTGTGAGATTTGTGAGGCATTCTAGCAAATTATCAAACATGAGGAGGGGGCCATGGGAACTCCCAATTTATAGCCAGTCAGTCAGAAGCACTGGACTGGCAGATGGCATCTAAAGTGAGCGTGGGCCATTGGTAAGAGTGAGACCTCCACCTGTGGGGTCTGTCTGCACTCTTGGGATAGTTAGTGTCAGAACTGAGTGAAGTGTAGGTCTCCCAGTTGGTGTCCACCGAGAATCAGAGGTGCTTGGTGTGTAAAAACCCACACACCTGCTGTCAGAGTGGCATGAGTAGGCATGTGGAAAGGAAATAGTTGTTAAACATTAAAATAACAAATAGCTGCAAAATAGTTAAAAATTGAAAAAGCACAAGTGGATTAGACAAAGATGTGCTCAGTTTATAAAGAGAAATGAAATATCCTAGTTTTCACTGACCAGGGTTTCCCAACTCTCCTGCCATGTCACAAGGGATGAGATTTCTAATAGTTTGTCACACATATACACTCAAATAGCACCCACATGGAGATACTCATACATCTTCCCTACACTGAGGGCTTCCACGTGAGAGTTCTATATCTGGAGGAAGTGAAAACAAAAACCTCTGGGCTATAACTTGTGAGCTTGCTGCCCCGGGGGGGACAGGAAAGCAGAAATGCAAGTAGAAGATGGCCCCGCAGGAGGAAGGAAAGTGTCCAGTCTCCCTTGCATTTTGGGAGGCTTGGGACAGAAGGATGCTATGGAAGGCGTGTGGATTAAAAGTATAAGATAAGCTTCAGCTTCCCTAAGAGCCTTCCCAGGGCCCAATCTAGTCCCGGGTAGGACTCTTCTTTTTGTCACACAACATCCAGGACAGTGACTAAATATACTTCTCCATTTGTCTGGCTCCTCATACCGAATTCTGAGGCATTTGGAGATAGAGGCTCAGTTTATTTTTCACTATTTTAACCTAGAACCTGACTGAGAACGTAGAAGGAGAGCAGCAGGAACTGAACAGATCCTTGTTGAGTGAATAAAAGGAAGGAAGGAATGGAAAGAGGGGAGGTGGGAGGGAGGGAAAGAGAAAGTTGGATCAAACACTTCTCTGTAGTCCTTCTGTCTCCAGTTCCATGAAGAAAGGAGGAGGATGAATGGATAAATAGATGATTGATAGATAGATAAATAGATAGATAGAGCCCATTCCCTTGCTACTGTTTGAGATGCTCTCAACAGTAATTTAAGTCTCTCATTCTTCAATGAGAAGTAAAAAAATTTAAATGCAAATTCCTAAATGAAACATTCATATGTGACAGAGTATTAGGCCAAGTATAAAAGATGATAGGAGATTCTTGTTTTGAAAGGCGTGGGACAATCTCTTTGGTGGGAGAGGATGCTTCAGAAGAGGCGAATATTCTCTTAAAGACCCAGGCCCCCAGAGCCAACCTCTGCCACATGCACCCTCCTCTGTGAGCATAGATGCCAGCTGCCCGAGTGCGGCTGGTCGAGCTGTGCCACTCCAAGGAGCCCCACACCATGCCCACCTCCTCAGGCTGCTGCTCGAAGCAGATAATAAACCATTCACAAGGCACTTTGAAGCAGCTGCTTAAAAAGACAGCGTTGGGTGACCCTGAGAAGGCTGCATAACCCCAACATGGAGAAATCTTGAGATAAGCTTTTCATTTTACTGAGCACGGCTCAAGCACTTCCTACAATATTGTGTCTGAGCCCTGTAATTAAAGAGGGACGAGCAGGACTGGGAGAGGTTCCGGGTAGAACTGTGAGGATATTAAGGGTTGGAAACAATAAAGCTTACGGAAAACAAGGTTGAAAGAACCGGGATCATTTAGACTGAAGGACAGAAGGTCAAGAAGCAGAATAACAACAATCCTCAAACACACGTCCTGCTGTCAGGGAACAGGGCTCGTGTCTCCCTGATGAAATAAACTTTTGGGGTCTGGTTCCTCTCTCTGTATAGACTTGTTAGCAAACAAGACAGAATTCAGCAAAATGAAAGAGCTGAGTGGTCAGACTGCCGCTGTAGGCCTGACTGGCCTGGATCTTGGCCATGACCCCTATGGGGGGCCGTAGGGACCCAAGGTGAGCATAAAACATGGGAGGTGGGGCGGGAAGAAGGGGGCAGTATAGTTCTTTCTAGACAGTGTAAACTCTCAACAACATTCATGGAAACTTTAATGTGAGCCTCCGAAATATCCCCCACCAGCTTTATTTATCCATTAAACAAAAGTTTATTATTATTTTTCATTGTGAAAGTAATACACATTCTTTAAGGAAGCCAGTTGCCTCCTAAATAAAAGCAAATTCATATTTTCACAGTTGCCAGTGGTGGGAGAACTACATGGCTGGGGAGACACATGAACATGTAAGGAGGTAGGACCAGAAGGGCCTTGAGGATGGACAGGACATTAACGTGAGGCTTTCCTAAGGCCTGGAGATCAGGAAACTTGATTTACAACACAATCCAGGTTCCCAAGGCAGAGCTGCCTAACCTGCAGCCTGGGGACTCCTGCAGACATGCCCTCCTGCCTGGATCGCACTGCAGCACTGGGAGTAAGAAAGCCTGCCGACTCCCGTGATAACAGCCAGCCTCCATCCTATAGGGTGGCATCTCAGGATGGGAGTCAGTCATCCATCCCATCCTAAATCTCCTTCCCAATACTCCCACCATTTCCACCCTTAGAGAACCTGAAATCAGTTCCATTAAGGAAGCAGGTAAACATCAAGATTATTGAGGAATAGGAGCGGGGAGAACCTTCCCCAATCTACCCTACAGGAATTCATAATGATATATTTCTTTAAAGTATTTTTTTTTCTGTATTTACTTTGTTTTACATATTTAATCTGATGGAAACTAATTGAAATGTATATATGAAACTCATTTTTATTAAGATGCATGTTATAGGCATACTTACATTAAAAAGACTGGGGAAGAATTCAACCAAAATATGGTTACTTCTAGATGTGGAAGTATAAATTATTTTATTTTTGATGTTGCTATTTGTATGTTCCCTAATTAATATGTTTCACTTTTATAAGAAGAAATACACTATAACATATTATAGTTATAACAAAAAATGTCCCATGCTATTAAGAACTCTCTGACCACACCCTTTCTAATGGTTGTTAGGTCAAGGTGTGGTTGATACTTCATTTAATTATTGCTTCCCACATTGCTGTTGTCTCCAATAAAAGATGTCTTCCCAATAAGATCATTTCCTTAAGATGGATCCCCAGGGAGAAGCTCCCGGGTTAAATGATATAAGTATTGCTAAATCCCTGGCTAGTTTTTGACGGCCCACTCTTCCTGATCTGGTTCCCATCTTCCTGTCTTTAGCTCTCATATATATTTTTTTTAATTCTTGCTCTCTTTTTTTAATCTTCTGCTGGATTTCAGGCTCACATTCTTTCACTGTCCCTGCCTTCCTGTAGTATGGCACTGTGATCATTCCTGTCCCATTTCTCTCCTGTTTCCCTTGTGGATGCCTCAAGGCACCTGGTGTTATAGTATTCCCAAGGGCATGCTTCCTTCCAGCTCCTGCCAATGAGATGGCACTATTATTAGCTTCCAAACCTCCACTTCCGTCATCTTGAAACTGAGGACACAAGAAAGCAGTAACAAGTATGCTGAAGTGTGGGGACCATGACATCTGCCCCCGAGGGGTTGTCACAAACAATAAATGCTTACTCTGCTAACACCGTGAATAACCTTAAAAAAATTAATAAGCCCGAGGTCATTTGCACACTTTTGATGCTATTTCTTTGATGCCTTGAATACAGCATATTGTTTTCCAAGCCAATCTGGAAAGGCAACCATAAAAGATGGTGGGTTATTTTTAAGTTTCTCTATTGCATGTGATGTACAGACTAGTCACAGACTATTATAGACTTAAAGACTCTACTTCTTGCCTGACAACATCAGCCAAACTGTTTCAAATGTGAATGTGAACTTTAGGACCTTGAATCAAACAGATTCCCCACTACTGAAAGTTCATAATCTAGAATTTTTAGAGTTGTGTTGTTCATTTTATGTAACAACCTCCACGCTTTGAATTGCTCATCTACCTTTAGCAACCTGTACATGGCTTTATTACTTAGGCTACTTTCAAAAACATTTTTCTGGCTGGGATTGGTTTGGCTCAGTGGATAAAGCGTCGGCCTGCGGACTGAAAGTCCTGGATTCGGGCACATCCCCAGTAGGGAGTGTGCAAGAGGCAGCTGATAGATGATTCTCTCTCATTGATGTTTCTAACTTCTATCCCTCTCTCTCCCTCTCTGTGAAAAATCAATAAAATATATATATTTTTTAAATGGGCTGGGGCCTTAAAAAAAAACAACAAAGAAAAAACGAAACATTTTTCTGGTTGAGATGAAGTTCACATAACATGTAGTTAAATATGTTAAAAATGAACAATTCAGTGGCAGTTAGTATATTCACAATATTATTCAGCTCCCACAACCATCTAGTTCCAAAATATTTTTTATCATCTCAAAAGGAACTCCGAACCCATTAAGTAGTTATTATCCCCTCCCCTAAATTCCTGGCAACCACCAATCTGCTTTCTGTCTCTATGGAGATGCCTATTCTGGATATTTATGTAAATGGAATCACACAGTATATGACCTTTTGTGTCATGCTTCTTTCAGTTAACAATGTTTTTGAGGCTCTTCCATGGTGTAGTATGTATCAGTACTTCATTCCCTCTTATGGCTGAATAATATTCCATTGTATGACATCCCACCATTTATTTATCCATTGCATTCCATCATATGTCTGTGCCCTTATTTATTATTTGGGGATGGTTATCCTTGATAGACGTTTGGGTTATTTCTATCTTTTGGCTGCTGTGAATAATGCTGATAAGAAAAAGTATGTACATATATCTGAGTACCTCTTCTCTATTCTTCTGACTGTATATCCAGGAATGGAATTGTTGGATCATATGGTTATTCTCTGTTTAACTTCCGAGGAACTGGTGAACTGTTTTTTCATAGCAACAAAACAATTTTACATTCCTAGCAGCAATGTACAAGGGTTCCCATTTCTTCACATACTTAGTAACACATTTTACAAATTAATATTATTACTAGAGGCCCGATCCATGAAATTTGTGCAAGAATAGACCTTCCTTCCTCCAGCTGCTGCCATCGGCTTCCCTCTGGCACCCAGGGCTCAGGCTGCTTCCCTCCTCCGGTCACCTGCAGGCACCTGGGACCCTGGCTGGCTTCCCTCTGGCTCTGGCTTAGTCAGGAAGGATGTCTGGTCTAATTTGCATATTACCCTTTTATTATTATAGATTATAGCCATTGAAGTAGGTGGAGAGTGGTATCTCATTGTGGTTTTGATTTGCATTTCCCTAATGACTAATCACATTGAGCTTCTTTTCATGTGCATGTTGGCCAATTGTATATCTTTTTTGGAGAAATGGCTACCCACGTCATTTGCCCATGTTTGAACTGGATTGTTGTTTACTTGTTGTTGAGTTCTCATAGTTCTTTACATATTCCAGATACTAAGTTTTTATCAGATATATGACTTGTAAATACTTTAATTCTGTAGACATCATTCCACTTTCTTGCTAATGTCCTTTTGATGCACAAGTTTTTCATTTTAATGAGGTCCAATTTATCTATTTTGTTGTTGCTGCTTGTAGTTTTGGTGTTATATTTTAAGAACCATTGGTGAATCCAAAGTCATGAAGACTTATTCTGAGAGTTTTATGGTTTAAGTCCCCAACATTTCTTTACCCCTTTTATGATAAGAAGGCAAGTGTTCAGGGAGGCAAATGTGTTAGCTGACAACCACTGGAGATGTTTCAGGTGCTAAGCAATAGTTTGAGCAAATTTGTGCACAGGTGCCAACTCAGAAATTATGAAAATATTGTATAGATCACATTATATTTGTCATCTCAAATGAAAATTTGGTTTTTGAGCCTCAGAGGAAGAAACAATATTTTTGCAATTTCTTTACCACATTTTGCAATAGAAAAATATCTGCTAAACTTAATGTTAATATTTGGCATATTTGGGAGGTAAGAATTCCGAGCAGCTTTCTCCTCTTTCATGTTGAAATTAGCTACCAGAAAACATCGCTAAGGCTCTTGAAGTGACTTATCATTGCCGAGGAGATAAGAACATGGACTTCGGATTTACCACTACTGGATGGGGAACCAGCTCCACCATTGCATGTGTGTCTTCATGCAATTACTTCATCTCTCTAAGCATCAGTTCTTTATTTATGAGGTGAGAGTAATGGGAACATGTGTGCCTAGCCCAGAAAAAAACCCACAGTATATGGCAGTAATTATCTGATGTTAAGTAGTCCAGGAAATTTGCATTTATTTGAAGTTCCTGAAGACAAAGAGCCTCCAAGTCACAAAAGAAAGACGGATTTTCCTGACTTTTAAAATTGCCCTCCCCGGAAAGCCTCTCACCACCTTGCGTATAATACACATATTTTGAGAACTTTGGTTATTGGCATATAATCACTCATGTTGGTTAGTTTGGAAAATGGATTATATCCCAGGTAAGTTCTATGCAGCCTGCCATAGGTAATCAGACAAGACTGTTCTATCTCATATGACTTTGTCTTTTGGAATAGCTAAAGGGATGCTTTGTAGAGTAGGAAGCAGACTTCTGGATACAGACCTAGAACCAGCAGGTGGGAATTTTCCAGGGAGAGCTATGAATACAATGTATAAAGTAGTGATCTCCCTGTCATTGGAAGCATTCAAGAAAGCTTTGTGATTATAGACCAAGATTGATGGAGAGGATATTCTTTCTGCTTTAGGTGAAACATGGGATAGGGACTGGATAATAATGATGATCAAAGAATAATAAAAATTGAGACTTATGTTTACTGAAGCTAAGTGCCAGCCCAGGCTAGATGCTTCATATAGTTTAGTTGATTTAATCCTCATAAGAATCTTTGCAATTTTATAGTAATATCCCTTTTACACATTACTAAATCAAAGTTCAGAGAGATTAAAGTATTTACTGAATCTCACACAGCCAGAATAATCAACACTTGGATTTGAGTCCAGATACATATTATTTATACTTTCAGATGTGTAATATGTAATATCTACTTGTTATAAGTCATCCACAAGAGCAAGTCTGTTTATCAAAGATTAAATTAATATCTGAAGTTATGAATAACAGATACTTTTTATTTTTTTTAATTTTTAAATATATTTTTATTGATTTCAGAAAGGAAGGGAGAGATATAGAAACATCAATGATAAAAGAGAATCATTGATTGGCTGTCCCCTGCAAGCCCCCCACTGGGGACCAAGCCCACAGCCTGGGCATGTGCCCTTGACTGGAATTGAACATGGGACCTTTCAGTTCACAAGCCAATGCTCTATCCACTGAGCCAAATTGGCTAGGTCAACAGATACTTTTTAATATCAGCCTTACCATCCAAATTATATATTTTTGATGCATAATATTATAAATGTACAATGTTTTCATGTGGTTGTTAGATATCTTTGGTATCTCTGGACTCTTCAGTTGGACTAATTCAGAAGTTAGAGAGAAGATCAAGACAATTTGTTTGAAGTCTGAATCATTAACAGTATCTAACAACCACATGCCTGCCTTATCATAATACAGAAGTCAGACAAAATGTACCAAAAGCTGACAGAAACTGCTAAAAAAAAAATCTGATATGATATGATCATCACATGGCAGTTACTCAACAAATTCTCTCTCTGAAAGACAGAATGCATTGGTTAGGAGCATAAGCTTTGATGGCAAAGTGGCTCAGCACTGCCAATAAATAGTGTATTGACCCTGGGCAAGATTCTTAAACTCTCTCAACCTCAATTTTACAAATGAGGATCATGAACTGACCAGGCCAAGTGGTTGTTTATAATTACTAAGGTCTTTTGAGAAGCTAGAGGTTACCTCTTATAGAAATAAATCTCTCCTGCAGCATCCTGGGCAGGAAGTATGTTACAGGGTCCAAGTTTTGCCATACGTACAAGCAATTATTAAGGAGACATTCAAACTTTCTTATGTAAGCCCAAGGAGCGCCAACTTCTGCCCTTTTAGACACTTTCAAAGCACCCTACATGACAGCTTCCCTTCAGGCAAGTACAGCAATATTCTGGCAGCAGGGTAGGGCGCCTGCTAGTCAGTCAGGTGACACAGTCTCCCATTAAGAGGCTACACCCAGAAGAATTGGAATCCTAAGAGCAGGTTACCATTCGAAGGGTGGAAGGTATTGAGCTAAATATGTTCTTATTTTCTATTCATTCAAGGGCAGGAGTACCTACTCAATATTTCTAGTCAATTCATTCTTGAACACTATTTATTTCTCCAATGAAATGTTAGTTCAAACATTCATTATGCAAATTAGAAAATCTTCTGGTGTTGATCAGAAATAATGACAGGGGAGTTTGAGCTTTTCAAAATGCAAACTAACCCATGGATTGTATATTTTTATTTAGGGGACTACAAACGTTAACTGATTCCCCAGGATAGAGATTAAAGTTAACACACACTACATTGAAATATTTTTAAGTGGATTACAGATAATATAACAGGAATAAATCTATCCCCTCAGGAATGTTCGTGAGAATTAATAATAGTATACATTGAATGCTGATATGTGCAGGTACTAAGGTATATGCAATAGTTTATGTTCCTCTTCTCATTTAATTGTCACAAAAACCTGTGAGAGAAAGAATATTATTAAATGACTTAAGTTAAATAATCAAATACATAGTCAAATATTTATTTGCTTACTAATTAAATAGTTATTAGCCAATTGATTCTTAGTCAATTAATTAGGATTATTCCTAGTACACCAAGAGGATATAATAAATGGTGTACTACTCATTTTTTAATATATTATTATTATTTACTTCAGAGAAGGACGGAGAAGAAGAGAGAGATAGACACATCAATGATGAGAAGGAATCATTGATTGGCTGCCTCCTGCAGATTGGACCGAGCTCACAACCCAGGCATGTGCCCTTGACCAGAATCAAACCTGGGACCCTTGGGTCTGCAGGCTGATGCTCTATCCACCAAGCCAAACTGGCTAGAGCATAACTACTCTTATTTTGGAGTTCTGATCTTTGTGTCAACTTTCATTCATTATTGCATTTCTGGTCCCCAATGTTTAGCATATTGCATAGATGAAGGTATAATTGTTTAAAACCTCGGATTTTTTAATGTTTACAAATATTTAAAAAATGAAATTCAAATCAAACATTTTGGATTCCCTGAGGCATTTCCTCCATGAGGTCCCAGTTTGATGACCATCAGCCAAACTGACTAGCTGCCATCCAGTGTTTATCCCAGCTTGAGCATTCTGCGATTCCATGATCACAAAGAGCAAGAATCTAAGACCTGCAGAAGCCCAACCTTCCAACCAATAAACAAAATCCAGCTCCTCTCTGCTCTTTATTTTAAATTATAATTTATGTCAGGAACATGATGAATAAGATGAATCGTTATGGTTGTCACTCACATTTTTCTCTCATTAAATAAACATGATAATTTGCAGCTTGCTAGTCATCGTTCTCGCCCTCCTCTCTCTATGCCTGTGGGTTCCTAGCTTTAAACATTAGAGCAATTTCATAGAGCTTCCTGACCTCCACTTTTCAAAGAGTCATATGCTCCTTACTCACAAGACTAGCTGAAGTGTCAGATGGGGAGGCCTCGCCTTGCCCCAGGGTTTCTCTCCTAGCTCTTCAGAGGCTCCCGGGTTGGAAGCCAGTACTATCAGGGGCCTCCTGGTGAGCTGTCTTCTCTCCATTCTTTTCCTAGAACAAGAAGTTGTAATTCTAACCTTCTTGAATCAGAGTGGCCACTAAAATACCAGGCATGAGTGAAGCAAGAGAAATAACTTCCTTCAAGGAAGCATAGACACAAAGTAAAAAAAGAGGGGAAAAAAACAACTTCAAAAAAGCCACAGAATGTGCACTTTCCCCAAAGCGAAAACATGTGACAAAAGTTGTTAAAGGTCTGGCTTTATAGCTCTGGAGGGAATTAAAAGCTAAATGGCACGGGCATCAGGATAAACTGGGAGTAGATGCAAGAAGACACAGAGACAGCAAAACGCTGCAGGTTGCCAGCGCATCCAAAAAGAAGCTAATTCAAAACCACAGATATAATTACCTAGATTAAAAGAGCAATTGCTCTTCTTAAATTTTCAGAGGATGGTTGTAAAAATTGCTCAGTTTAAAATAAAGAGTACCTTTTGATGTGAAGCCATACAAACCCTGAAGCAAAAAAAAGGTAATTTCATTAATTTTTAGATCAAATTTTGGGTTAAGGGGAATATTTTGCATCTGTTTGTCAAAATTACAAACATTATCAAGCAATTAATGACCCCTAAAACCTAACAAAGTCATTAGCAAGCTAATAAAGACAATCATAGCCAAGATCCATAGTTAGTCAACCCAAAGATGGAAAAGACTGAATTAGCTAAATGAAGTCAGATAATGGATTAAAACATAAAAAACAACAACAACAACAACAAAAAAAAAACCCACCACTCTCCTTAATGGAGGAATTAAGATAACTGCTACCCACTTCTGCCATTTTCTTCTCAGGCCATCTCAGATCTGTTTTGTCTGTCAATTGCCTCACCTCGATGACAAGGCGCTGAGGCAGTGCGCGTCTCATGTCTCCATTCCATGTTGAGCATTTCCTTGGCATTAAAAGGCACATATTCTGAGGTTCATTAGCTCATTCATTCAGCAAATGATCACTGGATGCATATTGAGAGCAAAGCATTGATTTAAGTTTGCTAGTTATATGAAGATTAAAAGATAGGACCCCTGCCTTTGGAGGAGTTAACAGTGCAGGGAGGGACACATACATAAAAATAATTACAATATAATGGGCACACATACATAAAAGTAATTGCAATGCAGAGGACCTTTGAAAAAGGTGCAATGGAGCTGAAGGGAAGGAGGCTGCCTGGGGAGGAGGTTGCACTTCAGCGGAGGGTTAATGGCGAAGAAGAGGTTTGCTGGAGGGTTGGGGGTGCTGTGCATTGATCAAAGCCCATTGGGTCAGATACAGGTATTAAATTCAATTTGCTAAATAATTGCTGCTGAAGAAGCTTGAGGCAAGTCAGAGTTAGGTACTCCCACAGTCTTACTACTACCATGAAAGCAAGCCTAAGGAAAAAAAAAAAATCTGCCAAACATACAGTATTTATTAAATAAATATCTCTTACCTATATTTGGAATATGATTTTTTTAAAAAAGATTAGATTAGTGGTTGCCAGAGGTTTAAGATTGAGGATGGTGAAGTGGGTGAAAGGGGTCAAAAGGTACAAACTTCCAGTTATAAAATAAATAAATCATGCCCATGTCATCCTCAGCATGGTGACTATCTCTATATATAAAACCCTAAGCAACTGGGCAACTGTTTGACTTGTCAACCGTTAGACACACACTGACCACCAGGAGGCAGATGCTCAATGCAGGAACTGAGCTCTGGTGGTCAGTGCCCTCCCACAGTGTGAGTGCTGCTCAGCTGACCCACGGGTGCCAGACACCAGGCTCACAGCTGGCAAGCACAGCTGTGGCAGCATGAGCTGCTCCCACCTTCACAGCAGCACCACTGAGCAGTGGTGGCACACACAGCGGGGCCTGGATGAGTGGGAGCAGAGTCCGGCCCGGGCTTAGGCTCCTCCACAGCCACCTGCCACTTCTTACACTACTATGTCCCTCGGGGATGTCGGACTGCCAGTTTGGCCTGATCCCTGCACCTTACACGAGTTGAAACCAGCAATCTGACATCCCTCAAGGGGTCCCAGATTGTGAGAGAGCACAGATCAGGCCGAGGGACCCCACCCAGTGCATGCCTCTAGTAGCTAATAATACTGTATTGCATACTTGAAAATTGTTGAGAGGATAGATCTTAAAAGTCTTCATCACAATTTTTAAAAAATTGTGATTACTAATATGTGTGGTGATAGATGTTAACTAGATTAATTGTGGTGATCATTTCACATTATATACAAATTATAAGCCCAGTGCACAAATTCATGCATGGGTGGGGTCCCTTGGCCTGACTGGTGATCGGGGCCAATTGGGGCTGCAGGAGATTGGCTGGCCGGGAGGAGGGACCGCAGGAGGTTGGCTGTGGGTTGGTTGACCACCAGGGAGCAGCTTCTGCATTGAGCATCTGGTGGTCAGTGCACATCATAGCAACCAGTCAACTGGTCATTTGGTTGTTTGGTCATTCAGTCATTCAGTCATTCAGTCATTCAGTCATTTAGTCATTCAGTCACTTAAACTTTATATACATAGACTAGAGGTCCAGTGCATGAAATTCGTACATGGAGGGGGTGTGTATGTCCCTCAGCCCAGCCTGCACCCTCTCCAATCTGGGACCTCTTGAGGGATTGGGCCTAAACGGGCAATCAGACATCCCTCTCACAATCCAGGATTGCTGGCTCCCAACCACTCACCTGCCTTCCTGCCTGATTCCCCCAAACCGCTTCTGCCTGACATCCTGATCACCCCATAACCACTCCCCTGCCAGCCTGGTTGACACCTAACTGCTCCCTTGCCAGCCTGGTCACCCCCAACTGCCCTTCCCTGCAGGTCTGGTTGCCCCCAACTGCCCTCCCCTGAAGATCTGGTTGCCCCCAATTGCCCTCTCCTGCTGGCCTGATTGCCCACAACTGGCCTCCCCTGCTGGCCATCTTATGGTGCCCATCTTGTGTCCACCTGAGGGTGACCATCTTGTGAGTTGGAGTAATGATCAATTTGCATATTACTTCTTTATTATAGATACTGAATAATTATGTTGTATACCTGAAACTAATATAATGCTATATATCAATTATACCTCAATATTAATAAGGAAGCACAAAGCATTTCTATTTGTCTATCTGTCTATTCAATGCAGTGGCAGCTTTGCACCCTTTTAGGTATTTGTGCTCAGATCGCCATGTGCATGAGCATTTTCAGTTCAGGTAGACAGAACCACATTCCAGAGGCAGATTCTGTCAGCCTTTGAGTTGGCATCAGGCCACTATAAATCCTCCTAAGCCAAACAGCTGGACCTGGGTTCACTTAGGAATTCAGCCTCAAGTGCCATCCCAACAAATGTAAACCATAGGTTTCTTAATTCTTACACCCTGTGTATGCAAGAGTGAAAAGTGCCTCTGAAATATTTTAACCACTCCACATTTCTTTAATGCCTTTCATATTAACCATGAAAGTTCCCTTTAAATATTCCTCTTGCTGTTTAAGAAGCCATCAGTTTCACCAATGGGGGGAAAATGTTGGATATTCACTATGCTGATTTACAGTTTCAAGTATTGATCAAGATCTACCCTGTTTCCCCGAAAATAAGACAGTGTCTTATATTAATTTTTTCTCCCAAAGTTGTACTAGGTCTTATTTTTAGGGGATGTCTTATTTTCGGGGAAACACGGTAGCTACTAGGAGCACTTGCAGTAAACCCTCTACAACTTATTTTTCAATATGGTAGCCATTAGTCACATGGGGCTTTGGAGCCCTCCAGTTAGGCCAAATGGGATGTTCTATAAGATACACACCAGAATTGGAAGACTTAGTACAAAAAAAACCACAAAACAAATATTTGAATAATATTATATTGTTATATGTTAAAATAATATATTGTATATATAAGTAAAAACTTTGGGTTAACTAAAAGTTATTATACAGGTTAATTTCACTTGTTTGTTAACTCTTTATAGGTGCCTATTAGCAAAGTTAATATTAAATATATTGCTTACATTATATTTCTATTGGACAGTGCTGCTCTAGAGTATAGAATAGGGAAGTCCAAACTAGAGTGCTTGCTGGTCTTCCCTGTACTATGCATTTCTGGTGAAAATGTCAGCAGCCTGAGCTATAAGTGTGTGTAGCTTAACTTAAATGGTAGGTCCATCACATCAAACTATATATGGCAAATGTTTTCAAGTAGATTGATGGACAGATTGCCTAACAAGACAAATAAAGTCTGTGCTGACATGGGAATTTATATTCTCTCTGGGATAGACAGAAAGTAAAAATCAGAAAATCACAAATACTGTGTAGAGTAGGGATGTCGAACTCAATCAGAGAAGGGGCCAAAATCTAAAATCCAGCCTAAATCGCGGGCCGAATGGTTTACTGAACAGTCATAAACTGTCATTGTGATAGAAACGCAGCGGAGTGCAGTGATGACAGCGCTGTGCGGGCCACATTGCAAGGCCTGGCGGGACGGATTTGGCCCGCGGGCCTTGTGTTTGACACATGTGGTGTAGAGAGTCGAAATGGTATGCTGTGTTAAAGAGCGACTAGACGCTACTTTAAATTGGATAGTCAGAGAAGGTCTCTAAAATCATATCTGAATGATACCAAGGGAGCAGACATGCAAAGATGGGGATGTGCAGAGAGGCTGGGGGTGTTTCAGGCTGAGGAGACAGCTAACGCACTAGTTCAAACATGAGAATGAGCTTGGCTTGAGGAGAAAGTGAATAATGCATAAAGATAGTATTACGGCCATGGTATTCCGTAAGATCTACGTTCTCTCCCTAAGAGACCTAATGAAATACCACAGACCTAATAAATGGAGAAGGAGAGGGGCCCTGGAAAGCTCTTATATTTAGATATGAACTGGAGAAGGAGACATCCACAAAAGGGGAGAAGAGTTTTTCCTTTTTGAAGGAAAAACTAGGAGTGTGTGATATCAGAGGCCAGAGCTGGACTACTTCAAGAGGAGCAAGAAGTTGTGTTAAAGGGTCAGGTCAGCCAAGAACAGTGACTGCTGAATGCTATCCCGTGGAAGCCATTGGGCATGTTACAAAAGCAATCTCATGGACACAGGGAATGGAATCCATCAAGACTAGGTTGAGGAGAGAATGTGAGGCAATTGGTGGAGGCAATCAGAGCATTTTTTTCTGTGATGAGAAAAATGTTGTGTCTGAGAAACAGTAGACATGGTTAATTGTAGGTAAAGTTGAACATGCTGTTGCTGGCAAGGGAGGGATCAAAGTAGATGGGCAAGGTCACATGGCAAAGGGTGTCTTGTGCTATAATAGAGGGGAGGGAAATGA
The DNA here is from genome assembly GCF_014108245.1 of Pipistrellus kuhlii. Taxonomy (NCBI): domain Eukaryota; kingdom Metazoa; phylum Chordata; class Mammalia; order Chiroptera; family Vespertilionidae; genus Pipistrellus; species Pipistrellus kuhlii. The sequence continues at coordinate 169,194,296 of NW_023425404.1, read as the reverse complement.
TGAAGGGTAAGGAGCAGAAGAGCATAATGATCAGAGACGAGAAGAAAGAGAGGGATGAGGAAGACCAATGGACAGTAGGGGTATTTCATGATAAGAGGCAGGTGTATATTCTCCCCATCACAGACCTCGTGGAAAGTTCTCAAGAAAGGATGCTATGAAGAGTCAGTAGTGCAGAAGTCCTTTGTAGACACAGACCAAATTACCAATAAACAAATTACTTAATGTCAATTCAACAAAATTTAATGCACCAAATGACCAATTCATTTAACTCACCAAATTTTTCAAAAAGCCAAAAAGTTTTTATGTAATCCACTAAAAGCTAGTTTTCTGAAAGCCAAATTGCTAAAATGAAACTGCTGAATGGCCAATTCATCAACAATTCTATATTATACAATTTACAGTATCAATGGTAAAATTGGCAAAGGATATGGACAGGCGACTCTAAAAAGTAAAACTCTAATGGACTAAAAGGCATATAAAGACATGTTCAAATTCACTAATAATCAAAACAATGCAAATTTAAAGATCACTGAGATTCTACTTTAAATACAGCAGGGTGGCAAACACTATAAAAGATAATACCAAATATTGGCTAGTGACAACAGTTGGTATTTTCAAGCAACAGACTCTCAACTTAAGATTAACTTACAAGACAATTATTTGAAAGTACTGCTGAGATCAACATCTATGGAAGGGAATGGGGAGAAAGTAGGATACATGAACTACATTGCTCTCCCCCAAAAGCCTTAGCCATCCCCAGAGAGAACACAAAAGCTGGGGTCTCCTCAGAGATGACCTTGGATGGGGCTAGAAGGTCCAGTCACATATATTCCCTCAGTTGGACAATTGGTAGTTTTGTTGTTGTTGTTTTTGTTGTTGTTGTTGTTGTTGTGTTTTTTCCCCCAGCTGAGAGTATTCTCAGCAGCAAGAGGAATAAGTTCTGAAGGGGAATTTATAGTCACTGCAATTGTAGGTTCAACATTGTCTTTATTTTTAACATTTGTGCATCTTGGACTTTTTGGCATTAATATTGATTTTTAAACTATTGCATTAAAATATTATCTTAATTACTAAACTTTTTGGCATTCCCTTAAATGTTGCCTCTCTCCCCTCACCTTAATCCAAGCCCTGTTTCTGATGGTTGTGCCATGCAGGAAAGCAAGCTGGCAGCACTGAGTGACATTGCATGTGCACATGCTGTATGCTGCAGTAACCTGCCTCCTGGGTGTGTATCCCAGAAAGGTCTCATCCCTGTCCAAGGTCACATGTAGAAGGATGTGCATCAGAAAATTTTTTTTTTCTTTATGGTAGAGGAGAGCTGGAGACAACCTGGAGTCCATCACTAGGGAACAGTAAAGTGGGCTGGATGCATCCTATGGAATGCTAAGCAGCAGTTGTATGCAATAATGTGCAAATATCAACCTGGATAGATCTTTAAAACATAGAGTAAGGAAGAGAAGATTGTATGTGTATGAGTAAAAAATAAATATGAAAAACACTACTGAGGCCATGTACATTTTAAGGACATTAGAGTGAGTCCCCATGGAGGCAGGGAATGTAAATGGTACTGGGAATGAAGGTGCACTATACAAAATAAAATAAAATGTGACAGTGACTTTGTATGGGTCAATGATGACACTATGTTATGAAGTAATAAGAATGATTAACTCAATTGACTATACTGTAGGGACTAAAATAAATATAATTGATTTTTAAAATTTAATAACAAATTATATTATACTTAGAGGCCTGATGCATGAAAATTCATGCACTGGAGAGGTGGCGTCCCTCAGCCCGGCCTGCCCCTCTCACAGTCTGGGAGCCCTGAGGGGCAGAAGGTGACCCAGTGATCAAGGGAAGGTGATGTCCCCATCACACCTCTGCTCCTGCCACTGCTGGCAGCAAAAGCCTCAGCTGGCCTTGGTTACCTGAGCCTTGGGTGGCCCCGAAAAGCTGGGCAACCACCATCTGAGGCTTTCCTGCATCCCGGCCAGCCCTGGGCAGCTGGGAAGCCACCGTCTGAGGCATGCCTGAGCCTCAGGCCGACCCTGGGCAGCTGGGGCACTGAAGGGACTTGGGGACTCTGGAGGCAGGTGCACAGCAAGGCCAGGTCTGCCTGGGAGTGGGCCTGGCCTTGCCATGTGCCTGCCACCCCAGCAGGGCTAGGGGACTGGGCACCGCCATCTTGTGGCTGTGGGCACTGCCATCTTTGAGGGTGTGACAGTCAATTAGCATATTCTCTCCTTATTGGCTGTGGGCAATGACACCTTTCTGATGGCATGAGGGTCAATTAGCATATTCCCTCTTTATTAGATTGGATGAAATCCTCAAATGCCTTCAAGGATTGCTTGCTTATTACGTAAAGTTGTAGTTTAGAATTAGTTTTAGCTGTGTCACAACTGGTTCACCCCAACTATTTTGCAACAAGTTTGTCAATACAGCTCAACTGAATTTTAGTTCTGTGTGTGATGCACATTTCAGAGACTAATTATTTCTCAAGTGCTTGAAATATAGGCAAAATATATTGAATTAGCTGATTCACTTATCTGTGAATTAAGAGATATATAAAAGGCAATAAACTGGGATAAGATGTATTGTGGTGGAGAAACTTGTTCTAGCATTCATAAAAATCTTTGTCATTCAAAATGCATGCAATGTAATTTGAAATACTAATGAAAATTCTCATTCTCCAAAGTCACAGAATGTAGAAAAGTCTGGAATATACTGAACTTTGGTCACAGAAATACAATTAAACTGAACTAAAATGATGTTGAACCTAAAACAAAGTTAAATTTTAAACTCAACTAATATTTCATGAAGATCTTTTAAATCTGCTAAAAAATAACGAAATTTAAAAAAATCAATGAACAATTATGAAAAGAAACATGTTCATTGACAAATAAGGCAAATTTATTTGAAAAGCTGGCTCATTGTTTGGAGATTTGATGTTCAGTGAATTGACCTGGAGTATAAGGAATTAATCATTTCCTCTTCCCTCTTCACATCTGCCTTTGACATTCATTGCAATTGAGGGTGCCTGGATCAAAATGCTGGGGCGGGGGTGGGACTGGGGGAAGGGCTTTGAGATTGGCCCCAGATCTCTTCATTTTCCAGGGCAGCCCAAACTACCAACTGGCAGAATTTCAACACATCCCCATCTCCCTGAACCTGATTGCAGGAAACCAAGTGGAAAAAATTAACCTTGGGATGAATCCAGTCCACTTGCAGCTGCAGCCCGAGTGGCCCTTTTAAAAAGCACACATTTGATCATGCCACTCCCAGCTTAAATCATTTCAAGGATGCGGGATCAAGTTCCAATGGCATCTCAGGGCTTACAAGGCCCCTCAAGACCAACCTGCCTCTCTGACCACAACAGAAGCCCCCTCCTTTCCCTCACTCTCCTATTTCCCATGCTCCAGCTGCACTTGGTTCTTAGTATTTCTCAGGTGCTCCAAGGCTGCTGGGTTTTTCTTCATCGGTGCTGTTCCCTCTGCAAGGAACACTGTCTTCCTATACCTCCAGCTCCCACATGCCTGCCTAGCTAGCCTTCTACTCCTAGGCACCCACTAGCTAATCTTCATGGCTTTCGATAGACATGGTTTCCTCCAAGAGGACCTAAATTAAGAAAACTGCAACCAGTACTACGGTCCTGGAAGACAGTTACCCCTGGGTCTCTCACACTGATGTAGTCCTGCAAGCAGAGGCACTCATTGCCCTCTGTTCTAGACTAACTTCTCAAAAATGTTTATATAGCAAGCAATCTAGGAAGATAGTATCTTCCTCAAAAGCAAATGGCAAGGATGCTTACAGCCCACTATAAAATATTGGAGTTTCTTAAGAAACCCACTGCTCAGGCTTGCAATTATCCGGGCCTGTCCATTTTGCCCCCATCGAACCTGGAGGCAAGAGAAGCCGACAGAAATACTTTGTTCATGTCCTTTGTCTCTGACCCAGGGGTCTCATGACTTCTGCCAGCATCCATGAAAACGTGAAACTTGTTGGCTTGTGAGCAGGGTAAAAAGTCAGGCCCTTCTGAGTTCTTGGCAGTAAAACATGAATGTTAATTTTCTGGTTTAGATGGTTGTATTGCAGTTTACCAGGATTAAGTCTTTGTAGGGAGTAGACACTGAAGTGTTTACAGGTAATGGGGGACCATTTGGACAAGTTACTGTTAAGGAACAAACTTGAGACTTTTCTGTATGTTTAAGATTGTGGGGTTTTTTTTAGATTGATCACTGGGTTCAAGTGGTATTGGCCTGATCCATCCAGTAAAAAGTTTCCCGTTAACACCTTTTTAAAAGAAACTTTTTAGAGCAGTTTTAGGTTCACAGCAAAATTGAGCAGCGTTCCAATTAAGATCCTGCCTCCACATATACACAGTCTCCCCTGTCACTAATATCCTGCGTCAGAGTGGTACATTAATCACAAACAATGAACCTACATTGATACATCATAATCATCAAAGTCCATATTTTATATTAGGGCTCACTCTTGGTGTTGTACATCCTATGGATAAAGACATTCATCCAACATGATGGTGTCATACAGAGGTGTTCCATCTCTTTATTCCTCTCCCAGCAACCACTGATCCTAACCCCTAACAACCACTGATTTTTATCGCCTCCAAAGTTTTTCCTTTTCCAACATGTTATATAGGTAGAATCATACAGTATGTAGCCTTTTCGGATTGACTTCTTTTACTTAGTAATATGCATTTAAATTTCCTCCATGTCTTTTCATGACTTGATAGCTCATTTCTTTTTAGCATTGACTAATATTCCATTGTCTGAATATATTACAGTTTATCTATTCACCTACTTGGTTGTAATTATTAATAAAGCTGCAATAAACATCCCTGTGCACGTGGGGAGGGGTTTGGAATGGGAATGGGGAATGAAGACAATTATGTGATACCATAATCAATAAATCAATAAAAAATAATAAAAATCCCTGTGCAGGTTCTGGTGTGGATATGTTTTTGAATAAGCAATTGTTGGGTCATTGGTAAGAATATGTTTGGTTTTGAAAGAAACTACAAAAGTGTCTTCCAAAGTGACTGTACCATTTTGCATTTCCAACATAGCAAATGAGTGTTTCTCTTTTTTTTCATCATCTCCAGCAGTTGATGTCAGTGTTTTGAGTCTTGGCCATTCTAATAGGTGTGTAGTGGTATCTCATGTTGTTTTCATTTCAACTCCCTAAGGACATAGGACTTTGAGCATCTTTTCATATGCTTACTTGCCATCTGAGGTGTCTGTCAGGTCTTTTGCTCATTTTTAATCAGGTCTTTTGCTCATTTTCTGTTGTGCAGGCATGGTCTCCAGGTATTTTCTGTTCTTCCTTGATGTAAGTCTCCTCCTCAGCTGGGCCTCAGTTGGTAATTCCTGATGAATGTTCCCCGAGTTAGTTGTATTTCCAGTCAGGCCCTGGGAGGAGGCACAAGAAAGGTCTGCCTATTTGGCCACCATTTTCCTGTTGTCTCTACGCATTTTTGGGTTATTTATTTTCTTATTGTTGAGTTTTAAGACTTCTTGGTATATTTTGGATAACAATCCTTTATCTTTTGCAAATATATATATATTGCAAATATTTTCTCCCAATTTGGGGTTTGTCTTATTCTCTTGACCATTAACTTTTTACTTAATTGTTTTGGCATCCGTTGACAACTACTGCCTAGAATTTCATTAGAAATTCCAAAAATGTTGATTTTTCTAATTCAATCATTCTTTCTGAAATTATTATGTGTAATTCTTCTGTAAAGAAGACTTTTCTCTCATGAACTGTTTGGTTGCCCTGAAATGAAATTTATAGAGGCAAAACAGGAAAAATCATTTGATCCTTTCAAAGTATTTTCAATGTATTGATTTGTTGCCCTAGGAGTGACCAAATAAATCTGTTTAGATTGTTTGTTCACTTTAAATGAGCTCATAATATTTATACTGATTTCTGTCATTATTGTTTTGAGTCTGTCATTGCTGTCATTATTTCTTTTGATGCTCAAGTACCCACCTCAGACCAGTGTAAGCCTTTCAAGATAAATCAAGGTTCTTTTTGTCATGATTTTATTAGTCTTTGATTGCTTCCTTGCTTTGGGCATAAGAAGATGTTACAGGTTCATCTTGTACATTTCTTGCCCAGGTCTGAAACCAGACATTTCTCTAAGGAAGTTTGATGTCTTTTGGTAGGAAATTGTACCTAATATTAAGAGGCTGCAATTTAAGAGCAAGCGGTGTTCGTTGATACTGGGTTGTCATTAATTTCAGACTTTTCAACAGTTAGGGCCAGGGCATATGTATCCAATCACAAGTTCATGCTGGTATTTACAAAGAACATAACTTTGCTTTTTATCCTTTTTTCCATATACTGAAAACATCGGTTCCTAACAAATTTAACACAATTATTTATTTATCATACACCCCACTATACCATAATTATAATATACTATACGTATATTATAATGGCTTTAGAATAGCAGTACTTCAATAAAACATTTACTGAATGCTGTTAAACATTTTTTTGTGATTCTTATTTGTCCTTAGAATAGATCTCACTAGGCTGTACAGTTAGAATAGTGGATTTGTCATAATTTTTTGATCAACTGCCTTGTTTTGCACAGGACTGAGGGATTTCTTTTTTTTTTTTTTTAATATTTTATTGATTTTTTTACAGAGAGAAAGGGAGAGAGATAGAGACCTAGAAACGTCGATGAGAGAGAAACATCGACCAGCTGCCTCTTGCACACCCCCTACCGGGGATGTGCCTGCAGCCAACGTACATGCCCCTGACTGGAATCGAACCTGGGATCTTTCAGTCCACAGACCGACGCTCTACTACTGAGCCAAACCGGTTTCGGCAGGACTGAGGGATTTCCCCAAATCTATGCTGAAAACAGAACTGTTCTGGCCATACTAGAAAGGTTGGTCACCCTACCTAAAGTGATTCTACTGTGTGTGGTTAGCTACCAATTTGACATAGAGTTAAGTCCATTTGTTTTAGATTGCTTTGAAAAAATGTTTTCATTGATTTCAGAGAAAGGAAGAGAGAGGGAGAGATAGAAACATCAATGTGAAAGAAACAATGATCATGTGAGAGAAACATTGATCGCCTGCCTCCTGCATGCCCCCTACTGGGGATTGAGTCTGCAATCCGAGCATGTTCATTTCCTGGGAATCGAACCAGAGACCTCCTGGTGCATGGATGAGGATGCTCGGCCATCTGAGCCACACCGGCTGGGCTATTTATGATGGCTTTTCATTTTTGAGGACTTTATTTTTAAATTACTTTCTTACTTAAAACATTTACACTGTTCCAAAGCCAAAATTGCATGATTAGGCTTCTTTGGAGAAGTCTAATTTTCATTTCAATCTCCTTTTCATTCCTTGTCTCCCCCTAGAGGTATAATTTTCATTAGTTTTTAAATTTGTTTGTTTATACTACCTCTTTTTGAAAATATAAGCAAGTACCTGTAGTGATATCTCCCTTTCTTACACAGAAAATAATGTTCTGTAAATACTATTTCCATATACTGTTTTTTAAAAGTTTTCCATATACCTAAGTAATTACACTTACCATCCTCAAAATTGCCCTAAAACTACAATTCCAAAATGGGTTTGGGGGGCCGGGGAGGGATCCAACAAGCCAAGGACAGAATGATATAAATATGCCAGGTTAAGTGGGAAGGAAATTCCCAATTTTCTCTGCACAGCACACCCCTAGCATTACCTACTCAACCCCAAATAGATTTTAGAAATTATTGCTGAGCTCAGACCGAGGGCATGTAGAGATTTAATAAAATGATGAGTCTCAGATGGTGAGAGGAATTGCTTTCAGCTTCCAGCTGCTGAGGATAGGAAACGGGTGATGAGAGGGCAGCAGTAAGGGTCCTCTCGTCGGTTCAGTGTCGCAGTACCGGAGCACAAAGCGCAATACATGTGCACTGCTCAGCCTTCTGGCGGGCTGGGGCACATGCAGGAGTCAGGAGCATGGGTGAGCTGCTTGCTTGGTTGTGTGGCATTCTACCTGGGAGCTCTGCATACAGAGTGTGCCCAGTAGCATCGCAGGAAGAAGCTGTTAGGGGCTGGAAGATGTGATTTAGGAGATCCAATGATTTTCTTGTGAGACAATAAGTTCACCTCTCAGAAAACCGAACCCTGAAATGTGCACACTGAGTACAGGCCATCTGTGGCTGCCAGAGTGTTCTAGGCAGGGCTGCCCCGACATGAGGCTCACACTGATGGCTGTCCACCTGGTATAACTTAAGGACAATCACAAAGTCCCCATGCCCTCCCTCACTTCCCTCTTACAGGACCTGCCAACCACCCCTGCCCTTCCACTTGGAAGGACATAGTCTCTTGAGCTCTCTTTGACAACAAAGAAGGACATCATCTCTTGAAGGTCACCCTGTAAATGCTCTTTTGCCAGGAGAGGGGAGAGAGGGAAACTCTAAGCATATCTAGTAGATTGCATGAGGAGGTAGAAGGAGCAAGTGGTTAGAGCACAGCTCCAGGGGATGGGTTTGCATCCTGGCTCTGCTATCCTCTACGCTGTAGAGTCTACAGGGACCTTGGGTGGCTCATTCATCTTTTCTGTGCCTCAGTTTCTCATCTACATAATAGAAGTAAAACAAAGAATCTTCCTAACTCATAAAGCTGTTATACACCTATAGTGGGTTCAAATGTGGTCCCCAAAAGGTATGTCCACCTAAGACCTCAGAATGTAACCTTATTTGGAATAAGGTTTTTGCAGATATAATTACGAATACAGAGATGGGCTGAAACCAGTTTGGCTCAGTGGATAGCGCGTCGGTCTGAAGACTGAAAGGTCCCATGTTCGATTCCGGTCAAGGGCATGTACTTAGCAGGAGCTCCATAATCGCTAGCATGGATCACTTAACTCCCTTAGAACAAGAGAACAGGGCATCTCATCTGAATGAAGATGGGGGGGGGGAAAGAGCAAGAACCAGGGAGGGAAGACAAACTCCCACAGCTTTACAAGAGTTTCTAAGATCATCCATTCATTATCTGCTGCTGCTTAAGTATGCAAAAGGGAATACAAGCTGATTCTTGGCTTTAAGGAGCTTATTATCTAACAGCAAAAGCAGGTAAACAGACAATCTCCCTCGGGTATGGCTGTCATCTATGTACTGGTAACGCTAGGTAGACGTGATTCCCTCCAGAGGTACAGAATCCCATAAAGTTGGGTTCGAGCGTCTCATCCCCACCTTTCTAGCTAATGAGCTTGAGTAAATGACTCACATCCATGAGTGCTTGTTTTCTTATATGCAAAGTAGGCTGAGGAGTACTATTTGCTTTTCAGGTTTTTAAATGAGAACACGTACTTACGGCACCCAGTGTTCAGACACATTAGTTCCTTTGCCTCCTCAGGGCACCTAAAAGGAGTTCAAACTGAACATGTTCCAAAGTGACCTCCCTCCAAAACCTGGTGTGCCCCTCCCCCCCCCCCCGTCCCCTTAATTTTCTGATTTAATTAATGGCATCACCACCCTACTCATTCTTCCAAGTTCAAACTTAGAAATGATCTTAAATGCTTCCCTTTTTTTGGCCCTTGCATCCAGATACTCACAGATCTTGCTGATTCGGCCTCCTTAGAGCTCTCAAATTTATCACATTCTTGCCAGCTCTGCTGCCACCAACTTCATGTGGGCAGTTATCATTTCTCAATGTCCTCCCATGTATTGCTATGCTCGAGGATAACAACTGGGCCCCAGCCCCCAGCCCCTAGTCCTTCCTCTGCTTTACCCCTGGAGTTATGCTCTTCAAATCTGATCTTGCTATTCTGCTGTTTTATATCTTTCAATTGTTCCTGATAACCAAGGTGGAGCAGAAGTCGGGACCAGCATGCACTCTGAGAACATGGGAAACCTAGGAGTCTTAAAGATAGGCTAAATCTCAGACACTCTCATGCCCGATGAGGCGGAAATAAGGGACAAAAGGTAAAACAGAGCAGCCAGACTCAGACAGATTTCCTGTCGCACCTGTCTTCTTCCTGCGGGGCTGAGTCTTGAAGTAATTGTAGGAAATGGTGCTGTAGGAGAGTTCAAGCAAGATTATCCTCCGCTCTCTGAATTCGAGACTGGAACCGCAGGGTCAGGTGTAAGTAAAAGGAACGAGAAGTTTTCTAAGATTAGAAATCTGCTGTGATCTTCCTGATTTTCTGAAGCCTTAGGTTTCAGGACAAGCTTTTGGGAGTTGTCAGCTGCAACAGCTGTACCTGCAGTGAGAAGTAAGAAAATATTTTCCCACCTGCCCTCAGCAGGACACTCCAGCCACAATTCTTGCAGTTTTCCAAACACATCTCAGTATTTCATACCTCTGGGCAGTGGTCCGCAAACTGCGGCTCTTGAGCCACATGCAGCTCTTCAGCTCCTTGAGTGTGGCTCTTCCACAAAATATAATGTGCGGGCGCGCAAGTACAGTGCAATTGAAACTTCGAAGAAGTCGGTTTTCGACTTCAAAAGAAATTTCAATTGTTGTACTGTTGATATTTGGCTCTGTTGACTAATGAGTTTGCTGACCACTGCCTCGGGGTATTTGCATGTGCTATTTTCATATTATTTTTTAAAAATTGTTCCTTTCTTTCTCCATTAGTCTGTAAGCTCCAATGAAAACCGTGCCTGTGCACAGTACATGCCCAATAATTATGCACTGAAAGAATGGTGCTGCTCCCTGTATTTGGAATACACTTTCTCCTTTCTGCCCGGGAAACTCCTGTCTGTTCTTCACGACTCAGGCTCCCCTTTGCCTCTGACAAAGTTCCCTGGTGGTGCCTCGCCCAACCTCTCCTAGCCCACTGCCTCTTGTGCTGCTGTCCCTTTCCTCACTGTTCTCCTAGGATTGCTCCTCTTGCCATTTATAAAGGCGTCTTCACAAGCCTGTCTCCTCTGGACCATGAATTCCAGAGGGCAGGGGCCTGTTCCTGCTGCCTGAGGGCCCAAGTTCCAGCACAGGGACAGCCTTGAGCACCTTCCCTAAAGCAGGCTGGGAAACAGACAGGAAAGGCCCCAGCTTTATCCGTCCCGCCAGGCCTTGCAATGTGGCCCGCACCGCGCTGTCATCACTGCACTCCGCTGCGTTTCCATCACAATGACAGTTTATGACTGTTCAGTAAACTATTCGTCCCGCGATTTAGGCTGGATTTTAGATTTTGGCCCCTTCTCTGATTGAGTTCGACACCCCTAGCCTAGAGTGTGGGGAAATAGGATCAGAGAAGCATTGCCAGGAAAGGGAAGGCTGACAGGAGAGATTGAAGATGAGCTTTCAAAAGGGACAAGAGGACATTCCAAGAAAGAATAAGGCATTCCAAGACCGATGCCAGCGAGTCTTTGGAGAAATGTACTACTCCTAAGTATAGGGCTGGCCCACCTGGGTCCAAAACCAGGCAGGTGAGAGGATGATGGCACCACCTAAGGAACCTCTGTGTTCTCCACCTGCAGCCCGCAGCCGCCCCACAGGCCCTCCTCAAAGCCCAGGCCCGGAGGCAGAGGAGGCGCATGCAAATTGTTATTCCAGTGGCAGTTTTGCTTGCCAGCAATTTCGGAAACAGCACAATGCAAGTTTTCAAATAAATGGTTTCAAGTATCCACAGTGTAATGAGATCAAGACTCCCAGACTTCCAGCATGTAGCACAACAGGAAAAATATCACTGATGGCAGGCTCATGAATGCTATTTGCATAAAACTTGAGACCTGGAATCACACGCTCCCTGTGCAGTGAAAACCAAAAAGGCCTGTCCTAGTTTTTGTTTTCTCTGGATGGTGGCATCAGGTGACTGAGCCTTCAGGAGGAGAGATTTCTCTCAAGCTAAAGGAAACTACCATAATGGATTCCTAACTACATGAATGCATCCACTCAGACATTCCCTTTATTGCGCTTATAAATAGGAAATGAAGCCTTTACTTGGGAAATATAGCCTTTCCATTGAAACTCTTTTACAAACCTTAAATCTCTACACATTCACTGACACATCCTTCACACCCCACCTCCATAGCCAGCCACCCAGCCAGGCACAACACATGACACACATGTGTGCCCAGGAATACATGCGGAGTGTGCGCGCAGAGCCAGCTGGGGTGCTGCGAATGCCTACAGCACTCATGCCCGGCTGACCTTTAGGCTCACAGGGGTACAACTCTGTTGTTCATTTAGAGGAAAAAACGCCCCTAAAGATTAAGCTTTTCATTAGTAAATTGCACGAGTTGAATTAGATGAAGTTTGAAGTCCTTTCTAGCAGTGTAGAATTCGCCATTTCCTTCTTTCTGCTCCCTCCACTTTCCCTAACCTCACAACAGGGCTTACGGTTGAGCAAAAAGCAGGTGTAGCGTTTACTATCTATGGGCCTTCCTGGGCTGTGGTGAAGCCCTGGCTTTTCTGCTGGAGCGCTCCACGCCTTTGCTCTTCATTGGAGCCAATTGCTCCTGCATTCACATAGCTGGATAAATATAAAATAAGTGTTTCTAGAGGCAATGGGTGTTCAAACCCCTTGGTTTGACTCACTAATGGTAAAGGCCACTTAATGTGGGGCCACACTTCTGGACCTCAGAGGTGGTCAGGACCACAGCAGACTGCGTGACTGATGGGGGTTGGGGGCAATGAGGGTGGGTGGGGACTTGCAGAAGGTGAGGGGGCTGCAGAGAGCTCAGGAAGGAGCCAGGGAAGGTGGTGATGGGCTGCGAGGAGCACGGGGACCTGAACATAGGCTCCTTCGGGCCTGCGGTTGCCAATGCCACATGGCTTAGAAATCCCCTTGGTGGGGCTAGACAAGGGTTGTAGATTGAAAAGCCTGCCAAGGACAGTGGCATGATTGTGTGAGGCCTTGTTCCTTGGTGCTGGGGAAAGAGCAGGGAGAGAACTGGATTGTGTAGAGAGCAGGTGCCCGGCTCCAGCCAATTGTTTTTGTTGTTGTTGTTTTGATTTAAAAATATATATACCGTGTTTCCCCAGAAATAAGACATCCCCCAAAAATAAGACCTAGTGCAACTTTGGGAGAAAAAAATTAACATAAGACACTGTCTTATTTTGGGGGAAATGGGGTATATATATATATTATTGATTTTTTTTTACAGAGAGGAAAGGAGCAGTATAGTTAGAAACTGATAAATGCTGGTAGTTAATTTAGAGTTTTTCTCCAAATATTTACAGACAGAGGTTTGGGTTCAAACTCTTTCACTTCCTTGCTCTATGGCCTAAGGCAAGTCAGTTACCCTCTTGGAACCCCGGGGACTGGTTTTAATTATAAATTAAAAATGCACACATCAACTCCACTGGGACATCTCTCCCCAAAAAGTAAAAGTCATTTCCTACAAACAGTCATACGAGGGCCCTCCCAGGAGGGTTCATTTCAGAGATGAACTGGCATTGTGTACACAGGTTGACAGTGTTCTGTTTGGGGCTGGGGGTGAGGCGGAAGGAAGGCTAACTCAAACAGGCCATCAAAGCGTCACACTTGGATAGGGCCATTTTAGTGAGCCATCTATCTTTGCTTGAAAGTTGATAGAAAAACCAATGTTTCTGCAAACTTAGTATTTTTTCACAGTTTCCAAGCTACTGGTAGTCTGTCTAAATTTGTACTCATTTTGTGTTTGAGTCAGTTCTTAAATTAAGGTGCAAGGCAGGGCATAGACTTGGAGAACTGGATTATGTACAGAAGAAAATCAGTGAAACTAGAGAAATAGGAATTTGGGGTAAATTTTTATTTTCCAAGTCATAGCAAGTTCAGTGATTTTTTTTTTCATTAATGATATAGCACTGATTTAATAAGAATGCAAGTAAATACTTCAAATATTTTTTTTATGTCCTCAGTCATCCTGCGTATTGAGAGCAAAGGGTGTGGTAAAATTGCCTACACCACTACAGTTCTTTTCTCCCTAGAGATTCTAACATTGTGCTGAGAATGCAATTTATCCTGGGCAAAGTGAGGTGATACCCAAAACATCCCAATAACTGACAACACTGAGGCCAGAAGAGGTACATTCCCAGCTTGTCAAATATTAAGGTACAAATATTAGCTGCATCAGGTCGACTAGGATTTTCTGACTTCCATCCTGTAGTTTCATGTGTTCATTTACATACTCATCCATTCACTCGTTCACTCATTCACTTATTCTTTCATTCACTCAGAAGAACACTAAAGACATAGGAGTCTTAGGGGCTGTGAAGAACACCAAAGAAATGGGAGACAATTATCAAAGATCATAATCAATTTGAAGAGACAAAACCAAAACAGCAAAAGCAAAAAGCAACAAATCCTAGTCCAAGTGATTAAGTGCCTGGAACCTTAGTCAGAGAAGTGCTTCAAGAGCTCGGAGGGCATCCACTTCAGTGGGAGGTGACCTGTCAAAGGAAGTTCTGCAAAGAAGGTGGAATTTGATCTTGGAAGTGAAGATACGTTACATTTTGTTTCTAACTGGGTAGGGGGTGAGGTTGAAGTGGGTAGCAGTTAATAGTGGCTAAATTTGTCAAAGAGGAAAATTGTGAGCAAAATAGCAGGAAGTCAGAAATGAACACAATTTAGTCCATTTTGTTATTATTTAGTTAATCCTCACCCAAGGATATTTTTTCCATTGATTTTTTTTTTTTTAAGACAAATGGAAGGGAGGGTGAGAGACAGAGAAAGAAACATAGATGAGTTGCCTCTCACACCAACTGGTGCTGGAGATTGAGCCTGCAACTGAGGCACGTGCCCTTGACCGAAATCAAACCCGCAACCCTTCACTCTGCAGGCCGATGCTCTAACCACTGAGCAAACTCAGTGGGGGCTGAACACAAGTGATTAAGAGACAATGAGAACTGGTTTAATTAATGAACATGTCTTTTGTCAAGGAAGTAGACAGGAAAAGGGAAAGAAACCCTAAGAGAAAGGAGATGAGGTTCTGTTGAACGGCCACTCGGCTGGCATTCACAACCCATTTCTATTGCCTCCTAGCATCAATGTGCACTGCAGAAGCCAGAAAGCACAAAGGTGGGGCTGTGGATGATAATTGGATTTCTCCACCAGCTGGGCCAGCTTCTGGGCATGCAACCCGTGCAGTCGCATAGGGACCCTGGCTCAGAAGGATGCCAGGCTTGGTTTAATGCCCAGCTATCACGGCCCTGAAATCCTGAGTAATTTTAGCTGTGAACTTGTGCTTTGTAAGTAAAGGCCAGTGGGATGCTGGAGCATGTGTCTAAGCAGATACACACAATATGGGTGTCCTCGCTGCTTCTTGCTGCTTCATCCCATGAACACAGAATCTGGAGGACCTTCAATGCGTGGGAATTCAAGGAAACTCAAACTAGTGCACAGTTAGTGTCTGCCTTACACAACTGAATCAGCAGGGATGCTCTTGGCCCCGAGAGGCCAATGTGCCACTGGAGATAGAACTTCCTTGGAGCGCAGAAGGTCAAGGCATTCTAAGAAACACGAAGTGCCAAGCACTCTTATCATACCATTTCCTTTCTCCTGTCCTTAGCCAACCACTTATGCTGAAAACAAAGGTGTGGAAGGGGAGGCAACTCAAAGTTCCTTTTCTTTTCTGTTCTTTCTCACTCATCAGTAAGCTGAAGGCACAGAATTTTAGTGGGATGTGTGCATATGAAAAAGTGAAATAAAAACAGCTGAGTTCATCGTACGCAGTATTTTCATTGTTCTGATAAGAACAAAATGCATATGCATGCACAAGCTACGAAATACAAATTGTGTGATTTTGGTGATTCTACTTGCAAATTAAATGCTGTTGTATTTGTATTTGAAACTGGCATTCCACAATGTAAAATGCTAAAACTTGTGCTAATGATTTAAATTTTTAATTTTGCCTTTCTGAGAAAGATATTAAGTAGCAAATAAAAAAAAAATACTGAAAGTTGAGGCAAGAACTACAGAAGAAAGGAAAAGGCTTCTAGACCTTTAGCAGCACTTTTCCCCTTCTTTCTGAACAGGACCCTGCATTTTCACATGGCCCTGGGTCCAACATATTACATAGCAGGCCCTGCCCACCTCTGTGATTCTCTGCTGTGAGATCTGGAAGGCAAAACTGGGGCAGAGGCCATCCTTATTCAGCCTCCTGCTTTCATGACTTACTGCCACTGCCTGAGGCAGCCATGGCTGGCGGTTTGTGTTACTGAAGGATAAAGAAGTACAAATTAGGCCTTAACTGGCTTGGTTCAGTGGATAGAGTGTTGGCCTGCGGACTGAAAGGTCCAAGTTTGATTCTGGTCAAGGGCATGTACCTTGGTTGTGGGCACATCCCCAGTAGGAGGTGTACATAAGGCAGCTGATCAAGGTTTCTCTCTCATCGATGTTTCTAACTTTCTAGCTCTCTCCCTTACTCTCTGTAAAAAGTCAATAAAGTATATTTAAAAAAAGAAAAAGAAATACAATTTGGTTGTTACACCACAGTCATAGGGATGTAAAGTACAGCATAGGGAATATAGTCAATAACATCATAGTAACTACATATGGTGCCAAGTGGGTACTGGAAATACAAGGGAGAAACACTATGCAAAGTATACTACTGTCTAACACTATGCTGTAAGCCTGAAACTAATACAAAACAATATTAAATGTAAACTATAATTGAAAAATAAGAGGAATTTTTTAAAAAGGCAAATAATAATAGTAATAATGGGAATCTTAGAGTAAGGTTCAAATTACACGTGGTTCCCTACCTATTGCAAAGGTAATTCAGGGATTTGAGTTTAATATTTTTAAAAATTAATTTTTATTGAGGTTAATACTTTAGTATAACTTAACGTTTCAAATAGTATATGCCTTTTATCTATTTTAATCCTCATTCTGATTTGAGAGAGAGAGAGAGAGAGAGAGAGAGAGAGAGAGAGAGAAGACATTACGTGAGAGAGAAACATCCACCTAAGAGAGAAACATCAATCGGTTGCCTCCATATACACCTGACCAGGGATCAAACACGCAACCTAGGTACGTGCCCTGATCGGGAATGGAACCCACAACCATTTTGGTGCATGGGACAACACTCCAACCAACTGAGCCACCTGGCCAGAGCTAGTGTATGCTTCTTAAAAAATGAAAATATAATCACATGCCATAAAATTCACCTGTGCAAAGTAAACAACTCTGCAGTTTTTAGTATATTCACAAGGTTGTACTACCATTACCACTACCTAATTCCAGAATATTTTCATCATTCAAAAAACAAACAAACAAACAAACAAACAAACAAAAAAACTCTATTGCTCTTGGCAGTCACTTCTCATTTCCTCCTCCTCCAATCCTTTGGCAACTGTTAATCTATTTTCTCTCTATGGATTTGCCTATTCTGGACATTTTATAGAAATGGAACCACACAATATATGCTGTTTTGTGACTGGCTTCTTATACTTAGCATAATGTTTTCAAGAGTCATTTTAAAAAATTATTAAAGTACAAACAATATTATCTGAGTTAACAAACAATGTTATCTGAGTTTCAGGAATACAATGTAGTTATTCAACATTTGCATACCAAGGCTCATTCTTCTTGTAGCAGGTATTAATGCTTTATTCTTTTTTCCATTGTATGGCTAAACCACATTTTATTTATTCATTGACCCACTGAAGTATAAAGTTTAAATGAAAAGAATAATCCCTTGCTCCGTTCTCTTCTTCTCCACCCCTACCCCCTTTTCTCCCCAGAGGAAGCCACTTTCTACACTTTTTACTTATTTCTCCTGCTATGTACCTCCTTGTTTCCATATATCATCTTTATACTGCTACTTATATATAATTTTAGTTATTTATTATATTCCTACTTTGAAGATAATCGTGTGTCATTTTGACACCACCACACATACCTATTCTTTCTCCTTCCTTTAAAAAAAATATAATGGACAATTTTTGGTTAAATCAACATTAGCAGTTTGATTGCTGTGACCATGTACATTACTGTTCACTGCTGAGCCTAGAGTTATATCATCATTACTCTTGCTTTTCTGAACCAGGAGAATCAACTCTCTTCTTGATCTCTCTGCATGCTAAAGTGCCACAGGGCCCTAGCCTTAGACCACTTCTTTTCTCTTTTTATACTCATGTCCTAGCCATCCCAGTGGTTTTAAATATTATCCAAATGCTTATGACTCCCAAATACATGTCGCCATCCTTTTCTTCACTTGAATTCCAGACTCATGTTGCCCACTGCTTACTTGACATTTCTACTGGTTGTCCAATGGGACCCATATACTTAACTTGTCCAAAATAGAACTCCTACTTCCCTTCCTCTGGAGCCACAACCTCCCTATCTCAGGAAATAGCACTCCATTTTTTCCAGTGGGTTAGGCCCCAAAACTTGGAATTATCCCTCTCTTTCTTTTTTCCCCCTTTCATACCGTATATCCAAACCACAGGAAATTCAGTCAACCCTACCATCACAACATATCAATAATCCAACCACTTCTCACCACCTCTGCTTTTACCATCCCACATCTAAGGTGCCATCACCTGTCACCTGTACTATTGTAATAACACCCCAATTGGTTTCCCTACTGCCATCATTGCCCCATTACAGATCGTTGTTCACAGAATCATCTGAGGCCAGAATCAGCGACCAGAATCATCCTTTTAAAACATGGATCATATCCCATCAGTCCTCTGCTCAAATCTCACTAATGGTTTCCTGTCTCACTCAGATAAAAAGTGCCATAAGATCTGGCCATGCAATGTTTTTGCCCTCTCCTTCTACTTTCCCCTCCTGGCTCTGTTCCATCAGCATTGGACCCCTTGCTATATATGGAACTCTTTAAGTTCATTCCAACCTCAGGGCCCTGCAATTGCTATTTCCTTACCCAGAATGCTTTGCTCTTCTATAGCAGTAAGGTGCCTCCTACAATTCTGGTAGGAAGCATACTTCCATGATTTCATCTTCATAAAAAAGAAACAGCATGTGGCCAGTTGGTTTCTGAATTTCCCCTGGACAAACAGGACGTGAGGAGGTTGGGGATGGGGCAAGGGTATGAGAAATGTGCACATGACTAGTAGCACATTTTCCAGGAAGATTCCTAGGGGTGTCGAACTCAATCAGAGAAGGGGCCAAAATCTAAAATCCAGCCTAAATCGCGGGCCGAATAGTTTACTGAACAGTCATAAACTGTCATTGTGATGGAAACGCAGCAGAGTGCAGTGATGACAGTGCTGTGCGGGCCACATTGCAAGGCCTGGCGGGACGGATTTGGCCCGCGGGCCTTGTGTTTGACACATGTGCGTAGACACAAAGGGAGGTGGAGACAACTAGAAAAGGCCTCAGCTCATTTTTAAAAATAATCCAATAGGAGACAATAAGACCTAGTCAACATATGGGATAAAATGCAAACTCCAGCCAGGACCAGTTTGGCTCAGTGGATAGAGGGTCCTTGGCTGAGGGCACATCCCCCATTGGGGGTGTGCAAGAGGCAGCTGGTCTATGTTTCTCTCTCATCGATGTTTCTAACTCTATGTCCCTCAATTCCTCTTTGTGTAAAATTAATAAAATATATTTTTAAAAAATGTAAACTCCATAGTACTCAGCCAATGAGGAACTGGAGGAGGGACTCTCATGTAATAGGATAAATATTGCCTGTGCTAGCTAATTCAGGTGTGCCTGTACCGATGGACACCCACTCTGGAGAATGTATTAAAAGTCTCGTTTTCGCCATACTCCTGTCTTTGAGTCCGTTATTTGAATTCGGACAGGTGAACATTTCTCACAATTCTCTAATGACTTCCCTCCTCAAATGTCATGTTAATTAGATTGGCTGTTGCTGACTAGTCCTTATAAATTAATATCCTGCTGTGACTCTCTCTATATACCTTGTCTTGTTTTATTTCTCCTCACAGTATTATCTTCACCTGTCACATTATATATTTACTTGTTTATTGTCTATTATTTTCCCCTTGAAGGCAGGGATTGTCTATCTCTTCTGCCTAAAATGTGCTTGGAATACAAGAGGCATTCAATAAATATTTGATGAATGAATGAATGAATGAATGAATTAATTAATTAATTAATTAAAAACTCAATAAATGAATGTATTCAATCTAAAAGTTGAATTTGGAAACAGAACTTCATATTCTGCATTTAAAATTTTATGTAATTTTCTCTCATAAATGTGTCCCTAGTTGGTACAACTCTATGTTTAAGCCTCATTCTCTCCCACTGGACTGAAGCTCTTCAGAGGAATTCTCTGGAAAAGAGGAGACCCTCAATAAAATGTCTGTGGGACTGTAACATCTTAAGAATTTAAAGAACTAATAGGAATAGCTACTCATCCAGATAACATGCTGGTCATCTCTCAGATACAGTACACCAATGACAGAAGATTCTACAAACTCATTCATCTGTTTATTCATTTAACCATTTGATCTGGTAAGTATTAGGCACCATCTTTGTGAAGGTTTCTAGTTCCTAAATACTTCCTATTCTTGTACCTAAACTACCTGCCCTCCCACTTACTAATCTAAAATGTTCTTTCTTGTTCTGACCTCAGTGGAGCTGATGAACAGCTGAGTGCCAGCATCTTTCTAATCATCTTCATCCCTTGGCAACTATTAAGACATTCCAAGATGCTCTTTGCTGATGTCTCTCAAATTTAAAATGGGGGCACATGGGTATTCAAAATAGAGGCCCTTGACATTTAGAATATAATAGTTCCCCTTATCTGTGGAGGATACATTCCAAGACCCCAAATGGGCCTAAAATTTCTGATAGAATCAAGCCCTATATATACACTATGTTTTGGGTTTTTTTGTTTGTTTGTTTTTTGTTTGTTTGGTTTTTTTTACTAAACATACACACATTTTCAATTAGAGGAATAACTTTATGGCTTCTCTTTAGAATATCCAAATTGCCAGCATTTAGGGTCATTGTTAAATAAAATAAAATAAGAGTTATGTAAATACAGGTATAGTAGGAAGTTAGACAGACATGAACAGAGCAAGGATGACAGGCTAGGCACAAAAAGCCACCACAGTGGAAAGCTCTAGGTACCTAACAAGGGTGGGACCTCACTATTAGGGTGAGATTTCCTCCCTCCAGCATATCACTGGTCATGCAGTTTGGACCCCGTGACCTTTCCCTCCCAGAGATCACATACAGCCTTAGTTGTATTTCAGCTCCAGGTCCAGAAAAGCAGCCAATCCAAGTAATACCAAGGCTGACCTCAGGAAGAGCTGCATTGGATAATGACCCCCTACCCTTGTGCTGACCAATCAATCAGTGGAGGCCTAGACCCTGAAAACACACCTGGGAAACTACTGAATGATATATTGAAGTCTTCCCCCAAGGATCTCCCCTAAAATCTCCACCCTTAAAACTCTTAGCCCAGGGCCCTCTCCCTCCCTGGAACATGGCTATGCCTTCCCCTCCCCCTTCTCCCGGAAGCATTACTCTTACCTTCCTCACTCCCAAGCTCCAGGGTCCCTTCCTTTAGATCTATAACTTGTTTCCTAAGCCCATTTCTTCTACAGATTACTTCTGTCTCTGTGATTTTCCAAATAAATGTTCTCTTACAGTTTGAGACTTGGCTCTGAATTCTTTCTCAGCTGAGGTTGCTGAACCCAGGTCTTGTCTCACCCCATTGGTCTTGAGCAGGGTAGGGCAGGATGGTGACAGATTTCATCATACTGCTCAGAATGATGCACAATTTAAAACATGAATTGTATAGTTTTTTAATTTTCTATTTAATATTTCCCGATACCTGTTTATTAGGGAAAATGAAGCCGCAGGCAGTGGAGGCACATGGCACCTTCCCACCATTTTCTTTGTGAGTGAAACGCCTGGTTGTTGGCTTTAGGTTAGGCATGCGCCAGCCATCCTACTGCAGGGCTGAAGTTTGGATCAGTGGGCTGACTTTGTAGACAGTGGGCACGTTTTTATAAGTCATGACACCAGGAGAAACCCACATACTTGGAAGCAATGTGTGGTAGTGTGATAAAAGAGGGGTAATATTTTATGTGGGGAATTTGAATTCTATTCAGCTGGTAGGGAGTAATTTTAAAGATGTGGGGAAAGAGAGGAGGCCAAGTTGGAAACAATGCCCCCAAATAGTACAGAGCATGCTTTGTAGTCAGTCAGGTCTTTAGAATTTTCTACAGACTCACTGGGCTCACTCTACATTCTTCCAGACTCCTTGCTTTAGTTGGAATGAAAAGGTGTCCTTGGAATGAGTTTCCTGAAACTCTTGCTCTGTTGTGTAAACAAGCCTGTTTTATAACAAAGCCTCTTTAGATGCCTTTTACCACAAGGCCTTGTTTTTATAGGTCAGAGGTCAAAGAAGGAAGCCAGGTACCAATCCACATTATTGTTTTGCAACAATTATCCACTATTTTTTGTAAGCATCATTTTTATTTCCTAACGTGAAGTACTTGGCAGCGTAAAGGTATGTTTTACTTCAACAAACAGGCAAAAATTCATTCTTAAAAAAGATACATAAACAAACGAGAAAAAAACTGAGCCTAATTTTTTATCCCAAGCAGAAGTCTTGGAAGCTGTAAACTCTCCTATTGTATTTAAATGATCCAGTTTGCACGTGCAGGCGTTACATATATACCCTGTCATCTACAATTTGATTTGCAACCAGCTTTTGTTGTTATTGTTTTGTTTTGTTTTGCAGGCTGTTTCTGAGCTGTTATGTGAAAGGAAACTCTAGCCACCCATTTGCAAGTGGGGTATTAGAAGGGGAAATGGGCTCATCTGTCTGGAAAGTGAGCAGGGACTTAAGATATAAAACTGATTGTGACAGATTCCTATCTGGTGCATTTGCCTGTGAAGTGACCCATTCAGCTGTAATGAGGTGAGTTACTGCCTGTGGCCAGATTGTTGGAGTCACTCTGGACACAGGTGGGGTGAGGGTGGGGCTGGTTCCTGGTACAGCTCCTGGGTTAGACTAGGGCTTTCTTTGTTTTCCTCTGGGAGGTTGGTTTAAGTCTCCAGAACCTGTTTGTGGCTGGTTCTCCTGCCAGGTGACTTGTCCTTGGGAAGGTCTGAGCCCTGAACACAGGGACAGCTCAGGACCCACGCGATTTGTACCTTTTAGCTGACGCTGCATTTCTCCAGATAGGCATAGCCTTTCTTAAAAATCACGTTCTCCCCTCAACCTTAAAATCTCTCTCTCTCTCTCTCTCTCTCTCTCTCTCTCTCTCTCTCTCTCTCTCTCTCTCTCATTTCAGAATTCTGTGTTCATTAACCTAACTTCTCTGTTCCCTGCCTTACCCATAAGCTCCATACCCAAGCATTCCACCCACCTGGTACCCTGAATTTCCACATGAGCCACATGTCTTCTTAGCAAAGATGGATGTAGGTTTGTGAATCTTCCAGATCAACTCCCTCAAAGTAGGTGTGCAGTCAAGTCACCCATCGATACCAGCTCAACAAACACTAAGTTGGGTTCTGATGGAGATAAATAATCAGGAATAGAAAAGAATCAGCTTCAAGCAGTTAAGTAACAGGTAGGTGGCTGAAAATTCCCCTCTTAATTCTACCATCTACTTCCTGTCTGACCTTGAGTTTCGAACACTTATCATGAATACAGAGAACCTCTTAGATAACTTCTGAGAGCTATTTTGAGCAATACACATTAATCAGTTAAGCAATGCAGTGATTACAAATCATTTTGTAAAGGCAAAGTTTTATTTATACTAAATAATGCTCTGCATGACTTACTAAATGACTCAAGTAGAAACAACAGAGAAAAGTAAATTTTTTCTATAATAATACAGGATTGGCAAAAGTAGGCTTACAGATAGATATTCATATAGAAAATAAAACAATAAATAATACAAGAATAAGCTCTGTCTCATGTTCTCACAATATTAAACCTACTTTTGCCCACCCCAGACATATATAATATATAATATATCTTCTTATATAATAATAAGAGCTAACAAATATTAAGCTTTTATATAATATACCAAGTGCTGAGCGCAGATTATCTTGTTTAATTTTCCCAACAACCCTTACTGGTCAATACATTTTAGAGATGAGGTAATTGAAAACACACACAAAAAAGTTAAATTTCCCAATCTGGCAGCCAGAACGAGCCAGAACTAGGGCATAAACTCCAACAATTCATTTCTGTGGCTGCTCTTACCCACTCAGCTGTAATTCCCACTTATGTCTGGAAGTCTCAAACCACAGTAGAAAATCTTGGTCTTTCTGTTTCATTAAAATCTTCAGTTATTGGATGACATAATAATGAATAGTTAACACTTGTTGAACTCTGTATAATTATACATATTAAACCATTTCTCTCTCACATCAAGCCTATGAAGTTGATACTGATATTATTCCCAGTTTATGAATGAAGCACAGAGATGATAAGAAACTTGTCCATGGTCACAGTCAGCATATGGCTGAGGCTGGCTTTGACCCTAGGAAATCTGGATCCAGAGTTGTGCTCTTTATCAGTGAGTAGCCCAGTCAATGACTGAAAGTGTAGATCAGCAGGTAGAATCCTGTTATTATTATAATTCAAAAGATTAGACTTTCCACGAAGCTAACTGTGTGATCTTGGGCCTCAGTTTCTTCATCTGTAAAACAGGTGTTTTCCAAAGAACCTGCCAGCTCTTTAATTCTGTACTTTAGCATGTCTGGAGAATGATCATTACAGCTTCAGGAACAAGTGGGTAGTAAACATAAAGATTTTAGGAATTTGAAGAGACAGAAAGTTGACCCAGGTTTGGAGAGTCAGTCAGCAGCCCTGGGACACTTGAATCTAGAGGAGCTAGTGAGACTTTCAGGAGGCCAGAAAATGGATGGTGTGGTGATTCCAGGGGAAGTGAGAACTGGTGTAGGGTCTAGAGACATGGTAGAGAGGGAGGGGCATTGGGGGATTCATCTAGAATAGAAGGTAGAAACATGTGGGGGCTTTTAAGTACAAATTAGCATTGCATTTTGTGAATTTGGAGATGGCGTTGGAAAAGGAAGAGAAGTCAGAATTTTATCACTCTTAAACAGAGTTCTTATGGTAAAGGCAGCATAGAAAGGAAGAGCCTAAGGGCATGGGGATGGGACAGATGTGTGTTTGCTTCTTGCTGCTGCCACTTTTTAGCCAGTCCTCAGTAAGTGCCTTGATGTTCTTCTTGGTAAAACAGAGGTCACACTGACACTGAATAGAGACTCAGTAAATGCTGCTCTCTATTCCAGCAGGCCACGAGTGCTTCTCTTCCCACCTCCACCCCAAACCTAAGAAAGTTGATACCCAATTAATTCTTAGCGGTGATGAAAAGCTTTGATCTTAAAGAGGGATGAAGATGTTATATCTGTCCCTGATTTTTCTTTCAAGTTGCTTTAGACTTCTCGGAGAGCTTGACCCTGATCTCAGAGACAGAGGGAAGGAAACGCAGGAATAAGCAGCAAAACAAGTAACTCCAAGGTATGGGAGATCAAACTTGCTCCCAAAGGTAAACAAAGTAGGGTTCCGCTAAAAAAAAAGTCCTAATAGGAATTTCCCCCTCTCAGTCCTGACTGACTTCACTAAAGAGAGAGCTAGTCAGAGGAGGAGACTTCATTATCCCTCTCAGGGCCCCAACGGGCAGAAAGAGCAGTCTTAATGTTACTCCGAGGGGAAAGTGGGAACAGGCAAGGTATCCCATGCCTAGATTCAAAAGAGCCTCCTGTATTATTTCCTATTAATTCTATAACAAATTACCTTGAACAATAGGCTAAAATAACACAAATTATTACCTGTGGCCTCAGAGGTCAGAAATCTAAATAGATGAGTAGGCCTGCCTTCCTTTTGGAGGCTCGGGGGAGGGATGAGGGAGTTGGGTTGGGATGGGGGAACACAACCCATTTTCTTGCCTTTTTCCAGCTTCTAGAAATTATATGTTTCTTGGCTCTTGGTTTTAGATTTCTCCTATCTCTTCTTCTATCTTCCCTTATAAGGCCTCTTGTGATCACACTAGGCCCACCTGGATAATCCCTGCTACCGCCCTACATCAAGGTTCTTAATTTAATTTAATTTAATTTGTTTTTTCTAAAGGTATTTGCATGGACACTATTCTTTTTTTTTAAATATATTTTATTGATTTTTTACAAAATCAATAAAACTCCCTTTTGCCATGTAAGAGACCATATTCAAAGGTTCTGGTGATTAGGACATAGGCATCTCTAGTGCAGACTGTTATTTAATCTACCATATTACCTACTCGCTGGTATCCAGATATCTGGTTTACCTCCTTTTAAACTCTGTAACTTCAAACAACTCACTTTTCTCTAAGCCTTGCTGTACACACGTGTAAAAGGGAAGTAGCAATATTTCACACGATTCCTTTAGGGCTCATAGGCGTCATCTCTATAAGATGTGAGGGCTCACAGTGTTCATCTAGGTCAGATGAGGGCCCATGGGTAATCTGCATATGATGTCCACCACTGTGCCTCCTGTGGTGTAAGGGCCCAATAAATCTTAGTTCCTCCCTCACCCCTCTTGTACAGGATGAATAGGCATGATGGAGTTAAGGATTGGGGGAGAGCCAAAGCCAGTTTGGCTCAGTGGTAGAGCGTAGGTCTGCAGACTGAAAGGTCCCAGGTTCAATTCCAGTCAAGGGCATGTACCTTGGTTGCGGGCACATCCCCGGTAGGGGGTGTGCAAGAGGCAACTGGTCGATGTTTCTAGCTCTCTCTCTCCTTTCCTCTCTGTAAAAAATCAATAAAATATATTAAAAAAAAAAAAAAAAGAATAGTGTCATGCAAACACCTTTAAAAAAACAAAAACAAAAAGGATTGGGGGAGGACACTGGGATACTTGGCAGTTGTAGTGGAATACATTTCTGGGGAAACAGATTTTGAGATTGGGATTTGCATGCCGGAAGTTTAGGGGGGAGTGGTCTCAGGATCAACACCTGTGAGGTGTATGGGAAGCAGTGGGAGAAGGTGGGCTGCAATGGAGATGCAACAAAGGCTTCCATCTCTATCCAATGGGAGCTCAGAGTTGACCAAGTTAGGATGAGGGCAGAGCTTTTATGTCCCTGCATCTGGTCATGATACGTGGGTTGCCCTGGGGAGGAGCATGATGTTAACTAAGGTAGCTCCCTCTCACCAAGAGTATCCCTGGTTAGCACTTCCCTCAGCTGGGGGATGTATGCCCCAGCCCTACCGCAGGAATCTAAGGAGTGCACATCGGCACTGGGCACCCATTACAGCAGCCAACCCTCCTGCTTTACGGAGTGCAGACTGGAGAGAAAACAGATGGTCAGAGTCCTAGCAGGCCGTGTAGCTCACAGGCTCAGAGGTTCAGAGGCTCAGAGCTTGAGCTTCCAAGCAGGTAAGACTGATTTTATTCAAATCTTCATTCTATTTCTTCCTGTTGTACGATTTGGGGAATTCGCTTAACCTCTCTGGGTCTCAGATTCCTCATTTGTAAATTAGGGGGTAATAGCATTTCTCTCTTAGAATGGTTGTGAGGGTTAAACAGAGAGTCAGTATAGAATTCTTAGCACGGTGCCTGACATCTGGTGGGTCCTGCGTATGTTAGATTTTGTGGTTAATACTGTTCTCACAATCCCTTGCCTATTTTATCCTTTTGACCCAAATCCAAATGTTTCACATGGGAGCTGGGAAGGAGAGGGGAACATGCTACAAGAAGACTCATCAGGACTTAAGACATATCAGGAAAGCCAGGGGTAGGAGCTGGGATTGGGGCTTAGAGGGTGGGAGGAGGGGCATGGAGGAGGGTGGAAGGAGGGGCAATCCCAGGACCAGGCTGCCTCAGTGAGACTCTTTGCCACTATCTCAACAAATGACCTTGAAGGGTCATTGTGAAAACTAAATGGGATAATGCAAGTAAACTCTAGGGACACTCACTGCCTGCCACACCGTAGGCATCATATGTATTTGCTATTATCATTCTGATACTGTCACAAATCCATAAAGACATCATTAAGGGAGAAGCCCTTGATTCAGACCTTGCAGTTTTCCCAAGAAGTTTAAAACACTTGATAACATCCGACCGAATTCCTGAACTGGTCACAAACGCTCTGTTGCCTCTGTTACTAGGTTAACCCTTCACTAGCACCGATCTCTTGGTTTAAGTTTAGTCATTTCCAGGTGTCACAGGGTAGTCAAAGGGGGGGGGGGGGAGGTGTTGTCTTCAGTGTGAGGTGGGATTGGATGTAGAACAGCGGCTTAGAAAAAAGGATTCTATTATAAGAGAATGGATGTGCTTTGAGAATCAAGGTAAAAGTCGTGGTAAGGTGGACTGAACTCTTTATGCATTCTATGAGCTTTTCTCAATTCTTTTTTCACCGGGGAAGTTAAAACTTGAGGAACTTGAAACAACCCAGCCCTAATAAGTCAACTGTTTTCTCCTGCATTAGAAATTCTCCAATTTTCTTTCTCCCAGTACAAGCCTGTGCTGGAGAGGGTTGCAGAAGATGTGGGTGATCAGAGCAAAGCAGGAAGCACACTATTCGGATTGGGACACAAAGCATGGGTTTAGGAGAAGAAACTCCCTGCAGCTGTCCCAGGCTCCAGGCTGAGAGGTCCTGCCCCCTCTCCGCTCTCCTCTCCTCGCTCCAATCTCTGTCTCATGTTGAAAAAACATCAGATATTTATTTTGATTTTCCTCTTCACATGTGCTTGGTTCTCAAGCCCAGCTTGCTGGAGACACACCCCACTGGGCCCAGGCTGGCATCACTGGGTTTCTACCACATGGATTAATAATAATAATAATAATAATAATAATAATAATAATAATAATAAAAAATAAGCCTCAAGAATCTCAAGTCACAGAGCAAGTGATTTTGTTGGACTCATTTAAACTTTCTCCAAGTTTTATTTGGTTAAGTGTTGCCATAAAGTTTCTTCTCCAATGATGGTGTCAGGGTTTTTTGTTTTGTTTTGTTTTTAGCAAGTAAGCAATAAAACAAACATACAAAGTATTTTGATAAGAGGAGCAGTCGTGCTGTTCGTATCTTTCAGAATCCAAAGAATTCCAAGTTTTTGGCATGCAGGCAGACACTTAGCAGATAGGATCATGCCCTTGATTTTTATCTTTGTGGACGTAAAGTCACTGAAAGTCGGTTCACAAAAATGTTATTAGTGAATGGACCGTGCATTTCCTGCACTGACTTTTCATATCCGAAGGCCTAGCTGACTTTAACCTTGTGTTTTTATTCCCCAGAAAGAAAAAAGAAAGAAGAAGAACAGGCAAACAAGGAGAGCCTGGGGCTTGAGGACAAACCCCCTAGACAAGATGTATCTGAAATCCATGCCCTTTTTCCATCTCCAATGTCACTATCCTTGGGCAGTCAACCATTACCCTAATTTATCTCCCTGTGTCAATGCTTGCCTGACTTCTGTGTGTTTTTTGCACTCACAATGGCCAGGGTGAATTCCAAAAAGTGTCAATCACTTCATGTCACTCCCCTGATGAAAACTCTCTGGTGACTTCCCCTGCAAGTAAGATAGACCTGAAGTTTTTACTACGCAAAGTTTTCACTGTGGGCCCATGGCCCAGTTTGTCTCCAGACCCTACCCACTGTCCTCTTGCCCCACAAGAATTCATTTCTGTAAGTAAACTCTTTCAGACCTCAGGACCTTTGCACGTGCTGTTTCCTCTATTTAGGAATCTTGCCTCTACCCTAACCCCTTCTCTCAAGCGACTCTCTCTTTTCATTCTTACTTCACCTGAAATGTCACTTCCTCAGGCAGAAGTTCCCTGACTAGCCTATTTAAACCACTTTTCTCATTCTGGTCACTAATCTCTATGTTAATGTTGACATAACACTGATCATGATTTGTCATTATTATTTACTTTTTTTTTTTTAATCTTTACTGTTGAAAGTATTACCTATGCCTCCTGTTTCCCAACATTGACCCCTTCAAGCCTGCCCCCATCCTCTGCCCCAGGCCTTCACCACCCCATTATCTGTGTCCATGGCTTATGCATATATGCATACAAGGTCTAATTTCTTTTTCAGATTTATTTTGTTCCCTGCACTTGAACGTAGAGGGCTAAAATTATGTTTTTCTTGCTCACCATTTTATCCTTTCCGTCTAGCAAGGCACTTAGCACAAAGTAGGGATTCAACAAATATCTGTTAAGAAGAAACACTATTCTTCTAGGGGAGGTTTAAACACGGCTGCATTTTCCATGAACTAATCTGCTTTTATTTATTTTTTTAGTAATCTGCTTTAAACGTTTTCATTTTATTAAACTCTATATGACTTGCTAAAGTGTCTGTTAAAATCATGTAGTCCTAAATTTCTTTGAGATTATTTCCATCCCCTAATTTCTCATGCTTTCTTATTTCAACCTTTGTGAGTTCCATGAATACAATTCCTAGAATGCAAGCATCGTTTTCTGTTTTATTCAATGCTGAATCTCCTCTCTGTGCTTGGCACATGGTAAGCATTGGGTACTGCTGTTACATAAAAGCTGTCCAAGGTGGGAGTTCTAAAGTGACTTAGCACTAAAGACTACACACCCACAGAGCGGTGATTCTTATGATATTGATTTTGCCAGCTGGTAATGGATTAGCCAGTAGTGTCCCACAGAAGTGTATTGTTTGACATGGGTAGCATTTTAAATCAGTTGCCTCTGTTTAAAAATTGGGATTTCATATAAAAATCCTGACACCAACTTTTCTTGCAAAGCCAGAAGATCTAGTCACACCAGGTCCTCCATCACGTGGCACAGCGGGCTGCAGCTGGGTAGCGCCTGCCCCTTTTGGAGGTCCATGTCCTTTTGGGTTGCTTTTTCTAACAGTCTGTGGGGACCCAAAAATCCTTCCCTATCCAGTCATTCTGAGAATAAAAGTTGGGGCTTTTAAAACTAGGTAAATATAGCATTTCATCAGAAAAACATCAGAAATGAAGCCCCGACTTGGGGAATATTTGTGCAAGTTTGAAATGGAATTAGGCCTGATTAGTCCTTCAGAGAGCTGTTCAAAGCTCTCCGCAAGTGGTGCAGTAGGTGATGGCTGGAATAAAAATTATTTACCCTGGAGATGTTCTGTGTTGTTAAATTCTGGGCATGGAGTAAGAAGCTAAACTGATTTCTCCCCCTTAGGACCAAGCTAACTAAGCTCATAAAAATTAGTCAAGGTGCCATGTCCCCAAATTGTAAAGGAGGGAGAGGCATCATTTAAATATGTTGTTGGGACATAGGCCTTGAACATTGGCAAACAACTACTGAAGTAAGTCTAAGTGCTTATTCTTAAAGCTGGTGATGAGTGAGCGTCATCACCCCCAATGAAATCTGAGTTTTCATCAGGACATTTGAAAGTACATTAAGGCCCCCAAACAATGTAATCAACTGTTTGAACTTGATAAAAAAAAAAAAAAAAAAAAAAAAAAAAAAAAAAAGGCTACAGATACAAAGGATCAGGAAATACTTTGGCCATGTCCATAATAAGGGTCAAAATAACAAGTGGTTTGTGAGATCTAGATATGAGTTATTGGCCTCAGGAGATCTGGGCTGATTTCAGAATGATAATTGTTTACTATAAGCATTTTGCATTTAGAATTTTATTTTTTGTCACTCTGCCCTTATTGTTTTGGTCACTGTGGAAAAAACTAGGCCTGATGTGGGTAAAAAAAAAATCCAAGTACTGCAGAGTTGTATGATTTAACTTCATAATTAGATACATATTTGGAAGTACTACTAATTGTCCCTTAAAATAAACTGGAATGTTATGAAAATGGATGCCACAGTCTAAAATTACTCGTCTATTTTGAGATTTAATTCATAGCTTCCACTTAAATGTTTACTGATTATAGTACAAAAATAAGAACTATTAAAATTATAAAATATTTAAGGATAATTTATAAGGAATTTATCATTCATGATTTAATTAACTAATTCATTGCAACTGTTAACGTTTCATACCTGAATAAAAATATCTCACCCCCAGCCCAGCTAGCTTGTCTCTGTGGTTGAGCATTGATCTATGAATGAGGAGATCACGGTTTGATTCCCGGTCAGGGCATAAACCTAGATATGGGCTTGGTTGATCCCCAGTGTGAGGCAGACAGAAGGCAGCCAATCAATGATTCTCTCCCTTCCTCTCTAAAATCAATAAAAATAAAAAATATTACACCCAGCAGTACTACTGAAAACCAAAAGTTTTACCACAACAGAACTAGCCTTTCTTCTTCCTCCCCCACCTCCCAGCCAACTGCCACCCCATAAAAGTTGGAAAAACAAGAATCTAGGAAATTGGAAAAGAATACTTTTTAAAACAGGTAGTCACTCCCTGGAAGTGTGTGATGCTCCATCAATCTTGGAAGGGGGTTAATCTTGAATTCCTGGTCTGGTCCCCATTGGCCCCCTGCTAGGGAAGCTATGTTTTAGAATCATCAAGGATTAGCAAAGGGGCTTCTTAAAAATATACATGTCCCTGGAGCTTTGGGCTGCTAGAACCTGGAAATCTGTAGTTTGTAAGGTGTCCTAGATACACACTATGGTCACCATGTTAAGAAGTACCGGTCTTGCCCCTAACCCAGTGGTCAGCAAACTCATTAGTCAACAGAGCCAAGTATCAGCAGTACAACGATTGAAATTTCTTTTGAGAGTCAAATTTTTTAAACTTAAACTTCTTCTAATG
Organism: Pipistrellus kuhlii; assembly: GCF_014108245.1. Classification (NCBI taxonomy): domain Eukaryota; kingdom Metazoa; phylum Chordata; class Mammalia; order Chiroptera; family Vespertilionidae; genus Pipistrellus; species Pipistrellus kuhlii. The sequence continues at coordinate 169,161,774 of NW_023425404.1, read as the reverse complement.
CTACTTCTTCAAAATAGACTCGTCCAGGCTATGGTATTTTGTGGAAGAGCCACACTCATGGGGCCAGAGAGCCACATGTGGCTCACGAGTTCAAGTTTGTCGACCATAGCTGTAACTGGTTTGGCTCAATGGCTAGAGCATCGGCCTGCTGACTCAAGGGTCCCAGGTTCAATTCCCATCAAGGACATCTACCTTGGTTGTGGGCACATCTCCAGTAGGGAATGTGCAGGAGGCAGTTCATTGATGTTTCTAACTCTCCTCCCTTCCTCTCTGTAAAAATAAAAAATCAGTAAAATATATTAAGGAAGAAGAAGAAGAAGGAGGAGGAGGAGGAGGAGGAGGAGGAGGAGGAGGAGGAGGAGAAGGAGGAGAAGGAGGAGAAGGAGGAGAAGGAGGAGAAGAAGAACCACCAGTCTTGTTCTAGAGGATTTGGGAGTCACCAGAGGGACCTGAAATGGACCTGACATCCTGATGTCCCTCAAACTCAAGTGGGCCTGGAAATTCATGTTCTGAACCAGGTACTTTGGCCCTTACTTTCCAATGGTCTCAGTTTCAAATGTGTGAACAGAAGTGAATGATTATAAAGAAATGGGCAGTCAGAGGATTTGGGTTCTAGTCCTTTTTTGCTTCCAACCAGTTGTGTGAAAATCTATCTGCAGCATCACCATCTGTAAAAAAGAGATGGGCCCCGAATTGAGGAGTGCAAACTAGTGGCCCCAGGCCACATCCAGCTCACAGATTGATTTTTCTTGGATCTATATGATGTTTGAAAATGAATTTCAATTAGTTTCCGATAGGGAGATTTACCCCCCTAAATCTAGATTTTCAGCTTTATTGGAAAATTTGAAATTCTAGACAACTGTGGGTCCCTCATCCTTACCCAGCAACGATTGCCTGGGGAGAGTAGGATTAATTCTCATAACGAGAGCCATGAACTCTTACATTCCAATACTAGCCAAGGTTCTCACCCACCAGCCTACAGATGGTGGAGCTGGTAGCTCCTGTCCCAAGGCCATTTTGATTCTCTTCTAGATTGCTGACTCGAGGCAGATCCTTTAATCAGGCCCATGCCTGTCCATTGCCTCAGCAGTTGCTCATTTCTTCTTACTTTTGAGTCAGGAAAGACATGTCTGCTGTCCCCTATTCAAGGTCTAGGCTCTAGGGAGTCTTGAAGGAAGAAGCAAGAGAGTAGGAGCCTGAAGGAATGTGGTGGCTGAAGGAATGTGGTGACTGCTACGTCATCAAGGATCCAAAGAACTGAAATGTTTATGTTTATAAATTCCTAAGCACAATATGCCCAGGGGGCCCTTATTTAGGCTGAATGTTTATAACACCAGTTTGTGTGCAGTTCCTCCAAGAATAAAGACATGGCTAAATTGCCAGGTTTTTGCAAATTAAATATAATGAAAATTGTATGTCACTGACTCCAAAATCCTTGTACCCATATAATAATTACTGTATGACTGGCATTACAGCAAGGAAGTGGTTTTTCTGGGAAAACAAAGGTGGGAAAACTTCTCTTAGCTTTTTCCGAAGCATCTTCAGCCTAAGGTGGGACGATTAGGACTGAGAAACTTGGAAATGCTATTGAACTGATATAAACCTGCTAATGAATTAATCAGATGTCACAGTTATCGGAGGGATTGGCGTATCCAGGATATGTTTTGCACACTACTTTCACCTACATTCCCTTCATAATACATCCAATGTAAAGAGTGGCCAGGGTAGATATTAATCTCAACTTCCCAAGGCAAATGGAAGTCAAAAGGGATCTCCCTATGATCACTTAGTTCAACGAAACATTTTTTAGTCTCCATGGGCCTGGTTTTGTTATAAGAGATAGAAAACATTTGAGCCCAGAAGCCAGTGTATGTTACAGAAACCTATTCAAGTGACAAAAATACCCCTTGGATGTTTCCATTGTTGAAAAATGAACAACCTGCTTTGGGCCTATCACTTGGGCTGGATCTAGGATAGTCTGAACTGGGTGATGTGAGAAGGAGCATTTAGGCAAAGGGCCTGACAATAGCAACGCGTGTCTGGGGAACCCCGAGGGATCTGCTCTCCCTGGATTGAAGCTTCTTGAGTGAAGAGAGAAATAAAATGGAGTGAGAATTGGCAAGGATAAGGCTAGAAAGTTAAATTACAGCCAAATCAAAAAGGCCATGCTAAGGCATTGGCACATTATTTTTAGGTAATGGTGACAGGCATGAGATTTTCATACTTTTATTTTTGAAAAAACAACTCTCCCTGTGGTGTGCAGCAAGGATTAGTTAGGGAGGTGGTGTGGGGAAGAGGCAGATTTATTTTAAAGTTTTCTTACTTGGGTTTGTTGTGATCTGTGCCTTAAAAGATAAAATGTCTATTAGTTTATATTTTGTTCAGTGGTGTAGTTTAATGTTAATTTAATCAATGTTATATTTGAATAACAGCCATCCTATTAAACTGAATTATTTTCTTAAAGTACATAGATATAATTTTATTCTAATACACTGTTTCATTAAAAGGTAGTATACATAAAAAGATAGTCGCAGTTTAATTATTTAAGGATTTCCCCCCTCCTCTTCATGATTTTCCTGAGCCTTTTCCTCTTTCACTATATTTTAAGCTGTTTTGCAGTATCTTTGGGGCAGTAGTACAAGGCCTGGGTATGGAAGCTGGGATGCTAATTTTTTAGATACAGTGTGGGGGGTCTGCATGACCCTCAATATCCCTGTTCTCTTTTACAGATAGCCGAGAGTGCCGTAAGACATCCGGGATGGAAACTATCAAGTCAAATGTGATAATAAGCCAATAAAAATAAAATCTGGTTATGTCAAGATCTAGGAATGAAAAAGGCATAACCCACAGAGAAGGGGACAAAAACATAGCGTACATACTAATATTTTTAGTATACTTTATATTGGCCCATTACATGTAGACCTGTTCCAGCCTCATGGGAAATAGATGCTTTTCAGTAGAGTCTACTAATGACAGGCCTTTGGGTATTTTGAAGAGAAAAGGGAACCTTTGTGTATAAAATACAATTACAGCCACGTGAAATATCTTATTGCTGAGTCTGGTATTATTTCTCTACTCTGGTGGAGGCATACTTAAATGTTCAATTCTCATAAAATATGGAAAATGACAGCTGATAAGGAATATAAAGCTTTTCATGAATTTCACATATCTTGGGACACATTCTGCCTGTTGGTATGCGTGGCTGAAGAAAAAAATTCACAGAATGAGGGAAGGCTGAATTTAATAGTTTTATTATTTGGCTAGTACTTTTGTTATTTTGGGGAACTATTCAGAAACTGCTTTGTTAATATTCCTATTGAATATTATTTTTACTAATTATAACTCAATGTCATTTTAATAAAAATAATAATGTCTTAGCTGTTCAGATGGCAAAGAGAAGTAAGTACACTCACAGAAGTCACATTTTAAGCAAAGAGAAGAGGTGGAGCTGAGGAGACCTGCCTGCAGCGTGTTGGTGACAGAGGCGAGGGCCTTGCCGCAGCAAGTCTCTGTTACGGAATCAGACATCCTTAGCTAACTCTCAGTTATCTGCTTCTTTTCTATCAACACACTGTAGTCAAACTTAAGATCCCCAGAGTCAGACAGGCTTGGGCTGGAAAGCTGCTCTGCTATTGAACCTCTCCATGCCTCAGAGACCGCAACTGTAAAATAGAGACAATCGCTCAGGGTTGTTTGGAGTGTTAAGCGAGATGATTCATTGGAAGCAGGTTTATCCACCTTGGCACTATTGATATTTGGGGCTGGATAATTCTTTGCTGTGGGAGGGTTGCCCTGTGCACTGTAGGCTGTTTAGCAGCCACTCTGGCCTCCATCCGCCAAATGCCAGGATCACCTCCTCATGCTCACTTCTCTGTAGGTCGTGACAATTAAGCATATCTCCAGTTATTGCCAAATGTTCCCTGCTCTCCCAGCCTCAACCAATAATCTTAATAAGGCAGTTGGCACATGGTAAGTGCTCAAAATATATTATTATTATTATTATTTTGAATTGCTGTTAAGGAGCAGAAACTTGGTGCTTCACATTCTCCGTTTTCTTTCCTTGGCCTTCCTAAGGATGTGCGGATACACGGCCAAATGGGAGGAGTAGGCAGGCTGAGCCACAAACTGTATAATCAGCTCCTGACCGTTTGTTAAATGGGGTGATTTTTTTTTTTTTCTTTCTTCTCTGTCACTAGGGAGAAGAAGGTGACCCAACCCTTGGATCTTTGCTGCTATTTTTCAGATTTTGCCAGGCTCTGCAGATGCCCGAGTAAAGAGAATAGTGCCATTTGACCAAGCCTTGCGGTAAGAGAAAGGGGGGAAAGAGAACATGGTTAAATCATTCGCATGCTATTATACATGTTGCGCTCTGGTGAGCCAAGCTGTCTCTAAAAGTAATTTCCGTGTATTTCCTCACCTCTCACCTTCCACCGCTGCTATTACTTAACCCACTGACCCAGATAGCTGCTTATTAACATTTAATACATGTTGAAGTGTTAGCGGGGTCTGAACAAAACATAAAGAAGTTTCTGGCTTGCTTTTAGCTCTTTGCCCTTGAATCATTACATGAGTAATTCTTTAAAGCTCTGCCCTGCCATTGCTATCCCCGTGGTATGTCTTTTCTTTAAGACGAAAATGGACAGTTTCTGAGAAGAGTCGGTCCCCCGAATGCATGCTAGCTTTCACTCATTTGGCAAATGTTGATGAGCTCCTATTAGGTTGTACCTTCTGTGCTAGGGAGGCTCAGGGAGCAGACCTGGTGGCTGTTTTCTAGTAGCTTGTGGTGGGGGAAAGCCAGGGAGAATGGGGCAGCTGTGTGTTTAGGCTGTGCCCCATGAAATCCCAATCTGGGGGGACACAGACAGGTAAATGGGCAATTACCATACAGCCGTCAGCCCTGTGCTGCTTAATGATAGGGATACATCAGTAGGTGATTTTGTAATTATGCAAACATCATAGAGTGTACTTACAAACACTTAGGCTGTAGGGCACAGCCTATTGCTCCAAGGTTACAAGCACATTACAAAACAACACGAGATTAAAGCAAGCACAAGAGAAAGTGAAGATGAACATGAGATGCATGAGGCTGCTGCAGGTGTAACAAAAGTTTTACGGCAAACTTTTTTTTATAAGTAGGAAGAGTAAAACAATAATAAAAAGTATGGCTTAGCCCTAACCGGTTTGGCTCAGTGGATAGAGCGTCGGCCTGCGAACTGAAGAGTCCCAGGTTTGATTCCAGTCAAGGGCATGTATGTACCTTGGTTGTGGGCACATCCCTGGTGGGGGGTGTGCAGGAGGCAGCTGATCGATGTTTCTCTCTCATTGATGTTTCCAACTCTCTATCCCTCTCCCTTCCTCTCTGTAAAAATCAATAAAGCATATATAATATTTTTAAGAAAGTATAGCATAGTAAAGACATAAATCAGTAACAGTTCTTTATTATCAAGTATCCTGTACCGTACATAGTTGTGTGTACTGGCAGCACAATAGATTTGTTTATAGCAGCATCACCTCAAACACGTGAGTCAAGTGTTGCACTATGACGTCAGTAAGTGATAAAAAATTACATTAGTTTACATATTAACTGATGTAATTTTTTCAGCTCCAAGGTGATATTATGGGACCACACAATCATATATGCGTCCACTGCTCATGGAAACGCAGTGATGCAGCGTGACTGCCCAGAGTGGGGAGTGCTAAGCCACAGGAGGTGTGTCAGCTGTCACGCCAATTAACATACATGGTGGGGCCCAAACTCAGTCTTTGGGGCTTAGAAATGTTGCCTCTATTTAAAAATAAGTGAAAAGAAAATGATGGCCACTACCCTTGTACTTCCTAAACAAATAAATAAATTCTGTCACACTAATGAGAAAAAAATTCAGTTCGGGGGTGGGGGCTGAACACCGACATGCATAGCCCTGGTATATGCCAAATGCAAAAGTACCCAGGACGAGAAAGTTTAATTTGACAATACATGAATATTTATTCATTTCTAAGTGCATTCCAGAAAATATTTGACAAAGCTAAACTTGGCAAATAGCCACTTTTTTGTTTCTAGCTTTTATTTATTTACTTATTTTTAAAATATATTTTATTGATTTTTTACAGAGAGGAAGAGAGAGGAATAGAGAGTTAGAAACATCCATGAGAGAAAAACATCAATCAGCTGTCTCCTGCACAACCCCTACTGGGGATGTGCCCACAACCAAGGTACATGCCCTTGACCGGAATCAAACCTGGGACCTTTCAGTCCGCAGGCTGATGCTCTGGTGAGCCAAACCTGTTTTGGCTTTGTTTCTAGCTTTTAAATTATAAAATTAAGACATGAGCATAGTTGGATCAAAGTTCAAACAATGCAGGAAGAAGTAAACTCCTCTATTTACACTTTCCTTCCCCAAGTCCACCCCCTTGCCTAAGATGAATAGTGACCAGTTGGGTGTAATCCTTTCAGAGATATGGTTATATATTTGGTGAAACCGTGTAAAATTGCCATTTTTGTAGATCAGAATTATCAGCACCTTTGTAGCTTATTTATTTAACACATTATTCTGTGACTTCCTCTGTTTCATTAACAGCTTATCTCTAAATTCTGTGAACACGTGGAGATCATTTTTATTTCTTTGGCACATAACTCTAAAAGGTTTATTTTTAAAAATAATCTTGAAATGATAGATTCATACACAAGGAAGAGGAGAGACAGAAGATGGTAAGGCTGCTGGAAAAATTACACTATGCTAACATTTGAAAAATAAACCGGCTGCCACAGGCCAGCCTTCCCAGAGGGCCCAGTTCTTTCTATGGCGTCCAGTGTGCACGGTTAAGAAGCCTTGCAGTTTGCAAACAAAAGCACGCCCCCATCCTTGTCACAGCGCTGGGCTGGCTCTCGCTGCCTCGTGTAATTTACCTTTCAGCCACCCAGCAATCTCCGACTGCCCTGTGCTGGGCTCCACGCTGTCTGGGAGAGAGGCTGGCTGGCTCCACGACCAGAGGCCTTAGTCTGCAACTCAGACTAAGTTTTTTTGTGTTCACAGCAAATGTTAACTTCGTTTCTGATGACTGCTGGAGTCTTAGGACAGTACCTAATTCTTCTCGATTGTTGTCTAGTATAATTTTTCATAATTGCAATTTTTCACAATGATGTCCCCAGTGGAAGATTTATGGTCAGAAAAATCGCCTTTCAATGCCTGCTCCGTTGTTTATTAAAACTGATAGATGTTCGCTAAATCACTTCTCCTCACCGAACCACAATTAATTTCAGTAGCTATAACATTAAGAGAGTAAAAAATACCTGTCATTTAGTGTGTGCTAACTAAAGGTCAGGTACTGCTTTCCACAGTTTACCTATTAACGGATGTAATTGTCATCCTAGTCCTGTGAAGTGGTTGTGACCCTGTTCACACCCCATTTTACAGATGAGAAAACTGAGGCGCAGAGAGAGAGATCCCATAGCTTGGGCATTAAAGGAATGAAGGCAAGAGCTGTCATGCTTGGAGAAGGGTAAAGAAGATATATGAAAGGTTTTGGCATCTCTTTTTGGCTACCAGGGCAAAGAGTTGGTGGTTTCCCCCCTCCCCCTTTGAGTATTGAATGGAGTTCAAGTAGAATTAAGTAGTTAGGGTGAGGTTGGAAGAAGGGGGAATGGTAGAGCTAGCTAAAACAAACAATGAATGTGTTATGTAGGAAATAATATGTTTTTTCCTTGGGAGTGAAAGAGGACAATCTTGCAAAAAGGCCGGGAACCAGTCAGAGAGCAGCACCAATACCCAAAGAGCAGGCCTTCAGCAGATGTGAGGGGAAGAGCAGAACGCTTGGGGGCAACCCATTGGAATCTCCCTTGGGAGCCGGGAGCCTGTGTTTTTTTTTTGTTTTGTTTTGTTTTGTTTTTACAATAGACTCCTGCCTTGTTTGAACTGTCTCTAGTCCGCAGCTTCATTCTCCAACCCCAGGAAAAACTCCTGCTAATCTGTTCCGGTATCAGTATTGCCCCCAACTCAGAGAATCATAAGCTTGTAGAACTGGGTGGAACCTGAGAGACTGTCAAGGGCGAAACTCTTATTTTAAGAGAAAAAGATGCTGGGTCCACAGCCTTTAAGGAACTTGGGCAAGGGACAAGCTGCTGAGTGGGGAGAGGCAGGGGAGAGGGGTGCATAGATTTTGCTACTCATGGCCCTTAGGCATTCACATGTTTTTTTCCCATTTGGTTAAATACTGTAAACAATTTTAAAAAACTGTTTATTGTGGAGAAAGCTAAACTTCTACAATAGCATAATGGGACCCCATGCCCCACCACCACCTAGCTTCAACAGCCATCAACCACTTGGTCAGTCTGGCTTCACCTAGATTTCCACCCACTCCCCACTTCCCAACCCCTACATGATAATTGTGCGGGAATCTCTGGCATCTTGCATTTCATCCTTAACACTGCATATGTCTCTGAACTATCAGGACTCTGTTTTGTTTGTTTGTTTGTTTGTTTTAATATTCACTGGCCATCTTTTTTTTAATATGTTTTATTGATTTTTTTATAGAGAGGAAGTGAGAGGAATAGAGAGCTAGAAACATTGATGAGAGAGAAACATCGACCAGCTGCCTCCTGTACACCTCCCACTAGGGATGTGCCCACAACCAAGGTACATGTCCTTGACCGGAATCAACCTGGGACCTTTCAGTCCGCAGGCAAACGCTCTATCCACTGAGCCAAATTGGTTTCCGCAAGACTCTGTTTTTAACAGTAGTACAATAGGATTACCACACCTTACAATAAAAGTATTATTTAGTAACACTTTTTTTTAATAGTTGATTTGCAGCAAGCAAGTTTTGAACTTTCAACAAGTGCAGAGCAACGTGGAGGAGTCAGGGATGGGGCAAGCAGTCCCTATAGCCCTTTGGTTCTGAACAGTTGGGTATGAAGGTGAAAGCCTGCTGCTGAAGCGGAACGTGCACTGGGGTGCAGAGGGAGGTGCTTGTTCCCTGGATGCTGGGTTCTAAGCCTACCTCACCCCCTACCCAGTGACCTCAAGTAAGTCACTTGACCTACCAGTGCCTTTCTCTGCGTATGTGCGAGATGGGCTAATAGGCCGACCTCAAGAGGCTGTTTGGAGAAGCAATGGGATGATATAGGCAAACACTTAGATTAGCACATGAAGCATCATAGTTACTCAATAAACATTAGCTGTTATTGTGATATCTCAACAAGATCATGACCCATTACTAAGTCGAAAAGGCACTTCATAGGAGAAAGGTGGGTAGTTCTGGTTATTATGTCACTAATAATAATAATACATAATAATACTTATTATGGAGGATGATGATTATTTTGGTCGGGATTTATTTTTTTAATGTGCAAGTCAATTAAAATTAATTGACTTTAATTGTTAATTATAATTAATGTGCAAGTGTTTTTGCGCGCGCTCTCTCTCTCTCTTTCTCTCTCTCTGCTCATACCCACCTCCAAACTGAGTATGGAAGGACTCAATTCCAGCAGCATATGTTCAAGGTATTTCTTTCCTAAAAGACCTAAGGTATACAAGAGATCTGATTCCTAATTAATGTGGGATAGCAACAGAGCGATTACAATAATCTCCATGCTCAGGAAAACCATTCATCCTGGATTGCTTGGTTCATACCTGTTGGCCCCTTTTGCTCCCCTAAGTGTCCTAGTTGGGATGATAAATTATATGACCACCCTATCTATACCCAACTCAAGACATCAGCGTGGTTTAAAAAACATTTATCTCTTGCCTCCTCCTCTCCCCCCTCCCACCTCTCTGCCACCTCTGCCCCATTCCACCAACCACTCTAGCCCCACCCTTCTGTGCTTGCATCTCCACAGTCAGTTTAACTGCTGGAGGCCAGTGGATACACTGCAACTAGAGCTACGTCTGTTGCTGGGAATGGTTGACGCTACAGCAATGGTGTAACAAGGCCCGTCCATGCTCATATTGTTACCCTTGCCACTGTGGAAATAGTTCCTATCAAACAAGAGTGGGGGGTGGGTCCCTAATCTGAGCCCGTTTAGTTGCAAATTTTAAGAACTGCACATAGATTAAACAATGCTACTCCCTCCCTCCACCAATCAGAGTGCCTGACTTATTTATACTCTTTTTTGTGTTAAATACATTTTCCTCTTTGTATTTATTGAATCATTTAATACTTTTCCTCTTAAAGCAAGTCTTCTTTATTCCTGCAATGTGACTTTATCAGATTCTAAGGAAAATGTAAAAAAAAGGTGAAAAGGTCATGGCACTCAGTATGAGATTAAATCAGATTTGGATTATACAAATTTATGACAACAACAATAATTTGTAAAACAAAACAAAAACAAAAACAAAAAGAAACTGGATTTCTTGAGCCCAATCGGATCCTGATAAAATAAAAGTCACCGGAAAAAGCAACCAGATGCACCGCTTGTCAGTGATTTCATTTTGCAGACCTGCGGTACCTACTATGTGCATGGCTGTGTCTGGGGCAAGCCCTTCAGTTGAATTACAGCACAGTTCCTTCAAAAAATATTCAGTGGAGAGGCTATGACAGGGTTACAAATAACTCTACTATAAGGCAATGAGAGATATATGACCTAAGAGACGTCAGCCCTGTGCTGTGGGATTTATGGAACACCAATGAGGCTCCGAAGTTTGGAAATATTCCTAAATTCTGGAAAGTAGCATGGAGTTAGATAAGAGGCCCTCTCAAGTTGTTATTTATTTATTTTTGTACTGTGCCCCAGGCATGGGAAGTTCTCAGCCATGGTTGTTGATAATTATGACAGAGTAATCTTTTAGTGTCATATTTTAACTTTAGGGGTTTTAAATGAACCCCATACGCTTCTTCCATTTCTCACCGGACTATCCCTGTTGTTTTTCTACTGTCCGTCCCTCCATCTTGGTTTTTAGATTGTGTTTCCATCTCCCCTTTTCAACCCTCCTCTGCCTCCAGCTGGGCCTTTTGAATCTCCCTCTTCTGGTGCTTTCACTTCATCCTACAAACTGCTCAGGGCTCCCCAGTCTCCCCTTGGTCTCTTGCCTCATCACCTCCTTTCTTATTCCACTAAATTGCTTGAAAACTTATTAAACAATAAATGCTTGGATTGACCTCTTCACTTGTAAGGTATTGCTCAACCCATGGCAGCCCGAATTCTGGGCCTACAAACTGCGTGTGTGTGTGTGTGTGTGTGTGTGTGTGTGTGTCTGGGTGTGAGAGAGAGAGAGTGGGTGTTTAGTCACCAAAGATCTCCAGATCATCTAGGTAAGTGAGTTATTACAGTAATTAAGCACAGGGGTTATACAGTCAGCCCGCCAAGGGTTTGAATCCTGATATAAATTTGTTCAAGTTACCTAACTTCCTTGTGCCTCAGTTGAAATTGGGAGACTAAGAGTACCTCCTAGGTAGAGTATAGTCAGGATTAAATGAATTAGTGCGTACAAAAAATTTAGAACTGATTAGATTCTGTTTTTAATCATGATTACAAACTCCAATCCATGAATTCCCATTCTTATCTTATTTGACCTCCCTAAGAGATAGGATACAAGGAAAGACTATTTTTAAAATATACATATTTTACTGATTTTTTTTACAGAGAGGAAGGGAGAAGGATAGAGAGTTAGAAACATCAATGAGAGAAACATGGATCAGCTGCCTCCTGCACACCCTTTATTGGGGTTGTGCTCGCAACCAAGATACATACCCTTGACTGGAATCAAACCTGGGACCTTCAGTCCACAGGCCGATGCTCTATCCACTGAGCCACACCGATTAGGGCAAAGGGAAGATTATTACTTTCCTGAAAGTCTTTTGCCACAGTCCTCTAGGGTTTCACCTTTCTGAGTCTGACCTATCAGGCTCCTTTGTGGGATCTTTTTTCTTCTGTTTGTCCTTTAAACTAGGGTGTTTCCCTAGGTACTGATTAGCTCTCTGCTTTTCTCAGGTGTACTCTCTCTCTGGGGCGACCTCATCCAATCCTGCAGCCACATTCCTCTTGCCTGCCCCTCTGCTGAGCTCCAGGCCTGCACGTCTAGCTTTGGAGAAGTACATGAGCACCTAAAATCAAATAGACTCAACTCCAAATCCTTGCCATTCTCCTACAAACCTAGCTGCACGTCTTGCTGAAGGGATACACCTTGCACCGGAAATTGGTGCACCATGCTCGAGTCCCTCTTTCCAATCACCTTCCTGATACTGTTAGTGACGGAGGCCTCCTTAACATAGTTCTCATCCACCCCCTCTCCCCATGCTCACTACCACAGGCTTAATTCCGTTCATACTCTCACTGCATAAGGCTTATTATTTTCTTGCTGCCGCAAATTTTGACCCCTTTCCACTCATCCTTCACTAAGCTTCTCACATCTGGCCAGCAGCCCGAAGTCCCCTAGTGACTCCTCATAGCTCAGGAGGTGAAGTTCAAGTTTCTTGGCGTGAATGGCTCTTGTTTATCTCTGTGGTCTCCACTCACCCGGTCCCCAACAGGCCTTGTTTTTCCCTAACTGTGTCATCCTTCCGTGGTGCTTCCTCTTCCTCAGGCTTGACAAGCCTCTCGCCCTTTACATGTGTGCTTCCTACCCCTGAACACTCTCCTCCTGCTTTGCCTCCCTCTCCTCCTGACCCCTCAGAATCTAACTGCCACCTCTTGGGGAGCCTTTATGAAGTCACAGCACAATCACTTCATGCTCCTTTGTGTTCAAACATTACCCTGTGCATAGAGCTCTCTTGGAGTATGTATAACAATGTAATCTTTGACCCCCCCTGTGTGCCTCTCTTGTTTGTCTGCAAATCCCATGAGGGCAGCATTTGTATTTTGCCTAACTCTGCACTCCCTGCACCTATGGTAGCACATCTGGCACAGAGATGCCCAATAAACACTAAATGAAAGCTTGAACTAAGAGCATACATCACCTTTCAGCCTCACAAACGGGGAGATGGTTATTGTTCGTATAGTCTATCCACTCCTCCCATTTTACGGATAAAACACTTTCAGATGGTTACTGGGAAAGCAAGGACTATTTAAGTAGCAAACTTGGAAAGGATTATACCTTTGGCATAGTAATTTCATCTCTAGAAATCTCTCCTAAATAAATAATCAGAGGCAGGAACATTTTATTCACCAAGATGTTCATCACCAAGTAATGTATGCAGAAAAAAACCCCTGGAAAAATAGAGAAATAATTAAGCATTCAGAATTATGGTGCATTTAATTGGACATTATACTGTCACTATATGTTATGTTTTCCAAAGCATGTTTAATGGTTTGGGACAATGCTTATGTCTTGTTTAATAAAAAAGCTGGGTACAGAAAGAAGTTCAAGTGCAACTTTCCTTGGTCCTCCAGAATCCGGGTTCATCAAATACCAGCCACTCCACCACGCCCCCAAAGTTTGACCCCAACAAGATCAAACTTATAAACCTGAGGTGCACCTGTGGGGAAGTGGGTGCCACATCTGCCCTGGCCTCCAAGCTCGGGCCCCCTGGGCCTGTCTCCCAAAAAATTGGTGACGACATCGTCAAAGCAACCAGTGATTGGAAAGGTCTGAGGATTACAGTGAAACTGACTATTCAGAACAGACAGGCCCTGATTGAGGTAGTGCCTTCTGCCTCTGCCCTGATCATCAAAGCCCCCAAAGAACTGCCACGAGATAGGAAGAAGCAAAAAACAAAACAAAACAAATAAAAAAAACAATCAACCAAACAAAACTCTCCAAAAAACATTAAGCATAGTGGAAATACCACTTTTGATAAGATTGTCAGCATTGCCTGACAGATGCAGCACCGATCTCTAGCTAGAGAACTTCTCTGGAACCATTGAAAAGATCCTGGGGACCGCCCTGTCTGTGGCTGCAGTGTTGATGGCCGCCACCCTCATGATATCACAGATAACATCGGCCAGTTAAGAACTACAAAGGAAAATGTTTTGATTAAAGATTATTTGACAACCAAAATTAAATTAAATTAAAAAGCTGGGTAGAAAACTAGCAAATTATTATAGAATCCTAAATTATGTAAAGAAAAAAAAATCCTTAGAAAAAGGAAAAAGACTTGAAAGAAACATACCAAAATGAACGCTTCGGTAATTATATCTTGGGTAATTTTGTTTTGTTTTGTTTGTTATCACCTTTGGTATTTACTAAATTTTCTGCAATGATCATTTTATTTTTACAATCAGAAATATAAAAAAGAAATAGAGATTCGGGCTGTGTGAGACTATAATGAACATCTTTTGTTCTATTTGTGTATCGCTATCCCTCCTCCTTCTGGTGAGAGTACATCAATTTGGGGGCACACGTCACTCTCCATTAAGAATGGCCTCATGATGTGGACAAAGTAGACCCCAATCCTGACTCCAGGGGTGGGTCACTTGGCCAATCATCATGTTCTCTCTGGCTTTAATAACGGTTTCCAGATAGGCATGTAATTTAAGCCAAGTCAGTGTTTTTATAGGAAATGTTCACAAGGGGCGAAGAGCTTTGCTTACATTGGTACTAATCCTAGATAATAAAGGCTTAATATGCAAACTGACTGGTAGGCAAGGGGGCAGGGCCAGCTAGTGGGCAGCATCAAGCCAGCCAAGGCAGGTACCAGCAGGCAGAGGGAAGGGACTGTAATCAAGGGGCAGGGGCGACCGGTGGCAGTGGAAGGGTGATCAGGGGGCGGGGCTGGTCAGTGCCATCCCCCAATTGCCTCCCACAGAGGGCAGCCAGACTGCAGCTTAGGCCTGCTTCCCAAGGAGTGGGCCTAAGCCATCAGTTGGACATCCCCCGAGGGCTCCTGGACTGTAAGAGGGCACAGGCTGGGCGGAGGGACCCCCCTCTCACCGCACTGGGCCTCTAGTCTCTATATATAAAAGGCTAATATGTTAAGTGTCCCTCCCTTCATCCAACTGGTTTCTATGATGTGCACTGATCACCAGGGGGCAGACGCTCAATGCAGGAGCTCCTGAGCTGCAGTGACTGGGCAGCGGTGGGTCTCGGGTGATGCACCCTGAAACCAGAGAGGAGAAAGCCTGATTCCTCGCAGGGCCACATGATTTCACCCTCAGCTGTGGGTTATGATGTTGTTAGGGCACTGTCGGCCTGAATCTGATTTACTGCACATTTGTGTTTGCGTTCCACAACCTGTATTATAACAACTTTGCAGAGTGTCCTCTTGCACTCTGGGACCCCTCTGGGGATGTCGGGGAGCTGTTTTCGGCCTGATCTCTACAGGCCAGGCGGAGGGACCCCACCTGCTGGAGGGATCCCGCTCTTTCTGCAGATGCCTTTTGAGCACGGTGCCACCTCAGGTGCAGCTGGACCGGGAAGGACTGTGGGAGTTTGGCTCCAGAGCATGTCGAGCCTGTCTGGCCCAGTCCCACCCCACCAGCCACCTTCTAATTAATTTCCTTTTAATGTGCATGAATCCATGCACCAGGTTACTAGTGAGCTATAAGCCTAGAGCTGCTTAAGTTTATACAATACAGGAAAGTACAGAGATTGTTCTCCAACAATGCATGTGTACACACACACACAGATACACACACATGCACATGCACACAAACACCCATCTTTCAAGGTCTGATGACCTTGAGTTCCTGAATCTAGGGAAGTCTGGAGCACTGTAATTTCTGGACTTTCCAGTTATAAGAGCTGACACATTTTAGGTTTCTGGTTTGTTTGCTTAAGTTAGTTTTTAGATAGGTTTCTACAAGGTCCAATTAAGAGTTAATATAATTAGCCATGGCTGGTTTGGCTCAATGGATAGAACATTGACCTGTGGGCTGAAGGGTCCCAGTTGGATTCTGGTCAAGGACGCATCCCTGTATTTCAGGCTCCATTCCCAGTAGGGGGCATGGTGGGAGGCAGCCAATCAGTGATTCTCTCTCATCATTGACGTTTTTATCTCTCTCTCCCTCTCCCTTCCACTCTGAAATCAATAGAAAATATTTTTTTAAAAAGTTGTTTTAAAAAAAGAATAATACAATTATGAAAATAAAAAATAGAAGATATAATTCATGAAAGGGTCCAGGGCTATCACAAAACAGAATACAGAACTGGACCTACACACCCTACCAGAGATATAAAACATTTCCATCATTGCAAATGTTTCTGTTGGACATGATCTAAAATATTTCATTCCCTTAGCAGTTCACTCATAGATGCCTTCTTTTAGTACATAGTGGATAGTGGCAGGGAGTGTTATTAAAAATAGCTAATAACCCTAAAGCACAGGAGGTCCTCTCCTGGACTGGCATTAAACCTTTATGGATCTGAGATTTGGGGTATCTCAAGAAAGGGGTTGGAGTGAGGGGGCACTTAGATATTAGGGGAGTGGAGTGGCATTTTTCTAATAAGTACCCAAGGATTTTAATATTCTAACCGATATGGCGAACTTGGTGTGTATTGGCTGCACCTAAGTCCTGTCAGCAGATATTATTAGTTTATTGTTTGGGTAACTGTTGTGTTCCCCCCCCCTTCCCTCCCCCCTCCCCCCAGTGTGATCTTGTAGGGAGGAACGTTGTTTTAGAATTGTTGTAGGTCTTGTGCCTACCTAGGTGCTCAATAGATGTTTGTTGAATGGTGAATATGAAAGACAGTCTAGCATTGTTTAATTCCCTATTCTGTTATTTTTTTTTTTCCCTGATAGTTTCCTGTCTGGAATTAAATTGCAATATGGTCTCTTTTCACCCACTCTTCTGAAAAGACTTTTCATCCTTTCCAATATCAGTTGATTGAAGAAGAAAATTGTAAATTTTCTCTCTCAGGCATATTGTTGATATTTTAACTCATATAGTGATTTTTTTTCCTCACTACAAAATGGATTTTAGAAATAAATCAAGATCCCAGAAACTTGTGATTGCTTTGAATGGTAGCTTTTATCTCTGCCATCCTAAGCGATATGGTCCAATGGCCCAGAACACAAACAGAGAACTTTGAATTTCAGTTCTCCCACAGTGGTATGACTTGGACCATTTGCTAGGACATTGGGGTGTGGGTTCCCACATTTGACTGTAAAGACTGTGGTAGGGCCCACATCTATTAACAATGGTACTTTCAATGCCTAGTACCTCCTTGTTCACAGTAGAAACTGAAATATGTATTAAATAAATTTCTATAGAAGCAATTATACATATTGACCAAGTAGAGAGAATTTTTAAGTGATTAGCTTTAAAAATTATTTCTCTTAAACAGTTTAGGTCCTATGAACATCAATCAGGAGAGCTTTCAATAATAAAGTAGGGGGGGTCTGGTTAGTAATAATTTTTGGATGCTACTTTAGAGAAGAATTTAGGTGTATTGAAATTATTCAATTGCTTTTTCAGATGGCACCTCCCATTTATTTTCCATTCGTAAGCTCTCTGGAGCTTGTTTATTATTACTTTCATTGGGAAAGCTCATGAGACCTGAAGTCAGTCTTAAAATGCCTTGGTTTCCCCTCTATCAGCCGTGGGACTAAAATAATAAATGCAACTGCTCTACCTCATAAAGCTGTTACAAGCATGAACTATTATTCGGCTAAGAAGGAACTAGAAAACACTATACAGATACTCTTGTCACCTTGGGTAAAACACTTTCTAGGCAGTGGAACCTGGCTCAAGAGAATCATTTTACTATAATTTTGCTCTTGGTACAATTTAGGGCAGCTGAGAGGGACCCTAAGATCCCCACCCCTCTAACAGTCACAGTCAAATAGAGGCAAAGAAACTGTTCCAGGAAGGAGAGAAGAGAGAATACAGAAGACAGAAGAGAGTGGAAGAGAGAGAGAGAGAGAGTGAGAGAGAGAGAGAGACTTTAGGGCAAAAAGGTTTAAAAACTCAGGCTCCCAGAACAAACTTCACAAGGCACGCCCCCCCCCCCCCCAAAAAAAAAAAAAAAAAAAGCCCTAAAGCCAGTCCCAAAAAAGGCTCAGCTGGAGCTTGTGGGGCGGAGGCCACTCAGACCAATAGAAACCAACTGTGCTCGTACTGGTGAAGGAGCAGGTGGAGAACTTGAGCCTAAAGAATCACAGCCGCTCAGGCTCAGCCTGGCATCGCGGTGCCAGGTGTCCCTCTGGTTCCCCTTCGGCTAACAGGAATGGAGGAGACTCTCGAGGAGGCCCAATTCCACCCCCTTCCCCGATCCAATCCGGACCCTGCACCACTTTGGCCGCCCGTAGCAGACAACCTTCTCCCTGGGGAGGACGCTCGAGGGCCGGGCGGCCGACCCTTATTGTCTGGGGAGCACCTGCCAGGGGGCGGGCCCGTGTCCCCATAGGAGCTGGGTGCCCAGCTCCACAAAGCACCCCGTGGCCGGGGAACCGCCCGAGCGCAGCACAGGGGAGGAGAGGTGCAGAGAAGGGGCTCAGGGTCCGGAGCGGGAAGCACATGCCGGCGCGCCCTCCTCCTCCTCGTGGCCTCAGTCCCCCTTCTTCCCGCCCCCCCCCCCTCCCCCAATGTTTAAACGGGGCGAGAGAGCCGGGGCCAGCAGCGGACCGGCGGGAGGAGATCTGGGCGCGGGGGGAGGGCCGGGCAGGGCGGCGAGGAGGGGCGCGGGGAGGGGCGGGGCCGCGCAGGGGGAGGGCTCGGGGAGGAGGGGCCGCGCTCGGCGCTCGCGGCTCCGGGGGCTCGGCTTTGCCGCGCTCGGTGCACTCGGGCGCGAGCCGGACCCCGGAACGGAGCTCCGGTCCCCGCGCAGCCACCGCCGCGATGAGAGGCGCTCGCGGCGCCCGGGCTTTCCTCGGCGGCGTCCTGCTCCTCCTGCTCGGCCTCCAGACAGGTGGGCGAGCGCGGCGGCCCCGGGCCGCGCCCCCTCCGCCGCTGCCTGCGCCCCGGAGAGCTAGCTCCCCACTCGCCGGGGGTGTTTCGGGGAGAGGTGGCGGCTACCGGCTCCTCGTGCCCGTGCGTTACCGCCTCCTGCAAGGTTCCAGGCGCCCCTGGAACTCTCCCGCGCCCAGCCTCGCTCACCTGCGCGCGGAGCCGCCGCCGGCCCCGGGGTGGGGGTGCTCAGCTGGGGTCTCCCCGGAATGAGGGCGGCGAGGGGGGCGCTTAGGCGCGCGCGGGGTGCAGGCTGCGGGCGCAGGTTGCGCCCTAGTTCGGGGCTGCTTTGGTGCCACGGGCGCGCGGGGGGCGCAGCGGCGGGCGGTCGGGTAGTCGAGGGTTCGCATCCCGCGTCCTCTCCGCCTTGCGAGGAGCGGCGGCCGCTTCCTTTTGTTAAAAGTTGAGCGCGAGCGGCCGACCCGCGGGGGGACCGGCCCGCAGGTTCCCGGCCGCGCCGAGGGCAAAGTTGGAGAGCCCCCCCTTTTCTCTGGCTCGGTGGCTGCCCGCCGCTTTCTGACCGCGGGCGTTCTTTGTGCCCCGGAGCCGGGGACACCCGATCCGCTGCCGCCTCTGCCGGCTGCGTGGTCCGGGGACACGAGGCGGAGACCGCGGGGTCCCCTCCCGGGACACCCCGATTAGGCTTTGGCGCGGGGGGCGCGCGCGCGGCGGGGAGCGCTGGGGCCGGACCCCGCGAGCCTGGAGGTGGTGGCTCCCGGCAAGGACAACTTGGGCGGCGCGTGCAGGAAGCAGCCGCTAGGTTGCAGACTTTGTGCTTTTGGAAATCCCATGCCGGGAGGGAGGCTGCGGAGGTGCGGCTTCTCGCTCGCCACGCGCCTCGCTCGGAGCGCCGGCCGGGCAGGCAGGGCCCCAGCGCGGGGACACGGAGGTCCCGGACCCTGGCTGCCTCCGGGCCCGGCCAGGGTGCCCGGCCCGGCTGGCGGGGGCTCCGCAAGCCCCTCGAATGGGTGTCTGCGACCTGTAATTGTAGGTCCGTTTTGTTTGGGAATCTTGAGATTTGCAGCACCCCCTCCCACGTGATATCTGTACTTAAGAGAGGTCGGAGGGTGGGGATGGGAGGTTGGAGTGGAACTTTTCCAGCAAATCTTGGATTTTTAAAGCTGTGGTGGAAATCCGGTTAGATACGCTTGGGAACTCGGGTGTTCAGGTGGAGGGGGAGGATTCGCAGGCTCCTGGAAGCCCTCAAGCAGATTCCTGCCCCTTCTCCCCCCTTTTCCTGGGAGTCGCTGGTGCGAGAGTCAGTGCAGGTCGCCGCCACCCATGAAGACTCGCTCTCTCCCAGGTCACTTTAGTTATTATTGTTATTGTTATTATTATTATTATTTAGCGGGAAGGCTACTCCGATGATGTAAGGGTAGAAAGTGAGTCTGAGCTGGAAGTCAGGGGCTCCGAAGGAAGCGTCGCTGTGAACTATTGTTGTGGGACCGCCTGGACTGCTGCTGCTGGGTTTTCCCATGAAGTCTCAAGATGCAGCCTCCTGCTTCCCGACCTGGCGAGGCATTGTGAGGGCTTTCCTGTGGGGGAAGAGCTTGCCTCGCGTCTGGACCCTTGTGAGGTGGGAGGGATCCGGAGCCCGAATTCAGATTCCTGAGGCATTGGATCGCCTAAGCTTCCAATGACACGTTTGGTCCGGACATCGTTGTGTCTTGGCGCTTTACATTTCAGTTAAGATAGGTGAATGGAACCTCCAGGACAGGGCACTAGAAAGACAAACCACACAGAATAGTTCCCTTTTAAAAAACGAAGTGAATTAATTGCTTCCTTCTTCCCCATAATTAGCCTGCTCCATCCAGTAGATGTTGGCAAGGGGAATTTTAAGGTCTGGCTTTAGGGAAGGAGGCGGGGGTGTGGGGTGTAGCGACAAAGCCTTCTGCTGCCCTCTGGTTTTGCTTTTCTCAACGAGGTATTGGCGGTGTGCCCTTGGCAGGTTGCTTCGATTCTGGGGAGTCCTCAAGAGGACAGGGAGGCAGCTGCATCCGGAAGGGTCCTTTGGGTCTGGAATTCTCCTCTTCCCGTATCCTTGGTGTGGACTCGACACCTTGTCTGACCTCTTTCCCTGATTCCTTTCTGCCTCCTTGAAATTCCTCTGCCCCTGCTGGCCACAGGGACCGTTTGGTGGTACCTTCCTAGTGCAGGGACACGTGGCTTGTGCTGCCCTCTCCTCAGTCCACGTGTGCCCATCTACAGTTTTGCTCTGAGGGCTAGGAGGTGCCACCCTCTCTCCTCTGAGTATTCACAGCCCCGGTGCCCAGCAGGATGGACCTGCACGGAGTATGAATCATGCTTTCCCCTCCCTCCGCTCCTGCAGGTGTGAGGCCATATAGATCATCCCAGCAGCTGCACGCATTCTGGATGATTATCCTGTCGGAAGGAATACGATGGCCTGATAAAGGGATCCAAATAAGTCATCTATCCCCACTCCGGTCTTTCCCAGTCACCCACACGTTTATTCTTACGGTTTTATAAACCACGTAGACCCTGTCATTAGTACGCATTTTCTGTGGTGCCTGAAATTCACAGTAGGCGTTCGGTACATCGTTGTTGACCTTCATTTGGAAGCGGTGTGCCCAGCTCTGGGCTGGGGCCTTGACCTGACATCTCCAGTCCCCTCAAGCCCCAGTCATGGTAGACATCATCCCTACCGTTTTACAGCTGGAGGAACTGGCTGGGGGATATGTCAGTTCCCCAGATAGTCAGCAGCGAGGCCTGAGGTTAGTCCCCTCAGAAAGGGAGATAAGCTGTCACTAACAATGGTATCTCTGTTGAACAATTTTCCACCCCCCCACCCCATTCCAAAAAACAAAAAAAAACGGTCTTGGCGTTCTAAACTTGGGGCACACTTGTGAGAGAGAGAAAACCCTCCGTCATGGGTCGTCACACTGTCCATGTACCCTGGGTGAGCAGGATGCGCTCTAAGGGCAGGGCTGCCGCTCACAGCTCTGATTCTCTCACACGCTCTGTGGGGGAGCGTGCCAAGTGTTTTGTGGCTTCCCTCGGAGCATGTTTATGCACAGATGTTGTTGTGGTGATGGCTTTTGCTGCTGTTGTTGACAGCCCCTAGACCTTGCTCATAGGATTTTGACTCATTTCCTTAAGCCTTCCCCCAGCTGATTAAAGAAGGGCAGCAGGAAATGAGCGGCAGGCAGTGTCCTCAGTGGAGTACTGGAAGCCGGACCCGCAGTATGGGGATTCTGAGGCTGTGAATTTTCTCCAGGGTGAATTTAGTTTTAACCATCGACAGGTTAGGACATGGAAGGGCTTTATTTTTGTTGTGTTCATGTGTGGTGACGTTTACAGAAAGGGATTGAAAGGTATTTGAAGGAATCTTATGAAAGGAAAATTTCCTATGCAATTTCTGTAATTTGGATTTCTTTATACTTTTTTTCCCATGGCTGCAAATCCAGAGTGGGGATTACCACAGGTACAAGTTTGTAGGGATAAATCATTGTTGAAAGAAGAGGGCACTTGTGAGTAAGCCTGTCTTAGCACCTCTGATTTCTGATACTTTGGACATGAGACAACCCATCTTCTGACTTTAGACTCTTAATAAATAAAGAGAAGTTGTAAGCTGATAGCCCAAGGACATGTTTTGTTTGGCCCACATGATACTTTTTAAGAAAACATTGAGGCAATATTTTAAAAAAATACAGAGAATTTATATCCAAATCTCTTGAAGAATTGGAAAACCGCCCCTTTAGATAAGACCTGGCACTAAATGCTTGCGATGCTTGCTCTAGCCAGTGGTCTGCAAACCGCGGCTCGAGAGCCACATGCGGCTCCACGGCCCCTTGAGTGTGGCTCTTCCACAAAACACCATGGCCTGGGCAAGTCTACTTTGAAGAAGTGGCGTTGGAAGAAGTTTAAGTTTAAAAAATTTGGCTCTCAGAAGAAATTTCAATCATGGTACTGTTGATATTTGGCTCTGTGGACTAATGAGTTTGCAGACCTCTGCTCTAGGCAATACTGCTCTCTACTGCCAGTCCGTAGGCATTAAGGCATTTAGCTGGGGCCCTGGTGAGCCCAGGGGGGACTACCCAGCTACCTCATAGAAGGAGTACATGGCCCACGGAGTGAAACAACCTTGAATTAGTCTGCTGGCTCTGCAGCTGACAGTTTTGTAGCTTTAGAACAAGTTGCTTAACCTGCTGAACTTCACTTTTTCATCCTAGTTTTTTTTTTTTTTTCTTTTTTTTTTTCTGTGTGACTTTGGGAAAGTTAATTAACTTCTCTGTGCCAGAAATGTGTTGCTACATATGAAGTTTTTAGAATGGCGTTGCCTGGCAGGCTCATAGTTCAACCTTAATATGTGTCAGCCAAAATTTATCTGTAAAAGAGGAATTATTATCATCCCTCAGATGGGAATAATGTCTTCATTTAAATGATTGCCATAAAGATTAGAAAGAGATTCTTGTAAAGATGCTTGGTGCAAGGTCTGGGACAGGATGGGCACCTAACACATGTGTACACTCCGCTGGTGTGTGGAATTTGCTTCTCTCTATAACCCTCATACGCAGGTACCAATAAGTACTAACTTGACAGCTTATGAAACGGAACAAACTTTAATTTTTGTCTCGATTTTATACAGCTTTTGACATAAAGTTGGGAAGCACTAGGTTTAGAGATTGAACAGGTCTCGGGGTGGGGGAACCAGAAGATTTCTCCAATGAAAACATTTATACCTGGAAATCTTTCCATTCGTCTTATGCTTACATTTTGGTTGTGAGACACTTTTGTTAAGTTTCTTCCATGGCATGCCTTCCTGTCAGCTCGATTTTCAACAGGTTTTCAAATTTCAAAGTTTAAGTTGACTTGCTATGTAGGGCCAGTGGCATTAGAGTTAACAGCGTGGCCTCTGAAATTGACAGCTCGGGGTTCTAGTCAGCTCCACACAGGTGTGTGATCTGTGAAATGGGCACGGTGGCATAGGGCTGCTGAAAGGAGTAAATGAGTTATGCACATACAGTGTCCCTCATGGGACATTTAAAAAATGGAAATGGTTTTAAACCAGATTAACTAGAAGTATGTTTTGATATTAAAATGAAGTATATATATTTAATGTCTAGTTTGGTGGGGTTTTTTTGTGTGTGTGTGTGTGTGTGTGTGTTTTTTTTAAGCCGATAGTAGTGGTAATGCATACTTCTCTTCCTTGCTTTTTAGTTAACCTTATTTGACCTGCTTTCCATTAAAGAGGTTACAGATTACTAGATAAGAGTTTAGGAGGGAGAAGGCCTGTAAATGGCCATTTTCTCAAGGTGAGTAAGTAAGTGTAGCTTTCCTGGGTCCCCTGAGCCCTATTACCTTGAACGCTCCTTGAGGTCAGCTATTCTGGGACTGCCTTCCCTGGGAGCAAGGGGCCTCGCTGAACTTGTCTGTTGCTCCAGGCTGGACACGGAATGGGGCTCCGTAAATATTGGTTTAGCATCCCTCCACTTCTCCAGCACTTGCAAAGCACTTTGCACGCCATAAATGCTCAGTAAACATTTCGGATTCAGTTGAACAAAGATTTATCAGTCTCTCTGCCTTGGTTCTTGCAGGGATGCCAGGCATTGATTGGCAAGGGATGGGAGAGGGACAGTCTAAGAACACAGTCATGGATTCAAAGTAGTCTTGGTGTCTTAAGAAGTGGAAGGAAGGGGGAGGCAGGGGGAGATGGGGGAGGTGAGCCAAGGCAGGGAGAAGGACTCCTGCAATAATGTCAACATTTTAATGAAAAAATAAAAAAGTACAAACAAACAAGTGCAAAGTGCTTGGGCAAGATTTAAGAGGAGAGGTGTTTCTGTCTGGGTGGGTGGTAGAAATCAGGGATCGGTAAAAGTGTCCGTGTGGGAGATAACATTTGAGATTAGTTTCTAAACCTTAAAAGAGAGCAGGTAGAGTGTCTGTAGTTGAGGCTTCAATTGGAAAAAGCTACAGAAATAGAGAGCAAAACATTAAAATCTTTTTTAAAAAAATATATTTTTTATTGATTTTTTTACATAGAGGAAGTGAGAGGGATTGAGAGCTAGAACATCCACGATAGAGAAACATCGACCAGCTGCCTCATGCACATCTGGAGATGTGCTCATAACCAATGTACATGCCCTTGACCGGAATCGAACCTGGGACCCTTCAGTCCGCAGACCGACGCTCTACCACTGAGCCAAACCTCTTTTTGAGGCTTCCCCAGTCTTTCTCTTGGTGTGATGGTTGGGGTAGGAGTGGGAGGGCTAGAGGCTGGAAAGGTAGACTCTTGATTCAGCCTCAGGGGACATTTCGTGTTGAGTTTGGTCCAGATTCTAAAACAAACTTCGAAGTCCAGGCCAGGGCGGAGGTGACTCAGTAGTGGTCCTCGGCCTGTGTATTTAAGTCCAGGGCTGCTCGGCCTCTCCACAAATGTCCCGAAAACTTGGACACCCCAGTGGGCGGCTAAGACTAAGGAAGAGATGTGTGTTTGAATTTTAGTAAAATACACCTAATATAAAATTGACCATCTTAATCATCTCGAGGCGAACTGCTCAGGAGTGTTCAGTACATTCACATTGTTGTGCAACCCATCTCTGGGACAGTTCAGCCTGCAAAACTGAAACTCTGTACCCATTGCTTCCTGTTCTCTCCCGCCCCCAGCCCCCGGCCACCATCATCCTACTTTCTGTCTATGAATTTGAATGTTCTAGGAACCTCATGTAAATGGAATCATCCAGTGCAGGCAGTCCTTGAGTTATGTCGGACTTGACACAGGTCATTTTGTGGTTACGTCTCCATCTCCCATTTATTTATATATATATATATATATATATATATTTTTTTTTTTTTAATTTAATTTTATTTTTTTCCCTGTCATTTCAACGTATGCACATATGTGCTTTATGTTTTTTATTATTTATTTACCACAAGTAAAGGCCAGGAATTGTTATCTTTCTTTTAAATTTTTTTGACTGTTTCACTTCATTGCTGCTGTGAATGTGCTCCATCTGAGTGGTGTAGGTGCTTATGTAGGTGGGTTCCGACTTACAGTGAACATCTTGTTACGTTGGGCCGAAGGGATGGATCTCCGACATAACCCAAGGACCTGCTGAATTTGTCTTGGTGACTGGCTTATTGCACTTAGCACAGTGGTTTCCAGTTGGTATACTGCAGAAGCACAGTGATGTGCCACAAGTATTTTTAAAATATGCAACGCCAAAACCGGTTTCGCTCAGTGGATAGACCTGCGAACTGAAAGGTCCCGGGTTCGATTTTGCTCAAGGGCATGTACCTTGGTCATGGGCACATTGCCAGTAGGGGGTGTGCAAGAGGCAGCTGACTGATGATTCCCATTGATGTTTCTAACTCTCTGTCCCTCTCTCTTTCTCTCTGTAAAACTCAATAAAATATATTTAAAAAATATGCAATACCTACTAGGCAGAGGCACTGACCTCTTCTTCCTTAGGTTGTCAAATAAAACAATGACAGTATCTCACACAACAAAAGCCATCTGGTGTGAATAAATAAAACGATACCCCTTTTTTATTTTCAGATTGGAAAAAAAAAAAAAGGTTGTTTTGGTGTGCCACAGAATTTTAGTAATTAGTTTGTGTACCACGAGATGGAAAAAGTTGAAAATCGCTGCCTTAGTCTAATGTCCACATGGTTCATCCATGTTGCAGCCTGCGATATGTAGGTGTTTGTGCATGTAGATACTACCACATTTTATCCATTCCTCCATCGAGGGACACCTGGCTACTTCCCTCTTTTGGCGAAAATAAACAATGCTGCTGTGAACAGGAACGGACCAATAACCTAAGCGAGAGCTTCTTTTCTGAGGCCCCTCTGAGGGGCCGAGGCAATGAGTTGGTGGGGAACTGGGGTGACCAGACTCTAGATGAAGAAGTGAGGGAGGGCCTGGGTGTTAGGGTGCGGGCCCTGGAAAGGAGAGACGGCACATAAGGGATGGGAGAGAGAGAGAAAGGTGACAGACTTATTAATTCAGTTGGCATATTACAGGCTCCTGGGATGTGTCAGGCACTAAAGAGATCAAGGGAAAGGGAACAGAGTTATTGCAGGTGTGGATAACTGGGAGAACTGGTGGTGAGGTGGGATTAACGGAAAAAAACCAACCAACAAACCAACAGAACTCTGCTGTGTTTTCTCATTGGTCATTCACAGGCTGCATGGACTGGAAACTCAGTTCTACAAGTGGTAGACACACGTGAAATTCTTTTTAAAAAAATATATATTTTATTGATTTTTTACAGAGAGAAGAGAGTGGGATAGAGAGCTAGAAACATCGATGAGAGAGAATCATCGGTCAGCTGCCTCTTGCATACCCCTTACTGGGGATGTGCCCGCAACCAAGGTACATACCCTTGCCTGGAATCGAACCTGGGACCTTTCAGTCCACATGCCAGTGCTCTATCCACTAAGCCAAACCGGTTTCGGCTTACACGTGAAATTCTTCCTAGAGTCAGGTCTGTGTAAAAAATAAAAGCTGAATCCCAAAGGTCATGGAACATGGCTCTATGGTAGGATTTAGGGATTATAAAGAATTGTATATTGAAAAAGAAAAGAAAAAGAACAAAAGAATTGTGTGTTGTGCATCAGTGATATTATATAATAAAAAGTGGATTTCCATGAGAAGAATACATAGCAGGAAGATACAACCCTGCTTGTCTTCTCTGCATTAGGCCATGTAAAAAGGATGTGTATAGGTTTCGTCAGGTAATAAAATGGACATTCTGGACACAGAACAGGGCATAGAGTTAATTAAAGCTTTGGGAAATGGCTCCTTTGAAGGCAACTTGAAGAAATTGGATTTATTAAGCCTGGAGTAGATAAGGTGAAGGAAGGTTTAGTGAGTGACAGTCTTCAAATATTTGTAGTAGGTGAGTGAAGAATGGGACAAAATGAGAGTCAACGGCCCCAGAAGACAATTGAGATTTTTTTTTTTAAGGAAAGTTCTTTGATTGGAAGGGTTGGGAAAGACTGCATTGCATCGTAGGGTCTTCTCTGCAGGTACGAGGAAAGCCGAATCATTTTCATGTTGAGATGGTTAGGTCCTGCCCACCTCAGGTAGATTGATGACCCTTAAAGAGCCTGTCTGAAATTATTTTTAAATATATATATATATATATATATATATATATATATATATATATTATTTATTATTGATTTTTTACAGAGAGGAAGAGAGAGGGATAGAGAGTTAGAAACATCGATAAAAGAGAATCACCGATCAGCTGCCTCTTGCACACCTCCTACTGGGGATGTGCCCGCAACCAAGGTACATGCCCTTGACCGGAATCGAACCTGGGACCCTTCAGTCCGCAGGCCTACACTCTATCCACTGAGCCAAACCGGTTTTGGCATCGGCTGAAATCATTTTAAATAAAACAGCCAGCTCTTCTTCTTTTGTCACTGCTTTGGCTGTGGGGTAGAGTGCTTCTCATAAATTCTGGGTAGACTCGAACATGATTCACTTATCTTACTCTCTTCACAATTTTTGGCCATATTGAAAATAGCCAATAAAGAACCCACAACCTGAAAATGGATTATTGATCTTTTGGGTGTGTGTTGGGGGGAGTAGAAGGAGGGTGTCTAACCACAGAATGAACCGTGCAGTGTGATAGCTTAAGCCGAGTGCCAAAATAAGGGAAAAAAAGTAGCAAGTTTGAGGTCTGGAGAAATCCATCATCTGCTGTAATTAGCCTTTAACCTAAAACTGATGTGTGTTCTGTGATCGCCTAATTCTTGATCATTTTGAATTAGAGGCCAAATGTGGCGGCCGAGATGCCTGTAAGCAAGAGTCCTTCCCGCTCGATCACTCAGGAATGGGTTCTTCACTGTGTAGCTTACCCACCATCCAACTCTCCTTTCCCCTTACCCTCTTTCCCTTTGGTCATGTCATGGTCATGGCTCAGTGACACATATGAGATCAGCCAGCGGGCGGTCCAGGAGGGGGAAGGTGGTAGGAACAAAAGGCAATGCAATAGCTTTGGTTGTGTACATCATTTTGCCTGTTCTGGTGAAATGTACAATATGATGAAGTCTGAGACGTGATCTCCACCTTTTCTGGAGCTGCGGGACTGTGGGAAGATAAGTGGTGGGGAGATGCTCAGGTAGTGAGATTTGTAATCAGATGTAAGTGATAGTCCAGGTGGGGAAGCTAGTAGGGGACACTCATTTTCAGAGGCTGGGAGGGATGGGCCTCGCTTCTGGAGCTGAATGGCCAATGCAAAGGAAAACTTGGGCCCTGGGTTCGTTTTGAGCGGGCAGGAGTCGGTCAAGGCAGCAACAGCACAGGCAAAGGGCCACCGTCCATCAGAAGACTCCTGTGGAAAGAATCCCTGTGGAGGCTAGCGGAGCATGAGATGGGATGATTTCAGGGAACTCATGTTTATATATTCTTCAATAATTGTATTTCCGACAGTGCCCCATATGTGATGCGATGTGTGGTAGTGTAATGTGGTCAACTAGTAACGTAGAAATAACTTTAAAAGATCACACGTTTGCATGTTTTACCTACATTATGTGCACAATTCAAATCCAGAGCGGTTCGAGAATATGTACTTTGTGTTACTTTTAAGTTTAGGGCTAATTACAGTGCCCACCCTGCCTACTCCTTCACCCTCAGATGAAATAACAGCTTTTGTAGATTCAACATCTGATAGATGATCTTTAACTCTACTTATTAACAGATTTCAAATATTTAGTTAAATGATAAGTGGGGTATGTAGCAGTCTGCATAAATTCATTTGCTAATCACAAACAAACAAAAAGAACAAGACAAACCAAAACCAAGCCAGCATCAAGCAAAACCCCCAACCCCTGATAAAGGCCCTGTGTCGTTTAGGACATATTTAGTTCCCAGGCTTGCATTAGGAAGTAATTAGGGACCCTGGTTACTGCTCACTGCAAAGAGGCTGTTTGCGGGAGGCACGAGCCTTCCATGTCAAGAAAAGGTGTGAGTGATGACACTTGCCAAGGAAAGCCTTGCTCTTGATCATGGGGGGGAAAATAATAAGGAAATGAACAGACTCCTTTTCTTGTATCTTTTAAGTTCTCAGTGAGGTGAGCCAGGTTATGTCAGAGGGTGTTAAAACTTCAGAACAAGCCAGGGCTGCCAGTAATTCACATATAATGGCCTTTGTAGAGCCTTAAGCAGAGAAGTTACTTAGCAGAGGTAGAACAATGGAGGTGCCAACACAAAGAACTTTGGAAATGACTTGGTGTCTCTTTATTGGGAGGAAGTATTTATAGATAAAGATCTAAGGTAGATTTAGCTTCTGGGGAAAACTGGTGGATTTTAAAATTGGGATAGGTGGGTGGTGGCATTGTTTATTATTTGGCTAGTTTTTTTTTAATAGTTTTATTAGTTTCAGAGAGGGAGGGAAAGAGAGAGAGACAGAAACATCAGTGATGAGAGAGAATCATCGATGGGCTGCCTCCTGCAGGCCCCCTACTGGGAAATGGGTCCTTTGAAGACAACTTGAAGAAATTGGATTTATTAAGCCTGGAGTAGATAAGGTGAAGGAAGGTTTAGTGAGTGACAGTCAATTCAAATCCAGAATATGTACTTTGTGTTACTTTTAAGTTTAGGGCTAATTACAGTGCCCACCCTGCCTACTCCTTCACCCTCAGATGAAATAACAGCTTTTGTAGATTCAACATCTGATAGATGATCTTTGACTCTACTTATTAACAGATTTCAAATATTTATGTGACCCAGGCATGTGCCCTTGACCGGAATCGAACCGAGGACCCTTCAGTCCAAAGGCCGATGCTCTATCCACTGAGCCAAACCGGCTAGGGCTAGTGAGTGTTTTTAAGAAAACAAGGCTTATTGTTTTTAAAAAGTTGAGGAGTAAAGACTATGGGTATTTTTAGAGTGATAATTTTTAGTTTGTAAAATGTTTTAGATGTGTTTCCATTGTAATTTTCGCAAGGTAGATTTCTCTCCTTTTTTAAAAAAATGGCGATGTTGAAAATCGACCTTGGGAAGATTTTCATTTTAAGAAATGGCCTGGTAAAGCCACATGGGTCTGTCTTTAGGCTTTTCTGTGGTTAAATTAAAACAGGATTCTTAATCCAAAATATGTCTTTACAATAGCCACTTAAAAATGGCTAATTGGGATATTTAAATGTTTTTCTACTTATTTTAATGTAGTCGGTATATTTACTGCGGGGAAATAGAGACATTTTTTAGCTTGACTAAAATGCACGAGCTTCATAAAAAAGAACCCCCCCCCCTCCTCCTGCTTTTTAAAATAAACTAGCATATGTAGAAGGGCTTATGCATTTTTTTAGTAGATCGGAATGCATTCCAGCATTTTGAAGGGACATTATTTAGAACGATCACCTCAGTTTCAGAACAACTGCCTTCTACAGAGAGGCTGGCCCAGGGAATGGACCGGTGGATGGAGACATGGATGGGATGGGGACCTGTGCCTGCCATCAGGTGAGGCAGGCCCCTTCCCTGCCCCCCTCGGCTTCTCTGTGTCCTTAGCAGAGACCTGGAGCAGCAGCGCTGGCCCTGCATCTGTGGTGCCTAAGATTTACAGCTTCCCTCTGTGGTCCCTCCTGTCTCTTTCACCGGGTGACCCAAAACCAGGAACTCATAGATGTGTTCACAAATACGTATTGACGCATCGAGCACACCAGGCAAACATCCTTGTCCTCTTGGGGCTTATGGTTTTAGTGCAGTGGTCGGCAAACTCATTAGTCCACAGAGCCAAATATCAACAGCACGACGACTGAAATTTCTTTTGAGAGCCACATTTTTTTAAACTTCTTCTAACGCCACTTCTTCAAAATAGACTCGCGCAGGCCGTGGTCTTTTGTGGAAGAGCCACACTCAAGGCGCCAAAGAAAACTGCAGGTGGCTCGCGAGCCGCAGTTTGCCGACCACGGGTTTAGTGAATTCCCTTCCTTTCATGGGCCCAGGCCCACAAAGAGCCCAGGAAAGGGGGAGGGGAAGGTCTAGGGTCTCATAGAAAGCAGCTTAATTTAGCTTTTTCTCAGTTCTTTATTACGGTTAGTTAAGGGAGGGGCGGAGAAAGGTTTTCTCAGGGTCAGGAGGAACCGGGTTCAAGATGGGAAAGAAGGACCAGAGAAGGCAAACCGGGAGCCACAGGGACGGGAGAGGGACGGGACAGGGACGGGACAGGAGCTCGGGTTAGGAGCTTTTTGAGGTGTAAGTCCTCTCTGCCAGGCGTCCTGCCCTCGGAAAGGCTGAGCATCCTCCCTCTGCTCAGCTGTCGCCTGCTCCAGCCTTGGCAGCTCCCTGAGGAGGTGTTCTGACGGAGGGTTCCCAGAGGGGGTTGCACAGACAGGTGTCTTCGCTTTCAGGACTTCACGGAGCCCTGAATGTAACCTGCCCACGTGGTTTGTTTGGAACCATTTCCCTCAGAAAATACCAGAATGCCTTTTCACAGCTGAGAGAGAGATGCGTCAGGGGCCCAGGCTTGCATGCATGCATGCTCTTCAGTATGTCTCCAGGGCCGGAGGTCCGTCTGCACCTCCTTTTTAGTGGTTTCATCTTCGTCTTGTTAATATCTGACCATCTTTGGTTTCTAACCCGTAGCACTCTGTGTCTGGCAGAGTGACATTTAGCCACCGCCAGTCATACTGTGCGTCACGGGTCACCTCTCCTGTCACACGATGCTGGGCTGGCCCGGGTGAGGGGACATCAGGTTGCCATCATCTGACTCATCTGGCTTTTTACGTTTTAGCCTTAGGGTGGCCTTTGTGGGGCCCATGAATGATAGATAAGCTCTTCCGGTTTCAAATCGAGACTCCCCAAATAACAGTTGACACTTGAATTACTCAGGACTGGAACGGTCCTTCTCTGCCAGTTGTTGGGGGGCATGCAGTTAGGACTCGGTTCTGCTAGGAAGGAACCGAGGTGAAGAAGCATCCAGGGACAGGAAGTGGTGGCCTCTTGCGTGAAGGGCAGCTCTGGGTGAGGGCGTTAAGGAGGGTTCCTCAGCTGCCAGGGCTGATGTCAGGGACAGACTTTGATGAAGCTACCAGCTTTGGTTATTATACAAGGAGGGGTGCTTAAGAAAGCACATCTGATGCTGGAAAGTACTTGCTCTAAGCTTGGAGAAAGGCTCTAGGGTTTCTAAGCCAGAGATTTTTTTTTTTTTTAATCTAGTGTAATCATTGATAGCCATTCGTTAGCACCTATTGCTTTGGGTGAGACTTTTCGGGGCCTAATTCTAAATAGGCTTTGTTTAAGTTTGCTGTCAGTTGTGACTGGGGAATAATTAAAAAAAAAAAAAAAAGTAAGGGTCCTAGTATTACTTCTAGGCTATTCCCTGGGTTGTTTGAAAACCTGTTACGTCTTGTTCTTGACATTTTGGTTTTCTGAAGTGCATCCTCTAACACAGCGGTCAGCAAATTGCGGCTCGCGAGCCACATGTGGCTCTTTGGCCCCTTGAGTGTGGCTCTTCCACAAAATACCATGGCCTGGGCGAGTCTATTTTGAAGAAGTGGCGATAGAAGAAGTTTAAGTTTAAAAATTTTGGCTCTCAAGAGAAATTTCAGTCACTGTACTGTTGATATTTGGCTCTGTTGACTAATAAGTTTGCTGACCACTGCTCTAACAGATGTCTTAGGAAGCCTTCATAGGATGTATTTTCTGAATTATATGTTTACAACAAACTATCCATAGCCTTTACACTTAAAAGTTAGGTAGACTGATAGATAAATCCTTGCCATCTTTTCTTTGCACAAGTCTCTTTAATATTTTACTATATTGGCTTTTGCCATAAAGTGTTGTCAAAGTCAGCTGACAATCTGATTTTCTTTCCCTCGCATTTATCTTGGTATGTTTGCCCAGATACCCAAAGGAATGTTTTTTACCTTCATTCTTTGAAGTCCAGCAGGTTTATAAAAGTGTTGGTTGCTTTGGGTTGATTTTTTTCCCCCCCTCAGTGACATGATGTGCCAATTTAATATCTAATTTCACGTGTTCTTTTCTTTAAGTATAGCTTTTGCTATTCTATTCTTTGTTGACTTAGGAACTCCCATTATGTATATGTTAGATCGTCTTGCCTGTCTTCTCTATCAATCACTTTTCTAAATCCTTTTAATGTCTTCATAATTTGTTTGAACTTAATTTTTTCCCTCCTTTCCATCTTATAGTTCTTATTAGACACTATTTTATTTGCTCCTTAAAATATATATATAATTTATTTATTTCAGAGAGGAAGGGAGTGAGGGAGGGAGAGAGGGAAACATCAATGATGAGAGAGAATCATTGACTCGCTGCCTCCTGCACACCTCCCACTGGGGATCAAGCCTGCAACCTGGGCATGTGCCCTTGTCCAGAATTGAACCTGGGACTCTTCAGTCCACAGGCTCTATCCACTGAGCCATACCAGCTAGGGCTATTTGCTCTTATTTTTTATTTACTGTTCATTTCTAAAATGACTTTTAAAAAAATATTTACTTCTATTTTCAAATCTGTATTTTCTCCAATCAGCTCATTACTGAGTTTTTAAAATTCTGATTTATGCTGTCCTTTTATAGCTTTTCAAATTGATTGAATTTCTTTTTGCTCATTTTGAAATATTAGGTTATAGTTTTCATTCATTGTGTCTTTCTGGCATGATTTTATTGTCTATACTCGGGATGCCATTCTTATTTATTTATTCTTTGAACATTACAAATAGTACATATGTCTTCTTTTTTCCCACTTGACCTCCCCCAGCCTCCCCTACTCCCACTCCTTTGCCTTCATCTGCTCCCCTCCCCCACGCCCCCCAGTTCTGTTTCTTATTTTTCTTTAAATAACAGACTGGACTTCAACTGTGATTCTATCCTGTTGTTTACTCTGAGTTTTCCTATGTTTTTAGTAGGGCCAGTAGAGCTTTTCTAGCTTCACAGTTCTAGAGCGCCCACTTCCATTGTTTTCACGAAGTGGTAGAAAAGATGGATCCTACTTTTCTACATCCTAAGATTTTATTCTATTTTTGTTTCTATTTTCACCACCCCCCACCCCAACCCCTCTTGAACCTTCCCTTTGTCCCTGTTTTGTTCATCTTACACTCATCCCGAGCAGTTTCTCCTCAGTGTGGCACTGTCCTAGTTTGTTAGTTCATAGGGATCAGAACTCCCCTACCCCAGAATATTCCAGCACATTAGACCTACATGGGTAAAATCCCCTCTGCCCTCACTAGTGAGGCTGAAACCCACCAAGTCCTGTGCCCCTTTACCTGAGTCTTCTCAGCAGGCCCTCTGGGCTCTCCAGCGAGTACTTCTGGCAATTCTTGAAGCTGTTGGTAGCACATCCCCACCTCCTCATACATAGGGTTCATGGGAATAACTACCTTATCACCTCATCTTGTAGATTGTGTCCATTTTGGTTCTGCTCTATTTGTGTGTTTTAAGGTTGGGTGGGGGTTGGGTTTGGGAGATTCGATAATTATTATGCTGCCACTCCCATCTTGCCAGAATCTGTATGGACTTTCTAACATAAAACTTAGAGTAATCTCTGAGTCTATCAAACGGGGACCAATGTAGCAAAGCCTTAACACGGTAAATCACTGGTAGTTGCCTTTAAAACATAATTCTCTTTCAAAATAGTTATTAAAAATGTGTTGAAGAGAGAAAAGTCAGTGGCCAAAACTCTCTGAAAACGGAAATGGAATATTGTGGCCTATGCAACATTAGTTTTCCAGGCTGATTATTAATGAGAAGGTTGAAATCCTCTGAATGCGAGGGAGCATATATCTGAGCTAGTGTTTCTGAGGAAAATGTATAAAAAGTGACGGATTTTTGCCATTGTTTGTTTGGTGTGATATTCCTTGAGTTCTGAAAGGTAATAGTTTAAAAGCTTTAAACTAGAACTATTTTACTTTGAAAGCTTTAAACCCCATTTATGTTTTTAATACCATCTATTAAAGATAAAGTCATTACTTAATTAGGTGCATTTTTCCCTTTCAGCTTTTTCCCCCCAGTGAAAAAATTTGCATCTCTCTAATTATAGTGATTTGAAAAGAAAGTGCTGCCAGGGCTTGACATAATATTAATTTAGATTTCCAAAAATACTAAATTTCCTTCCTCCAACTTGAGTTTCCTCCAATTGGCCATTGCTTTAATTTACATACTAAAAGGTTACAATTTTAGGATAGGTCTCTTTACACCCCCCCCCCTTTTTTATTTTTTATAGGGATAGCCATTATTCTAGAACTATATAAGGAAGAAGTAACACTTTCTCAATGGACGTATTGGAAACTTTTTTTTTTTTTTTTTTCTGGAAAGGCTTTCGTCTTGTTTTCTACAGAGTGAGAAGACATCACCTCAAACCCGGGGCTGGCCATTAGGAATTCTCTGCAGAAGGGTAGCAGGCTTAGCTCTAAGTGAATGTCACCCACGGAAAAATTAAGGGAAAAGTGAACACCCATTAAGCAAATTGACCAACAAGTGTTCTAATGAACGCTACAACAAATTTGAATAAACTAATTTTGTCCATTAGTGTGCTTTTAGACCCATGTGATTGTTTTGGTCTAATTATTTTTTATTCTGTTTATTCAGATGTGGAATGGCCGCAGAATTAACTGCTGCTGCATTTATCTGATGAGCAGTTTGGGAAATGGGTGAATGGTATGGGACTCTTCACCACGGAATGGCGGGTATTGGATGGGGCCCTGTGCAGGCGCCCTTACCGTCTAGGAGAGGCCTGTGCTGTGTTCTCCGTCTCACCCACGGCACCTGGGATGCAGGCCCTCCCTGGG
This sequence comes from Pipistrellus kuhlii, assembly GCF_014108245.1. Classification (NCBI taxonomy): domain Eukaryota; kingdom Metazoa; phylum Chordata; class Mammalia; order Chiroptera; family Vespertilionidae; genus Pipistrellus; species Pipistrellus kuhlii. The sequence goes on along the minus strand of NW_023425404.1, from coordinate 169,125,303 downwards.
TTAGCACGGGCCATGGACGCGGCCCCGGGTGCTCAGAAGCGGTGTACCAGATTGAGGTCTGATGTGCTGCAGAAGTTGTCTTTGCCACCCAGCGTCACCCTTCTAGAGTCCCGTCGCCGTGACTGGTGAATTCTGCCACATTTCCCACTTCTGCAGCTCGGGGATCCGAGAAATCTGTGCCCGAGTGGCTGCCAAAGCTTGTCAGGGGGACCCAGTGCGAGGCCCACTTCTAGGTGTAAAAGCCAGGCAGATTTGCTCGCTCAAGACAATCTGTTTCTGCAGGTTTGCTTTGAGCTCCCAGATACAGATACTGGTGGGAAATATTTTTTGAGGCACTAATGCCATGGATTTCTCCTGGCAGCTGCCTGTCTTGTGGGGGAGGGGGTTCTGGTTTTCCATGTGGGCCTGCAGCAGCAGCAGCAGCGGCATCACTTGGACTCATTGGGAATGCGCGCTCCCTGCCCACCCCAGAGCTAGTGAACTCGGAGATTCCGGAGCAGGACCCAGCGGTCCGTGGTGACAAGCTCGCCGGGTGACTGCCGGACCAGCTGACGCTGGGGGCACCCGCCTAGAGTGTGGGAACGGCTGAGCTTTGTCTCGGCAGCGGGCTGTGAGCATGAAAAAGTTACAGCTCCTGTGGTCTCTGGAGCGGCAGAGGAGGGTGCCACTCTCAGTTCTCCTTCTGCTGTTGCCCTGAGAAGATAGATAGCGTTTCCGTTAGTCCCGACAGGAAAACAGACAACTGCAGAGCCGTGGGACAGGGCCTCGGTGGAGGCGGCAAGAAGCCTTCAGGACGTGTGTGTGTGTGTGTGTGTGTGTGTGTGAGAGAGAGAGAGAGAGAGAGAGAGAGAGAGAGAGAGAGAGAGAGAGAGAGGGAGGGGGGGGCGGGAAGGACAGAAAGGCCCCTCTAGAGGTGGTTCTTAGAAAGGACAAATAGGATCGAGGCTCCTTATGATTAAAACCCAGAGCTCTCGGAATAAAAGGTGTGCCTGCGGGTCCAGTTCAGGGCCTCCCGTGTTGCCTTTTGCTCTCCATCTTGCACACACCACCTGCCTCATCGATTGCGCTCAGTGCTTCTTACCCTTTCCAGGAGTCCTGCTCCATCCAGCACTGCAGGGGGCACCTCATTCCCCCCCTGGTCTCCTAGCGCACTTCTGACCCAGCTTATGTTTTCTTCCCACCCCCCAGGGGAGGTCAGGTCAGCTCTCCTTGTGCAGTGCGCTCCTGGGCACTAAATACATTGTAATTTTATAATTGCATAATTAGTGGTTTATTTTTGCATAGGGGAGAGACCTTGCCCTGTTCAACTCTAGCGGGGGAGCCCAGCATACAGCAAGCATTCAGGAAATATTTTCAGAAGAGTGAATGAATGATGGAGGGGAAAGGGGAACAGTCCCATCTTTATCCCTATGTTATGGGGCTGGCTAACGTATGACATTTTGATAGAGGTGTCACCTAGTGAGTTTTGTTTGCAGGAGCAATTGCCACCGCCATGCATTCCCATCACAGGGAAAGGCAAGCTCCTTGCACAGTGGCAGCAACATTTCATAACTTGGTTCTCACTTGGGGTCTGGCCTCTGGGACACCCCAGAGATGTTCTTGAGCCATATCATTCCAAGGATGTGAGAAAGAGAGAAGACTTCTGCTCCGGGACATGTTCCTAATGCATGGACCAGACGCCGGCAGCCGGAGCGGTCCAGGCGGCACCAGGGACCTTTTCAAGGGAATGGCTGGTCCTCGCCTCCCGCAGGGCTTCCAAAGAGAGGTGCTGCTTGTAACTCACAAAGTTGATGTTGGGGCGTCGTGTTCTTCCCACCCACTTCTCATAGAAGAGCCAGATGCCCTTCTGTGCCGTATTGTAGTTCGTTTGCTTTGGCTCAGGAAAAGCAGGAGCTTTCCATCCCTGTTCTAGAACGTGAAAGCATGGGGTTAGCCTTCCAGAGGCAGCAGCTTCAAGATGGGGCATCGGGGCATCTATCTGAAATAAGACACTGAGTAAGCCTTGCTGATATTTGGTGGAAAGATTGCCAATAGCAAACACGTGTGTAATTTATAAGAATACATAGATTGAGAGTGAGGACTCAACTTTTTTTTTTTTTTTTTTTTTTTTTTTTTTTAAGATAGGAGTTTCAATGGGAATATTGCTTTTCAATAGAGGAACTGATATTCTGTTGACTAATTTGTTTACATTAGTTGATGGTTGTGGGGTGTTTTTTGTTTGTTTTACATTTGAGGTTTAATATAGTCTTTTAGACCTGTTGTAAATGCTGTTAGAGTAAGTGAATGTGATAAACACAGTAAATGTTGGAACTAAAGTCATAAACACAACTTCTCTGTGTCACAATAGCTATAATCTGCTGAGTTGGCCAGGAGTGTTGATGGCATGAGTGGCTATAATTTTATGTTTTCGTGCCTATGCCCTTTATTTTATTTGTCTGTATTAGGTGCCATATTCCCTCATACTTCAGTCATTCCATCCCTCTGCCTTCCTGCCCATCCTGGATCCCAGCGTTGCTCTCATCCTTTCTCTGGTACTCTCTTGCTTTCCTTCGTTACTGTCGAGCATGGTAATTGCAGCAATAGTAGTAACAGGACTGTTTACCGATTACAGGCTACACAGAGGACTTAGAGGTGATGTAAGAATCCTGAAATATTTTAACCCCAATTTATAGATGTCAAAACTGAGGCTTGGAAGGTCAAGTCACTTTCCCAAAAGCTCCTCACTTGGATTGGAACCCATGGTTGTCTGACTCCAAACCCCACACCAGTTTTTCTGATATTCCTATTGCTTTAGCAGCACCATCTTCTCCAGGCTCTCAGCTTGCCCCAGACTTTAAAATCCTGCTGAATAAAGTTACAAACGTTGCAAGAGTAGTACAAAGAACCCCAGACTACCCTTCGCCTGCACTCACTGATTGTTAACATTTTGCCATATTTACTTCCTCTGTGTATATGCGTGCTATTTTTTTCTGAACCATTTTGAGAGTAAGTTGCTAACCTCCCGCCCTCCCCCCAAGACCAATCCCAAGGAAACCCAGCTTTGTATTTTGTGAGAGCACTGAGGCCACCCAGAATGGGTTTCCTCTTTGGCCCTCCACCCAAGTGTGGCCTTCCCCGCTCCAGGGTCAACCCCCTCCTGGGAGGTACACTCTGAGCCTCTCACTCTTCTCCTCAGTCTTAACCCTAGTCCTTTAAATTCAACTCAGACCCTAAAACTCACCCACTGCCTTTCTAGACCTATAAAAGCGGAACCTCTTCTGTGGCAAAATTAACACAAAGGCAAACCCATAACAAGGGCCCCCTGTAGGTCTCTACCTTTTCTGTGAAAAGGGGAGAGAGGGGCCGGCCTCCTCTGCCTGTTATCCGGAGCTGCAGCTAAACTGTTTCGCTCCGGCTCATGCAAGTCTGTCTGCGAGATATCAAGGCTGGTAACCTTTTCTCTGGCAACTGCCTCAGATAAAAAATTCCTTATTATTATCGCTATCGATACTTTTGTGTTTACTTCCGTTGACTTGTGGCTATAAAAAATGACATTTTGAAAGTGTAAGCGAGCATTCTGTCCGTTCTCTGGAATGGAATGGAGGAGAAGGTGCAGTTATCTGACGGGCCAATGAGAAGCAGGATTTAGGGTATATCCGCCAGCGGCATGCATTGATTTACCCATTACGGTGAGAATTCACTTAAATATCTGTTTAAGCCAAGTAGGATTGATTCCTAGTGTTTTTCAGAGCTAGGACATCAGAGAGGCCTTTTTTTTCAGCAGTGTGGCTCACATTTGAAGACAGACTTTAAAAAAGGCCTCGGGCAAACAACCCAAATGTCAGAATGAATGGGTAAACAAGATGCGGTCCATACATACAATGGAATATTATTCAGCTTTAAAGAGGACATCCTCACACGTGCTGCAGATGAAAGAACCTTGGAGGTATTATTCTGCGTTAAATAAGCAAGACACGAAAGGATAATTATTGATGCTTCCACTTGTATGAGGTCCCTAGGGGAGTCATGTTAGATGGTGGTTGCTGGGGGCTGGCAGGGGGTGGGGTGGCAGGCATGCCAGGCATAGCAAAGTGGTGAGTTATTGCTGGATGGGCAGTTTCACCTTGGGATGATGGAAAAGTTCTGGAGATGGATTGTGGTAAATGTTTGCACACCGTTGTGAATGTACTTCATGCCACTCAACTGTCCCATTAAAAATGGCTAAAATGGTAGGCTTTATGTTAGGTATGCTTTACCACATGAAAGTAATCCAGTGCCCAGTTGGCATCTATTTATGTTGTGTCTGTAAATGCTGACTACCTGGTCCCTGACGGCATGGCGTTTCGTGGGATGCCATTAGAATGCGGTGCTGCAGAATTAGAGCGAGAGCTGGTGGAGCCAGGTATTTTTTTTATTTTTATTTATTTTTTTACCTCTTAAGGTTTTCATTTGCCGCGAGCACAACCTCATTTCCTGCCAGCGCAACCTCATTTTTCCTCCTGAGCCTGGGAATTGACATTTTGAGCAATTCTCAGTTTCCCGGTAGGAGGAAGTGGTAGGGTGATTAGTTGGAATTGGAGTGCTGCCCACACTCCCCACACGTGTGCCGGACAATGCTAATGTGCAGGCAGTTTGCACCTGGCAGGCCCTTCTGTGATGTCTTGTGAGGGTCCGGCTGCAGCCCTCCTCTCTGGAGTGTGATTCATGCACACACCAGGCTCTTCCATGGTGCTTGGTAGGCCTCGGGGGAAAGCCGGCCTTCGACTAACATAGCTGGCCTTGGCCATGTTCCTCTTGCTTTTTTTTTTTTTTTTTTTTTTTTTTAATCCTTATCCAAGGATACTTTTCCCCCATTGATTTTTAAAATATATTTTATTGATTTTTTACAGAGAGGAAGAGAGAGGGATAGAAAGTCCGAAACATCGATGAGAGAGAAACACTGATCAGCTGCCTCTTGCACACCCCCTACCGGGGATGTGCCTGCAACCAGAGTACATGCTCTTGAACCGAATCGAACCCGGGACCCTTGAGCCTGCAGGCCGACGCTCTATCCACTGAGCCAAACCGGTTTCGGCTCCCCATTGATTTTTAGAGAGACTAGAAGGGAGAGACAGAGAGAAAGAAACACTGAGGTGAGAGAGACATATTGATTGGTTACCTTCCCCATGGCCCTTCCAGGGCCCGGAGCCTGCAACCGAGATACATGCCCCTGACCCCAGGACCCTTCAGTCCGCAGGCTGATGCTCTGTCCACTGATCCAAACCATCTCAGGCTCATCTTGCCTTTTTACTTTGTGCTTTAGTCCTTCTGGGAGTTAAGGAAGTTAATGTTTGAAAGAAGTCAAGAGCTTTCCTGACCTGCACCCCTAACTTCACAGAGAGTGTGGGTCTTGTTCTGGTGTTGATTAGATTTAGTGCTTCTTATCTGGTTCGGGTTGCAGTAAGCGCTTTCCAGAGCTCTATACATGGAAGCCTACATACTCACAGCAGGGCCTGTCCTGGGCTATTGGGAAAAACCCGCTGGAAATGAGGAAGTTCCTCTTTGCTGTAGGGATGGATCCTAATATATTGTGCTTGTCAAATCCAGCCCTTATCGGACTCCCCAAAGACCGACTTCATAATGGCAGATAAAGGTTTCCTGTCTGTACCTATCTTTGGCTGAGATCGAAAGGGGAAGTCCTGCTTCCTCAAACACGGGGCTGTGTTTTTCTTAGGACGAGCGAGTAGGAAATATATGAAGTAGCCTTTGCTGCTGGCGCTGTGTGCATGCCTGGAAGACATTTTGCAAGATAATATACCGAGGGGGTCCTTCCAGGGTTGAATGACATGTTTATCCCAGTTGTTCACTTTATAAGCTGTAAGAGCCAGGGGTCAAATCCCATGTTTAGGCCTTTATTCTAATTCTGTGTTCAAGCAGTAGTTTAAGAACCAACAGGCAGTTAGTTCTATTACTTATGTCATGAAAGAATCACTGCTATTAACTCTCACCACAATAGTTTAGTGCCTTTCACATCCAGCTCCTGGATCTTTATAAGGGGCTTATCTTGACCCTTTCATGGCCGAAGTGTTTGATTACAGATCCTAGAATCTTAGTGCTTTTGATGGCCTTTACAGGCCTCTTTGTAGTTTTTCAGGAGGGGAAACCGAGGCCCAGAGGACCTAAGTGACTTGCTCAAGATTGAGAACCCCGAACGTCTCCATGTCACCATGGTTGCGGGTCTTCCCCTCCATCTTCCACTAACTACTTTAGAGTGAAAACACGCAGTTACACATTTCCTATTAGGTACCTTGGCAGACACCAAACAATCTCCAATTTTCCCCTCCTCCACCCTGAGGAAAGCTTCGCCAGTTGTCACATCTTTAGAAGACATTGGTTGATTGACAGCTTGACGTTGCGCTGTCCAGTCCTCCTAGTAAGTTTCCTCGGAGGCCTGTAGAACTTGATCTTGGCTGTGCTTTCCTAAAGGCAAAGCAGCCCGAGGGCGTCTTCTCTTGCCACCGGATGGCATGCCTGTGAATCGGGAGGAAGAGGGAAGCATGGAGGGTTCGACTGCAGAGAAGCCCCCCGTGGGGCAATGCTGAGGGGTCTGAGCGGGGGAGGAGGATGCTTTATCGCAGAGGCTGAGGTCTGCATGGTTTTCCCAGGGATCACAGCAACCGCCAGAAAAGCAGCAAATGCACAGCAAATACACACACAGGAAAGGTGCGCTCAGCACAGGTGATTTATTAGCATTGCGTTTGTCCATGCGGTTAAAGCAGAAAACAGAGGGGCTGACTGGGTCCCCAGGAGGAAACCACTCCCAGGAGCAGAGGCAGGAAGGGCCCAAACCACAGACGAATCCACCCAAGCTGAAAACCCACAGAAAGGTGAGCGGGCGAGAAGGTGGTGGGGGGGTGGGGGGAGAGGTGCAGCCGGACCCTGCCTCCCCCGAGGAGGGTACCCCATCTGCTGCGGGACACCCCTTTCCAGCACCTTCCCCTCGCTGCTTTGTGCCGTTCATGCTTTCCTGAAAAGAGTAGGTCCGAAGAAGGAGGGCCTCAAAGACCAGTATTTCTCCTGAGCCTTCGATGCTTCTGAGCCAAGTGGGGTCATGTTCCTCTTGGCCACATTCATCAGACCTAAGGCTTAGGAGCTTCCAGGCAGGCCTGCGTCGCAGCCTTCTCTGCGAGTCCCCTCTCTGTCCCTGCTTCCCATTCCTTCCTTCTTTATTGTTCTCCCTGGCTGCCTGCCTCTCTGGGTGTTCATCTCCCAACTCTTCATCCCAGCCCTGTGTGCACCACCCGTGTCTTCCCCTCTGCCGTTAGCCACAGCCTTCCTTGATCACTGATTCCAAGAGTTCCTCCCCCTCCTCCTTCTCTTCTCCTCCCACTCCCTCCCTTTTCCTCCCCTCCTCTTGTTCCCCACAACTCGCCCGGAAGTTGCTGTCTCCAACAGTACATGTAGTCCAGCTCCTCTCCCACATCCCACCACTTGCAATACCCTCAGAAGTTCTGCTGTGGTTGGCGTGGGGTGGGGTGGGGCAGGGCAGGACTAGGACATTCCCTTCCAGTGTGCAACCAGGGATGCGAGTGAGAGATGTCAGTTACCTGACTGTCCCTCCTCACTACTGCCAGTGACAACCCTCCTGTGTGCTTAAGACTTTGGGGCTGGTTCTCTGTCTGTTTCTGCTCCCCTGCAGTCCATCTAAAAGGCTCTCTGCACCATCTAGCCTGGGATTGCCTGGTTCTCATTGCCATCTCTACCTTACTCCAGCCACCTTGGGCCGTGTCTTTTCCTTCTCTACCCCTTTATCTTTCATATACTCTTCCCTCCCTCCCTGAGTGACTTCATGGACAGCCCCCATTATCACCCCCTGTGAGTATGTCTGCGGTCCTGGCCTCCCTTGTAAGGCCTTCTGCCCCCTGACCCCACCCCCTATCAATTACCCCCCAGCCCTAGCAACTTCCAGCACCTTCCAGCTGCCATCGCTGGTCCACATGTCTCTAAATTTGTTTTTCCTCCTCCAATCCGTTGGCACTCATCACCCCATCACATAATCAAAAAACAAGGGTCTCTTTCCTCCTCCTCCTTTCTTCATTGCCCAGATCCGGCCCATCCCGAGGCCCCCTATTTGCCTAGTAAACACCCATCTCTCCTCTCGGTCCCCACCGCCTCTGGCTTACGCTGTCATTAGCTCTTGTCGGGATCTAGCTGTCCTTGTCTCCAGCTCCGTTGGTCAGTACTATCCTTCACTGCTTCCAGGGGGCCTCCCCAGAACACACATCAGTAGATCCACATCAGACAGGAGCGGGGTGTGTGTGTGTGTGTGTGTGTGTGTGTGCGCGTGTGCGCGCACGCTTCTCCTTTTCCCGCATCCCGCACGGAAAGGGAGAAGGACAGGTTCCTGAGTGGAGGAGCTGGGGATTAAGAAATAAAAGAAAGAAAAAAACAGGAGGCAGAAATAGATCCAAAAGCTGGGTGCCCAGTGGATGCTGTCACTCTGATGGTGGGATAGTCAACACCCACCACAGACAACACAGCCAGAGGGGGGGTTAAGGTCAAAGGAGTTTTGGGTGTGCCCAGGTCCTATTCATTCCCTCATTCCTGGGATTTAGCATATCAAGACCTGGGTAAGTCAAGGTCCTATTCGGTCCTCATTCCAAGTGCATGGATAAAGGTAAGAAATCGGTACTGATTACGGTCTTTTCCAGGGGATGGCCAAGCCAATCACCTCAGACTCAGCTGACATTAATTTAAAAGTCATCCTGTGCATTCCCAAGGGGCCCTCTATAGACAGGTCCATCCTCTTACATCACAGAGGAGGGGAGCCACTGTGGTCCTGCCCTTAGTCCCCCCTGGCCTCACACCTCTGTGCTGCCTGGATTCTGAGGGCTGCTGTGACCGTGGAGTGCTGCGTTATTAGCTCTGGGGGTCCTCCCATCCAACAGACCTTTCTCTCCCTCTGCCCCAAGCTTGGTCAGGTCACACCATTTTCTAATTTGAGCTCTAGAAATGCTTTCCCGACCCCTCTTCCTGCCCACTGCCTCTGCTTCATTGTGTGGCAATTATCTGTGTCACTTCTCCCCCCTGAGCTGGGAGCTCCGGCTTTGTCTTCCTGGTCCCAGCTCCACCCAGGCCAAATGGTAGGGGCTCAATTACCATTTCATCAATGAAGGACCCTTTCAGAAGCACTTGCTTTGTTACTGAGCCATCTCTCTCTGCCACTAATGACTAATGCTCCAGCTTTTATTTCTCTGTCCTTCCCTTCGCTTCTGCCAATTAGTTTTAATCTTTACACCAACACCACAAGGTGCGTAAGGAGCTGCTTTTTCAAATACTTTTCTGGGGAAAAGTCCTTGTTATTTTGTGATTTTTTTTTTTTTAAACCGACTTCCAAATGGCAGGTCATTTACAATGGTATATTGCTTGAAACCATAAACTGTCTCAAGTATTGAAATGGATTTTGTATGATCATTAAATATCTGTACCTAATATCTTTATGGGACCTGGCATGCAGATAGAACATTTCTTTCTTTTTGAAACACTAAGTACAAATTTGTGTTGTACCAAGGAATTGTTCTCTTCAGGCACCATCACCGGAGTATTGCAGTGGGAAACTTAAAATGCAGCAAGAAACTCATGTCAAATACCTATTATTTACCTCATGTCTAAATTTGAGTAGATTTTAATGAATTCTATCCAGATAAGGACTTTAATCTCTGTATTGTAAGATTAAAGATACATCTGAACTCTCTCTTACCCAGAATCCTCTGGAAACAGAATGATTAATCCAGATTCACATGATTCAATTAGGACTGTTTTCAAACTTGTCCATGGAGGCAGTGTTCAAGGCTGGAGGTAGTTGGGATTTGGGTGGTGAGTTTGGGAGTATGTAGTTGTAAGGTATTCAAGTTCTTTGGAAGCTCATTGGTTCCCCCACAGCCCCCTGAAAAATGCATTTATTTTACTTTCCATTTTATGCTATACCAGAGGCCCATTGCATGATACTCATGTAAGAATAGGCCGCCCTTCCCCTGGCTTTCCTCCCAGCCACCCAGGAGCCTGCAAGTCCTCACTCCTGGCCAGAGCACTGCTCCAGTAGCTCCCTCTGCTGTCTCTCTCCCCCTAATAGCAGGCATCCCACCCCTCCTGGCTGCTTCGTGCCTGCATATGCAAATTAAACCACCATATTGGTCAGGTTAATTTGCATACTCACTCCTGATTGGCAGTGGCCGTAGCAGAGGTATGGTTGATTTACATGCATATCTATTATTAGGTAAGGTAATATAATATAAAAGAATGCTTAAAATTACTTGTCACTGAGCGAAACTGACCTTTAGGAAAGTGAGTTAGAAACACCATAGATCAGAAAAGCATGCTCTGTAAGATCATGTCCCAGATGGTCTTCTCCTATCCTGTACCGCACATTTCCTCTATATGTAGTCATTCCTTCATGGAGCTCTCATTGAGCATGCTCTGGATTGCTCTGTATTCCTGGTGTGTGGGATTTGAGATGGATACAGACCTTGCTTTGTGTTATGACAGCTCACAGTTGTGTGTGTATATATGTTTATTTATTTATTCTTGGGGGGGATTCTTTATAGTACCTGCTTTTTTTGAATCACTCACACCTTCTGAGAACTGTCTTTGCCTCTCCCTTCCGTGAGTATACCTGCCAACAGGACACGTGCAAACACAAGTCCTCAGGCTCAGCTTTCACAGCCTCTCCCCCTGGAGCTTTTTATGGTCCTTTCAGGCAAAAGAATTGCTGTCCCTGTGAGTCCTGGGGACGTATTCATCAACCTTCAGTATTTTTATTTTATTTGCATTGGATTTGTCTTCTACACAAGGCTGCCCATCAGCGTCTAGTTCACTGCGGCAATAGATGCATGTTGAACTGACAGACTTGCATGGCCATGGTGGCCTGGCTGCACCACGGTGGAGTGGGGACCATCTGGGGTTCTCCACGGCTCCCTTCAGTGTGTGTGGGTGATCCAGACTGGATTTGCACCTCCCTGCCACTGGGCGAGAGCATTTTAAGGACTTGAGTAGTTTTCACGGAGCTCATAATCCTGCTCCCCCCAGCTTTATTCTATTTTCAATATCCTCTATGTTTGAAAGCCTCCTGGGTGTTGTGGGCAATTACTAGTATCCTTCCATCTTGTTTTTTTATCCAGTTTATTCCTTATGGGGATATAGAAGTATGTCAGAAACAGTAGGGTATACAAATCATTAGCGTTTTTTATTACAAATTGTGGTTAAACAGTACATGAACCAAAGAGTCGTTGAACTCCAGTGGAGCTTTCAGCTCTGCCTTAGTCTCCGTTCTTGCCCTACTTCCCCAAAACTAGAGGAGGCCTCTCTGTGTGGGTTTGCCTCCCCACCGTTACTTGGCTTGATTCCTTATGTTTGTGTCCAAAGGACAAAAGGTTTTGAAATGACTTCCTTACCTCTAAACGCAGTTGTAAATCAGACTTCGCAGCTTTAGGCGTTTGTGGGGGCTGCGAGGACCGCGGGGGGACTGCTGAGGCTCTGGATTGCAGCAGTGGTTGGCACGGTCCAGCCCCTACTGAAGGTGACTGGGGAGCACCTGTGTTCAAGCAGGTCGCTCCCTCTGACACACGTCAGAGAACCTTTGACCGTCAGAAGCCCAGCTGGACCAACAATCTGTCTTTTAATCCACAGATCACACACACACACAAAAAGAAAAACAAAAACAAAAAAAAAAACAAAAACACAGGCATACCCTGAGTATTTTATGTTCACTTAAGAAAAGACAGATGGATGGCTGCGTTCTTTCTGGTGGAGGAGTAAAACCCTGTCTTTGGGTTTTGCTTATCTGAGTTTGGGTTGACTGATGGGAGCTCTGAGCTGCGGTCCTCACCATGCACCACACCCAAAATGCAAGGTCTGCAGTTTCTAATTTCAGGTTCTGTCAATGCAGTGCTTATGAAACAGCTGTAATGTAGGCTCCCTGTGTTTGTGAATTGGAGGCCTTCCCATAACCCTCCAGTGTTTTACTCACATTTAGTTGACAGTTGTCTTTTTTTTTCTTTTTCTTTTTTTTTTTTTCAGTTGAGCCATCTTATAAAGTGTTTCTGAATTATCAGGGACTTAACAGCTCTTCTCAATGCACACACTCGTATTTCAATAATTTTTAATAACATGGACTTCATTTATACTAGTATACAGTAGTGCCAAGTCGAACTTCCATAAACAGGATTGAGAATAGGATGAAATGACTCAGGTAGTGTGAGTAGGAAAGCCAAAGTGTTTGAGAGAACCAGACAGCCTTGAATGTTTGAAGTCTCCTGGGCAGTAGTGGCCAGTGTGGATTAAAACGTTAGGTTGCTGAGCCCAGCGGGTTAACAGAGCTCCTACTAGAAATGGCGGCTTTGCAGAAGGCGATAGGGAGATGGGGATGAAGATGCCATTCATGCCCTCTCACTACTGAGTGGAATGGATAAAAATGATGACAAATTAGAGTTTTACATGACATGGTTTACAACCAAGGGGCTCACAGAGGCTGATACTGGAGGTTAGAGTGATCCGATGAGAAAGAGCCAGGGTAGCTGAGAAAGTCTGAGGCTTCACATGGGCCTTGAATCTAAAAAAGTGTTGGATTTAAAATTTTTGGCTTTTCAAAATTATGCAAAAACCTATCAGGGGTCTTCAAACTACGGCCCGCGGGCCACATGCGGCCCGCAGAGGAGTCTGATCCGGCCCGCCAGGTTTTTTGGGCAGTGAGCGCAGCCGAGGTGTTACAGTAGGAATTAGTACAATAGTTCATATAGTCCGGCCCTCCAGCTCTCTGAGGGACCGTGATCTGGCCCCCACTTTAAAAAGTTTGAGGACCCCTGATACGTAATATAAAAAGTACCATTTTAAATGTCCAAGATGGTGCCATTAAGTACATTTACGGTGTTGTGTAACTGTCACCACTATTCATTTCCAGAAATTAATTAATTAATTAATTAATTTATTTATTGCCTATGTTTGTGATCTGGGCACTACCGGGAGCACTTGCTGCCCTCATTAGTGAATCAGACCAGTAAGTCCTCTCCGAGAACTCTAGCACACAAGGACAATAGCTGTCAAGATGTGACTCTAGTTTCAGGTCCAGAACTTTCTTTTGTGATTTCCAGCAGAGACTCTGTACCCAGTAAACTCTCTATGCCTCTCTATCCCTAGTTCTTGGTAAACTCTATTCTATTTCCTGTTTCTATTAATTTGCCTTCATATAAATTCCACTTCTTATATGTCCTTGTGAGTCTGACTTATTTCACTTAGCATAATGTTTTCAGAGTTTATTCCTGTTGTAGCATATGTCAGAATTTAATTCCTTTTTATGGCTGAATAATATTCTGGTGTATGCATATTCTTTAGTTTATCGCAGTGGTCAGCAAACTCATTAGTCAACAGAGCCAAATATCAACAGTACAACGATGAAATTTCTTTTGAGAGCCACAATTTTTAAACTTAAACTTCTCCTAATGCCACTTCTTCAAAACAGACTCACCCAGGCCGTGGTATTTTGTGGAAGAGCCACACTCAAGGGGCCAAAGAGCTGCATGTGGCTTGCGAGCTGCAGTTTGCCAACCACTGGTTTATCCATTCATCTGTCTGTTGAACTTGGGTTGTTTCTACCTTTTGACTATTGTGAATAATCCTATGTAATAAAAGCATAGTATGCAAATGCTCCTCTCTAGTGGGAGTTCTTCTGGGAGTTCGACCAAGGGGTGTTTGGGCCAGCTCAGGAAAGAGAAGGGAGGCCCTGGCAGCGGGGGCAGCAGGTGGCCAGGGAAGAGAAGGAGGTCCTGGTGGGGTGGGTGGTGGCAGGCGGCTGTGGGAAGGGAGGGAGTACCTGGCTGGCAGCCGGCAGCTGCTGGGGATCCTATCAGTGCATGGATTTTGTGCACTGGGCCTCTAGTACTGCTATAAACATGGTGTGCAAATACTTGTTGGCATTCCTGCTTTCAGTTCTTTGAGGTATGGTTGAATCTTATCCTTATGAAAGGCTCTGGAGGGTATGTTGGCATATGGCTTGAATTCTTATTAAAATCTTGCATTACTTACTGGTCCCAAGTGCCCTTTCCTGCCTTGTTTTTGCTCTTTGAGTACAAGGACTGTCTTCTAGGTTCAGCACTGAGGAAAGTACCTAGGTACTTGCTGAATAGTTCCTGGAGTTCCTAGCTCAGAGCCATCATTGACTATAGTTGGTCATCAGAATGGGGTGTGTGTGTGTGTGTGTGTGTGTGTGTGTGTGTGTTTTGGTTGTTGTTCTTGTATTTTGCTCATTAATTAACATGTGTTCAGGGAACAGAAAACAACTCTTAATATTAGCTCTAGCCAAACATAATTAGGGAAGTACATTGTCTGATGCAAAGAGTCCTGATGTAGATAAAACCCAATTTAACAAACATGTGTTGAGAGCTTGCTATATACCAGACCCATTTCAAAATATGTAATTTCAGAGCAATTTCAAAACTCAGCTGGAATGCCTTATTGGTATTGGATTTTAAATATAATGAAGGTAGAAAGGTAAGTCTGTGTGTGTACACACACACACCTTTTAACATGAATCTCCATAGTCTTCTTTATTTTTATTGTGAGAACATTATAACAGCATTCAAGATAGTTTAGAAAAAAGAGAATAAGTAATACCCACAGTCCCTCTTTACCTTAAGCTCTATTTTCATTTAAATAGTGTGAGTTTGAGGATTGAACTTATAAATAATTTATTTGGAAAATAAAACTATGTATGTTGTGATGGTAATGATTTTAAAAATTTATTTTTTTGAAAACCCTAGGCATAAAGCACAAACTAGTGAGCTCCAATTTGGAAGCTCCTTTTTTGCAGGTATCCATGGTAGTATTGGTGGATGAACTCGGCCACTCCCTTTGCTCAGTGAAGGTGCAGAGTTGACCTCTGACCTCTTTTGGGGCTTGGACAGTGCACAGCTGTTACAGGGCTGGGTGTTTAGGAACCTGACCTCCAGTCTTCTATATGTCAGGGATCAAAGGAAGTGCTTTTATGACTACTCGAAAGAGGGAAAGTACAATTTCGAATTCCTCCTCTGAGGGCTCTAAGACCTGGGAGTAGGTAGATAAAGACAACTGTAGAGCATCAGTGCAAACCATGTGGTTGATGGGGCTGGAATGGTGGTGGAATTTAGTGAGGGCAGGTGATTGTGACCTGAAGTGGTGAGGGGACAACATCTATGAAGACTGGGCTATTCCACATGGCAGGGAGGTGAATTGGTAGAGCAGGCATTTCCTCGGCACAGGCAGGAAAATGAGCATGCCAAGAATAAGGAATGTTTGCATTGCAGGACCCTCAGCCAGCATCCTAAGGGTCTATCCTCTTAGAGAGGCAGGTTGGATCCAGAGGGAACAGCCAGCAATGCATTCCAAGGAAGTGATTTGTAAGCTGTCCCTGAGATCAGTATTAGCTGCTGTCTCTGGTAGGGTTTTGGAGACTGGGAGTGGGGTTGTTGAAAAGATAGTGTTTTCCTAATCTTAGGGTTATGAAATGGAATGAGTTGGGAGTGGGGTAAGAGGCTGGAGTCATGGAGACCTTTCAGGAGAGGATGTTATCTCTGCAAAAAGGTCCATGAATGGCTATGGTGGGTTGGGGCAGCAGGGGTAGAAAGGATGTGGTAGAGATTTCAAAGGAAAACTTGCTGGGACTTGCTGCCAAGGAAGGTAGAAGTCAGGCAGGAATCCATTTGGGAAATGATGGAACCGTGCACATCCATAGGAAGTGAGTAAGTCAGGGCCGATTGGAAGGATATGAAGAGGTTCTGTTTTCAGAATAATTGTGACAGATATTAATCATGTGTTTTCTATGTGCCCAAGCACAGCTCTGAGTGCTTTATATAACAGCCTTAGGAAATAGGTGCTATGACTGCCCCTTCTTTACAGGTGAGGAAACTGAGGTAGAATTGATTAGTAACTTGCCTACATAATACATACTTAATGGCAGAGCCAGGATGCAAATCTAGACAAGTTTTTTTTTTTTTTTTAATATATTTTATTTAAATATATTTATTGATTTTTTTACAGAGAGGAAAGGTGAGGGATAGAGAGCTAGAAACATCGATGAAAGAGAAACATCGACCAGCTGCCTCCTGCACATCCCCCATCAGGGATGTGCCCACAACCACTGTACATGCCCTTGACTGGAATCGAACCTGGGACCCTGCAGTCCGCAGGCTGACGCTCCATCCACTGAGCCAAACGGGTTCTGGCAAATCTAGATACTCTTAATGCAAGAGCCACACCTTTAACTTAGTATGCTTTACTGCTTCTCTGTAATAGCTAGCACTTAGTACTAAAAACTGCACCATCCTGGGTTAAGCTCCTTGCATGTATTTACTGCTTTTGACTCCCATAATAACTCCCATGAGATGAAGGGTTTTTTTTTAATCATCATTTTTCAGATGCATAAACGTGGACACACTGATGTTGAGTGACCTCCCTTAAGTTACACAGCTAGGCCTTGCCTATATTGGCGTGGTAGGTCTCCAGTAGGCAGCAATATTTATTTGCCTGGATTTGCAATATCTACATATGTCCTCAAGATTCAGTCATGAGAAAATTGAATTGATTGATGTGTTTGGGATATAAATTCTGGGATAATTTTTGGATTGAACTTCCTGTCGATGTCATTCATAATCACTTGGAACTACTCTTAATTTAAAGGGGGTAAATAATTGAAATGATAGTGTCTCTGTTTATGGCTGTGCCTGTTTTCATCATTTCATATTCTGGATGACTTTGAAAATAACCCCAACCACTTCATTTCCATATTCTGACAGTTCCATTTAGATGTTGAGCCTACTGGGCACAGATAGTTCGTCTATAGGACTCATCATGTTGTTGGTGCTTAGTACCATTTTTTTTTTAAATTATAATTGACCTTTATTGCTATCTTCTACACTAGGGGTGTTGAACTCAATCAGAGAAGGGGCCAAAATCTAAAATCCAGCCTAAATCGCGGGCCGAATGGTTTACTGAACAGTCATAAACTGTCATTGTGATGGAAACGCAGCGGAGTGCAGTGATGACAGCGCGATGCGGGCCACATTGCAAGGCCTGGCGGGATGGATTTGGCCCGCGGGCCTTGTGTTTGACACATGTGTTCTACACATTAAGGCTGCCCAGTGTCTTCTGATGTGGGGTGTACTTCGCTTGATGGCATGGAGGTACAATGGGATGCCATGGTTGAAAAGCACCCAAAGGAAATATTTGTCTGGATAGCACACTGGACTTGAGACTGGACACCTGTATTCACCTGCAGGGGACAGTTTCGGCCCTTTAGAGCACATTCTGCCTGTCCCTCCCTCTTCCCGATCTTACTTTTTACCTTCACATGTCAACAGGTCTTTGATGTTGCTTCAGTTGTAGCCTTTTGCTGCGGCTCTTGCTGCGGCTCTCCACGGGGAGGTCTATGCTTGCAGCCTTTAACCTGGGGGCAAACCGATTCCCACTCAACTGAAATTGTACTCTAGGATTTCCTGTGGTCTCTTCTAACCAAATTTAGGGACTTTTGTTCATGTTCATCCCCTTTGATCTTGTTCAGCATCTGTCCTAGGCCCACCTTTTCTTTGAAACCTCTTATCTGTTGCCTTCCTTGCATCTTTAGCCTTTCCCCTTCCTTTTCTTTCTTTCTGGTGGTCTTTTTTTTTTTTTTTTTTTTTTTTTTGTCTCGACTCTCTTCTACACCCTCTTATCTGGAAGTGCTCTCTAAGGTTGGTACTCGGTGTGTTTCTCTTTGTCCCACAAGTCCTTTTCCTTGATTATCTGGCCACCGGCTTTTAACTGTCCACATTATTGCTCTGCTTCCAGCACCTGAATGTCAAGCATAGCGTGAAGTCCATCGACTGCCCAGGGAGCGCCTAGGGGCAGGTGTCTTGCCTCTCCAGTCTCAGTCCCTTTTGGACTGTCTCCATCTCCCTGCCCCGCCATCCTGAACATGCAGAGGGGTTTCCTGGTGTGGCTTCCTCCAGCCCCTGTCTCCACCTGGCTTGAATGGCTTAACTCCTTCAGAGCTCAGATGGGCTCTTGTCTCCAGCCTTGTATGTGTGTGGAGGGAACATGCATACTCTGCACAAGAGCCACTTCCTCTTGAGAACCTGCAGAAGGGATGGAAAGCCCTCCCCCGCCCCCAGGGTGTACTGTTTTTCTCTTGCCTCGCCCACCACACCCAGGGACCTTTTCTTCTCTCTCCCTCCTTCAGGTCACCCAGGACTCTATCTTTTGTGTTTTTAGATGCACTAGAATCTAGAACCATCTTCCCTGACAGTATATTTATCTTCCTCTCAAATCTTAAATGTAGGTCCTTAGCACTTTTGCCTCCCTGAGGACTAGAGCTTTTCATCTATCTCCTTGAATCGAGGTCAGGTTTGATATCTCACAGGGCATGCCGTTTATCTGCTGAGAAACCTGTGTGGTTGACTCTACCTGGTCTCGGTGTGTATACCAGATGTCCATCCTACTTAGCCTGCTTAGTCTTACCTCTCGTGGTCTCCACTGTGCTCTCTTCCACCTCCTCTTGATATTGTCAAGGCCCAGCCCATTTCTTACTCTTTCTTCAGCGTGTAGCCATGATTCTCTTATTCTGACGCTTGAGCGATGTGTTGACGCTCCGGAGTTAGGTCCCCCCGCAGGGACCACAGGTCACACTCACATGGACTTTGTCCCAGCACCTGGCACGGTGCTTCTGCAGATCACGAGAGCACAGTTAATGAACAGATGCTTGCATTTATGCAACAGGTGCATGAGTGGATGAGAGAATCGGCTGCTGTGAACTTTCTAAGGTTCAGGCTTCATATTCAGAGACTAAAGTTTCCATCTTTAAACTACTTTCCTGCCGAAGAAACCTATGTAGACATTAGGTTGGTTAGTCTGCAACCCAGCATTTGCCTTGAAGCATCTCGTGGTCTGATCTTTAAAATGGCATTTTTGTTTTCTGCCTCATTGTTTGAAACTCGTAAATGATTCTCCTTTTGATGACTATCACCATATAAGGAGAACTACATAGAAATAATTGAATTCACACGGCTTTAAGAAAAAGCCAAGCTATGTCATGGTCATGTGCATTTTGCCAAAAAAGAGTGATGGGCCCATGGTTGTTTTTTTTTTTTTTGACAGCGTGGGATTTTGTTTTTGTTGTTTTTAAGCCAGTATCCGAGAGTTAGCATCATCACAGTGGCCCATATTCAAAAAGGAAACTTGACCCAGCTGTGTGTTTGACCCAAAGAAGGCCAGGGCATCCAGTCTTGGCTTACAACACCCAAGTGTTACCTCAACACCCAGTGTTACCTCAGGATTAATTGAGGGTTGCAGGAAATAACTTAATTTTCTAGACGAACAAACTTTACACAGAACTCTTTCAGACTATAAATAGCAGGGAAGCTTTGTCCTATTTTTATTGTACACACAGAGATGAAAATCAATATTGGAAGTGATGCTTTATTTCGCCAAGGAAAAAAAAGATCATACTCAACACAATTCCCATTTTTTTCTTGGCAGGCTCTTCGCAACCATCTGTGAGTCCAGAGGAACTGTCTCCACCATCCATCGACCCAGCAAAACCAGAGTTAATCGTCAGTGTTGGCGACGAGATTAGGCTGCTATGCACCGATCCGGGATTTGTCAAATGGACTTTTGAGACCCTGGGTCAGCTGAGTGAGAAAACACACAATGAATGGGTCACGGAGAAAGCAGAGGCCATCAACACAGGCAATTACACGTGCACCAATGAGGACGGCCTAAGCAGCTCCATTTATGTGTTTGTCAGAGGTAAATGCTCAGCTTTCTTTGATGCCGTGCTTCAGAGAACTTAATATCCTGTTCTTAATTATGGGTGACCTATAGATGACTGAGCCGTGGGTAAAATATTACTGGCTGGATCTAGGAAGCCTAAACCAAATTGTTCTTTGTCAGTTTCTCCATCTTTTGGTACACGGTGGCGTTGGATATGATTCCAGCTGAAGGCTGTGGCACTCTTCCTAATGAGATTACAGCATGGCCAGCCCATTTGTCCTGGTGCTCTGGGTAAACCGGAGGATAAATTAGGCCCTTTGGGAAGGCTTGCATTTGAATGCCTGGAGATCTCAGATATTCCCACTTAGTAAAAAACAAAACAAAACAAAAAAACACACACTTCAGGGAACTAAAGGTCTCCAAAGGCCTCCACAAGACTAACAACTTCGAGAGGACTGACCCACTTTTGAGGGATTAAACTCAGAAAAATTAACTCCGTCGGCAGAGCATCCTGTGTCCTTTCTAGGTTCTTGATCGATGTCAGTTGATTCGTTTGAAAAATGGTGACCTCTTAGAAACAAAAGGAAAACATGAGCGCTGGTTTTCTAACTCATTTCCTGTGATGAACTCAGTGACTCAGCTGTGTGTCTTTGTCAAGAGGAGGTCTGTGGGGTGGGGGCGGGGTGGGGAGCGAGTACCTTTTTGTGTTGATGTGAAAACTGAAGCACTTGAAGCTTAAAGAGAGACAGCCAGGTTATAAAGAGACACGCAGGCCCACTTCTAGTCCTGGGCTGTACCTCAAGTGGGGCTGTCATTGAAACAGGCCTGAGGAGGAGGCCTTATCTGTGATATTGTGGAAGAAGAATGAATACATGTATCTCAAATCATAAACCTGAGTAACCTCAAGCGCCTCAGTTCCTCCCTGCAACATTTGATAAAATCACCTGCTCTGTCTTCTTTACCTAAATGTGTCGTTCGGGAGACAGAATCGTGCACATTCTAGCTTTTCCCGGATTAGTAAGGTGACTCACAGGGTCGCCATAAAGGGTGCCATGAAATTGACTCTGCCTCTCCTTAGTCTGTATCTTGTCTCTCCGAGTTGGATGGCCAGGAGGAGTCATCATTGATGTGCCACAGCTCAGCCTCTGGGCATGGCTCCGTCGCTGTTGAGCCAGCCTGTGCCCTGTTCTTCGACAGAGGGTCTCTCTGTTTTCCATGCGGTAATAAGCATCCTGCTTATTAATAGGATGGGTAGACAACGGACTCAAAGGGGAGAACTACTGGATTAGTCAAACCCTTCTCACAGAACTCACCAATTTTCTTTACAGGGGAGGTCGTCCTCCATAACTCAGAACTAGACTTACCGTATTTTTCGGACCATAAGACGCACTTTTTCCCCCCCAGAAGTGGGGGGAAAAAGTCCCTGCGTCTTATGGTCCAAATATAGCCTACACATATACTTAAAAAAAAAAGTTTTTTTACTTGCCCGGCTCTGTGTGGTCTCTGTGTGCTTGCCCAGCTCTAAAATGGTTCTAAATGCTGCTGTTTGATTACATGTGTTTATGACTGTGATGTTGGGTTTTAATGCACATAAAATATTTTAGGACACTATTTGTTTCAGAATCTTTTTTTCTTCATTTCCCTTCTCTAAAAACTGGTGCGTCTTATGGTCCGGAGCGTCTTATGGTCCCAAAAATATGGTAATTATTACTGATTTAAGATGTTTGGATACAGTAATGTAGAAAATCAGGTCATTGTTGTAAGGGCCAGATTCCAGCAGCTGAGAAAGCGTAGATGAGAAAATAGCCAACTCTGGCCATAGACCATTGTTCACCCACCATGAAGTAATTTATTCACAAAATAAATGTAAGGCTGAGAGATACATAATTCATTTTGGAAAATTCTTTTTTCCAAATTGGTCAAAATTAAATGGTGAGACACGTGTATTTCAGTTATATTAAATTGAGTTTTGTGGAACATCTAATTTCCAGATTGGAAAGATAAAAAACAAATCTGTTGGTCCGACTGGGTATCTATAGTATCTGTACTCGGAAAAGGGTGGAAGCATCTGGTGGATACAGAGTGAGGTTTTTCTTTGCTTATATGGGGTCCCAGTCTGCCTGAGGCTTTCCCAGTCCATCAGACCCCCTTTCACCCACACGGGTTCTGGCTTAGACGATAAAGTATTCGCTGCAGTATTCCCGACACTCGGAAACTCCCCTTGTGAGTTTGAAATTATTTTATTTCCCAAAGTTATACTTAACTTTTAAGGAGTTTAAATACAGTGAGGGCCCCGTGCTATTTGTACCGAGCTGGTTGGCTGGTAGTTTTCTAGCTTCTCTGCAGAAGCCAAAGGTCCTGGAGACAGGGAACGCTGGAAAGGGCCCTCCCAGAGGGCGTGGAGCAGTGGTCGGCAAACTCATTAGTCCACAGAGCCAACTATCAACAGCACAACGATGGAAATTTCTTTTGAGAGCCACATTTTTTAAACGGAAACTTCTTCTAACGTCACTTCTTCAAAATGGACTCGCCCAGGCTGTGGTATTTTGTGGAAGAGCCACACTCCAGGGGCCAAAGAAAACCGCAGGTGGCTCGCGAGCCGCGGTTTGCCAGCCACGGGCTTACAGGAAGGACACCTGGCCCTGACCCGAAAAGGTGTTATCGGACAGCTTCTTCTCGGCCAGTGCTCCTTAGGTATCACCGGTTGCAGAGAAAGAGTGATGGTTACGAT
The DNA here is from genome assembly GCF_014108245.1 of Pipistrellus kuhlii. NCBI lineage: Eukaryota > Metazoa > Chordata > Mammalia > Chiroptera > Vespertilionidae > Pipistrellus > Pipistrellus kuhlii. Next base: position 169,102,844 of record NW_023425404.1, on the reverse strand, counting down.
CATTGGTCTGGGTCAGAGCTGGTTTGACTTCTGCCCAGCCATTTCCAGGCGACACCCTTTTTAGGAGAATCACCTTTTTTGAGCCTTCAGTTTCTTCATCTATAAAATGGGATAATGATAGTGCCCATCCCGCAGGAGTATTTTGAGAATGGAATGGAATACATAGCGTGTAATGGTCCACGCTTAGTGCCCTACCCATGCAACGTGTTTCATAAACATGAACTCTTAACTTGTTAGTCTTATTTGGGTAAGATCCTACTGTTTTCCTGCAAAGAAAAACATTCAGCAGCCATTTGATCCACTGGGAGTGGTTGTTAGGAAAGGTGATGTGTTCGAGAAGCATTTTTCAGTGTCTGTGACCAGATTCCAATCGCTGATTTTTATTTATTTATTTATTTATTTATTTTAACATGTTACAGATCCTGCAAAGCTCTTCCTTATGGGCCTGTCCCTGTACGGGAAAGAAGGCAACGACACGCTGGTCCGCTGCCCTCTGACCGACCCGGACGTGACCAATTACTCCCTCACTGGCTGCGAGGGGAGACCCCTTCCCAAGGACCTGACGTTCGTCGCCGACCCCAAGGCCGGCATCACCATCAGAAACGTGAAGCGCGAGTACCACCGGCTCTGCCTGCACTGCTCTGCGGACAGGAAGGGCAGGACGGTGCTGTCCAAGAAACTCACGCTGAAAGTGAGGGCAGGTACGGGCCCTCGGTTACTTTCCTCTGGGAGCCGGACCACCCGTGGATGGAAAGAGGACTTCTCTCTTCTCCGGGGCCTATCTTAGCACAGTCCGTTGGGCGGCTGGCTCTTTCATTCCCCCAACTTGAAATAATGCCAGCTGCTTGGGAATTCTTTATTCCCCAGGGGGCCAGCCGGGACTGCCTTCAGCTGGGTATGTCTCCCAGAGACTGGCATGTAGACCATACCGGGGACAGCCATAAAACCTATTGACTTGAGGACATGCCGGTTTCATAATTGCATGAAGTGTTCTTTCCAAGAGAAACCCGTTGGGAAGCTTTAGTTACACTGTTTGAAGAGATTAGCATACACATTTTTCACTCCCCTCTTTACTATTGATATGTGGGCCAACTTTCTCCTCAGCTATTTAATTTTAGTGCATTCTCAGACTACTCATAAATCCGAGGAGGAATGTGCCAACTAACCATGGACCTCATTGTGACATTATAGGTACATTATTTTGGTTGCAGGTAGAGATTTAGACTTTGGTACTTCAGAGGCCATCTCACTCAATACCAGCTGGCAATCAGCTATTGAATAGTTTTTATTAAGGCTTTTGAAAAAGTACACTCACTGGGATTAAGGGAACATTTGATTATTTAAGACCTGGGATTTTCAGAAACGAGCAAGATGGCTGTTTTTACAACACATGGGAAAGATGCCTGTTTGGTTAGATTAGGAGAATATAATGAGTTGTAGGTCACATCCTCACGAAACCGGCAGGGCTGTCCGAGATGAAGGTAAAAGCTGCGTCCCCTCGCCTGGGCTTCTACCTGTTTTGAAGTAACATTGACCAGGAGCGGTCTGATCTCAGGGTCGACACTCCTGTTTTCCCCACTCAGTGTTAATGAACATACTTGAAGGGTGATGCATGGTGTAATTGTTGATGTCTTTAGATATGCAAGTAAGTCATACAGATCCGTTAGCACCATTCTTCGTGTTTTTACTTCAAAGATGCCAGAAGAAGCTGTGTGCATTTGGGGGAAAACGGTAAGTAAACATGCCATGCTTTGATAGGACGAATTATTTGAGGGCCCCGTCTCTTTTCATTCCAGCCATCAGAGCTGTACCGGTGGTGACGGTGTCCAAATCAAGCTCTCTTCTTCGGGAAGCGGAAGAATTCATAGTGACATGCTCCATAAAGGACGTGTCTAGCTCCGTGGACTCCATGTGGATAAAGGAAAACAGCCAGGTGAGTGAATTGTTTCCTTCATATTTCTCAGTACATCATTGTCTGCATGTGGGAGATTTTCACATTTTTTTTTAACGTCTATTAATTGTCCTGGGGGATGGCTCAGCTGGCGTGTCTGTCTGAGGGGGGACTGTCTGGGAGGGTGCGCAGATGCATATTTCCCCCTTTCATAACACCATATGTGGCTGTGTATGCTTATTATTGGTAAAAAGTACATGTCATTTCGTACATTTGTTTTAGATAATCTACAAGATAACTTCAGAATTATGTTATTGCCTCATGCTGTGTTTTTTTTTGTGTTTTTTTTTTAACTAACTTCAGTTAGGGAAATTAAAAAACACACAAAACTAATGGTTAACTGCATAAATATCTTGATTTTCAAAGCTATGATTGATACTCTTCAGGCCAGATTATTTAAAATATTGGGAAGAGCTGCCAGATTTTTCCCCTTCCATATTTAAAAAGAATAACTCATCTCAGGTATCGACCAGGAAACTCTTTTCTCCCTCGCAAAGTGGCTTATCCACGTGAGAGATGGGTTTCTTTTTGTATGGATCTGATTTTCTCCTTTGAGGCTGATTACCTGCGATCAAGTTGCTAATGGTTTTCTATTTGTTTTAGTTGCTATTAATAAAATGGTTATCTTCAATCTGAAACATTCGGACAGGTTTATGTTCTCATTCATTTAACAAATGCATATCGAATGTCTACTATATGTCAAATTACTATGTTAGGTATATCTTAAAATGAAATAAATTCTAGCCAGTTATATTAAGCTTCTTTTTCTCTCTCTCTCTCTCTAAAATACTCATATTAATAGCAGGGTCTTTAACATGTCTGATTTCTCTAATATTTTGTTTACAGTGTTCATTGACTGAATTTTTTAGTAATTTTTGTTTGAATAATCTTGGCCATCTAGCTAGTTAGCTGTCACAGTGATTTTTTTTTTTTCTTTCAGTATGTATGTATGTATGCATCACATTGGAAAAAAAAGGGCTATATTTTTCTCCTGTTTCTCTTCTTCCTCATCATGCCCTGTGTTCAACAATGGCAATTTTATGCCATTTAAAAGAATTCTTTGCTAAACAAGTAACCATGGTGATTAGCATAAGGCAAAGCATCATGGTGGTATTCATGTGGGCCTGTGATGGATGATACCTTGCTAAATGAAGCCTGCCATGGACTAGAAGAATGGATTGCCCCATGGACTGGTTCTTTCAAGCCAATGGCTCAGAGACATAAGCTTTAGTTCCCACATCGTGTAGTTTAATAAAAACAATAGCTTATGTGTGGACTTTTGACGAACCTTCCTGAACACAATCCTATATTAATCGGCTTTTTATAATTCTTGATTTCAGATGAGAGAACAGTTTAGCTTGTGTGTGTTTTTGAGCTTCAGTATAACTTGAAAATTAGCCTTTTTTTGAGAGGAGAAATTAAATTGCCCCAGGCAGTTTTGCTCTGAACCATTTTTCCCTGGAGCCCTGGATGCCATTCCCAATTAATCCACTGGCCCTGGTAGATAAGCCCTCTGCGTTGGGAGCTCTTTGGGGAAATCCCAGTGTGCGCACCGCCAAGGGTTAAGGAAAACCAAATCACGTGCAGGCAATATGTAATGTGTGACTTGCAGATGGGGCTCGTGGCTCTGGGCCAAGGTTCATCTATGAATCTTTTATTGATATCCTTCGGCTTAATTCAGAATACTTAGCACTGTTAGCGCTATCAAATTATCTTTAAAATCAATAGTATTTGATTCTAACCTTTTAGAGTCGTGTAACTCAATGAAATATAGGGTAAACTGTTTTAGAGTTTTTGCAATTTTTTTTTTGTTTATTTTAAAAAGTAAGAGACTCTGAAATCTATTCAGCACTTGTAAGTCTTGGTTAGCTTTTCTAATGCTTATAAATCTATTTTTACTTGCTTTTGATTATGATCTTCGACAGCATCCAAAATTACTGTCTTTGGAGTATGTGTGGACATTGCATCATTTATGTCCACGTTGGCACTCACATGTTCAGTGTCCTCCTCTATAGCTCCCAAAGGCAGACTCTTGGGCCCTTGTAAGAACTGCAAGGATAAGATATCTGGAATCTGGAACCTGGTATATTATCTGTCCATTGTCACTCTGCCTTTGCAGAGAAGAAGTCTGTAACATGATGGACTGAGCAAGGCTAGAGAAAATGTCACTTCACCTCGCTATTTCACTTTCTTAACAACGGATCTTATGCGGTGAAGTGGCAGATGTCTGCCAATTAATTATCAGAAGAATCTCTTAGAAGGGAGTATTTTTAAATCTGCACAGTGCTCCTAGCTGGAGAGGCATTTAAAAACTCTTGTTCCCTCAGTACCTTTTAGAAACAAAGGGCTGGTGCTATTCTTGACTTGTCCAGGATCTCACAATTAGTTCACAAAAAGGTTTCTTCTCTTTTTACCCAAAACATTCACCGTTGGCAGTCAGCATTTGTGTGTGCATATTTTAATGTAAAAAACTTTCCAGAACTATCCTAACACAGAAAGAGAAATAGATATAATTCCACCTATTTGTATACAGCAGTGCTGTGCATTGGAATACCATGTGAGCCTCCTGTGTAATATAAAATTTTCTGGAGGCACATGACAAATAGTAAAAAAGTAAAATTGATTTTCATGGTATACTTTATTAGACCCACTATATTGAAAATATGTTTATCATGTTATTAACGTAAAATTACTAACGGGCTATTTTACATTATTTTTTTTTCATTTTGGCTTCAATATTTGGGACATATTTTATATTTTAGACTCAATTTGGATGACTTCTTTTGAAGTGTTCAGCATTCCAATGTGGCTAGTCCTTATAACATGCTATATTGCCTGCGTTTTTCGTATTTCTTTTCTTTCTGTCCCCACGCATATGTATTATCATATGGCTGCAATTTTAAGTTACACTCAATTTATGTTTTTTAAGCCATTGAAACATTTCCTTGTTTTCACATATTCCTAATTTTTATGCCTGGTGTATATTTAGTGCATCTGAGTTTTTACTGTAGTAAATGTCTTGGCGCTCTTGGTTTTTGTTCAATTATTTCCTTGAGATGCATTTGCTGGAGTGATCAGGGGTGTGGACATGCTGCCAAGTTGCTTGCCAGAGGGTGGTTCTGATTTACAGGACTGTCAGAAGGGCCAGACGCCGAGCGTTCCACCGCGGCCTGGCCAGCGCACCGCCCTTGATCTCCTTCCATGTCACTATCAGCTCCTATTTTTGCTTTCTATTTTAGCTGTTGTTATTTTTTCCATTCTAATAGGAATGTATGTCACATTTCAGGAAATTTGGGAAGACAGAAAGCTATATGCTGCTCCTTTTCATCTTTTCAGAGAACAACAACTAGTTTGTTTTTTCCCCATGACATGTCCCACAGAAGAAATCTCCCCATGTCTGGTCTTCAGACAAATAATAAGAGGGGGATGGTGATATCACAAGGGCAATTCACAACATTTTCTCTTCAGCTCATGCTTAAATAAGTTGGGGCTTGGTTTCAACGGTATTACCGTATTTTTCGGACCATAAGACGCTCCGGACCATAAGACGCACCAGTTTTTAGAGAAGGGAAATGAAGAAAAAAAGATTCTGAAACAAATAGTGTCCTAAAATATTTTATGTGCATTAAAACCCAACATCACAGTCATAAACACATGTAATCAACCCTGTAAAGTAAACAGCAGCATTTAGAACCATTTTAGAGCCAGGCAAGCACACAGAGACCACACAGAGCCGGGCAAGTAAAAAAACTTTTTTTTTAAAGTATATGTGTAGGCTATATTTGGACCATAAGACACAGGGACTTTTTCCCCCCACTTCTGGGGAAAAAAAAGTGTGTCTTATGGTCCGAAAAATACGGTATATACCTCAAATCTCTCTTTGATGAGAGTTGCCAAATTCTGCTTGGTAAAATTGTAGGGCGAATTTTCAAGTTAATGTAGATCCTCTTTTTATGCATGAACATAATATACATGCTAATACAACAGATTAGTATTTTTATTAGCAATCTGTTTTTTTTGATCACTGGAATATAGAATAAAAAACACATAATAGGAAATATCGATGTAAGTATGCTGACTCAATATAAAATATCAGTATTCTGCAGTATTTCTTATATAGTGACTTCTGAGATTTGGCATTGTTAAAAACATTTAGCACTGCAGATAATTTGGAATGATGAATGCTATGGTTATTAAGAAATGAATTTTCATGTTTTTCCCCAATCATTAATAACGACTATCTCTCAATATAATCCTGTAATGTGAAGTGTTCCAATGACAGACTTGTCATGATGCTTTATTATTCTTACTTAAGTGTGTATGATGAATGCTAATATGGAGAAGTTAATTGCTGCTATTTTTAATTTATCTAGGAGAGATCCTGAATATAAAGTTTATGGTAATCTTTGATTTTTTTTTTTTTTTCCTCTCCTTCTGAAACCCGCAGACTAAAGCACAGGTACAGAGTAATAGCTGGCATCAGGGTGACTTCAATTTTGTACGTCAGGATCGGCTGATGATCAGCTCAGCAACAGTGAATGATTCTGGAGTGTACATGTGCTATGCCAATAATACTTTTGGATCAGCAAATGTCACAACAACCTTGGAAGTAGTAGGTAAGTATCTTTACGGGGATGCATAAATTCCTGGCAGTAGTGCAAGAAGAAATTACTGATTTCCTTTTTATGTAAATGGAATGTTGAACATATTGTTAGAAAATCTTATCATACCCAGATGAATGAATGATGAGTGAATGATGAATGAATGAAAATGATCATTTTAATCTCTTCCATCTAGAGCACAAAAACAAATTCTACCTGTTGAGGAGAGAAAAGTGGAAAGCTGTAACTGAAGTTGGTCAGACCTTTCATTCTCTATGCTACCCACCCCTACCCCCAAAAACAAATAAAGTATAATTTGAGTTTTTTCCAAAAATTCTTGTCCTTGCTGAGGGACATGAGTTTGGAAATGGATGTGGAATTTCTCTGTTGAGGAATGAAAATGCTTAAAACAAAGTTATTTCTCTGAATCTTTAGGTGGGGCCCCTCATCCTTTTGGCTTCTTGTTTTATCACCCGTGGCTCTAGCTCATTTGTAGCAGGAAGGGCTTCTCCTTCTCACCCCTCCTCACCCTGTATCCCACCTTAGAGGTGGTTGCATGAACCTTCAGAAAGGAGGTCACAGGGACATGGGTTACTGATTCAACAGAGCATAAACTGGAACATGGTAACCGTGCCTCTAACCCCATCATATCTGATACCCTCATTGGTGTAGCCTTTTCTTCCCTACTCTAGAAATCTCACTAAATACGTATTTTCCAAACATCTACTTAAAGAGAACAGAGTGTAGTGAAGTATTGGATGTTTTGATTTATGGAAAATAATAATGATTGTAAAATGACCTCATTTACACATTTTTTTTTTTTGTCTTTTGAATATTGTTTGAATTTAATCTATTTTCTTGTCTTTTTAATGCAACCTTTTTTTGTTTTTTTTTGTGCTTGACTTTGATGAAGTACTTGTAGGGTGGAGAAATTCTTTATCCAGCAATAATAAAATGATGCCATATCTGTTTTCATTTTTTCCCCTTTCTTCCCATATTTCTTCAAAAATTTATGTAGCAATGTTAGAGGGCCGTGATTTGTCCCATGATAATCTCATATATCGATAATTTTGGTATTTCTGCCCGTGTTGTAATTGAAAGGGTCTCTCCAGACTGAACATGGAAAAGACACTCTGGTTGCAATTACATAGAGTCAGCACAGAGAAAGAGTGCTACTCTGTCCCTAAGTGTGATTGTGAACCATTTATTAATTTGAATAGAAGGCTATGCTTTTAAAATATTAAACTCAGTAAGTGCTAATTTGCTAAGTTGATTAGGGAGCATGTTGATATATCAGCTTCAGCCCCAGAAAGCAATTAGTAAGGATGTTTTGAGCATATTGTTGTATGTAATCAGATTTTTAAAAATCCATTCATCAATTTCCAAGAATATAACTGTATGACTGGAAAGACTTGTGGCTGAGAAATCTGAATCTGGTTTTGATTGTTTCAGGAGTGGGTTTGGGTGGGACAAGACCAGAAGAGGAAAAGAGAAGAGTAATGCCTCCAGGGGGATGGAGTAGAATAGTATTTGGATACAACGCAGAGTGGTAGAGAGAACAGGGCAATGTGACAGCCCAAAAATGGTCTTGAGTTTGGGGCTCTGCCACTTGACTTTCTAATGTACCCTAGTTTCCCTCTGCCTGCCTTGTCTCTTCTGAGAAACACAGCCCTAAGTTCCAAGTTGAGGGAAGGAAAAAAGGCAGTAGATTTTATAGAAGTACCTGCCACAGTATTTGCTCTTAATATTAAAGCAATATCAGATTCCTAATGCAGATGCACTTGAAAAAAAATCATACTTTTATGTTTTAACAACCCAGGTGGAGTTCTTTTATTCTAATAATTCTTATACTCCATGAATTTCAAGCTCTATTCCAAAATAGGACATAAAAGTATATTGAGCAAACCAGACTATAGAAAACTTGGAGGGGGTTTCAAGACACATATTTTATACATGATGATTGTGAGAGATACTTTTGCGCAATACTGTCTACAATATTTGAATATTTTTCCATTTTGTGTTTTGAATTTACAACCTTGAAAACCTGATAATGTAGTGTAGCAATCATCCTTCAAAAGTAACCTAAAATAGCTTAAAGAATGGCAGAGGATATCATTTGTGATTCAGGAATTAGAAAAAGGTGATGGTTTGCATAGCCACATTCATTTGGATGATTGTCCATTCTCAACTGAAAAATCCTTTTTCAATTGGTACATATCACAGTTGGACTCTATTTTTTATTCTGAATCTGTAGAAACTAAAGGGCACTAAATACTGTTTTGGCTATGTCATGTGGGACTTCAATATATTTAACCAAATAGCATTAAAAATAGTGATAATTTTATTTATTTATTTATTTATTTATTTTTTAAATTATATTTTATTTTGTACAGAGAGGAAGGGAGAGAGATAGAGAGTTAGAAACATCGATGAGAGAGAGTCATCGATCAGCTGCCTCTTGCACACCTCCTGCTGGGGATATGCCCGCAACCAAGGTACATGCCCTTGACCAGAATCGAACCCGGGTCCCTTCAGTCCCCAAGCCGACACTCTATCCATTGAGCCAAACCGGTTTTGGCGTAAATAGTGATAATTTTAAATTCCATAATTTTTTTAAAACAATCAATTTTAAAAAAATGTATTTTATTGATTTTTTACAGAGAGGAAGGGAGAGGGAGAGAGAGTTAGAAACATTGTTGAGAGAGAAACATTGATCAGGTGCCTTCTGCACACTGCCCTCTGGGGATGTGCCCGCAACCAAGGTACATGCCCTTGACCAGAATCAAACTTGGGACCCTTGAGTTCGCAGGCTGATGCTCTATCCGTTGATCCAAAGCAGTTAGGGCAACAATCAGAAAATTAAAAATTCTTTTATAATTCCACTGACTTGATATAACCATTAAGATTTGTTATATTTATATTTTTGTATGCAACAGGGTTTTATTTGTATATACAACTCATTCTGTCTCCCTCTCTCATTCTCTTTCTCTTTTCCTCTCTCTTTCTCAATGAAAGTAGACACCCTAGGGTAGGGGTGTCGAACTCAATCAGAGAAGGGGCCAAAATCTAAAATCCAGCCTAAATCGCGGGCCAAATGGTTTACTGAACAGTCATAAACTGTCATTGTGATGGAAATGCAGCGGAGTGCAGTGATGACAGCGCGGTGCGGGCCACATTGGAAGGCCTGGCGGGACGGATTTGGCCCTTGGGCCTTGTGTTTGACACATGTGCCTAGAGTATGCTATTTAATAACTTGAGGCTCAGTGCACGAAATCTGTGCAGGGGCAGCGGGAGGAGTCCTCAGCCTGGCTTGCACCTTCTCCAATCCAGGACCCCTTGGACATCTCTCTCACAATCCGGGACCACTGGCTCCTAACCACGCACTTGCCTGCCTGCCTACTTGCTTGCCCCTAACTGCCCTTGTAAGAAGAGGTCAGCCTTAGCTTCTCATAGACCTGTATTCAAATCCAGGCTCTCCCATTGGATAGCTAGCCATAGGGCTTTCCAGGACTTGATGTTTTCCGTCTATAAGTTAGGGGTTATAGGCTTTCTCTTTCAGCATTCTAAGATTAGACATTTGTTATAATCTATAAAATAAAAGAGTAATATGCCTATTAGTCTGGATTGACCAGACATCTCCTGCCTTCCTTCCAGACAAAACCAAGGTGGCAGGGGCTGAGGCAAAGATGGTTAGGGGCGATCAGGCTGGCAGGGGAAGCAGTTAGGGGTGATCAGGCTGGAAGGGGAGGGCAGTTAGGGGCAAGCAAGTAGGCAGGCAGGCAAGTGCGTGGTTAGGAGCCAGTGGTCCCGGATTGCGAGAGAGATGTCCAAGGGGTCCTGGATTGGAGAAGGTGCAAGCCAGGCTGAGGACTCCTCCCGCTGCCCCTGCACAGATTTCGTGCACTGAGCCTCAAGTTATTAAATAAAATGTATGCTAAAGTACTTAGGGCTGTTCTTGGCACATAGTAAATATTCCATAAATGGTAGCTATAAAAATAATATTGGCAATTTTATTGGGTTATTTTTCAAGCTCTTCTAATATTACTATTAAATAATTATATCTAAGGGCTATTTTATTTATTTAACCGGTTTCTTATTTTTAAAATTATTATAACTCATGTAAATAGCACTTTTTTTTATATGTAGCAATTCACCTCACTAAGAAGAGCTCTCAAATGGAAATTGCAGGGTTAAATTGAAGAATAATTTTAAAAAAAATCTACATTGCTAAATGCTTTCCAAGAGTTGTGTCAGTTCACAGTGTGTCATTCAGTCTATCACTTTTCCCACACTTGCAAAATTATTTATTTCAAATTAGTTTTGCTGTTTTTCTTTCAATAGGATGGATACACTTTTATTTTTTGAAGCAGCTTTATTGCAGTTTTGCTATTTGTGATAAGTGAAAGTGATTCCTTATTTTAATTATTAAATGTTTTTTCCTTCTATATTTTTATGTTCTCTTTTTCTGTTACTTTCATTAATTTTACTATATAGACATTTAAAAATGTTTATGTATCCAGATTTGTCTTTTATGATTTTTTTTCTTCTGTTGCTTCTGAAAAACGGAGGAAACTGCCCCACCCCGCCCTGTAGATGTTTGATGGGAGTCAGTTCTGTTGTTTAGTTACAAACATGGTTTGTTAAAATGCTGTCGCTGTTTCATCTGTAATGTATGATAGATGAGATGACCAGCGCTTATTTTCCAAGTGCAACATTTTTTTATTGAGCATTGAGGCTGTCTGTGCCTTCTTGATTTATGTCACCTTCTTATCAAATAAACACTTATATTGAGTCGGGGTATGGGCTATTTAGTCCTACAAATGCTTTTGTTAACCTAATAAGCATCAAGACTAGTACTGGAAGATTTATAAGATGGTGATAGGTCTTGAAATAAGAGAATTGCTGAAGAGGTAGAGATGGGTGAATAAACATTTCACATGTGTGTCCTTTCTTCCTTCATGACGGTGATTCTACAAGAGCAAAGTAAATGTCAAATGGCTAATTTAAACCCTCTTTCTTGTTATTGCCAGTTCATGTTGGAAATCAGTCAGCTATGTTTGTATTCTAACGACGAAGTTGTGTTGTTGTTTTTTTGTTGGGTAGTTGTAGGTAACGGTTTCTTTCTGTTTTGTTCCATTACTATTAGATAAAGGATTCATTCATATCATCCCTATGGCGAATACGACAAGGTTTGTAAACGATGGAGAAAATGTCGATCTGACTGTTGAATACGAGGCATACCCAAAACCTGAACACCAGCAGTGGATATATATGAACAAGACCTTCACTGATAAGTGGGATAATTACCCCAAGTCTGAGAATGAAAGTAATATCAGGTGAGAAAAGGGCCTTGCTCCGGGGATTTCCCATTTCCCCTCTCCCACTGGCTTACAGATCCCATTTCTGCGACCTAGGAACGTAGGAGAGGCCCTCTAACCAAATAGGAACTCCAGGGTGCTTCCTGAAGCCCAGATCTCTCGTTTGATCCTTAAAACAATTGTAATAAAAACAGGAGCAGTAATACGTTTTATGTAAACTGCGTGTACCTTATGCTGTTCTAAGTACCTTTCATATGTAAACTCGATAATTTTAGTCCCACAAACCTATGAGTAGGCACTCTTATTTCCCTCATTTCTAGAGAAGAAGTAGTTTGACTCAGATCAAAGGGCCAGTAAGAGGTAAGTGTATTTATATAGACAGTTTGTGTATTTATCCAGAGTTTGGGTATTTTTCCAGTCAGGAGCTGTTGGCTGTTGTAAGAATGTGGGTGAGAGAGAATGCTGTCCTGGGCCAACCAAGGCTTAAGGGTTGGAGGGAAGAGGATGGATTGATTTGGGAGGTGTTCAGGCTACTTCCTTACCAACGCCGGGTGATTTCGGGGATAGGAGCGAGAGGGAAAGGAGCTGAAGAAGCCTGTAGGATCCGTCAGACAGGTTGGAGGGTGAGAGGCAATCTCTTTCAAGGAGATGAGGGGGCTAAGGGCTTCGGGTATCTTGAATTTGCAGTTGACTGTGGCATCTCGAGGGGTGATGTTGAGGTGGGAAATGTCCTAGGGCAGGTTCCCTAGAAGCAGAGCCCGAGTCAAGGGCTTCACTACGGGAGACAGAGACCTGCCAGGGAGTTGGGTGGGTGGGGGGGGTGGGGAGCAGGGTGGGAGGGGAAAGGAGGAAAGAGGAAGTGGGTGAGGTGAAGCTGAGGCACAGTCTGACCCCAGGGTGCTCTGGAGCTGGGCTTTTGTCTGGGGTCAGCCTCTCATGGGCTGTACACAAGGAAAGCAGTCAACTTTCAAGGGCACCTAACTGCCCAAGGGCAAGTCATGGGAGAAGGTTGCTGGTGTGTGGGTCCTTATACCTGCACCTAGGCAGGGGGGAGGGGGAACATAAACATAGCTCTGTAGAGGAGGCCTAGGCCAGAGGAGTCTGGACCAGAGGGAAAGGTCTGAAAGTGAGCAAACAGCAAGCAGTTCAGTGCAAGAACAGATTGCCCAGGGAGCGTGTGCAGTCTGAGAGGAGTGTGAACACACCATTGCTTGCGTCCAGGTGGTTGTGTGGGTCCAGAGCTGCCAGGGCGCCCCATCTACCCTGGAGCCCGTGCCAGTGGCTCCCCCGACAGTCCTATGTGCTCAGCACCACACAGCCGTACCTGGCAGCCCTGCAGTAACACAGGAGCTTGAGTAGCAGATACGCAGAGGACACTCAGAAGAAGTGGGGTCAGAGGAACACCGGGATGTCCTGGTGGTGCAAGAAGGACGGTGAGGGCAACGGCATTGACCTTGCCTCGAGGGCCCCGCAGCGTCTGATTGGAGACATCCTGCCAGTCTGGGGTTCATCCCGGCCTGTCACCTTCAAGCAAAGCAGGGCAGGCAGGTTTAGGACATCGGTGACAAGGCGGCTGTGAGGACAGCTCAGGAGGCAGGAGAAGGAGGACAGCTCAGGAGGCAGGAGAAGGCTGCGTGCCTGTGGGGTAGCCTGGATGCTGAGAAAGCCTCTGTATTCTCATACAACAGGTACTTGTCCCAAATCAAATGTGTGTGTGTGTGTGTGTGTGTGTGTGTGTGTGTATTTGTTAATGTGGATCTTGCTAATGCTGGGTTAAGTGAGCTGTTTTTCCCCAGACAGAAACTGAAAAGACGTGTACTCCAGGGGGCAGCCCACAGTGACTGACGTGCTGCCCTCTCTTTGCAGATATGTGAGTGAGCTTCACCTAACCCGGTTAAAAGGGACCGAAGGAGGCACGTACACGTTTCTGGTGTCCAATTCTGATGTCAACTCGTCGGTGACATTTAATGTTTACGTGAACAGTGAGTAACACCAATAGCCCCTTCTTATCTTTTTTCCATGTTGATCGTTTCGAGTTGTGGCTCGTGTTTGCAACAGCTGCAGAGCCGAGCTCACTGTGTACTGTGTCAATGATGTTTCATGATAATTTTGACCTTAACAAAGACCCTGTGGTTTAGTGGTTGGGCGAATTGTGTACGAAAACCCAATTCCTTGTCCTACATTCCACTGACCCCGGGTTCCTGCCGCTCACATTCTGGGTGCTGCCTTTGAGGTGAGCAGAGGGGCCAGAGGAGTTAAAAAAATAAAATAAAATAACAGTTCTTTGGCCCTAGCCTGTTTCGCTCAGTGGTTAGAGCACCGGCCCACAGACTGAAGGGTCTTGGCTTCAGTTCCTGTTAAGGGGACGTACCTTGCTTGCAGGCTACCTATCACTCTCTCATAATAATAATAATAATAATAATAATAATAATAGCAGGCTCCCTATCATTCTCTAAAAATAGTAATAATAATAATAACAACAATAATAACAACAAAAACAACAGTTTTTTTGAAGGAACATTGTTGATTGTTGAAATGAGGATTCAGAGGTTGAATAGGAGCTGGTCTGACATGATTTCTTTGTTATGATGCTTTCTGTTCTTGGGTTGTGACATGTTTTGTGCTGAGATTGTCCTCCCATTAAGTTGATGCAATATTGATCCAGCCCTTGTGGGTCCCCACCGAGAACCACGTGGGTCCTGTGGGAGAGGGGAGCGTGGTGTGGATGTGGGAAGCTGAACTTCTGCACCTCGCCCGGCTGTGGGCTGCACCCGCGGCAGGAGAAGTGTCCCCGCACAGAGGTTACCGGCTGGGTTTTCCCAGTGCAGGGCTCCCTCCTGGCTCTCTCCCCTGCGGCTTGTCTGCAAATCCAGGGGCCTGCCACCCACACCAGCCAGGGGTCCAGGGGCTGGAGGCCTCCAAAGACCTGGAATCCTAAGGGAGTGGCCCACAAAAGGAGCCATCCAGGGTTTGGGGGGTGACAAGGCAACCTGGAACGTTCCCTGGAGAATGACTCAGTACCTGCTGAGCACGTTGTGTGTCGGGCTGCCCTCCGGGAGCTGTATGAAGTGCTTTTAATGTCACTCTCTCCCTGGTGCCCAGTGGTGTGGGGGCTGGGTGCCCGATCCATGCACCAGTGACAGCAAACCGCTGGTGAGTAATCCTTGGGGTGTTTTTGATGGCTGCTCTGGAGCCTTTTGACTACGCCAGTATTTCCAAAATTGTGTCTTCTGAACAAGATAATGTGTTTAGGTAAAGAGTCGCATCTGTGCACTTAAACACTTTTCTTAATTACAGGCCTTCTCCGAATCCTTAATAAGCTAAGGTGTGTTGTGACTTCCCGGGAGGGGGCTGTGGGAGGGAGCTGATGTCCCACACTTGTTTGACCACAGAATCTCCTTCTCCAAGGGAATCCTGTGAAGCAATACCTCAGTTCTTGGGAACGGTTTTGATTATGTGGTATCTCATCAGACCACAATTCAAATATTTCTCAATTAATTCAGATGTTAATCAGAGGAGCTGAGTGGAGTGTAGTACACAGGAGCACAATTATCTGCTCCTGAAAAACCTTAATATTCAAGTAACTTGAAGAGGCGCTTGCAGGTAAATCAGTATCCTTGCAGTCATAATACGCATACTCTCCACCAACACTTTATTTTGGGTGCTTTGGCGAGTTAATTAACACATCCATCACCTCACGTATGTACCTGCTTTGTTTCATTTTGTGTGCGTTGGTTACATTTTAGTGTGGCGAATGCATTTAAGTTCTGTCTTCGCAAATTTCAGTTCTGCACTGCAGTGTGATCAGCTGTAGGCACCACCTTATATGTTAGATCCTCAGGCCTTATGCCCCTCCGAATGGAGAGTTTGGGTCCTTTTGCCAACCTCTCCCTATTCTCCCAACCCCTCCCCCTGGCAACCACTTTTCTCCTCTGCTCCTGTGAGTTGAACATTTTTTTTTTTTTAAGGTGACACACTAAGTAATGCCACACACTATGTGTCTTTCTCCATGTGGCTCATTTCACTTAGCATCATATCTCCAGTTTCATTTATGTTGTCACAAAGGACTGGATCTTCTACTCTTTTTTTTTTTTTTTAATGTATTTCATTTATTTTTTACAGAGAGGAAGAGAGAGGGATAGAGAGTTAGAAACATCGATGAGAGAGAATCATCGATTGGCTGCCTCTTGTACATCCCCTACTGGAGATGTGCCCGCAACCAAGGTACATGCCCTTGACCACAATCGAACCCAGGACCTTTCAGTCTGCAGGCCGATGCTCTATCCACTGAGCCAAACCAGTTTTGGCATCTTCTACTCTTTTAAGGGTGAATAATACTACAGTGTGTATATATACCGCAATTTCTTGATCCATTTATCCAGCGATGGACACAGGTTGTTTTTATACCTTGGCTATTTTGAATACCTGCAAGATAATGGTTTTGTTTCCTCGATGTACCCGTAAGTGGGATTGTGGGGTTCTGTCTATGGCAGTACTGTTTCTAATTTCTTGAGGAATGTCCACACTGTGTCCCGTAGCGGCTGCACCAGTTTACACTCCCACCATCATCGTGTACTAGCATCCCCTTTTCTTCCATATCCGAGCCAGCATTCATCTCTTATCGTTTAGATAATAGACATTTTAACAGGTATGAGGTGGTCTCATTGTGGTTTTGATCTGGTAGCATTTCCAGGTATGTATTATGAATTTTGGCAAGTGATGAGTAGGCTATCTAGGTTATAAATAGACCTCTCTCCAATCTTAAAGGTCTGTCCTTTAATCACAAACCTGCCAGTCGAGGGAGAGGGCTGTGGTCCTTGGGCGGCAGTGACAGGCACACAGGCAGGACAAGGAAGGCATACGGAGCTAATGGGCTCCTTCCACTGCTGGGCTTACACAGAACACGTGAAATGTTCAGCTACATTGGATGTCCAGATGACTGCTGACCTGCACCACATTAACTCTCCGAAGCCACCAATTTCACTCGGCTTATGGCAGCGTTAACAAGGCTTTGAAACAATTTAAGGAAATGCTAAATAATGTTTTATTTCTAAGTCGCTGCATTCTATAATTAGCATGCTGTCTGGTGTGAGCGATTATTACTCATAGATAACACAGTATACCCAACTCTAAGTAATCAATCACCCCGAAGGAGGCCTCTTGATGAGAAAGTTTCCCTGTGACCGCATTTGCACAATTCCGGGCCGCCGCACATGGATTATCGGTCATAGTTCCTTTCAGTTATGGGTGGCTGGACTGTCCTCCTTCTAGGGAGAAGCCACGGTAAGCCTGCCATCTTGCCAATGAAGCGCCTGCCCCTGCTTGCCATCTGGCAAAGATGCGGGCTGACCTGTCAGGGCGGCCGTGTAGATAGATGGCTTTGGACTGCTTGCCAGCCAGCCATCTGGGTCACCCACCTGGTTGGAGGTCTCGGGGACCTTTTGTTACCAGCCCTTCTGGGTCAGGGACCAAACCGAGGTCCCTCTGCTCAGCAGCATTTGCACCAGTGGATTAAAGAACCGAGTTTGGTCAAGCAGAGCAGAAGCGTTTAATTATTTTTTGATCAAGGGATGGAGAAGGGTGAGCTTGCACTCTGATAGCCCCTTCTCCTGGACGGGGAAGGAGCCTTCTGCACGTGTAGGCTGCGGTGTGGAGCGATGAAATCCTTCGGGCAGGTGTTCATCAGTCTTCTGTGGCACTCGGCTCCTTCGAACACGCTGTTCTGCACACGGTGCCCCTGCACCATCTTGGTCTTTGCCCTCATCGCCTTGATCTCTGTGCTCAGCACCTTGGTCTCTGTGCTCCGCCCTTTTTATTCTGTGGTCTGGAGTCTTTTTCAGTTCCTGTAAGCCGGCCTCGCTCGTGGCACAGTTTAGGTATTGAGAAACATGAGGGTCTTTGGGGTGGGAGCCTGGTGACACTTTTCCCAGATTAAAAAGATAAAGGTGGGTTTGTCTTTAAGGACTGCTCGGTTCTGGGGCTTTGGGGAGCTGTGTCTTTCCAGATTCTCACAAACTGAAGGAAGTTACTAGAACTTTGCCCCTTTGGAAGGGGGAAATGTTTTCCTACCTGTTAACCTCTCAGCCTTTCTATTTTCGTTAAAAAAAAAAAGATGATAGGACCTTCCAAACACTGGGTGTCCCAACCATCCTTGGGTTACAGGCTAAAAGCTTTAAGACCCGCCGCTGACACATTTATCCATTGAGTTTTGCTGGAGAGGCTTTGCTTTTTTAGTGTATCTCCCTCTTTAGGGGGATTCTAATAGACATACTCCTGTATTAAACTCCTGGAATTCTTACACGTTAAATAAAGCCAGTGCTAAGTAGAACTCCTTTTTGATTTATTTTACCATCCTTTGAGAAATTTGCTAAGTAGAACTCTTTTAAAATTTTTTTTTTTTTTTTTTTTTTTACCATCCTTGAGAATTTACACAGTAACTGAAATGTAGCTTGGTTTGTGCAATCATTTGTATACTTGTATGTTTAAATCAAAACATGTTTTTAAATTATAAAAATATTATGTGGATAGAAATAAGAAGAAAAAAAAGCCAGTTTTAAAATATCCCTATTGCAGTATAGCAGTATATTTTTTGAAAGACCTTTATTTATTTATTTATTTATTTATTTATTTATTTATTTACAGAAGTGAGGTTCTATCTCTTTGTACCTTTGTACCTATTTTGGTGCTGAACAATAAATGTGGTTTGAACACCTTTCCACGTCATACACTGCTTTTCCTACAGCATCATTGTGGTATCTCATTGCACGGACAGCTTGTCAGCTCTACCCCATGTCTGATGCAGGTCTGATTCGTTGTGCAAAGGGAGGTGGGACTCTGAAATGATGTGACTGAGTTTGAGAAGGAAGCCCATCTGACAATTAAAGTTTGTCATTATCTTGTTCAGTCTCAAATGAGCGACGCTGCCTAAGTGCCCGGAAGTCGATAAGGTTATCAGCTGTCGTGATCTCCCATGCGGCTGTGTCTGTCACACGTGTCATGCGAGGTGCACTGTGCTGGCTTTCAGAACAGCTCTGGATTGAAGAATACCTTTCAGAGCTGCTGAGAGGGGGCAGTTACTCTGTGTACAAATAGCCGTTTGTCTTCCTACATTAATGTTTTTGCACTTTCATTGGTGGTAACTGACAGCGTCTTGAGCGCTTTTTATTTTCTGCTCCTGAACTTGAAATGAGTTTTTGTTCTTAAATTGCTTGGGACTTACGGGTGTTGTTTTTGATGTGACACTTTAATATCTCCTCCTTATGAAGAGGATCTCTGTGGATGCAAGAATTGCTACAGACATTTAAATTGGAGAAAAGGGGATTTCGTGGCAACCTACTTTTAAAGTCAAATTTGATTCTCTTCTGAAAAAAATTTTAAGGAAATGTAGCTCTGAACTAAAGAGTCTCATCTCCCCCCACCCCCCTATCCTCCCACCTTGAGCTCCTCCAGTGTTGATATCGTTATTTTTATTTCATGGGTCAGACGAAGTTGGTCTGGTAGGGTATGTTGCTAATTTGGAGGATCTATTTAAAGACCACACCTGTTAGAAAATCATTCGATCCTTTGTTGGTGTGATCTGGTCTTTTTTTTTTTTTTTTTTTTTTTCATGTTTATGGTGAAAGAGAGCAATAAACAGGTTTAGGTATGTAACTGTGTCAGTTTATGTTAGAATTGACCCTAACTTGGGACCTACTTTTCTAAAAAAAACAAAACAAAACAAAATGCATGAGTGGTCCCTTTTATATTAGTGGAACTTCTGTATGGGATTTTTTTTCCAGTTGAGCCACATGTGTTTTTACATAAAATTAGGTCCTTCGTTTACAAATGTAAGCAGAGGCATCTATAAGTTAGTGAAGATTTAAATAAATGTAGGAATAGGTACATAATCTTTCCATGGGCATTGTGTCAGTAACCCTTCTTTTCCACTTCCGGATTATGTGGTAAAATGAAGTCACTACTTTTAGAGCTGTGTTGTGATCTGTGCCTGGGAGACACGGCCATGGTGCTCCTGCACCGTGATTTTGGCTGATTTTCATGATTTTTGGAGTTTGTTTTAATTTTACCTTAGAATTGGGCAATCATTTTGGTGGCTGTTTAGAAACAGGGTTGTCAAACTATAGGCCAGATTCAGCCTGCTCCTGAATGGCCCATTAGCTAAGAACTTGTTTGAAAGGTTAACAAATAACCGGAAGATATAGACATGAAAATAAAATTAAAATATCAGTGTCTCTGAAGCCGGTTTGGCTCAGTGGTAGAGCGTCTGTCTGCGGACTGAAAGGTCCCAGGTTCGATTCCGGTCAAAGGCATGTACATTGGTTGCGGGCACATCCCCGGTAGGGGGTGTGCAAGAGGCAGCTGGTCGATGTTTCTCTCTCATCGATGTTTCTAACTTTCTATCTCTCTCCCTTCCTCTCTGTAAAAAAAAATCAATAAAATATTTTTAAAAATAAAGAATATCAGTGTCCCCAAGTCAGGTGTGTTGGGACACAGACGTGCATATTTATTCACATGTCTACAGCTTTACTGGTGGTACAATGGCAGAAGTATTTGTAAGAGAGGGACTGTATGACCCACAAAGCCTAAAATATTTACTGCCCCACCCTTCACATTAAAAGCTTGCTTGGGGGTGGGGGGTGAGAGAATATGTAGGGAGGGGTTTGGGATGGGATTGGGGGGGATGAGGACAATTTTGTGATACCATAATCAATAAAAAAAAATGGGGGGGGGAAAAACTTGCTTAGCACTAGTTTAAAACATCACTTCCTTAGAAGAATGATTTTTCTAGATGATAGACATTCTGTTAAAGATAGCTAAATACCCAGGAGATTATAGTTGACATTTTGTTTTGTGCGTTAAACAAACTTTTGTGAAAGTGTCCGTATACCACCAGTCTCTGGCAATCTTTAAGAATGCACAACACAAAATATATCTTCCAGGTATCTATTCTGGAGTTTTAAAAAGTAGAAGTTAACCTGAGTTTTTCAATACTCCTATTGTAGCTGATTTAACTTTATTATAATGGTCTGGCGCCCAAAATTTGTGAATCTGTGCAAATTTTGGGGTGAGGGTGGGTCTCTCAGCCTGGTCTGTGTCCTCTCACAGTCCGGGAGCCCTTGGGGGATGTCTGAGGGCTTAGGCCTCCCCCCCCCCCCCCCCCAGGAGTCATCAGTGGGACATCCTTAGCACTGCTGTGGAGGAGGGAGAGGCTCCCGCCACTGTTGCTGAACAGTAAGTCTGGCTCAGGGCTTCTGGCTTAGCAGCGCTCCGCTCCCCCTTTGGGAGTGCATGACCACCAGGGGGCAGCTCTTGCATTGAGCGTCTGCCCCCTAGTGGTCAGGGCTCATCATAGCAACCGGTCGTTCTGCTGTTCAGCCAATTTGCATATTAGCTTTTTATTATATAAGATTACAGCAGGAATGTAGATTTGACATAGACCCAAATCAGGATAGTGACAGATTGCTACCAAGCACTGCTGTATTGCCATTCAACACTAGCAAGACCTACAATCAGAAAACCAAATTCATCCCAGAAAACAATCAAAATGTTCATCGATGGATGCATGGATAAATAAAATGTGGTATATGCATACAATGGAATATTATTCAGTCATAAAAGAGAATGAAGTCTTGCCGTTTGTGACATATGGATGGACCTGGAGAGGGTTATGCTAAGGGGAAAAAGCCAGTTAGAGAAAGATAAATAACCATCTGATCTCACCTGCATGTGGAATATTTTTAAAAAATGAACTCAGATACAGAGAACAGACCGCTGATTGCCAGGAGGGTTGTTTGTGAGGGTGGGCAAAATGGATGAAGTGGGTGGTGGTTAAAAGGTAGAAACTTACAGTTAAAAATATAATTTTATATGGTTATGGGATGTGTAATGTCCAGTGTGGTGACTATAGTTAATTCTGGACTGCATGTCTGAAAGTTGCTAAGAAACCAGGTCTTAAAAGCCCTCATCACAAGGAAAAAAATCAGTTGTAATTCTTGATGATGGATGTTAACTAGATTTAGTGTGGTGGTCATTTTTCATTATATACAAATACCAAATTGTTATTTTATACACCTGAAACTAATATAACGGTATGTGTTAATTAAACCTCGGTAAAAATTCATCTTTATGATTCCTTTTCGTGTAATCTTTTATTACTTGGAGACTTAAGTCTGTGGGGTAAATCAACGAATGGTTAGGATTTTTAATTGCATGAGCAATACATTCTCAGTAGAAATTATAAGTACTCTGACAGCTGCCTGGAAGCCGATCAGCGTCGTCGGAGACACCAGAATGGCTCAGGTCCACAGTGCTTTGAAAGGAGAAAGGGGACTATTTTTATCTTCCCGGGAAACACATAACTTATACACTTCTTAGGCTTATCTAAACCTCCAACGTGGGAGGAATTAGGGAAAGTGTCATTTGGTGTCCTGCTGGTTGAAGAATATATAAGAAACCATAGCTTAGAGTTAACCTGGAGAATTACAGAGTGTTAAGTGTCTTTAAAACACAATGTATATTTAACGCCTTACCCTGTGCTTTGAGACACTTAACAAAAATGCAGATGAGCCCAGATTGCCATTTTTTTAAGGAATCAGATTTGTACCTAGCTTAGTCTGTATGCATTAAACATTTTCATAGTGCACAGCCCAAACTGTAATCATGCAACTTAGCCTTTTCCGAATGAGTCCTCTCATCACCAGCACTGGGGACAGGGCTGGGATTAGGGTGAGGCAAGAGAAGGCACCTAGGGTGCAAAATTCAAGGAAGTGCTCACTCGTGGTGCCCACCCTGCACTTGGCAGGACCTAGAGGCCGACTACCTTCTTAAATTCTGCATCCAGAGTGTTTTCCTTGCCTCACCCTAGTCCCAGCCCTATCAAGGGTGCCTTGAGGGTACTTTTAAAAAGAGTATTGCTAGGTTAGATCCTCAACCTATGAAAAAAAAAATCTCCGTGGATGGGGCCAGCCATCTGCATTTTGGCCTTTAGTATTTTTCGATGCACACTGAAGTTTGAGGACCCTCTGAGCTTGGCTGGCAAATCTAAGGCCCCACAGGAAAAAAAGGCTGCTCCGCTGGCTTCAGGTTATGCCTGGGACAAGTAGCTGAAAAGCCTGCCTCATTAGCCAGCACACGGGAACAAGTAGGCCAGCCCCGGCCTAGTTGTTGTGTAACCACGACCAGGTGGCATGCTGGAAGGCTTGGACCGGGCAGCGCTTCTAACCAAAGCGGACTGTGATTGGTTATGTAATTTTGAACTGTTCCAATTTTTTTTTTTTAATGAAAAATGTTTTTATAGGTTCGTTATTAGCCACATTTTCATTGTAAACAAAAATGTCTTAACAATCATTTTAAAAGAATAAAATAGAAACGACCCATCACCAGTGACCCAGAGGTAACCATTGTTCACATCTTCAGTATCCTTTCAGCCTTTTTTCCCCCTGTTGAGTCAGTGGCACAGAAAGCTATGCTGTGGTACTAGGAAGGGTGAGTGATAAGAGGAATATCGGTCTGAGGAGATCTGTCTTATGAACTCAGTTACGTCCGAGTCCTGTCTAGCTGTCTTTGCTCTCTCTGTGGTGTGGATCCTGCCCTCTCCACATTAATCTCAGTATCAAGAGGAATTCACTTGTGCCGGTCCGTATGTGAGTTTCTTAACTGTGCAAAAGTAGTGGAAACAGTGCCCCCGCACAGGAACGTTGACCTTGGGCTAAGGTGACCAGACGTCCCACTTTTTAACAATTTGTCCCGCATCCTGCGGCGTTTTAAAAAAGTCCCAATTTTTGGAAAGAATTGGGACTGTCCCGCCAAAAGCAGGACGTCTGGTCATCTTACCTTAGGCTATTTTTTTCAGATCTCTTCTTGTGACTCTAATTGGATTCCTGTGGAATATGAGGGACTTGTTCCTTTGGAGGAGACATCATCCTTCAACAGCTCTTTCTGTGTGTCCACCTCCAGTCAGAGCACAGACAGACTGAGGAAGCGCAGCGCGGTGCAGGAATGTCAGGTGTTCTAAAGTCCCGCGGGAATAGGGAGGAGGGACCAACCACCTTGGCCTTGGAGAGTTGAGCATGGCTTGGAAAAGGAGGTGACCCTGGAACTGAGTCCAGAGAGATCCCCCGAAGGCCACCTGCAGTCTCCGGCAGAGAGCACGCTTCCAAAGCTGCACTTTTTTGTGTGTGTTATGTCCTACTTTCCAGTTTGATCACACAGTTGCCCGTGATAATTAGACGAAGCCTGCCAGATGGATGCTTTCGCAAGGCAATGGCTCGCTTTCTTGCTCTATTTGTGAAAGCTGGCATTGGGTCCAGAGTCTCAAGGATGCCCCTACCTTGAGATTGCTTTGGAGTGTCGCTCTCTTGTGTGTTTAGCCAAATGGCCAGCCCATCAGCAGGGCCAGGTTGAGTGACAGGTGGGTGTGCCATGCATGTGGACACTCTGATCCCCGCCAAGCTGTTTTGCCTGCAAGGAGTTGAGGTGCTGAGAGGTTGTTCTACAAAGATGTCCTGTATCCGTGGTACCTTCCTCTGAGAAATAAGCTCCCTGAGCTTCTGGTCCGTCCATCTTTCCTTCTCACCACAGAGCTTTCAGAATTGATGTCAAATCCCCACTTAATCAGATTAAAACACATACCCCATTTCACACTTTCTTAAAGAAGCAATTTTTAGATCGTGGAAGAGAACATTTAGAGTGGCAAATGTAGTGAACTTAATTGCTAGCAAACTTGATTAGCCAAGGAGGGTGGGCACTCTGAACAGAAAAGAGTAACTGAATCATTAATAATTGTTTCATTTATACAAATTGTTCTTAGCTTTTTTATTCATTTCTGTGAATCATTCTTGTCCTCCGTCTCATATAATTGTCACAAAATCCCTATGAAATGGGTATTATTTAATTAACGAGACATACTGATGGGTTGCCTTCCTCACACACTCTGACCCAATTCCAGGGGTCAAACCTGCAACCCAGGTATGTACCCTTGACCGGGAATAGAACCCAAGATCTTTGGTGTGAGGGTTGACACTCTAGCCATTCAGCATACCAGCCATGGCATAATGAATGACCCATTTTACCCAGGAAAAGACCTGATGGAGGTTCCCAGAACTGGCAGAACCCAAGATCTTTGGTGGGAGGGTTGACACTCTAACCATTGAGCATAACGGTCATGGCATAATGAATGGCCCATTTTACCCAGTGGAGACTTGATGGAGGCACCCAGCACTGGAGAGTGTCCGAGCCGGTGTGCAGGGCTGTCTACCACACACATGGCCTCCCGAGTTCAGTACTTACCTGGGCACTCGATGCTGCACCAAGCACATCACCCCTTCCTTGCCATGCAGATGCCATAGTTCAGCTTGCTCATTCTCAAAGGGTTAAGACACTTCAAATACGTTACTAATAGAACAACTGAACCTAAGTTCATTCCTTCCCATGTTAGACTTAATCTTGAGGATTTGCTTTAGGGCACCCCTGATTGAATATCCGTTGATTATTGTAGTTACACAGGAATGTCGAATTAGAGCATTCCTGCTGATATAATTTACTCTCTTGGTGATTGTGCTCAGGTTTGGATAAGTGTATGAATAAAACTCTGGGGCTGGCTTCCTCCTCTAATTTTGTATTTTGCATCTGAAGTAAAAAAATTTGGAGCTAAAAGCCCATATTGTATTTTACTCTTACGTTTTGGGTTTTCTGTGAATAGGGTGACCCAGCTCCTTATCTGTACCACTTCTTCACCTCCTTCTCTAGAGAAGAGGGAATTCTTGAGGGAGGGAGGGGCTTTGCTCTTCCTGTATTCATTCATTCATTCCAGTCCCCACATTAACTTTGAAATTCGATGTGGGGAATTTTCACCATTTGGATAATCGGGAAGTGTTAGTGTCTACATTGAAGCAGCCTTTCCGCTTCCCACTCCCTGGAAGCAGACCCCCTGCCAGGCGGTCCTGCCCTCCACGTAAGCCATCCCAGGAACTGAGTTCTCCGAGACCCCCACATCCACAGGGTGCGCTGTTCTCACTGTGGAAGCCTTTCCTGGCCTGACTCTCACGAACCCCCCCTCCTTGGACCTTCCATGCACCAGTTTGGATTCTCCCCTCGAGTAACGTGTTCCCCCAAGGTCCTCTCCAGCCTCATGCAGGTTCTGAGGGTCCTGAGCAGAGTGAGTCTCAGAGACACTCTCCAGCAGTTTGACGTGTGGCTCCTTCTCTTTTCCTGCAGCAAAACCGGAAATCTTGTCTCTTGAGAGGCTCACGAATGGCATGCTCCAGTGCGTGGCAGCAGGATTCCCGGAGCCCACCATAGACTGGTCCTTCTGTCCAGGATCGGAGCACGGGTGAGATGATTATTTTTGTTACCACTTAGCATGCAGAAAGGAAGGACTGCAATTCAGCTGAATTTTAACTGTTTTCAGATCTTTCTCTCCCACCCCCCCCCCCCACCTCAAAAAAATGAGCTTTGTTTCGAGGATTCTACTTTTCTGTCCATGTGGCTTTTGAGACAGCATAATTGCTATATTTTTCTTGGTAGACATTAATTTTGTTTGCTGAAAACGATTACTGAGAGTGACTTCTCTGTTTTTGGTGGTTATCTTTTTGGATTTATCATGCAATTGTAGCCCCGCAGGTAGATAGAGCAATTTTCCAGGACTGAGTAATTAGATTTCCATTCTGTACACGGGAGGTAATGTATGTGGGAGATGTGGCTGTAGTTGTCGGGGGGAAAAAAATTACCTCCGAAGTTAATTGCCACGTTACCAAAAAGTAATGACCGTGCGTCTGCAGCGTGCATATGGCGTGTGTCAGCTCTGTGTTCGGAAGCCGCTTTCCCGGTGATTAGGTGCCCAGCCCCTGAGCAGAGCACATCTGGCTTCGCACTTCCTCTCCCCGAGAATCCACACTTAAGCCTTAAATCGTCCTTTCACATTACCTGAGGATGGAAATGGGGTCAACGCTGCTGTTTTTTATCCAGCAAATGGTATTTTATGCTCGGGCTTTAAAAGCTCGGTGTAACATCACAATGGAACCTTGCGGATAATAGCGGAAATTTTATTTTCCATGGAATAGACCTTTTTTATCACAACAAGTAGGAAGAGGTTACATAGGGTTGTGCTTTTCAGCTGAGTTTGAGTGGAATGTTTTCTTTGGGGAATACCATATCAATCATGGTTTTTAAGTCCATTCCATCATTGGCCTTGTCATTTCTGTATTTGCAATAATAGGGTTGGTTCAAGACCCCTGGAAAGTTCGTCATTTAGCAATTATTTACGGTGCGCCAACTGTGTGCCTGACACTGGTCTAGGGGACAAAATACTCCCAGGTCCTGGCCTTGTGAGCTCATGTTTAATGGGTGGAGATGGACAAAAGACTATAAAGTAAACAGCTAATGCAGGCAGATATTAAATGCTGAGGAGGAAGACAGAGCAAGGTAAGGAATGGGAAACTGCTAGGCACCGGGGGAGGGCGGGGAGGGATCATTTAATTGGGCTCATCAGGGCCTGGCTCTCCAGGGTCTTGGCCACCTGGAGTCCGTCCTGGCAGGACAGCCTGCACCTCCCGGCATAGAACCTCCAGGGGGTCCTCTCTGCTGGGGTTTTGGGGGTTGCCTGTGGCCATCGTGTTGACACAAGGCTTTCTTGCTCCATGCTTTTCCTCTTCAACCTTTCACTATCAGTTTATTTAAGGATATTTAAGTCATTTCTGCTTAACAAGACAAGGTGAGTCTAATCATCCCAGTGTTACAGCTGTAGGCACTGAGTCTTGTAGATTCTGAAGTAACTTGTCAGGAGTCAACAGAGTTCAGGATTCAAACCCACACCTCACTCCAAAGCCCCCTCTCTCCGTCTTCTCTTCCGTGGTGCTTCCCCCCACCCCCTGTGCCACGGCAGGGCTCACTGGTCCTCAGATACTTCCGGTTGTCAGAGGACATGTCCAGTCATGAACCCCTAACTTAGGGTGTTTGAGGGAGGGTGCTCCTGGAGTAAGTCTGGGCTGTTGTTTGCTCCCCCCTAGGTGTTCTGTTCCTGATGGGCCCGTGAATGTGCAGATACAGAACTCCTCCATGTCCCCGTTTGGCAAGCTGGTGGTTCAGAGCTCCATCCATGACAGTGCCTTCAAGCTCAACGGCACGGTCGAGTGCAGGGCTAACAACGATGTGGGCAAGAGTTCTGCCTTTTTTAACTTTGCATTTAAAGGTAACAGCAAAGGTATATTTCCTTTTAATCCAATTTAAGGGGATGTTTAGGCTCTGCTACCATATCAGTCATGATCTTAAGTCCATTCCATCGTTGGCCATGTCATTTCTGGTAATATCTACATTGCCCTGTCCTGTCATCAAACTCACTAAGTCTCATTCTGTGCTAGTCTGTTAATAAAATGTATGCAGTAATTTTACCCATGGTACTATATGTATCTTACACTTGTGGGTACACATATCTATGTATGTATGCATGCATGTGTGTATACATATAATGCATCATATATTTCTAATTGTTTTTATTTAAAAGGAGTAGAGAAGGGAAATGGGGGGAATATAGTTTCCTTATATCCATACAGAAACAGAATTAGGATATTCTGAATTTAAACATTCATATTCCATTTAAAATCAGTTATTTTTAACACATTGCCAGATACTATATCAGAGAGTTAACACTGCCTTTTATAAAGTCATGTTAGGGAGGGAGCTGTTTCTTTAACATCTTTAAAATGTGATTCATGAGTGACTGGCTCTCCTAACAGAAGTTAAATGATCCTTGTGGACACATTGATGAATTGGCATGACATTAGGAGACAAAGAAACTGAGCACCTACATTCTCGGGGCTCACTTTTTTGTTTTCCCGAGTTGGCAAAGACGAGTGCCAAAAGTGGTGCATTCTCAGCTTTTGAGTAATGAGGGGAAGAAGTCTTACATTGTTCTGCACCATAGATTTTTTTTTTTTCTTCAGACGAGGGGCAATAAAAAGAACACTTTAAAAGTGTTTTCCTTCGTGTAGAAAACTTGGAAAACACAAGAAAGCATAAAGAAGAAAATAGAAACCACCCACGAAGGACATTTCTTAAAAGTTGTCAAAGGAGGGAGTTTGGTCGAAGCACCAAGTTCACTCAGGTGTTGGCTTTTCATTGACCAACGGCATCACATTAATTTTGTGCTATAGGAATCTCCAGCTCTCTTCCACAGTATCTGGCTCAAAGTTATTTTTAAAAAGATTCCCTTGAATCACAGGCATTCCGATGATCACCAAGGCAAGCAGCTGGGATGTGCATGGCTTTGCCACCCGCCATGGGCTGTGAGGTGGGAGGTGGGCGGTTTGGGGCGGATGGCTGCGGTGAAGAGACAGTCCTGCTGCTGGGTTGTGATTCCATGCTCCACTTCCATTTCAGAGCAAATCCATGCCCACACCCTGTTCACGCCGCTGCTGATCGGCTTTGTGGTTGCGGCTGGCATGATGTGCATTATCGTGATGATTCTGACCTACAAGTACTTACAGGTAACTCTCCGTTTGTTCTCTGCCCTGAGCGCTGTATATGATTGACACGGTGATCATTAAAAGGAAATACATCTTTTCCTTTCTCCTCCCCACCCAGAAGCCCATGTATGAAGTGCAGTGGAAGGTTGTGGAGGAGATCAATGGGAACAATTACGTGTACATAGACCCGACGCAGCTTCCGTACGATCACAAATGGGAGTTCCCCAGGAACAGGCTGAGTTTTGGTCAGTATGAAACGGGGCCTTTCCGGGGAGCCTTTTTGTGTTCACGTAACAATGACTTTAGAACCACAGCCCTCTTTTTCTTCCACCCGAGGCGATCAGTGTTTTCCGGGCCAAGTCATCATCTTTGAGATGGTGACATAAAGCACTTGGGGAAATGTATGTAAACTATGGTAACCAGACGTCCGGCTTTTGGCGGGACAGTCCTGATCTTTTACAATTTGTCCCGCGTCCTGCAGCGTTAAAAAAAAAAGTCCCGATAAAAAAATCGGGACTTTTTTAAAACACTGAGGGGAAAATTGTTAAAAATCGGGACTTGCCGAAACCGGTTTGGCTCAGTGGATAGAGCGTTGGCCTGCGGACTGAAAGATCCCAGGTTTGATTCCGGTCAAGGGCATGTACCTTGGTTGCGGGCACATCCCCAGTAGGTTGTGTGCAGGAGGCAGCTGATCAATGTTTCTCTCTCTCCAATGTTTCTATCTCTCTATCTCTCTCCTTTCCTCTCTGTAAAAAATCAATAAAATATATATTTTTTAAAAAAATCAGGACTGTCCCGCCGAAAGTGGGACGTCTGGTCACCTTAATAAGCTCACGTCCTTACTTGCATTGTGAAAACCACACAGATGGTCCTTTGGTCCAGCCCACTTACGTGGCTGTCTTCCTTTCTGCAGGGAAGACCTTGGGGGCTGGTGCCTTCGGGAAGGTGGTGGAGGCCACCGCGTACGGCTTGATTAAGTCGGATGCAGCCATGACTGTTGCTGTGAAGATGCTGAAGCGTAAGTTTCTTCAGGCTGCTGCCTGTATGCAACACCCGTTTGCCAATTTTTTAAAACTTTTGCTAAAATCAGATGTTTCTCATTTCAGCAAGTGCCCATTTAACAGAACGCGAAGCCCTCATGTCTGAACTCAAGGTCCTGAGCTACCTGGGCAACCACATGAACATCGTGAATCTCCTGGGAGCGTGCACCATCGGAGGTAAAGCCGCCCCCACCTGGCCTCTGGTGATCGGTCCACGATTCCCCTCTCCCAGTTACTGTTCTGAAGGCTGTCTTTTTTAGTTTTATCATCCGGGATACACCTTAGCTGCCGCCCTTGTATGTGTCCTCAACAGTGACCTCTGGCCTAGCTCAAGAATGATGTCTCACCTCGCCCAGAAAGCTTTTCTCTTTCTCTTGTAGGATTTGTGTTTCAACTGCCTCCTATGTAGTCACTCAAGGGTTAATATTCCTTCCACCCTATAATTAAATAGAGGCCTATAAGCCTACCAGCTCTCAAATACACACCAAAACGTGAGGCAAACACTTCGCTTTTGTTAAAAATAAAGCTTCCAATTCCGAAGCCTCCATGGAGCCTCCCATCCCGGGGTTTCATTTTGGACGGAAGGAACAGAGCCGTGTGAGAGGAGCTGTTCCCGGAGATCTGGAGCGCTCCACGGTCAAGTTGACAACTCTATGTAATTTCTCAAAACAGGCCCCGTAGCCGTGGCTTCACCACATCATGAATTGTTCATGAGACATGTCTGCCCAAGTTATTTAGTGGCCCGTTCCCTTCAGAGCTGCAGTGTTAGGCACTCACAGCACCGAGACCATGTTCGGCGTAGGAGGGGGCTCTGAGCACAGGTGATGGGGATGCCCTGTCATTTCAGGGCCCCGCCCATTTCCTAATGGGTCTCAGCTGGCTTTTCCACGCGGCTGGCTCTCCTGTTACGCTGCAGTGCGTGCCATCATTTCCATGATAATGTCACCGAGAGGGGGTGAGCCCCACTGTGTGTAAGCAGACGTGAATCCGAGGATTCGGATAGGAAGTTTGAGAACAGAATAACCAGAAGTCGCACCTGGCCCCTAACCACTCGCACATTTAGGTTAGAACGGGCTTGCTTGTTTAGTTTTATTCACGTAAGGCTTTTTGATAAGCAGTGCTAATAACTTGGATTGTGTTGGTACTCAGTAAGCTGACCCATTGAAACGAATCTTTCCTGGCTTGGATCTCACCATTGGGTCTTTTTCTCTGGGAAGCAGGATTTGTCTATATATATAGCTCAACGCTCCCTAACCTTTTCATATATGCTTGTAGGGCCCACACTGGTCATTACAGAATATTGTTGCTATGGCGATCTTCTGAATTTTTTGAGGAGAAAACGTGATTCGTTCATTTGCTCGAAGCAGGAAGATCACGCAGAAGCGGCACTGTATAAGAACCTTCTGCATTCCAAGGAGTCTTCCTGGTAAGACTGATTTCTCCATAAACAGTCAGCTTGTTGACAGGCAGTTCTGGGGTCATAAGGGTTTGCAATCAAGGCTGATTCTTTAAAAAAAAAAAAAAAAAGTGAATTGAGGTACTTTGAGGTGCAAAATCAGAATTATTAAATCATTTAAATGTGATTAACCGTTTATAGAGTTCAAGTTGTGCTTTTAAAGATTCAGGGAGTCTCAAACTTAGATTTCTGCTGACATGTTTTCCCTTAATGCATATTTAGTTTTTCTCCTAAGCGTTTGTTCTGTTCAGCGGAGTGAACTCGATGCCTGTTTCTCTTATCATGGCTCTGCGCTTGTGTGTCAGTCCACTTATCCTGTGGCGCCGGTGCTGTGTGCACCTTCACAGGGAGACACTGTTTATAGGAAAAGGCGCAGGCTTGTCAGTCGTCACAGCAAAATCCTTTAAAGCCTCTAACAGGACAGCAGAAAGCTCTGAACGTAACTGCGTGTAGGTTCCTCGCCATCTACCTCTAAATTATTCCTGTATACCTAACCTTTAAAAAAAAAAAAAAACCCCACCTCATTATGCTATAAAAAGGCACATTTAAAGAAATTCTGTACCTTCGTTTCATCCCTTTCATCATTGGTAACATTCTGAATTTAAATGATGCGTAAAGAGCTTCAAGTTCTTTTAAGGAGAATTAGCGTGGTTTACAACCAGAATAGAAATCGTTTCTGCCATGCCTGCCTCTTTTTTTTTTTTTTTTTTTTTTTTTTTTTTTCTCCCCAAATGTTAAGTCATACCACTAAAGAAGGTTTCCTGGATCCACTCACCCCAACAGAAATCCTGCGTCTCATGCCCAGCCCCTTATTCTTTATTTGTCTGCATGTGTGCGGTGGGTTTCTCTTCTTTTAAAACAGTTTCCCCTGTATTGAGAGATAAGACTATTGCCTAACCAAGCATGTCAAACTCGCGGCTGGCAGGCCTCACACCAAACGAGCCGCCGGCCGCGAGTTTGACATGCTTGTTAACTCCAATCCTTAAAGAGACCTTAGTAAACTTTACTGATGGGCAGTTACCTCTTAGAGCCCTTTTATGTACCTGTAGCTAAGGTTTTAAACCCCAGGTAAAGCTTTTTACCTTTTTTAAAAATCCTATAAACGAGTACCATCCAGTAGTAGTAAAACACGATACCAATCACCTTTTGTTAGTTCCTCCAGAGCATATGCTCTTTCTGTGAGTAAAGGAGCCATTTTGCCTTATTTCCAAAGCTTTGCTATCCTGTATGTATTTTTTTTTTTTTTTTAACTTTCTGAAATAATGGCCTGAATTGTTCGGTCCTGTGTGGTGTTCTCTGTGCTTTGGGATCCCATATGGGACGGGAACCATCCGCACATTCTGAGGGAGAGAGTTGTCATGGTGTTTCTATGCTAATCACAAGCAGGAAGTACTAGAAATCTTGAAGGCTCTCCAGCCAAATGTTGCAGATTCAAGAGGTCCAGATGGTTCAGAAAATCATCCAAATTATTGGTGTTTATCTGAACCAAACTTGGTTTTTTTTAAAAACCTTCTTCCATCAGTTGCTATATGTTAATGATCCCTGTCTTCTCCCCCATCACACATCCCAGAAGCTCTGGTTCTTTGTCTCTTTCATCTTGTCTCTTGGGGCTAATTTAGAGAGTTTGAAGTAATGTGGAATAATGCTTTTTTGGCTCTGTTTCCCATTACATCTCCAGTGACAGGGATGGGAAATTTCTAAACTGAGCACCGTTTATGATTGAACACACAAAAAAAAAACCCATCTAATTCCTAGGGATTGGACCCTAGTGTTGAGTGTTAAAAAATTCACCTCTTCACTGAACAAGATTTTCTTCATTCCAATTTGGCAATATTTTTTTTGAATAAAATCAGCTTGTTACGTAAAAAGGGATGGGGAGATAGAACCTGGCCAGTGGGTGTTCCCCTCATTCCCCATTTCATTTGATCATGATTTGATGGATGTTTTCTCTCTCCCAGTAGTGATAGTACTAATGAGTACATGGACATGAAACCCGGAGTTTCTTATGTTGTACCAACCAAGGCAGACAAAAGGAGATCGGCAAGAATAGGTGGGTACCCATCACGGAATGAAACCAACTTCATTGACAGGATTTCTCAGACCACCGTGGAATATAACACCATTCGTGGTACTAACCATTCCTCCTTTATAGTAGGGTCCAGTGATAATCCCTTGGTGGCCAGTGACAGTTAAGGTTTTTGAGAGGGTGTACAAGGCCAGAACATGGGTTATTGTATCTAAGCATCCTAATGCATCTATGAAAATGTATGCACGTCAAATATGTATTTTGAATATCGAAATATATCACACGTATATTTTGCATGTCAAAATACAAGGTTTTTTAAAGAATATATATTTTAATGATTTTTTACAGAGAGGAAGGGAGAGGGATAGAGAGTTAGAAACATCGATGAGAGAGAAAACCATCGATCAGCTGCCTCCTGCACACCCCTTACTGGGGATGTGCCCACAACCAAGGTACATGCCCTTGACTGGAATCGAACCTGGGACCTTTCAGTCCGCAGGCCGACACTCTATCCACTGAGCCAAACCGGTTTCGGCAATACAAGATTTTTCTACTAATAATCCACCATTCTTCTCCCCTGGTGATTTTGTAACTTTGCCAGGGATTGTAAATATGACTTTGTGATTCAATATCTACCCGTCCTCAACATGGGGGAAGTCATTGGCCTGCAGGTTCACATCAGTTCGTTGGTTACTTTTGGTGTTACCATTGTCACCTTTAAGGTTTCCGTTGCTAAGAAAACCCTCCTCCTCTCCACAGGCTCCTACATAGAAAGAGATGTGACTCCAGCCATCATGGAGGATGACGAGCTGGCCCTGGACCTGGAAGATCTGCTGAGCTTTTCCTACCAGGTGGCCAAGGGCATGGCCTTCCTGGCCTCGAAGAACGTGAGTGGGAGTGGTTTTCAGACAGGTCTCTTCTCCCAGAACGAAGCCTTTCACGGCCACAGTTAGAATGCACAGTGTCGTTTTGAAGTGTGGTAACCAAAGGCAGAGGAAATGTAGTTTCTTCATGTCCCAACTGCTGTCTGTTTAGAATTCCTGCTCTCATTTATAAGACCTAAAGTAAAAGTTCTGTCTAAATGAGCTTTCTATGAATATTTTTTTATAGGCGATGAATTCATGTAAGCCTTTTGGCTTTTAAGAGACACCAGCTATTCTTAGAGAGAATAGATAGCTATTTTATCAGCAAAAGCAAAGGGAGTACCTCACGTAGCTGCAGTGCTTGGTGGGGCAAATGCTCGGGGATTATTGAAGTTAGACTTCTAACATCGCCTGTGTGGTTTATAAACTGTTGGGGGAATAGGGACCAGAGAGAATAATAAACATTCGGGAAAAGAATGGGGATAAGAAGAGAAGGAGGGAACCAAAACAAGGAACATGGCCTCTGGAAGGGTGAGAGGAATTCCCTAGGAAGTGGGATGACCAGAATCGCATAAGGTCACAGATCCGACTTTTGTGTGTCAGTGGTGACATTTCCAAACCATTACCAACTAAAGGAGGATATAGGGTGGCTGAAGTAAAGAGCTGCTCCCTGTGTCCTTGGGAGATGTCAAGTTGAAGTTGCAAAGACATTTTAGAAACTCCTCTATCAAAGGACATTCACAGTGAAGCATGCAGAATGAGTTTTCTTTGTAAAAAAAAAAAAAAAGAAAGATACGATTATTTAATGTATTTTCCTATGAATGAAAGCAGCCCCAAGAAAGCATTTATTCAAGTTGGTTTTGGAAAGTGATTATAGTAATTAAGGTCCTAATGATGTGAAACACAAATTTTGAGCATCACTCAAGGCATAATTTAGAATGCTTATTTTTGGTGTACTGAGTAGTTTAAATGTAAAGCAAAAGTGTTGGATGTGTATAACATAAGCAGCACTCTCGTGTTAAACATAGTGTTCACTCTTTAAAAGTTTAAAATAAATTTAAATGGCTTCTCCTTCTCCCCCCATCCCCCCTTTTTTTCTCCTCCTGATAGTGTATTCACAGAGACTTGGCAGCCAGAAATATTCTCCTTACCCACGGTCGAATCACAAAGATTTGTGATTTTGGTCTAGCCAGAGACATCAAGAATGACTCTAATTATGTGGTCAAAGGAAATGTGAGTATCCACTCTCTCTCCTTGACAGTCCAGTGAAGATTTTTAGTTTCAAGTTTTTATAAGGATTGTTTTTCATGATTTTCATAATGCAAATCCTACCTTTGAGAGACCATTCATTTTAGCCGTCACATTAAGTGTAACTTCAGCAAAATTTGCATGGTATGCTGAACAGCACAACTAACATTCCGATAATAGAATTCCTAATTCTAATTGTGTAATTATGGGGCATGTGAAGGAAGCAGAAATAGCCTTAATTTTCATTGTAGCCTGAGAATAGCAATGAACTCAATTTTGCTCCAGTGAAACAAACACGGACCTGAAGGTCACAGCAGGAGAATTTTATTTTGAGATTGACATGCCACGTGAAAAAGATTAAAATCGAAGGGAACATGCAGACTTCGGTATAGCGAATGCTGGATCTGACAATCAATAGAGAGCTTGTTAAATAGGTTCATAAGTTATAATTGG
This sequence comes from Pipistrellus kuhlii, assembly GCF_014108245.1. Lineage (NCBI taxonomy): Eukaryota > Metazoa > Chordata > Mammalia > Chiroptera > Vespertilionidae > Pipistrellus > Pipistrellus kuhlii. The sequence continues at coordinate 169,066,432 of NW_023425404.1, read as the reverse complement.
TTTATAGAACATAGTGATTTTATTTCAAAGTGCTTTATTTCACTGCCGTTCTCATTGTATCGCAAACCCTTGGCATTAGAATGCAGTGTCTTCCCATTTTAAGAGTTGCAGTGTGTCTTGGTGATGTTTGTCTGAGATACATCGGTTGGTAGAGTCTGAAACCAGAGTGCTTGATTTCCAGAGCAGTGTCCCATTAGTATGGGAAGCCATGCAGTCCTGTGTCTATATTCTTTTGCATCTATTTTCCCAGACCCTTTTCTAAAGTCCAGATTTATTCCCAGAGGTAACTTATGTTAAGGTAATATTTTCTCCTTCATCGTTATGGCATCTCTGTGGATTAGCTACACTTGACTTGGGTTTGTAGAAACAAGTGTTAGGTTTACCTTCTAATCAAAGCATTTCTCTCTCTCTCTCTCTCTCTCTCTCTCTCTCTCTCTCTCTCTCTCTCTCTCAAAATAATTGACTTAAGAGAGAGAGGAAGGGAGAGAGACAGACAGAGAGACAGAGAGACAGAGAGACAGACATTGATTTGTTGTTCTACTTATTTATGCATTCATCAGTTTCTTCTTTTATCTGCCTTGACTTGGGATCAAGCCTGCAACCTCAGCATATTTGGATGATGCTCTAACCAACTGAACTATCTGGCCAGGGCTAATACATGCATTTTTAATCAGTCTCCACTGAGGCTAGATTTTGTTATTAGGAGCGTTAATGAAACCATGTTCCCTCCATCCTGGTGCACTGTTGGAAGGAAGAATGTAAGGTGGTTCTTCATCTAGGCCTCTGTGTATAGTGACAGAAGGACAAAAGCAAGAGGTTGCAGCTCTTGGACCCGGTCTCAGCGAGTTCCAATCTGGCCCATCACATAGTGGCTGTGTAACATTTGGCAAGAATTATCCAACACTTATTAATGTTGGTTTTTTTTCCCCCTCTTGGGAATGATCCTGTCAGCTGCCTCATAAAGTTGCAATGAGGATTAAATCAATTAATATATGTAAAGTGCTTAGAATAGAGCCAGGCGCATTGTGGCTAATACTTATATGGCACTTACTATTTCATAGCTGTCTTATTTGAAATGTAAATAACCATGACAGTGGTGATGCTGCAGTTCCTTATTGCTTGTGATTGGTTGGAATTAACAAGGATGGGTTAGTCCCCACCAGCTTCCATATTGTGGGCTCCAGCTCAGGCCAGGTGAACAGACCAATCACAGATGTCACTTTCACCAGGCTACCAAGTAAGGAACATTTACAGACAAGTTGAAAGCAATGAAACTCACGTAGCATGTGACTATTCCCAAACTTACACCCTCATCATCTGAGGTCTCCTTGTGTCACTTTCTCTGGAAATCCTTTCATTTTGCGTGGGTTCTCCTTAAATAAGTGCTAGGATTTCTTAACCTGGAAAATCATGGATCTTTTGTCAGAACATTGTTTTAAATGCACAAAATAAAATAATTGGGATAACCAAGAAAAGCAGTTAAATTGATTAAAATAGTAAAAAGTAAATTTGTGGTAAGACAATACATGTACTTTGTTACATGGAATAACATATTCTTAAAACTATGATTTCAAAGTGGTGATGAATATAAATACTGTACCAGGATGACGATCTCCATGATTAAATGGGTGACAAAGTCACAGGTCCTGCTCAGTCTCCTGTGCTTTATTGCCTTCAAGCATAATTTAAGGAAATACTAAGCTTCATTTAGAAGTTAGTGTAAACAAGAATATAATCTCTTCCCTTCCAAGTTCATAGGCACCTGGATTCAAGATATTTGTAGATAGCAGGTTAAGAGTCCCCCCACTATGAGTTTCAGCACAAAATTTCAGGGGAGAGATTGGAAGAATTTTTCCCCCCTATGGACTAAAATAACTTAAAAACTATGAAAAATTGTCTTCTTAATTTTAAACTCTAAATGAATTAAAGGGTTGATTTAGTTTTCTATGGTAGATTAAGATCCAGGAATCCAGAACGTCTTTAAGAGGAACAGTCACAGAAAGTTTGGCTTGGTTTTAGCAGAAAGGGTTCAGGATGTGAAGTTAAGCTGTTGAATTTCAGCCCTGAATCTGCCCTGAAATAACCAAGAAAAGCAGTTAAATTGATTAAAATAGTAATCAACTTGTCTGTAAATGTTCCTTACTTGGTAGCCTGGTGAAAGTGACATCTGTGATTGGTCAGTTCAGCCCTGAAACTCACTTCACCTTCTTGGCATAGTCATAATCGTCATCAACCACTGCTATTTATTGAGTGACCACTTATGCTAGACCATTTCTCAGCGGTTAGGAAGTCAGGCAGGACTGAGCTAAGTATGCTGACCCACATTATCGCATTTAAGCCACAAAACAACTCGTGACATTTGAAGTATTCTTTTTGTTTTACAGAAGAAGTTATAGAGGCTTAGTTAGATGTTTAAGTGACTTGGGATAGTTTCAGTTGCATATTAAAGAAAAAGAAATAAAGGAGTATGGGGCCAGGCTGTTAAGAGGCCCTGTGAAATACCCAGGGACCAAATCTTTTCCCTTTCCATTTTTGTTGTTTTTAAATTTACCTAGTTGTGGAATATACACCTTCATTAATTTCAGAGAGGAAGGAAGAGGGATAGAAACATCGATGATGATGATGATGATGATGATAGATACATCAATGACGAGAGAATCACTGATTGGCTGCCTCCTGCACCCCCGCTTCTGGGGATCGAGCGCACAACCCTGGGCATGTGCCCTGACCGGGAATCGAACCGGTCAACCACTGAGCCATACCAGCTGGGCCCTTTTCCATTTTTTACAATCCCTGGGTGTAGCTCTAGCTTCGTAGTCCAAGATGACCACCACTAGCCAGACACACCACACCCAGAAGGCAAGGTAGAGGAAAGGACAGAAGGACATGCCAACCGTATCTTAACGTTTTCCTAAAGTTTCCATACAGCAGTTATAACTTACTGTCCCAAACTGAGCCACATGACTGCACCTCCAGGGCAGTGGTGGAGTCAGGATTAGAACCCAGGGCTGTCTTTTCTCTGATGGCTGTGCTCTTACCACTATGCTGTAGTGCCTTGGCGTACCCAGTTGAAAATAGGGATGGTATTCTCGTGAGCCACCTATTTGGGAGGTAGTTGGGGGTTCATCTGGCGTCACAGGGATAAAAGGCTTTTGTGAGACACCGTCAAGTTCTCACCCCCAGCTCTCTGCGGGAGCCACATCCATCATAATAATTTGCTATTCAGTTTTTTGGAGCTTTTTACTTTACATCGCTGAGTCTGCTGTGCTTCCGTTACAGGCGCGGCTACCTGTAAAGTGGATGGCGCCTGAAAGCATTTTCAACTGTGTGTACACCTTCGAGAGTGATGTCTGGTCCTACGGGATCTTTCTGTGGGAGCTGTTCTCTTTAGGTAAAACGATGCTTTGCCAAAGGCACCTCTCTGGGCTCGGAGCATCCTCTTCAGGTTTTGTCAGGGTCCCGCTTTCTTGACGATTAACACTGATTTGCAAACCATGTGTGCCTCAGGAAGCAGCCCCTACCCTGGAATGCCGGTCGATTCTAAGTTCTACAAGATGATCAAGGAGGGTTTCCGGATGCTGAGCCCCGAGCATGCACCTGCTGAAATGTAAGGGCCCCGGCGCTTTCCTGCAGATTACTGTTTCCCCTTTTATTTTTACTTTTAAAGACAGAAACCCAGATGCTGAGGGTTTTCGAGTAGGCCAGTTTGAAATGCCGCTTGGTTCCTGCTTAGGGCGTCCTGGTCAAATGTCATTTCTGTAGCTCCCTTTTATAATCTGTAGTCGCCAAATGCACAGAAAGTTTCGGGAGCATTTCACACACACAGTATACCGTGCAGTCTGTCCGGTTGCCCAGCCTGGCATTATTTTGGAGACAAAATTTGCATGGTATATGCCTGAAGCTAGGTGAAGGGCATTGAGGAGTGATGGCAAATGGCCCTCATTCTGCAGGTATGACATCATGAAGACCTGCTGGGATGCTGATCCCCTGAAGAGGCCAACGTTCAAGCAGATCGTTCAGCTGATTGAGAAGCAGATTTCAGAGAGCAGCAATCATGTGAGTCCGGGCCCGGGGTCTCCCCTCTCTGTCCCAGGGTGTCCTCCTCCTCCTCAGGCTCTGGGGATGAGGACATCCCTTTCCACTCCTTCTCTCCTTGGCTTAGGTTGTAAATAGGACTTTGGATGGGAAAGGAGAGGAAAGGAAACAAGTTCTTTCTGCCCAAGCCCCTGCTCTGAGCCAAAGAAGGATGTGAGCTGGGGCGGGAAGAAGAGAGGGGAGGGCTTTGCGTTCGGAAGTGTGGAAGTAGAAGTTTCCATAAGGATTTGCCACGGGTCCTCCCCCCACCCGAATGCTGGTCATGAGGTCTGCATGGGCTCCCTCACATGTCAGGGCCATTCAGCCTCCGGAGGGTTGGGCTCATGTGAACTGGAATAAAAGCATAGAAAAGACAGCTTGTTCGCGCAGTGGAATGAGCTTCTGCTCACACAGGCATAGCCAGAAAAACGGCACAGAGCTGTGTGCCCACAAGCTGCATAGAATCCAGAGTTGTTTGAAGTGGCGAGATCCTCCCAGCGATTTGGGAAGGGAGGAAGTCAAAGCCCAAATCCGTTATTTCTTCTGATTTTAAGGAAGAGAGTGATCCTTACTTGGACGAGGATTTTTTCTAACTTGCCTTTTTTCTGGATTTGTGCTTGGGCTATCTTTCCTTTTCTAAGCATCCACCACTGGTATTTTGGGGTGAAAGCTTGCTCTACTGGGTGGCAAAGCGTGTTTCAAACTAAACAGCATTTTCCACCCAAGTGCTTGTTTCTCAATGGAAGGGCTGCATCGGCTGTTGGGTTGCAGTTAGCTACCTAGATTTATAAACCTTTTAAATAGGTTAGGCCAGTGGTGGGCAAACTCAACAGAGCCCAATATCAGCAGTGCAACGATTGAAATTTCTTTTGAGAGCCAGATTTTTTTAAACTTAAACTATATAGGTAGGTACATTGTAATTAGGGTACTCCTAAGCTGGCCTTTGCTAAAAACTCAAGGGGCCAAAGAGCCTCATGTGGCTCGCGAGCCGCGGTTTGCCGACCACTGGGTTAGGTAGTGCCTATTCTAGAAGTACCCCAGCAGAAAAGCACTCCCCCCTTCCCCCCATCACATCCTACATCACCAGGCCTTGGGGAAAAGAAAGGGTAAACGAATTGCATTTTCTAAAGTCAGTTAGTATGACTTAGGCTGTGGACATCTTTAAGCTCTCTGCGTCAGAGTCCTCCTCAGGTTATTGGGCGTTCTGAAGCTCCCACAGTGCCCCTTTGTCACCGTGAGGATTGGCGTAATGACCGTGGACTTGTTTTCCGCAGATTTATTCCAACTTGGCCAACTGGAGCCCCAACCAGGAGAACATCGTGGTGGACCACTCGGTGCGGATCAACTCCGTGGGCAGCAGCACCTCGTCCACCCAGCCTCTGCTCGTTCACGAAGACGCCTGAAGCAGAGCGCGTGTCTGGGGTCTCCCCGGCACAGGGATCCCCATTCCTCTGGTTTCTCTCTGACTGTTTTTGTTCGACTTGCATCCTACTCCCAGAAAATGGACACCCCCCTGTAGTCCCGTCTTTAGGAGCACACGTTAGCGGCCGATGCTTTTGGTCATCTGCCCCTATCCTCTTGCCAGGCCAGCGTTCAAGCTGCGTCTATTCCCAGTAGCAGAGTAGCTCCTAGTACATACAACAACAAATCCGAGGTGGAGAAAGGGAGGGTGAAATGGGCGTTAGGCACCTTGAGTCCTTTCTGAGCCTTCTCTACTTTCTGTTCAAAAAGAATGGCTGGTAGTGTATTTAAATACATGGCAGTAGTCCCCTTCAGCCCTTGTCGCCATCCATGATGACAGGATGGTGCAGTGAGATTCGAAGCTGAAACCTAAGCCCCCCATGTGGAAAAATAGAGCGTTCCTGGGACAAAGGTCAGAAGTCTGTGAAGGTCAGGGCTTGAGAAATCTCCTTCATGCTGGGAATGAGACGAAGGCCATGAAAAAACGCTCCCCGAGCCAGAATGAAGACTTGCTGCTGAGCCGTGAGCCTCTGTCCTGCTGACCTGCTGACCTGCTTTCTGGCCACTTTGCTGTCAGGGAGTTGGATTGGAGAGAGGGCCTCCCCCATTCACCTTGTATATACTCATCCCACAATTGTACATGTTCACATATCTGAGGGAGGAACACCCACGAGGTGTCCTTTCTGGATATGACTCTGCTCAAGTCTGATGTATGTAGAATAGATACAGAGAGCCAGGCAAGCGGGAAGGAACCAGTTAGTGCTTTTTTCTCCCCCCACCCCCCAAGAAAAACCATAATTGTTAAGCACAATTTTAAGAAAAATCTTACATAGCCGAGGAACTTGCTGTACAGAGCCCCCAGAACTCGCCTATAGCTTCAGAATGGCATTGTGCTCAATGGATTTGATGCCACTTGAAAAAGATTCACTGCATGGCTCCTGCAGGAGTGAGAAAACAGCGCTGTCTTGGTTTGGATGCTTCTGTAGCAGGAAAGAAAATTTAGATTCAGGCTCCTCTGCAGACACGTTCTGGACACTGGGCCAGTATCTATATATAAAGTGTGTGTGTGTGTGCGCTCGCATGTGTGTGCTTCTAGGCACATCTTTTGGGCGGTATTTTTGCCCTGAGCCCAAGAGGGTCCTTATACCCAAGAAGTCGCTTGGCTTTCATTGTCCATACTGCTCTCCGTTCCCTTCACCTTGCTCTCCTGAGGAGCTTACCAAAAGCTCACATAGAGGCATGTAGGAAGCCAAGTGCTTAAAGTACCTATTTATTTGCAATCCACCGCCACTTAAGGCACTCCATTATTTATACTCCGCATACTGTACTCGTTCCTTAGACCTTCGTAATGCTACTCTCCCACTGGAATGTATTTAAATCTCACCCTTTAGGCTGTAGCCTGGATTATTATTCTTAGTTTTACCTTCTCTTTCATCACTGCCCAACTACCAGAGGTCCATGTGGTACATGGCAAGGTTTGTGTGTTGTCTTGCAAGATGGAGGTATGCTGCCTTCACGGTTCCCCCCTCCTAGCCCCGTAGTGACATGTAGAGAACTGTGGCCATTTATCTGGAAGTAACCATTTGCACTGGAGTTCTATGCTCTCGCACCTTTCCAAAGGTAACTGGTTTTGGGGTTTTTGTTGTCAACGTAAGAGATTGTCGCTGTTTGCCATACTTGGAAAATTTCCTTTGCGTTGCTGTTGACTTTGATTAGAGTTAAGAAAAGTGGTTAACTGTAGATGTCTAGGTACTACTTCAGGGGCACTTCACTGAGAGTTTTGTCTTGGATATTCTTGAAAGTTTATATTTTTATAATTTTTTTTTTTTTTTACATCAGATGTTTCTTTGCAGTGGCTTAATGTTGGGAATTATTTTGTGGCTTTTGTTTTGTTTTTTGTAAATATTGAAATGTAGCAATAATGTCTTTTGAATATCTCCAAGCCCATGAGTCCTTGAAAATATTTTTTATATATATAGTAACTTTATGTGTAAATATGGAAGCAGTGCAAGTTTAAAGGATGTTGGTGTTCCATATGTTTTTTTTCCTGATATGTTGTCCAACTGTTGACAGTTCTGAAGGATTCTAATAAAAATGTAAATATATAAATCAAGTCAATGTTTTGATTATTTCAAGCTGACATTAAACTTTAAGGTGGTAAAGTGCACTCACATGGATATTAGGAAGTTTTGTGCTTTCGTGTGCACAAGGTCCAGGCCAGACTCAGAACACTAGGATTTACATACTTGAAATTTATTAAAAAATTCAGGACATTTATTAAGGATTTGATCTGTGCTATTATTTTCTTATCCTATTCTTACAATTCATGGTCTCCATTAACATTGAAAAATAAATAAAAAGGAAATGTTTAGAAAATTCTACACATCACTATGATTATTGATAGGTTGACTCATGGAATGACCATTTTTATGGGCAAAATAACCGTCCAATAGTGGCAATTTTATGTGACTTCAGCTAATATAACTGGCACATTTCCTTCGACAAGAGACTTTCTCAAACATGAATTCACAAGAATGACATGAGTTTCCCAGGCAAGTGGTTTGTATTCTTGTTGCTTGGGTTTGGAAGAGAGGCCAATTCATCTTGAGATGTTCCTGCTCCAACTGAGCTAAGTTCTAGCACTCGCTTGGAGGGAGGTACTTCTGTCTATTTATTCAGGTTCACCTCAGGGCGGGAGCATCCTTGGTGATCAGGAGGTCTTATCCAGAGCAGCGGATCCTGCACACAGCCTGTGAATTCTCCCAGCTTGAAACAAAGAACCACCACGTAATCCTGTTAAGAGTGTGTTAGGCACACAAAACACCATCGGTCTCGATTTCCTTTATTGACGTGGCATCTACCTCTGCAGAAATGTCTCCTGAGGAAGGGGAAGGGTGAAAGGTGACCTGTAATGAAGAGGAATCATCTTAAGGGAGGGAATTGTGTGGCCAGGAACATGCCAACAATCAGTGAAAAACTGACCACAGTTTAGTCAGGTGATTTTCATTATTTCAGACAGGAATGAATGCTAACCACAAAACAATCATTTCTGAGTGTGTTTTTAGTGTCATTTGGATTTTCTCATGTGAGCGAAAGCTTGAGTTAGAAGCAGACAACTGCTCCTGTACTTTTAGTCTGTAGCTATGTCCTTCCCCAGCCCAGCTTTTGATAACAAAAGTGTAATCCAGGCTCAAATTGGGTTCAAATGTTTTTGCTGCTGTCTCTGCCACTTGCTGCCGTGTGATATTGGGCAGATTAATCTTGAAATCTCAGTTCCCATAGTAGTTGTATCTACTCAGTTCCCATAATAGTTGTATCTACTTTGATGTACTAATATGAAGCTGTCAAGTCTGCCTTGTTTGTACGCCTAATACATACATAGTGCTCAAAAGTTGTAACTGGTCATGGCTAATTAGTCTTAGTAGGAAGCAAGAAGATGCCCCTATACCAGCATAATGCAGTTGTTACCCCATGATGAATTATACAGTTGCCCTGGCCAGTGTGGCACCACGGTTGGAGTGTCATCCTGTACACTGAAAAGTAGTGGGTTCAATTCCCAGTTGGCACATACCTAGGTTGTGGGTTTGGTCCCGGTTGGGTTGCATACCACGGAGGGCAATCAATCAATGTTCTCTCTCACATTGCTGTTTCTCTCTTTCTCCCTCCCTCCTTCCATTCCTGCACTCTCTGAAATCAATTAAGCCTACCTCAGATGAGGATCAAAAAGGATTATACAGTCTAAAATTTGTTTCTTGTTTTCCTCTTCCTTGCAAATGATATTTTACTAGTTTGCTATGAAACTTGACTCAGAGATTTCTGTTTTATTAAAATCCCAACATTTTGGCTAGGAATTTAAGACTCTCTGTTCTTGTCCCCACCTTTCTTCTTGGCTTTTCCCCATTACCATAGGCCCGTGGTGGGCAGACTGCGTGCGGCTCGCATGCGGCTCTTTGGCCTCTTGAGTGTGGCTCTTCCACAAAATACCATTGCCTGGTCAAGTCTATTTTGAAGAAGTGGTGTTAAAAGAAGTTTAAGTTTAAAAAATTTGGCTCTCAAAAGAAATTTTCAATCTTTGTACTGTTGATAGTTGGCTCTGTTGACTAACGAGTTTGCTGACTGCTGCCATAAGCCCATTAATATACCCCACTCTGCTGATTCCATCCTCAGACTTCACAGGGTCTGTTCTTTCCCAATAGCCCCCACCTTTCTAGACTCCTGGAGATTGCTCTGAGTTGCCATGGCCCTCTACACTCTTTATAATCTATTCTGCCTGGTAATATAATTATTTGGTGTCTGGTCTTAACTCCTTACCCCACTGTATCCAGACTTAAAAAAATCGAATCAACATAAATATCTATATGTTCTAGAGTCATTGACTTTCTTATTTGCTTGTTAAAAAATTTAATTACCCAGAAACTCAGAAGCTCAACTGCTCTGAGGTCAAAAGAGGTTACAACTTGCTCAAGTTCACTTATTAATACCTGGAGGCAGAATCTGAATTCAGATCTGAGTCTCTGTACTTCAGTGATGGCAAATATCTGGTCTTCCCATGCTGGCACCCCATCTCCCTTGTCCATGCAGCCATCACTCATCTCTCACACTACTCTCCCATGGGCCCAAGACACGTTAGGAGTCTAAATCTCCAGGAAGCCCTGAGGAATCAACTGGAGTTGGTCTAAGGGCAAACATACTTGTCACCTTTAAATCATTGCCAAGTTTCCGTTTTCTTGAGGCACAGGTGTTCTCTATCTCAGCTAGCACAGTGCTTCGTGCATGGCTAATACGCTCTGAATGAATAATTAAACATTCCATCGGCTTGGAGTAAGGGAAAGCCATCTGGGAGGAGATGGGTCCAGAAAAGATAGGAAATAGAAGAAAACACAACTTTCCCTACCCCCAGAGTGGGACCTAGAAAGACCGCTTCATTTCACACTAGCCATGAGGCTTTGAGGAGAAGGGAAAGGGGAACTGGGAAAGTTCGCTGGGCAGCGGGCACAGCTGCTGTGTGGGAGGGAGAAGTAAAGGAGGACTTGGGTACATGGGGAAGGGGGGAGGGGAAGGGAAAGGTGGCAGAAATTCTCTTCCTTATTCAGAAGGTGAGGAAGGCCTTGAAGGTAACAAGAAGCCCTGGGACAGTATTGCTAAGATCCTCAACGTTTCCCCCATTCCTCTTTGCAGTTAGTAAGTATTCAAAAATTCTAACAAACTAGTGCCCAATGATTCTTGACTTGTAAGAAGACACCACATATTTGACTGTCTTATAGAATGCACTCATTCATAGAGCCATTTATTTGCTCTAGGATCTTTCTAAATGCTTTGGTCATACAAATGACAGTGGTAATAGGTAGGTTGCTTTGTATGGATAGTTATCAGTGATGATGACAATGGTGACATGACGATGATAGCTACCATTTATTTAACGCCTACATATTACTTTATTTAAGACTCACAATAACACTAGGAGGTAGGTATTATTTTTCTGCATTTACAGGTGAGAAAACTTTGCCTCTGAATGGCTCACATCTTTCTCTAAACCTCATGGCTATGGGTGGCGAGGTTGAGAAGCAAGCTCGAGGTTGAGAAGCAAGCTCTAGTTTGTCTGACTTCTGAATCCTAGGAGTTTGAACAGCAGTGTCACCAAACCAGTTGGGTAGGAGCATGCCCTTTATTGGGATTCTCTGGGCTTTGGATGACCTTTTGGCCATTTCATTTAAAAAACACAAAGTACAGGAAGGGGAAAATCAAATAAAGCACTCTGCCACTCATTATTACCAGCTCCTCCAAATGCTGGAGAGAATGGCAGTTGAAGGAAAAGTTAAATGTGAGGCTTCGGAATTCGCTGTTGATTTCACAGGTTCATGATCAGCCCACTCCCTTATGCACCCTGTAAACCTCCCCATACCCTCCAAGAACATTTTTCTCTCCGTGTTTCAAAGAACAGTCTTGTTCATTTGAGCCACGTGAGGAAGAAATGTGTTTGCAGAGGAGGGGGTTGAGGTCTGACGTGTAGAGAGGAGCATTAGAGAGGAAGAGAGAGAGCAAATCAAGAATTTCAGATCAGCAAGAGGGTGGGTGAAAATACCACCTTTTCTTTGCTTCAGCAGTTGTTATTGTTGCTTAGAAATGAACAAGCTGTTGCCCATATGTCTCCTTCACTATCGATTCCACTTTTGTTGGTTAAAGGCGGTTCTTAGGATGTGGGTTCTTCTCTGACGGGTTTAACCTCACAAGTGCTGGGGTCCTCAGGGTAGATGCTCCTCAGGTGAAATGAATGTTCTCGCGTGGCTCACCTGTGTGTCTCCGTCCTTCCATGGTTGGCTATGAAGTGAGCGTGCTTCTTTAAGCACAGCAGCAGGACTGTGGTGTGTTTTATGAGACTGACCTTTTTCTTTGTGGTCTGTGGCTTAGCAGACACTCTTGCTCTATAACAAACGAAGAATGAGGACAGGCAAAAGGATGTCTTCACGGCTGCTGGTCTCAGGATGTGAACAGATGTTCGAGGGCAGCTGAAAACCTTTGTGTTCACACAATAGGCTCCCCAGCCTGAGTGCCAAATCTCCTGTATAGGGCGTCACTTGCCTCATCAGGATGCATCTTACTCTTGTGGTGTGTTTGGTGTAGAAAATGGATGTGGGTGAAACAACTTTACTGCTTACATCCACGTATTTCAATTGACATTATGCATTAATATGGTGTGAAATAATTTCTTGTTTCAATTACATTTTACACTCAATCTCATTTTGTATTAGTTTAAGGTGTTTAGATAATCATATATTTTACATAGTGTTCCCCTGATATTTCCAGTTCCCACCTGGCACCATATGTAGTTATTACAATGTTATTGACTATATTCTCTATACCTTACTTTACATCCCTGTGATTATTTCAGAGCTACCAATTTGTACTTCTTAATCCCTTCACCTTTTTTACCCAGTTCCCCAAACTCCCTCTTCTCTGGTAACCATCAGTCTGTTCTCTATATCTGAGTCTGTTTTAATTTTTTGTTTGTTAATTTATTTTGTTCTTTAGATTCCACATATAAGTGAAATCATATAGTATTTGTATGACTTATTTCACTTAACATAATTCCAAATGGTCCTTGGGAGATAAAAGGTTCCCTATTCCTGTTCTAGGTCCATCCATGCTGTCCCCATTACAAGATTTTATTCTTTTTATGACTTAGTAATATTCCATTGTATATATATCACACCACTTTTAAAACCTCTTGTCTATTGATGAGTACTTGAGTTACTTCCATATCTTGGCTATTGTAACTAATGCTACCATGAACAAAGAGTTGCATATATTGTTTCGAACAAGTGTTTTGGGTTTCTTCAGAAAAAATACCCAAAAGTGGAGTTGCTGGGTCATGAGGCAGTTCTATTTTTAATTTTTTAGGAACCTTCATACTGTTTTCCACAGTGGCTGCACCAATCTGCATTAAGCGTGGAAATAGTTTTCATTTGCTAAGCTATCTAATAAGCAACTACATGGAGTGACTTTGTTGAGAAGGATACAAAGTCCCCAAATAGATTCAGTAAAATATTGATATAATTCTGTCATTGATTAGTTATGTCTGCCTGGCCATAGCAATGGTGAATACAGCGCATGTGCTAACTCATATAGCACCTTATATAGTTCTAAGTGCTTTACATACATAGTTAATACTATCTGATCTTCTAAACAACCATATGTGATAGTTATTATTTTATAGGCATAAGAATCCTATAAAATAAAAGGCTAATATACAAATTGTCCCCTCAACTAGAAGTTCGACTGGGAGTTCAACCAGGGAGTGGGGCTGGCCAGCCAACCATTTATAGCCCCGTGCCCCCACCCCATCAGGGCAGACCAGCTGGACCCTGATAATGCATGAATTCATGCACTGGACCTCTAGTAAAAAAATAAAAATTATATTTTAAGGCATAGACAGGTCAAGTAACTTGACCAAGGTTAATAGCTAGTATGGGACTGAGGCAGGATTTGAATCCAGGGAGTCTACCTTCAGAGTTTGGGTTCTGAGCCACTGTGTCGAACTGTCTCTATGGTTCTGTCATCCTATTGTGATCCAATCAGACTCCCTGGGTTAGCCTGGTTCCAGAAAGGCCTCACATTTTTCCTGGCCTCGGATACAAGGATGGGTCTTCTCCACTGTGATGCTTGCTAGCCATGAGCTTCATTGGTCTCTATGGCCCTTCTTTCTTCCTGGTTGACAAGGACTTAGGTTCCTGACCTTGCAAAATGATATGCTCTCTTCAAACAGAGAAAGAGGAAGTCCCATGGGTGAGTAGGTGCTCCTATCATATGTGGGTGACAGTTTAACCCAGGTCTCTGAAATGCACGGTGTCTGGAGGTGACAGGGAATGTTGAAGACCGTGGTATAGTGTAAGGGTTCCAAATCTGTCACTTGCCCTACCTGTGCTACTATTTACCACTTGGGTGACCTTTTTTTTTTTTTTTTTTTTTTTTTTTTTTTTTTTATAGTGGCCTGATTTATTAAGCTAAGCACTGAACTATATTATTTCATTGTACCAGATGAGGAAACTTAAACTGAGGGAGATTAAGTACTTTTTGTTTGACTTCCGAGTCTGTCTCCATGCAATCAGAAATGTTCAACTTTTTTAGTGGTGTTGATGCTGAATCCAAGTTAAGGGGAAATTGCGAGATGTAAAACAGACAGCAGCACAAGAGTCCCAGAAGTCTGCTTGCCAGGCTCTCACCTCTCTTTCCTATAGAGACCCCAGACTCCCTGGTCCTTCGCAGACCACATTTGGGAAGCCATCGGAAGTCCCCTGCAGTCTAGCAGACTGAAATCCCACCTTGCCTCGGTGTGGTGTGGTTGATGATGGTGCTCTCCTCTTGCTGGAAGGTTCCTGCCTGGGGTGCTTTGGGGGCATTCCCCAGCCACTGACAGACAGGCAGACTCTCCTTCTGACTCAACAGGAAGACGAGAAAGGAAGTACACCTTCAGTCTGCGAGTCTTCCAGACTTCTCCAGCAGCAATTTGTTTTCAAATTTCTTTTTAATTTGTATATAACATACTCTTTTTGAAAGATTTGTTCAACTTTCTGGTATTCCCCCTTAGGTAATTAATATTAACTTTGGTTTTTGTTTTTTTACGAATATATACACACATATGTTTACTTGTTATGTAAAGAAGTGAGATCACTATATATTCAGCAACAAACATTTTTAACTTCCACTGTATCATAATTACTGCTCCAGATCACCACATAAAAATTAGACATAATTTCCCACAGTGTGGACATACCAAAACCCTGATGTTTTTAGAGAAGAATTTGTCACATTAGCTATGAGAAGTCAAAGGTCTTATATTTTTGGTTCACTCCTAACAAATGTGTGGCATGCATGGTTGATAGCTAAGTTGGGGGAAGTTTGTGATAATATATTTTGTTCTATTTATTAAATAAAGACGCATGATGTGAGGGTCTAAGAGAATGCCTGGCAAGCAGCATGTGCTTCCTAAAGGTTAAGCCTGAAAGTATAATGTCCTTTTGTAAGTAAAAATGGTGTGAGAAAGTAGAAAGACTTGATTTTTATTCAATGTATTTTAAAAGTAAGATCATTAGCTTTTCTTAGGTGTCTAAAGAAAACTGGAAGAAAAGGAGTTATTTTCCAATCAAACGCATGCTTCTATGGTTCAGTTGCCTATGATTAAGATACAGCCAAACCACAGCAGAGTGACAGTAGATATTCACTGTTCAGATAACAATAGGTTATCACTTTCTCTCTGAACTGCTCTCCAATGATTGCAACTCCCCTACCCCCAAGAATGTCAATCTTTACCCCTGTTTGGGCTGATTAGTAAAGCATTAGTCTGCTTTTAACCGACAGTGGAAATAGCTGCACTCCAGGTTCTTGTCAGGCAGCATAACCTCCAACTCCCTAACATTCAGAATTCCACCAAAAGCTCAGGTGATGGAAACAATGCATATGCACAATTTCTAACGAATAACCAGCTCATCTCCCCCCTTTCCTTTGAAATTCAAGTTCCGTCCGGGAACACAAGAAAGCTGTGTGCATGGACTACTTTCTATTGTACCATAAACCCAGAAATGCTTTTCCGAATTGTACGTTGGGTTATCCCATCAGCTTCCACCTTAGATGAAGGAAATTCTAAAAATATCATGATAGTGATTATTGTTTGGTGTTTAGAGTTGAAAAAAGACCAGAGTTTTAATCCCAACCCTGCCATCTATTAACTGTAAGACTTTAGGTGAGTTTTGTACTTTCTCTGAGCTATACAGTATAATGTTGTGTACCAACTATGCTTAAATTTACATGCATATGCCCAGGAGAAAGAAAATGAAGAGCAGCTCCTAAGTGTCAAGCTGTTTGTAGAATTAAATGAGGGAATCTTTGTTAAGTTCTGGCAGTTGAGTACTGAGTTCATGTCTTCCTGGAGTAGCTATCCTTTAACCAGAGCCCACTAGGCCCCCTGCAAATGATAAAGACTGATATTCACACCCACTGAACTCTGGGAAAGCTTTACTCTCTCGTTTGTCCAT
This sequence comes from Pipistrellus kuhlii, assembly GCF_014108245.1. Classification (NCBI taxonomy): domain Eukaryota; kingdom Metazoa; phylum Chordata; class Mammalia; order Chiroptera; family Vespertilionidae; genus Pipistrellus; species Pipistrellus kuhlii. The sequence goes on along the minus strand of NW_023425404.1, from coordinate 169,050,368 downwards.
CCGCTTAGGCTCACACCAGCCAAGCTGTATGCTCACCAAAATCAATGGTTTTGTTCCAAAACATATTGTCAGTTGAATTTATCATAAGGATGTACTTTGATATTTATATTAAAATGTTCCAAAACATATGACTGGAATTATTTCAATAAAAATTAAAGGACATATTTGGAAAGACTTCATAAAGGTGAACAGCCAAGAAAAGTTGCTGTTAGAGTAGATGTAGGTATAATAACTATTTAAAAAATGGAGAAAGGCTATTAAAAAAAAATCTAGAAGAAGTACATACTCAAAAGGCTTCAAAAATTGTCTAATTTCACACTCCAATTTATCTCCAAATTATAGATGATGTATTGTGAATGTGACTTATAGAAGAACGATGGCACAATAATTCAAATCAAGGAAAGGGCATTGCACTACAGAGAAAGATTGGGGAATGAAGGTATATTCATAGGATTAATTTAAATAAAAGGTGTGAGGTATATCTGTATCGTGATGTTTTTGTATCACAATTCCCCTACTTTAAACAGTGTTGTTCTTTGTTTTTAAATCAACCAATGAGTTACTGTGCTCAGATCACTTCTACTATCTGATTATCATGAATAGCGTTTTTTAAGACCCATGAGGGAAATCTCTTTCCAACCCCAGAACAAATGCTTTTCCATGAAAAGAAATGTTTTCACCACATGGATTTTGTGAATCAAATCATTGTTTTTCCTCTTGGTAGTCACTCCCAGAAAGGTTAGAAACAAATGAGCAATCTGCCCTTTACAAACGGAGACAATTTGATGTTAAGCTCTTTGTACTAATCTCACAAGGAGCCTGCCTCCTGGTTTCCCTCTGATTTAATTTTGCCGTAGATAATTTTAAGGTTTATGTTATTTTAATTTTATGTATCACACTGTCTCCCTTCCCCAAATTCCGCCCCCACCCCCTCCGTACAGGTCCCCACTTGCCCCATCACTGGCTTTGGGGAAACTTAGCCTAATGCGTACCTGAACTCAGGCTTTGGAAAATGAAGGCTGCAAAAGGGAGGTGATGCTGTCTTCTGGCAACGTTTGCCTGTCACAAACGAATCTCAACAAATTACACATCTGACAAGGAGATTTTTCAGCCTGTCCAGCTTCAGCCAGTGCACAGAATATAAGCCAGGGCTTCCAAGTTGGTCTCATCTGGCTGGAAACTGGTCCTAACGAGCAGCAGCAATTCAAGCCTAGAATTCTGGAATCGGAGGGATCAGCTCCAAAGTCACAGCAGTTAATATTAATCAACCAATCAATCATTTAATTCCTTTTATTCAACAAACATTTTCTGAGTACCTGCTCTGTAGGAGGCTTGTTAGGACCAGTTGCAGGCTTCTGAGAGTGCCCCATAACTACACACCAGAAAACACGGAGTACCGCTTCACAGTCATGGCTAGTGGGCTGGTATTTATTACAAAGGAGGCAGAGGGATACAGTGTAGGGAACTCTTCTTCAGAACTGTTGGATCCACCTCTATGCATTGCTCAGCACCGATGTGACCCTGTAGGGTCATCTCAGCTCCATGGGGTTGGGTGCAGCATCTGAAATGAGAAGGTCATGACCTATCAGTGATTTTCAAAATATTCAGTGAGCATGAGGATGGAAATGGGTGGGACTGCTTTAACCAGAGCGACCTGACTTATCTGGTTTTGTACGTATATCTTATTAGAAGAAAAAATTCTACTCGAAGCAAGGAAAAGCTCTTAAAAAACTTCTGGATTGGTTGATTTCTAGGGTTTCTGACTCTGTGATGGCAGCCAAGTCTGTTGAGAGCAGGCCATGACCTTTCTCTTGATTGTTGTCCTCATAAGGCCTCTCTTAGACGTGAACACATGGTAGCAGCAACCCCGGCCAAGGGCCTTGAACCCAGAGAAGCGACATCGGGACTGAAGCCTGCTGGGAGGTGCACAGATCCTTGGGAAATATGAGCTATTGGTGTAAGTCTCCTACCCCCCAAATCTCGCTATGAGCAACACAGGTTTGAGGCAGATGAATCAAATTTGATGCTTATGCATTTTCCTTACTGGCTCAGTGAAGCCTACAATTCTAGAATTGGAGGGACCAGCTCCAAAGTCACAGCAGTTAATATTAATCAACCAATTAATCATTTAATTCCTTTTATTCAACAAACATTTTCTGAGTACCTGCTCTGTAGGGGGCCCAGGACTAGGCCCAAAGCATAGTGTGACAAATAAGGCATAGACAGTGCCCTCAAGAAATTATGGTCTCCCAGGGGAGGGAGATCATCCCTGTACAATTTATTATGATGGAATCAAGGATATACACAATGCCTTGGAACAGAGGAGAAGGAACAGCTAGCTTTGTCTTCTGAGTTGGAAGAGATTTTATGACTTCTGGAATGTAGTAGCTTCTTAATAAATGCTTATTTGAATGACTAGAGGCCCGGTGCATGAAATTTGTGCACTCAGGGGTCCATCAGCCTGTCCTATGCTTTCTCGCACTCAGGGAGCCCATGGGGGTTGTCTGACTGACAGCTTAGGCCTGCTCCCTGCTGTGCTCGACAGCTGTAAGCCTGGCTCAGGGCTTCTGGCTGAGCAGCACTCCCCCTATGGGAGCACATTGACCACCAGGGGCAGCTCCTGCATTGAGTGTCTGCCACCTGGTGGTCAGTGCACATCACAGTGACCGGTCATTCTGCTGTTCGGTGAATTTGCATATTAGCCTTTTATTATATAGGATTCCTTATTGAGAACATAGACCCTGAAATCAGGCTGCTTGGAATTGAATCCCAGATCTATCACTTTATCAAATGTGTGACTTTTGGCAGGTTACTTAACTTCTATGAATCCCAGTTTTTCCATCAGAAAAATGGGGCTAATAGTACTGACCTCATCTCATAGTGTTGTTGTGAAGATTAAGAGCTAAAGTCCTTAACACAGTGTTTGGCACGTGGCAAATACACTGTAAGGGCTTGCTGATTAGCTTGGGTATTGTTAAACAGAAATTTTCAGAGTGGAAAAAGGATGGAAAGACAGTTCAGGGATCCAGATTAAAAACACAGTCTTTCCTTTCAGTATCTCAATGAGGGAATTTGCTTTTATTGGAATTAAAAAAAAAAATGGTGCATAAGCCACAGTTATGTGCACTTGTCTTTTTCCCCTGGGTCTCACACTGTCTTCTTTCTATATCCCTCCCTTTCCTTCCATTCCCTCCTTTTCTTATAATCCTTCTCTTTTTCCATCCTCAGTTAATGTTCTCCACCCTGCTCCCTCCTCTCCTCTCTCCATCCTCATCAGAACTCTGAGACCTACTCTTTCCACCTCCTCCCTATTTCCCTGCATCCCTGTTCCTCCGCCTCTTTCCAACCCAGCCAAGCTGGCCCTATAAATATTTCTTTAAAGCCTGAAAAACCGGGCCCTCCTCTTCTCTGCACTCTGCCTCATCTAGCATGAAACATAGTGCCAGGATTGAGTCAGAGCAGAACGAAGAAATAAATCTTTTTTTCGTTATTGTTGCTTCTCAGTGAAATGTGCCAGTGGATGCCCTTTGTTGCCAACACAGCCAGGGCTCTCTGACAGCATTTGTAGCTTGGGGTGATTGTGGCTTTTGGCCTTCTAACTTTTCACTGTCCAACACTCTAGCAGTTTTCAGAGTTTAAATGGCAGTAAGTGACATGAACAGAACCATTTCTGCTAACACCCTAAGGGGGCTAAAGCTTGGATCCTCAGAAAGACAAAATTCATCAGTTTCCTACACTCAGAAACTAATGCTCAGGCATGAAGGGTGAGCCCTGGAGTCAGGGCAAAGGGTCCTCAGAGAAGACTGGCCTGGCACCTGCCTAGAGGGGCTTTCATTTTTTTTCTATTCTGCAAATAACTCCTGAAGACGATTGTGTGCCTGACACCACTCGAGGTTCCGGGATGCAATGCTGACAGGACAGAAAAGGTCCCTGCTCTTCAGGGATAACTTCTAATGAGAGAGGTAGACTGTAAACAAGTAAAAACACGGGCAAGATATTTTTAGATAGTTACAAGTACTCTAAAGAAAAGAAGAGGGTAATTAATAAAGGAGTGATGTCTGATGTATTCTTGAATGGAAGGTAGAGTTCTCTACTCATCAACAGTCAAAAGTCAGGGGATTTCCCAAATATAGAATGTGGGTTAGGATTCTAGATAACAAAAGAAATAACAGATGTCCACTCTATCAAGGCAAGGTTAGCTTCTTATTCAAGTGCAATGGGAAGTCATTAGAGAACTTTAAACAGGAAGTAATCTATCTATATATCTATATATCGATATATCTATATATCGATATATCTATATATCTATATATCGATATATCTATATATCTATATATCTATATATCTATATATCTATATATCTATATATCGATATATCTATATCTATATCTATATCTATATCTATATCTATATCTATCTATCTATATCTATCTATATCTATCTATCTATATCTATATCTATATCTATATCTATATCTATATCTATATCTATATCTATCTATATCTATATATAAAAGCCTACGCGGCCATCACAACCTAAGGGATAACTGAACAGGTCACGTGGGGCAACTAGGCCAGCTGGGGGGGGTTTGTGAGGGGCAACCAAATGACTGAGCAGTAGGTTGCATGGGGCAACTAGGCCAGCAGAGGGGCCAGTGATGGGTGACCATGCCAGTGGTGGTGGGGGCAATTAGGGGTGACCTGGCTGGTGGTGGTGGTGGAGTTGGAGGTGACCAGGCCAGCAGGGGGGGGGGGGGGTGAGGCGAGGGGGAGGGCACATTTAGTGGCGATCAGGCAGGCAGGCGGGTGAGTGGTTAGAAGCCAGTGGTCCTGGATTGTGAGAGGGATAGACCCCTAGAGGGATTACTACTCTTTGTTTTCTGTTTAGGAAATAGCTTCCTCTTTTATCACCATGAAGATATTCTCACATTTTATTCTTCAGAAGCTTTCTTTACTCTTTTCTTTACCATTCACATTAAAGTTATAATCCACTTACAATAGATTTTTGTGTGTGGCTGGAGGTAAGAGTCAAGTAGCTCTTTTTTCTTTTTTTTTCTTTTTTTTTTTTAATCCGTTTGTTTTGTTTTGTTTTTTTAAATATATTTTATTGATTTTGTACAGAGAGGAAGGGAGAGAGATAGAGAGCTAGAAACATCGATGAGAGAGTCATCGACCAGCTGCCTCCTGCACACCCCCCACCGGGGTATGCCCGAAACCAAGGTACATGCCCTTGACCAGAATCGAACCCGGGACCTTTCAGTCCCCAAGCCGACGCTCTATCCATTGAGCCAAACCGGTCTCGGCAAGTAGCTCTTTTTTCATATGGATTTTCAATTGACATGGTTCCATTTATTTATTTATTTATTTATTTATTTTTAAATATATATTTTTATTGATTTCAGAGAGGAAAGGAAGGAGAGCGAGCGAGAGCGAGAGCGAGAGCGAGAGAGAGAGAGAGAGAGAGAGAGAGAGAGAGAGAAACATCAATGATGAGAAAGAATCATTGGTCAGCTGCCTCCTGCACCCCTCTCCCCCTCCCTCCCACTGGGGATTCAGCCCAAAACTCAGACATGTACCCCAACTGGGAATCAAACAATGACCTCCTGGCTCCTAAGTCAATGCTCAACCACTGAGTCATACCAGCCGGGCCATGGTTCCATTTATTAAAGAGAGCATGCCTTCCCCACTGCTCTACTTTGCCTATTACATTGCCAATAAAGTATTTGTCTGTGTAGATCTATTTCTGTGCTCATAGTTATGTTCTTGTGGTTCATTTGTATATCCTTGTGCAAACATCATGCTACCTTTATTACCAGAGCTTTATAATAAGTCTAGATGTCTGGCAATCTAAATTATCTAAGTTGTTCATAATTTTTTTTATGGTGGATACTATTCTTGACTTTTTGTACTTTCATATAAAATTTAGAATTGCCTTGTCAACTTTTTAAAAAGGTACTTGCTGGGATTTTGATTGGCATTGCATTAAACTTATAGATTAATTTGAGGAGATTGACATCTTTCAATATTGATCTTCTGGCTCATGAAAAGTGGCATAACCTCTAATTTATTTATTATTTCTTTCATTTCTCTCAGTAAAGTTTGATAATTTTCAGTATGCAGACCTTGAATAGTTTTTATTAGCCTAGTTCTAAATATTTGATTGTACATGATATTAAAAAATGTATTTGTTAATTGTGGCTGGTATATAAAATACAAATAATCTTAGTTGATCTTATATTTAGCAATCTTTTTAAATTAACTTATTATTTATAATAATTTCTATGTAGATTTCTTGGGTATGGATACAAATTACATCATCTGTAAATATTAACAGTTTTTATTTCTTGACTTCCAATACTCTTTCCTTTTATTCCTTTTTACTACATTATTGCATTTGTTTCATTATATTGGCTAGGACCTGCAATATAATGTTGAATATAAGCAATAATAGGGACATTCTTGTCTTTTTCTTGATCTATAGGATTTGTATAGAAACCCTCCACTAGATTAAGGGAGTGTACTTCTATTTCTAGTTTGTAAGAATTTTTATTATGCATGGGTGTTAAAATTGTGAAATGCTTTCTTTGCATCTATTCAGATGATTTATATTACTTCTTCCTTGTTCTATTAATGTGGTGAATCTTATCAATTGATTTTCAAATCTTCAATCTTGTAATAAATCCAGCTTAGTTAGTCCTGATGTATTTTTTCTTTCTTATATTCAATTTGATAATAATTTTCTTGAAATTTTGCATCTATGTTTATGACACAGTCTAACCTGCATTATAAAGTGCTACTTAGGATTTACCATCAGAGTTTTGTCTATCTAATAAAACAAATTGGAAAATATTTCCTCTTTTTTTATTCTCAGGAAGGGTTTCTAGAAAATGGAAGTTGTTTCTTCCTTAAATAACTTAAATATTTGAAAGAATTTGTTGATGAAGCCATGTGGGTCTGAGCTTTCTTGCAGGAAGGTTTTTACTACAGATTTGATTACTTCAACAGATAGGTATAAGGTTGTTTAGATTTTTTAATTTACTCCAGTTTTGGTAGGTCTTGTTTTCCTAGCTATTTGTCTAGTTCATCTACATTTTTAAATTTAGTGGCAAAAATTAATTATAATATCTTTTTGTATTTTTAATGCTTGTAAATATAAGATATAGAGTGATAATAATTTTTCATTCTTGATATTGATTATTTGAGCACTGTCTTTTTTTCTTAATCATGTTATCAAAAAGTTTATAAAAATTTTTAGTCTTTTCAATGATCCCAAGTTTTTTAATCCTTTGTATTATTTATTCTCTTTCACTAATTCCTGCCCCTTTTCTTGTACTTTCTTGAGTTTTAATCTGCTCATCTTTCTCTAGTCAAATCATGTACGTACTTAAGTTTTCAAACATTGGGGGTTATTTTTGTTTCTGATTGTTAGTTTAATTCTACATGGTCAAAGAACATATTCTATATGATTTCAATCCTTTAAAATTTTTGAAACTTTCTGTAGTGCAGCATTTGGAATAATTATTTCATGGGCATTTGAGAAGTTTATGTATTCTTACAGTTACTAGGTGTAGTGTAAATATATTTATGTATGCATATATGTGTGTATATAAATATATAAAGTCAATTTATATCCATTATCTATGTATATATTTGTATCTATTATGTTTATAATTAGATCAATTTTATTAATAATGTTGTTTAAATCTTTTATATCTATATTAATATTTTTCTGCTTAATTTTATCAATGGTTAAGAGAAATGTGTTAAAATTTCCCACTGTGTTTGTGAATATTTCTGTTTTCTCTTTTAGATGTGTCAATTTCACTTTATAAGTGTTGAAAATGTGCTTTTGCTTCAGCAAGCAATTAGATAGGGTTGGAGCACCCTAATCCAATAAACTGATCCTTTGCAGTCTTATTGTGAAATATTTTAAAATTATACATTACTTCATTTAACAAATATTTCTTGCATATGTACTTTGTACTAGGCAATATAATAGGTGCTGAGTCTTCTGCATTCTTCTATGGGTTATGAACAAAATGCAACACTCTTTGAGAAGGATTCCTCTGCTCTAAGGTGGGTATTTCTTATTTTGTTTCCTTATTTCTAAAGCCTTTTCATCCTCCTTTTCCTGCCAGAGGAATTTCTCTGAAGCATCTCTTTCTTCTCATCACTTATATACTGAAAACCTGTCTTTGTTTCTTTGGGCCCAAAGAATAGAAGCCTGTTTTTGTCCAGCTCAGAGGATCTATGATACCTTATATCTTCCCCAAAATCTTTACCATGTAATTCATCTGGATTCACCCTGAGGCCATTTTAAACTGGCAGTGACTTGGGTTTTATTATTGCTTGAGAACATTTCTTAATTTCTCAGAACCTATTCAGGCTAGAGAAGCTTTTGGGATTTCTCTATTTCTTCTAAATTCTACATGGAAATTGAACAGTTCTTTCTTCAGTTAAACTCTCTCTTATGTCATCATAAATAAAACAAGTTGATACTTTTAACATTCTTCCTGGGAATTTCCTTAGCCATAACCACTAATACATTAAATACCCTTTCTGCCTTCTCTGTGATTGTTTTGCCAAACTTTCTTCAACTACATAACACAGGTGGCCTTTATCCCAGGCTCCCTAAAAATATTCTTAGTGTCTATCCATCCTATACTAAGAGTATTCTTAAGGGCCTTCCTTCTAAGACCTACCTGCCATTGTGATTTCAATACCACATATTTTAGGCTTTGGTGATGAAAACATCCCATTCCCTGTATCAATTTCTAGTCCTATTATCTTGTGTGGCTTAACAAATCATTACAGAGGGTTAAAAAGGGTTAAGTTAGAGGGTTAAAGCAACAGCAGTTTATTATTTCTCATAATTATGTGGGCTGATGTGGCAGTCTTTCTGCTTCACATACAGTGTCAGCTGTTCCTATAGTCAAGGGCAGGGTGTTTGATGGACTGAGATCTTCAGACTTGGTTCGCTCACATTTCTGTTACCTTGCTGGGGATGGCTCTCTGAGATGCTGGGTCCATTCGGTGGGTCATTCCTTGCACTCTCTACCAGGGGTCCTCAAACTTTTTAAAGTGGGGGCCAGATCACGGTCCCTCAGAGAGCTGGAGGGCCGGACTATATGAACTACTAATTCCTACTGTAACACCTCGGCTGCGCTCACTGCCCAAAAAACCTGGCGGGCTGGATCAGACTCCTCTGCGGGCCACATGTGGCCCGTGGGCCGTAGTTTGAAGACGCCTGCATGCAGTTCTGGGATCTCTCCCTTTGCATATGATCTTTCCAGCAGAAAGATAGGACTTCTTACATCTGACTCAAGTGCCTATGGTATCTTATCTCCCCTGGCCCATGGATGCCCTCTGATGATTTTTTGGCCATCAATGAAAAAGGCGACAGGACAGAAAAGTGCAGTCAGCTTTTCTAATCTTTGCTTGAGATTAAGTCTGTAGTTATAGAAGATTCCTGGGAACATTCTTAGCCTCTCTTAGTTAGAATATCTTATAAAGTGTTTTCACCTCCTAAAAATAATGGGCAAAGGATAAGAGGAAATGGGAAATGGGAAAAATGAATTTGTTTGCAACTCTAAAAAAAGTTTGGTAAAGTAGAATGATTATATCTATTAACTAAATGATGCTTTAATATTTTTTTCTGAATTTAAAAATTCCCTGTACTTATGTAAGTCTTATTTTTAAAAGGATAAAAATGTTTTAATTGTATACATCTGGTAGAAGATGTAACTCTCTCAACATTTTCCAGGTAATAAAACCATCCTCTCTATCTAGTCATCAATTAATTTTTAACAATTTATTGAGAAGTGACATTGTGCTAGATATTAAGTACATGGAAAACTAGAAAAATATCCAGGCAGAATATAGATCTGATATAAGACCCTGACGCAGAAAAGACAAGGGAGTCATGGATGTGGCTGATGGGGCAGAAAGAGACCACATCATGGGACCTTTGTAGATTACATGCATGAGCTACATGACCTTAGGTAAATCCCTTAACCTTCTGAAGTCTTGGTTTTCTTAGAAGGAGGATAATTTTCAACATGGGAAAATTCTAACTCCTCGGGGCTCTAAGTTATTCAATGCAATTTAACATAGTCATTTGTATATCCATCAAGCAGATGCAAGTCATTTTCAAATGAAACTGTTGTTTCCTGCAACCCTATCCCCTGAAATGTCCTCCATCCCCATCCCCTGAAATGTCACCTTCCCCTATTTCAGTGACTATTTCCATCACCTATCCACTTGCTCAGGTCAAAAATCTCAGGAGTGAGCTTCCATTTGTCACTGTCCTTGATTTTTCATACAAAACAGGCCATGTTAGCTCTGATGCTAAAACAGATTCCAAATCCAGCCACTTCTCACCATCTCTAAGTCTACATTTCTTCTTATTTGGATTATGGCCATCACCTTCTAGCTGTCTCCCTGTCTACTCTTACCCTCCTATAATCCATTATCCACTCAGCAGCCATAATGTTCTTCTTAAAATGTGTATATGTTCATGTCATGCTTCTATTTGAACATGCACGCCTACAGTTTTCCACTGTACTTAACATGAAATATAAACTCCTTACCATGACAAGTCCCCAGATGAGCTAGTCCCTGCCTGCCTCTTCAATACTATCTTGTATTGTTTTACTTACTATGCTCCAGACACGTTGGCAAACTTCTGTTTGTTTCTCACACATGGCAAGCTTGCTGCTGATCTTTTGGTTACTGGATCCTTCTCATCTACTAGTCTTCAGCTGAAAAATCCCATTGTCAGAGAGGTCGTCTATTCAGTCTAAATCATCTCCTCTCCAGCCTCTTACTGGAGAGTCACTGTCCCATTATTTCTTCTTAGTTACTCAATAGCAGCCCATTCTCTGCAATTATCTTATCTACTTATTTCTTGCCAATTTCCAAAGAAAGGCTCCATGGGAGCAGGACCTTGTCAATCTAATTCTCCTCAGTTGGCAAAGTGTCTGGTAGAGGGTGAGGGTACAATACAGGACATTGTTGGCTGAATGAATGAATGTGTGGATGAAACCACCTTACAGGGGTCTCACTCGATCCAAGAGCCAGGATCAGTTTGCTTAGACTGCATGCTCAGGTGTCATGGTGGAGACACATTAAAGTTACTATTTCTTGAATTAAGACCAGCACTTTATTAGTGTAGACTCAACTTCGGTCTCTATGGCCCAAATCCATTGTCTTTAGTATAATTCAGGGACTGTTCTCAACATCTGTGTCTGTATCAGTAAACTCATCAGAGTTGAAATATTTTCATTTGATCTAAGATTTCCATAATAGTCAGTAGCTTATACCCATGATCAACTTTTTATGTATTGTTCAGTTAAAAAATAAAATAAAAACACATAAAAGGCTTCAGGAAAACCATCTCCCATGGAAGGGCATAAACTTTCCAGTAATGGTTTAAAACGTCTGGTGATTGGCCAATGGATGATTTGTAATTACAGATTACACATTTGGTTAGTAGGTCTTTGTGGGCCCTTTGAAATTTGTTTTATTGGGATGACAGATAATTAGGGTCTTTTATGTAGACACACCATAACTGCTCCTTTGGAGCAATTACAGTTGGCTGAATGGATCCCCAGCTTTGCTATTTCTTTGATGCATCCCTTCAGCTCCTATGACAGCTAGTCAGAGTAGCAGGGAAAGGGAAAGCCTGGTGTTTAAGGAGAGCTCTTTTGTGGTCAAGGTAGGCTTCCACCAACTCCCCTGGCGGCAGCAGACCAGGTGAAAGAAAGGTCTGAGAGAGGGGTCCTAGACTCCTGGAGGTTGCCCAGCCAACCCATGGCGCAGTGTAAATTGCTGCTTTCTCACCAGATGTGCACCTCCTACCTGAGCTGGATCAGTCTCAGCACATTTTTCTCTGGGCAGGACACACTGTTTGTCAGATTACAGTTCCAGGTATCTGTTCCCAAGCAGGTGCCATGTTCATAGCTCCTTTTCTTTGTTCTTTGTGAGTCTTGCTTTCCAATGTTCATCCCAAAGTTCTCATTCGGACTCAGGAGAAACATCCTGGATTAGAAGCTGGCTCTGGAGACTGACCGTTCTGGATTTGAATCCTGCCTCTGGCATTTATTAGCTGTGTGACCCTCAGAAAGTTACTTCAGCTCTCTGTAAACCAAGAAGAAGAAGAATATTAGTGGCAGCCAACTTTTAATGAATACTTACTATGTGCTAGGCACCATGCTATTTTTGGGCCCCTTTCTCTCTTAATAAAGAACTTGCCCAAAGCCACAAATGTTATAAATGACAGGGACAGGGTTTGAATCCAGGACTGGCTCATGTGCTCAATCATTATGCTCTTCTGTTTCCTGAGAGCATCCATCTCTAAGGTTGTTTTGAGAATTTGATAAGATAATGTTCATGAGGCACTTAGCACAACACTAAATACATTTTCAACAAATATATGTTATTGTCCTTGAGGGCCTTCTTGTTATTTCCTTGTGAAGGTTTCCTTGACTCTTCCTTGGCCCACTCAGTGGTGCCTTCTTTAGGGCTCCTATCATTTTGAACTTATTCTCCTCTGTAGTATTTGGACTGTAATTATCTGACTGCCTACTATGAGCTTATCACGGCAGCAATTTTGCCTTATTTATTACCAAGCACAGTCTTAGGCACAGTGTAAGAAATCAAGGAAAGTATTTGAATAAATTGCAGTGAGAAGATAGACTTTATAATTCATGGGCAATAGCATGTGTGAAGGTCCTGAGCCCCCAAAGGGAGCCCAGCCTGCTGGAGGAATAGCATTGCTGGAAAATAGAGTTAGGAAGAGGTGCATGGTGGGAGGAGGGGAAAAAATAGACAGGGATTATGCTGGAGAGGTAAGCAAGGCTCATAGCCATGTTACGGTGTGGACTTTGCTTTGAGAGTAATGGGGACAATGTAAGTGCTTTAAGCAGGGGAGTGGCATGATTGGATTTGTTGCAGTAAGGTCACAGGTGAAGTGCAGAGACTGGATTGGGGTGGTAAGGAGCAAGGGCTCGACCCGAGGCAGGGTCCAGGCAAGAAAGGATGGAGCTCTAGGTAGGAATGGCCATAAGGCGTGGTTCCATGGTGGTGGATTCCCTCTGTCTGGTGGATCCTAGGACTTTTCTGCAAACTTGGAAAAATATCTTCCACCCCTTCAGTGCCATACAAGAACCCCAAATAGCTATTGTTTTTAGATTACCACTAGTAGTGTGCATTATTTTCTCATCTGTTCAGGTGCCAATCCAAGGGAAATGGGGAGCTATGGATCTAGTCTACACTGAGGCACCCTGTCCACTTCAAGTACTTAGAGAACTTCCAGGAAGTTCCAAGGATGAGGACAGCAGATCACCAGTCTGTCTACTGGTGAGAAGGAAGAAAAAAAAAAAAATCCAGATACCCTAGATCTTAATCTCTATAGGAATTCTCTTTTTATTCTGACCCTCCTCCTAGCAGATGAACTTTAGCCATTCTTTTATCTTCCTAATATTTTTACTGATACTACTGCTTTTTCAAATCCCAATCAACAAGAGGGCTTTTGTCAAAATCTCTGGGAAAATTTTTAGGTGGCATCAGACACAGCCCTTCCCTCCAGGCCTCTATAAGCAGTTAGGAGAGTGCTGTCTCCTTAAGTACAGATGAGAGTCCCCCTTAAAATAATCGCAAGCCACTCTGATCTACAAAGGGTGTGTGCTCTGTTGATACGCATGCCCTTGAGGTTTCCCTTGGCTTTGTGCTTTGGAGGAAAAGTCAGTTAGGAAAGAGGACGAAAGGCCAACAGGAGGTGGCCAGATTTACGAAGTCTCAATAAGCAATGTGAGCATGTAGGCTCAGTCAAGGCGCCGGTGCACTCCTCAGGGGACGAGCTGGACCTGTTCCACTCCTTTCTGAGTCTCTGAATGACCTGGAGCCCAGTGATAAGCCTTGTGAAAATTGCAAGCTTAGTGAAGTAGACTGGATGGAGGAAGTGCCCTTTGCTTCAGAGGGGTGATGCTGAGTCTGAAGCTTGAAATCTTACAAGATGTAATGGTTTATGAAGCACTACATATACACATTACAAATATCTCCTCCATATAGGTTCTGTGACATAGTTATTGTAAACTCCAGAAATTGAATATATTTCCAAAGGTCACATAGTAATTAGGTGGTTGGTAAGGAAGTAGAGTTATTCAACTTATCAAATATTTCATTGGTCCTAACAAGGTTAAGCAATGTCTCGGATGCAGGGAATACTATGTGGTGATAAAGAGATTAGGCACTTTCTCCCATGTGATTTACAGTCCAGTTAGAGAGACACTCATTAGACAAAGTACTAATTTTTTTTCTAATGATAAATACAAATAAGAGCTATGAAGGAAAAACACAGGAGGTGCTAAAAGAAAATGTAGCAAGGACATAATTTAGATGTGGTGTGTTCCTGTGTGTGTGTGTTGGGCGGGGGGAGAGGGTTATGTATCACTGAAGACTGAGAAATAGAGGGAAGAAATTGGGATAAAAATAGGGGTAAGATTTTAGCAGGAGGAGACAGAATACATAAAGACCCTCAGGCAGGAGGAACTGGGTCTGTTTGTAGGTCCATGAAAGGCTGAGTGAGTTGGGCTAGAATGTAGTGGGCCTGAAAAAGAGTGGTTGAGGTCACATTATTGGAAAGCTTGCCTAGGTCACATAGGACATTTATCCATGGGTTTTATTCTAAATGTGATGAGAAACTGTTGGAGGATTTTAAGCAAGGAAATTATCTGAATTTTATATAGTAAGGTAAGTGCTCAATCAATAGTAGATTGTAGGGGACACGCAGGAAGACCAATTAGGAGAACATTGAAATAATCCAGAGGAAAAGTGACAGCCCTATATCTTCAAATCCTGGCATTTTGGGCTATCTATATGCCATAGTGTACTTCTAAAGAGATGGCTGACCATTGACGAGAGTTGTCATTTGCTGTGTTTTAAAAAATACCCTTGAGTTTTCTCTACTTTACTAGGTGTCAAGGGACAATGGTGGCCGCCTTGGGACATTCAAGAATTGGCAAAGACTCCGGCCACACAGTTCCCAGGATTAAGAAAACCATCTCTTCATGATCTAAGATGCTGCCTAAAATGCCATGTAGATGACATTTGAGAAGGAAACTGACCACCAGAACTTTCACTAACTGGTCCTTACCCAATAAAGGATATTCTAGCACTTTTACTAGCTATGGGACAATGGAAAAGTTATTTAACCTCTCTTAACCTAATTTACGTAATCTAAACAAAAGGGTAAAAGTAGTACATTTCTCAGAGAATCATATTAGAATGAGAGATTTAGAATTAGACTCATATGAAGATTAAATGAGAGAGTACATGTAAAGCACTTAACACAGTGCCTAACAGAATAAGCATTCTGTTTTCAATAAATAATAGCTATCATAATTATTAATAATGATACCTTTACAGTTATAAATGAAATAAAATTAGATACCAACAACACTTCCATAGAATATTTAATTTCTGTCTCTAGGCAACTTATTGACATATGTAGCTTAACTTATAAAACATTACATTTTCCATCATCCCAAACTATTTTAAAATGCTTTGAAATTCTTGGATGAAAGAAATTATAACAACGCAAAATATTATTATTCCAAAGATTAAGTTTGTCCCGTTGAGCTCGACTTTTCCTATTAGACTGTGAGCTTGTTTTATTGTCAAACTGAACATTGAGAGTACGGAACACAATTACAGATTCTGCTTGAAAAATCAAACATAAATTGGAACCTGAATGCCATTTGAACTACATAAAAAGACAATTCCTCTTCTAGCTCTAACACCTACTCACTTTCAGCCCAGCACAAGAGTTTTCCATCTTTGATAGTCTCTTAATGGCTCCGGGGAAGCCTGGAACTAAAGCAGTAGCTCCTCCATGAAGAAAGGACACATCAAATGCACAGGCTGCCATTGATCTCCCTAATTCTGCTGAAAAGACTCCCCTTTGAAAAGCCTCTCTGAGGAGAGCACTGTCAGGGAAATTCCTGCAGTGACCATACTCTCTCAACCTCAGTGGCCTGAACTTAATCCAAAGACAATTCAGAAATTCCTACACTTACCTGCCTCCCATGTGTAATCTGTATGGTCTACTTAACTCATGTGGCCCAGTTTCTAGAGAGATTTATGTTCAAAGATTTGTAGACCAAATAGCCAAAAGTAAACAAGAAGGAGTCTAGCCTCTAAATTGCATCTCTTTAAAAAGAGTGATGAGGATTCAACTTATAAACCAGGAACACTTTCATATCTCTTTTTTCTCTCCCAACTCTCCTCTTTCTATATTACTTTCCAAATCTCATTCACCAACACCCCCCACCCCGCTCCATAAGATGCTTCTCCTTCTCCTTTTGCTTTTCCTCTCTTACTCAGTATTTAGATTAACTTGGTTTTTTTCTCTCTGCCTTCTTTTTCTATAACCTCCTTCTGACCTGGGGTCTTTTTTTTCATTTGCCCATCATCCAGTTCTGTATCATTGATATCAAGGGATTCAATTGACAGATGCTAAGTCTCCACAGGGAACAAAAATATTCTGTGCTAATAAGGGCCTGATATTTGCTCTGCTGAATCATGTACAGGATATGGTGTTCTGTGGGCTTCGGGCTTGGATCATTAGGTTCCTGTTGGTTGCATTTATTCCCAGTTTGGATACAACCCATAGGCCTCTATGGGGAGGAATTGGATTGAGACAGGGAAGAGAAATGTGAGTGAAGCTGATGTGTTGATCCTGATGGAAGCTTAGAAATATGGGAAATAGGATGTCATCAGCCCAGGTGCTGATGGAGGGGAGAGAAAAAGAAGGATGGGGAAGAATGTAGAAGGAGTTAGAAGGGGAGAAAAGAAGAAATAAGGGACAGAGAGGGGAGGGATTCTTCAAAAACAAAACAAAATAAAGCAAATTAAAAAAAACCCACTATCAGCAATTCCATTGCTTCTGGCCATTGTCACTTAACTCTTGGTCAAGGAAACTGAGAGGATTTACAGTGGCAGAGGTTATATGTCAGGAGCAGGTTTGATGGGATTTGGATCAAAAATCTTTCTCGGGTGGGAATAATTGAATTAGCCTCCTAGGATATGGCCCCAGATACTGAGCAGGTATGATAGATACACTTCTCTGTTATCCACACCCATTTTATTATGCTTTAGAAACATGCCGATGTCTCTGCCCCAGCTCCTGAGATATCCAAGCCCAGAATATCCGCTTCAGAGGCTGAGCTATTAGAGACTAAGCTGAGGTTTACTTAGACATTACCTCTCTCATTCCTAAGTAGGTCAAGGCTCCATGACTGACAACCTTGAATGGACTGCCTGCCTATTTTTAAAGGTGGGAAGAAACTTTAGAAACCTTACATGAAAACTTCCTCTTTTTACAGATGAAAGAAGGAAGGGCATAGTGACAACTTAAAAAAAAAATCTATTTATGATACTTTCCTATCTCCTGAAAAGGTAGAAATGAACTCTGTGGTGCCTCAAGGTTGGTCAATAGAAGAGGACTAACAATGAGCCCCAGAACACTTCTATTTCCATGATCATTTTAATCCTCAGAACAATATGGTAACAAGGACAAGAGGGATAAACCCATTTTACAGATGATGAGACTGAGTCCAGACTGTTTAAAATGCACAAATGGTAGAGAAAGGGACCTTCTGCTTCAGACACTATATTCCAGATGAAATACTTAAGCCACCAAACAGGCTTCCTCGTTCTTACTTGTGTGAAAGGTTTTCTTTACTTAGTCCCCACCTCTATGGTGACACTAATGTTGAAAAGTTCAAAGTAGAGCCATTTTAACTCCTTTGATGCTTCGTTTTAGTACTGATAACAAAAAGGACTTTATTATGTCAACTTTCTTTTTTAAAAATATGTGTTTATTGATTTCAGAGAGGAAGGGAGAGGGAGAAATTCAAACATCAATGATGAGAGAGAATCATTGATCAGCTGACTCCAGCACACCTCCTACTGGGGACTGAGCCCGAAACCCGGGATGTGCCCTGACTGAGATCAAACCTTGACCTCCAGATTCACGGTTCGACGCTCCATCACTGAGCAGCACTGGCCAGGCTGTTGTGTCCACTTTCAATAGGATCACTCACAAAGCAAAATTCATAGTAGAGACCACTCAAGAATCAGGGAGAGGGTGAGGGTAAAAGGACGAGGAAGAAAAGAATCTTCCTTCTCACTGGGTCTCCCCTCCTGTTTCATACCTTTGGTTGTTTCTCCCCCCAGGGTGGTCCTTTGGTGCCCACTTGAATGGGAGCATCAGGAAGGAGATGATGTGGGGAGTGGTACCCACATATAGCTGTGCTGTTGTTGGACAGGTAGGGCAAATAGCTTTCTTCTCCCACTTTAGCTCCCACTAAGGATCCCTCTTTAGCAGATAGTACCTAATACCCCAAGCACTGTGAGGTCCAGAAAACCTTAAGAAGGGTTTGGCCTTGCCGAAACCGGTTTGGCTCAGTGGGTAGAGCAT
This sequence comes from Pipistrellus kuhlii, assembly GCF_014108245.1. Lineage (NCBI taxonomy): Eukaryota > Metazoa > Chordata > Mammalia > Chiroptera > Vespertilionidae > Pipistrellus > Pipistrellus kuhlii. Next base: position 169,031,888 of record NW_023425404.1, on the reverse strand, counting down.
TGGCCTGTGGACTGAAAGGTCCCAGGTTCGATTCTGGTCAAGGGCATGTACCTTGATTGTGGGCACATCCCCAGTGGGGGGTGTGCAAGAGACAGCTGATGAATGACTATCTCTCATCAATGTTTCTAACTCTCTATCCCTCTCTCTTCTGCCCTATAAAAAAAAAAATCAATAAAATGTTAAAAAAAAAAAAAAGAAGGGTTTGGCCTATACATCCTCTGATGACATGTTCTGAATGTGTGGTAGGGTAAAAACCTTAATATAAATACTAGATGCCCGATGCATCGAATTGTGCAAGGGCCTCTGCCGCCTCTGCCTCAGTCTCACCTCGGCTTCGTCTGGAAGGACATCCGGAAGGACATCGGATCTAATTAGCATATTACACTTATATTATTACAGACTCCTAGTATCTCTCTAGTAGCTCCACCCTCCACCAACGAATAGGATGCTGTCTTTGGTGGCTCCGTTTTCCTCCTCTCCTGGGGACCACCTCAAGGGACCAGCCAGGGATTTTACTTTTCTCACATGTGGTTCCAAAATTTCACAGACTACCTGACAGGGGCATTTAAATGTTTCCCTTTCAAGCTGACTCCTTGATTGGTCTTCTCCTCCCAAACTCCCCACTTTCTGATCCAACTCATCACACACACACCCCTCCCCTTGTCCCCCTTTTTCCTTTTTTTTTTTTTTAAATCATTAGGTTGACATTCACTTTCCTCACTGGACAAGCACAAATAAAGGAAACCTGTATCCTTTTTCTCCCACCCACAGCAGAGCATCACGGCTTTAGGACAGCTCAATGCCGGTAGCGAGAAGCGCCTCAGAGAGTGGAACCTCATCCAATAAAACTGGGCTGTTGTTTCTGGATCACATGCTGTGAATTGATTTATTGTTTGAAGTGATGACAAAAGGTGTTCAGAGACTTGGAGGAGAGTTTCGCTCTGTGGAGGCGGTGCTCCCGCAGCCACGGAACGGTCTTCTGAGGGATTGGGAGCGAGGAAATGGGGGTTATTTTGGTAGCTGTCAGCAGGAATTGGCTCAGAGTCTGTATGTTAAACAAATACAAACTGCCTATTTAATTATTTAACAACAGAGAACAATCATCCCACTGTTGGCAAGTGAAAAACAGTCAACACTCCAGCTATATAAAACCCCATCTTGTTCCCATGATGTGATCTGACCTTGCTTGCCCCCCTCGGGCTTGTCTTCAACCCTCCAGGGCATCTTGTTGCTGTTTTATTGGAGCTGGAATGTGGCTGGAATTGGAGCACAAATCTCCTTAAGTAAGGAAAGGCTGGGGACGTTAACCTCCAAACGGGTTCCAAGGCAACCACTGTGTTGAAACTTCACTTGGGTTCCACAGGCTTTTTTTTTTCTTTTTTCTCCTCTTCTCTGCCAAATTGTTGATGGCCTTGCCTCTTGGAAACTGCTGAACTTGAGCAACCAGCAGCAAGGAGTCTCTCCTGTACTTAGGAATGATGACAGTAAAACTTCCAACTCTTCCGTTTTGAGAAAGTAGCTATAATGCTATGATGTTTGTTTAATAAGAACCTCCAGGCTAGTGTAGATAAGCAGACAGAAGCAGGCTTAGTGTACTAGTGTTAGTGGGACCTGCAGCATTGAGCACTAGAAAACCATCTCATTCTAGCCGACATCAACAAGTCCTTTGCTATCTTTTGTGTGCGTTTGTATAAATGTAAACAAAAGCTTGCTTTTGTGATATAGTAATCCTTTTTGCTATGTCACATATCCTTTATAATCCTATATAATAAAGAAATAATATGCATATTGACCTTCACTCCGACACACAAGATGGCTGCCACAAGATGGCTAGCAGGGGAGAGCAGTTGTGAATGATCAGGCCAGCAAGGGAGGGAAGAAGGGAGGCACCAGGCCTGCAGGGGAAAGCGGTTGAGGGCGGGAGGGCGGGCTAGGATTGCAGGGGAGGGCAGTTGGAGGTAACCAGACCAGCAGGGGAGGGAAGTTGGGAGGGACCAGGCCTGCAGAGGAGAGCAGTTGTGGGATACCAGGCTTGCAGGGGAGGGCAGTTGGGAGGGACTGGTCCTGCAGGGGAGGGTAGTTAGGGGTGACCAGGCCTGCAGGGGAGGATAGTTGGGGTGGACCCAGGCCTGAAGAGGAGGGCAGTTGGGATTGACCAGTCTGGGAGGGGAGGGAAGTTTGGGGATCAGGCCTGTAGGGGAGGACAGTTGGGGGATCAGAGGAGGGCAGTTGGGAGGGACTGGGCCTGCAGGGGAGGGTAGTTAGGGGTGACCAGGCCAGCAGGGGAGGGAAGTTAGGGGTAATCAGACTGGCAGGGGAGCAGTTAGGCATTGATCAGGCTGGCAGGGGAGTGGTTAGAGGGTGATCAGGCTGGCAGGCAGGCGTCCCAGATTGTGAAAGGCATCCCAGATTGGAGTGGGTGCAGGCTGGGCTGAGGGATATATACACACTATACCAACTCCCCCAAACCCCGGCTGGGCACAAATTTTGTGCACCAGGCCTCTAGTATATTTTATAATTTTGGAACCTAGAACACAAGTGATAGCATTTAACATGAAAAGTGGGCATTTATAATCAAGATGAATATAATAGCTGATACTAATCTATAAAGGTGAAAAATAAAGGGCATAGGGGGGAAAAGATATAATCAGAGACAGAGAGGAGAGAACTAAAAGAGAGAAGAGGAGAGGAGAGGAGAGGAGAGGAGAGGAGAGGAGAGGAGAGGAGAGGAGGGGAGGGGAGGGGAGGGGAGGGGAGGGGAGGGGAGGGGAGGGGAGGGAGGGAAGGGAGGGGAGGGGAGGGGAGGGGAGGGGAGGAGAAAACACGTGAAAGCTCGGAGAGCTCAGACACAGAACTGAACCTGATGCTTCTTGCTATGACCTTTCTGCAACCTTGAAGGGCAGAAAAATAAGTTGGTGAGCTCATCTGCACTTAGATTTCCATTTTTATGGTAAGTGACATTCTGCTGTTTATTAAGTTGATTGGACTTTAACTTTGGCTTCCACAAAGTTCCAACTTTTGTATTTGGGCTGAGAATTAAGAGTTAACTTTGTGAAATTAGTTCAACCTAAGGGCAACCTCCTGCCTTGCCTGTGCCTGGTGAAACGCCCAATGCAGGGGGTTTTATTCCCAGATTCTCAGCAAACATAGGGTACAGACTGTAGTTAGCACCTGCTCACTCTGGTGGCTCAGACTTGGGAAGTGTTCTGACACCCCAGGACAGGCTAGACGTTATATGTCCTCATTATCCCTTATACTTTTCTCTGGCAGTCCGTATACAGACTCTAATTATATATTTATGTTGTGATTATTTATTTAATATTTTCTTCCCAACTAGACAGTAAGTGCCATGAGAGCTGGGGCCGTGCTGTATCCCTTACCCTTGTTGATTAGCACCTACAGTGTTTAGTATCTAGTAATTGATCGATAAGTATTTTTTGAATGAATGACTGTACTTCTACACAGTATCTATGTCGTATTATGATATAGGATGTTCAAATATATGTAATAACATGGGTGTGTTCATAAAGGGTGTATATAATATGGTGTGCACACACACACACATATCCAATGTTTACTTAATTTCCCTGAACCCCATTTACTCATTTGTGAAGTGAAAGTTAACATAAGGCTCTTTGCAAACCCAAAGTGCTAGACCAAGAGTAGGGATCAGAATAACCTATGATCGAGCCCCCAGCAAATGCCTTATAGGCTCAGAGAAGACGTTTAGGCATCTCTCAGTCACGCTCACTGCCCAAGCCAGCCCATCATTCTAATAGTTCTAAATTTAGGATCATTTCCAAATATAGTGCATTTCCTGTGCCATTCCTTCGCTGAAAGGCAGCCATGTCCAACCAGAAGTGGGGCCGGTGCTTGTTAAGCCAGTTGCATTTCTGTCTCCCTTTTGGCTGCAGCATGTGAGCTGATTTGGGGGGTGGGGGGCATGTGACTGTGTTCACGTCCAGGCTCCAGAGAATGAGTTCTTTAAGCACAATTTGCAAGTCACACTATCACATGCCTCCTGGGTCCAGCTGTGGTGCAGCTGCCGCCTCCCCTGCATCCGTTTGTCTTGCGCTTGGAACCAAAGCACGAGCACATTTGCCTGAACGGATTTGGTTTCAGCCCAGCTGTTTGTTCCCCATTGTCATCAGGATGTTTACAGACCTGCTGTTCTTGCTGTTCTTGTTTCATTATCATACTTGGGTCTGAAGAGTGTTTTGCCACATGGCTCTGGCTGAAGCAGACAATTTGGCTAGCTATTTGCTGCCGCTCGAACTTGTCAACGGCATTTGTTTCAAAGCTTCCTACCTACGTATTCACCTGCATATTTCTACAGTGATAACAAGACGAGGGATTAGGGCTATATATGATGTGAATGATGGGCCACGAGTGTCATTTTTGGCCTCCTAACCTTCTCCCCATTAGTTTCTAAGTGTTTGGACAAAAGAGCAATTTCAACCTGAGACAAAGACCAATTAGAGGAAGAAATTCCGTCTTTCTCCTCTTGTTCAGGCTAATTGGGTAAATAGATTTTACCTTCCCAGAAAGATATTTTGACTGTTCCTAAAAAGCACCATCACTCACACCAGGTGTTAGTTGGCAGGAGCTGTGGGGAAAGAACAGTTGGCAGAGAGCGTGGTGGTGTGGAGAGGAAGGAGCCTGGCAGGTCAGATCAGGGCTCTAGAGCTGGCTGACCATTGACTATGAAAACAGGAGTGAGTCACTTACTTGCTCTGTGACTCAATTTCCTCCCATTAATAACAGGCACCATTTATTATCCTATGAACATTGGTGGTTAAACATCTGTTTTAGAAATATGCATTTCAGACTCCCCCAAAGATCCTGGCACAGTGTGTCTGAAGTGGAACTGAGAGTCTGTCTATTCTGATGTGGCCCTAGAATGGTCGAAAATGATACTCATGACCCAGAACATTTTATATTTTTAATGAAATACTCTTTCCTCATAGAAAATCAAAGGTTTCCCAGTAGCTCAGAGCACTAAGAGGCGGATCCCAGGCTCCTCTGATGGGCTGGGACTGTTCAGCTTTGCTGGCCAAGATCCATGTTGGCAAGCAAGCACTTAAAATGTGGCTAGTTAGAATTGGGGTGTGCCATAAGCATATGCATCAGATTCAAACATTTAGTAAAAAAAAAAAAGAAATGTAAAATATTCAATTATTAATTCTTGTGTTGATTACATATTGAAATGGTAGGTAGTATTTTGGATTTGAGGGGTTCAAAAAAATATGTCACTAAAGTTAATTTCACCGTATTTTTTCTTCCTTGCATTATGCTTCTATTGGCTGGCATTGCTATCAAGCACAAGGCAATTTAAAATATATATATTTATTTTTATTGATTTCAGAGAGGAAGGTAGGGGGAGAGAGAGATAGAAACAATGATGAGAGAGAATCATTGATTGGCTGCCTGCTGCATGTCCCATACTGGGGATAGAGCCCACCACCTGAGCATGTACCCTGCCTTTGACCAGAATCAAACTGGGACCCTTCCATCTGCAGGCTGACGCTCTATCCTTTCCAATGAGCCAAACCACCTAGAATAACAAAAACTTTTTTTTTTTTAGAGAGAGAACCATGCTCATGGGAGAGACCATCAACATGGACTATAAAATAGTAGCCTTATAAAGTGACCCAGGGTAACCCTCAGGCTCTGCTGAAACCCCAGTTCCCAGTTTCCATTTTGATAGTAGAATTTCAAGCAAAGGCTTGAGAAGGGATTGATCAGACGGTGGGCATGTATTGTTTTCTAAGTCAGTGGGTACATTCTTTAGTGCACATCTGCCTGGCCCCAGCTGCTGTTTGAAAGTAGAGAAACTCATCCATTCCCATTATAGATGCAGACTTTCCTACTTTCCCAACACACTCTTATCATTCTCTACTTGTCCTCTCAGTACTCCAACATCAGGCTGTCCCCTTGATGCTCTGACAACTATTAAATTAGAAAAAAAGGGTGGGTTTTTTTTTTCCAGTAATAATATCTATTACAGGGAAAGATATGGTGTAATTAGGACACTTCTATATTGTTGGTAGTAAAAAAAAAATTATAACCCCTTTGGAAACCAACATGACATCACATTTTTAAGAGCTATAAAGAATGTTCTTACTCTTTGATTCAGTAAAACCGCCCCTGGGAATTTGTCTGAAGGAAACATTCAACAGAAGCAAGATAATGTATAAAGATATTAAATGCAGCATTACCTATACCACAAAATTAGGAGCCATTTAAACACCTAATCATTGAGAACTGGTTAAGAAAATTACACTGCAACAATTCAGTATAATATTATGCATTCTTTCAAATTTATAATATGGAGACTATATACAAACATAGAAAAATGTTTACAAGATAATGTTAGATTTTATAAAACAGAAACATAGATTGGATATGTTTATGATATGTGGATAGATTATTATTGCACAATTACAATTTTACATGCATATGGAAGACTTAGAAGCAGAAGTGGAGGCAAAGTTTTCATTATATTCTCATAGGAGTTTGATTATCCCTTCCCTTCCAAGTTAAGAACCAATAGTGCTTAATGATTTTGTCATTATTTTATTGTTTTGATAATTAAAAGAGAGTGAGGTGTCTCCTCTCCAGGCACGTACTCCAAGGTGAGTTCACCAGTGGGGGCTGGAGCAAGAATAAGAACCCCTTGGGTAAGAACAAGTTTGACGCTGGCAGAATTTGTGAGAGTGAAACAAGAAACCTCCAGGAGCCCCCACTTCTCCCCATGTATAACTCTGATCCCATCTTCACACCATGTCTCTGATTTTAAGTGTCCAATGTTTCTCCCTTTTACCAAGCTCTCCCCAACCCTTCTCCTTCTCTGAACCTCTGTGATGTTCCAATCAGGACAGCGTCAGGCCTTTCTAGTCCCTAAAAGCAAACACACACACACACACACACGTGCACACACACACACACACACACACACACACACAAATAATAACTGGTAGTTACCAGAGAGTAAAGGGGTGGAGGGAGGGTGAAATGGGTAAAAAAAGATCAAATATACAGTGACAGAACCTAGAATTTGAGTGCTGAGCACAATGTAGTATATACATATGTTCAATTCTAAAGTTGCACACCTGTGTTATGGTTAATAAAAAATAAACCAGAGCATTTAAACCAGGAGACTATGTTATTGATTTATAGCATTTATATAATACTAGAGGCTGGGTGCATGGCATTTGTGCACAGAGAGGGGACCCTCAGGCCACCCTGCACCCTCTTGCAGTCCAGAACCCCGTCAGGAGGATGTCCACCTTCCAGTTTAGGCCTGCTATCTGCAAGGAGCCTAAGCTGGCAGGTAGACATCCCCTGAGGGGTCCTTAGTGCTACTGTGGGGGTGGGAGAGGCTTCCACCACCACCAGTGTGTTCACCAGCCATGAGCCCGGCTTCTGGTTGAGCAGTGCTCCCCTATGGCAGCGCACTGACCACCAGGGGGCAGCTCCTGCATTGAGTGTCTGCCCCCTGGTGGTCAGTGTGCATCTTAGCGACTGGTTGTCCTGACATTCAGTCGATTTGCATATTAGGGTTTTTTATATAGGACTAGTTCAGAGACAGAGACAGATGTGTGTGTGTGTGGTGGTGGTGGTAGTGGTACCAGCTGCTCTATAACTCTCAGACGATACAGGGCCTCCTACTTCACCCAACACACGTGACTAGTTGAAGGAGTCATGACTTTGAGGAACATCATTCAATGAACCTAGTGTTGTTTTCTCTCCTCCGACCCAATAAAAGGAAACCCCAATCAGGATTGTTTAAAAAAAAAACCTTAAGAAAAAATCTGGCAAAGACCTTACCTTTCAAGCAAGATTTAGGTTGTTCCCTCTTGTCCATCTACCTTGATAGTATGTGGATTCAGTCACTCTCCACCCCACCCAGTTTCCCTAGTCCAACGCATCACTGCAGGTTTGGGAATTGACTCATTTTTTTTGGGGGGGGGGGGGGAAGGGGAGATTTTCTTTATCAGATTCTCCCAAAGCCCCACACAGTCCCCTGGGTTTCCTTATGCAGGCTTGGTCTAATTTAGGGGTGTCGAACTCAATCAGAGAAGGGGCCAAAATCTAAAATCCAGCCTAAATCGCGGGCCGAATGGTTTACTGAACAGTCATAAACTGTCATTGTGATGGAAACGCAGTGGAGTGCAGTGATGACAGCGCGGTGCGGGCCACATTGCAAGGCCTGGCGGGACGGATTTGGCCCGCGGGCCTTGTGTTTGACACATGTGGTCTAATTCATCAGAGTGGCGCTTCTTTACTGTTTTTTTATTTAGCCTACTTGCCTATAAGATTAGATATTCTGTTATGGACACTATAAATGAGCCGAATAAAAAGAGAAAGGAGTGAACTTTATTTTAAAAGTAGCTCAGTAGCTCCCCACTTTAGAACTGCCACCAGCTTTATCCCGCCATCACTTATTAATGGCCTCACTTCCCAGCACTTCTTTTCCCCTGACATTCTGGTGAAAGCTTTTTTTTTTTAATTTATTTTTTATTTATTTATTTATTTTTATTCCAGTCTAACATTTACTTCTTCAACTTTTCTGTCCAGACTTCTCTTTCCCTGGAAACTGTTAAGCTAACCAGATATAGTAATTATTTTTTTCTTTATGTATATTAGCCCCTTTGTTTCTAATCAGAAGCTTTTTCACAGATTCACCAGAAGCTTTTTCGGGGGCCGGGGCTGGGAGGTGGGGGGTGGGGAGGGGAAAGCCACCCCAAAACATCCCAGACAATTTCCGCGTGCCTATCCCTAAGCATCTCCCAGGAATGACAAGGCGACATCACACTTTTCTCCAAGACCCATTTCCATGCATCGCTGTGGCAAGATTTAAAATGTCCTTCGTGTCTGGCTTAAGTGACTGCTACCTAATTTGATAGTCTTCTGACCGATGGCATCAAGGGTTTGGAGAGCTTGTTGCCATCACCTCCAGGATCCTTGGTTGTGTGGGAAGCAGTGGATCCTACTTGTTAAGAAGATCGATTGTGGTGTAAGAGAGAGACTGAGGGTGGGATCAGACCCCGGCAGCTTCATAGCTTGAAGAAGAAACCAAGGCCTAGTTTCCCATCTGAAAAAGTTACATAATGATGGTGCCTGTTTCATAAGTACACACATTGCACATTTGACACGGATCAATTGTTGTTACCAAATATCTCTTCTCCCTTTTGCCCTTAATAATAGACTCTTGGATTTTAGCTGGGTTCTTGAAATAAAGATTGTATTTTTCAGTCTCCCTGGCATTTAAGTGTGGCCATTGAGCTGAGTTCTGGTCAAAGAAATACAAGTGGAAGAGGTGTGTTTAATTTTCTCCATGTGTCTTCAAAATAAGGGCTGCACTTTTTTGTATTTTTTCTTTTACATAATTTATTAAAATAATGTGGAAAACTGGAAAAACAATGAAAATTAAGCCCCAAATACTTGTTTGTAATATGTTACACCTATCCTTTCAACCTAATCTTAGGTTGTTATTCTTGTTCCTAAGAACTGTATATTTCAGAAATATTGGCTTGTACTTCTTTATCCTTTTGTCCTCTGCCAGGAATGGAATTAGGGTGCAATGGCTGGAGCTCCTGCAGTCATCCTGGACAATGAGGAGAGTTAGGGAATAAAATCCACACGTGACAATTTAATAAAATAGAAAGAGCTCAAGCCCCTAACTTAATGGAGTACCCTAACTCCCCAGATCTCTTTGTTGGTAGGAGAGAGACACATACCTTTTATTTTATTTAAGTATTATTGTGGTCTTTTTCTGTTGTTTACAACCAAATCCACTCCTAAATAGGAGCCACACATAATAATTGCTTCATACATGATAGTTATTATTTAAGCCATCACTTCTGTATTTGAGAAAACCTCTTTCCACGTGACTCCACCCCATCATAGGACAGAAGATGCTGGTGCAATTTCCATAATTCCAGTGCTGATTGAGGTAATTATGGCCCAGGCAAAGGAAACATGCTTTACCTGGGATAGCTCATTTAAGTTTTCACAACAACCTCATGAGGCAAGTGCTATTTTCAACTTTCATTTTAGAGATGAGTATATGTACTCGCTAGGGCTGCCATAACAAGACTCCACAGACTGGGTGGCTTAAACAGCATAAATTAATTTTCTCACAGTTCTGAAGTCCAAGGTCAGGGGTGGCTTTTTCCGGGCCTCCCTCCGTGGCTTCCAGACGGCTGTCCTCTTGCTCCTCATCATGTGATCTTTCCTCTGTGCCTGCGCATCTCTGGTGTGTTTTTTGTGTCTAAATTTCCTCTTCTTATAAGGACACCAGTCAGACTGGATTAGGCCCTATTCTAATGGCCTCATTTTAACCGAATCTTCTTTTTCAAAGGCCCTATCTCCAAATGCAGATGTATTCAAAGGTAGTAAGGGCTAGAGCTTCAGCACATTATTTTGGGGAGATCACAAGTTCGTCTCATACCAATGAGGCAACTGAGTCAAAGAGAAGTATGTTTTCCCAAACCACACAGTTAGGAAGGAGTAGAGATACGCTGCTTTCCATTCCATGTTATCAGCTAAAACATATTTAGCTTGACAATAGCCCTGGTTCCCAGAACTCTGCACGTGCTATGGTCTAAGTCACATTAAATCTACAAGCACACATCTGAGCACTGGGGGGCAACTTATGTAATTACTCTTCTCTTTTGTCTTAGCCCCTAGTTGTCACCTGCTAATTGTACTAGAAGCCTTTGCCCCATGTCACCACTAAGGACCTGGTTGCTTTGTTCCTCCAGCTCTTGGGGAACTGTGTCCACTTGAACAATTGCTCCCTCCCCCCCCCCCCCCCGCTCTCCCCCCCCCCCCCCACACACACACACTAGCTGATGTGCTCAATACATTGTTATAGGACGAGGATCAAGCACTTATGAAGATACCAAACAGAATCTCCAGGCTTCTTCTACACTCCCAAGCCTGCCCTAGAAACCTGCCACCTAGTTTCAAATTCTGCCTTGAACATAAGCGTCATCAGAAGGAGACAGAATGTCACCATGTCCCCAGCTCATCAGGCCCTGGGTGCTGCCCTCCCAGTACCCTTAATCCCTTCCCCCTCTCTGTTATTCCTCTAGGCTCTTGGCTTCTGTCGCCCCCCTGCCTGTGCCCATCACAGATCATTGCCCTGGCACCACCCAGAGCACAGACCTCCTTGGAATCTCTGTTTGTTTTATTGCCACAGTTTTGTCCAATGCCATGTCCCGCTGTTCCTAATGATGGAGAACATAGCTATTGATTGGAGGGCTTAAAAGCCAGAGTTCTGTTTCCAGTTCAACCACAAATACAGAGTTAAATAAAATCAGCTAGTGCTAAGTGCTTAATATATAGTAACTCAATTAACCTTCACAACATACCTACTATCTGTCCCCTTTTACAAAAAGGCAGCACAGAGGGATTACAGGGTTAGTTTATGGCCACCCTGCTGGTACAAAGCAGAGCAAGGACATAAACTATAGAGTCTGTGTACAGATCTCACGCTCTTAACCGCTGTGCACGCGGGTTCTACGTATCACCGTGTAAACTCTCCTGGGAGCACACGGCTGTAGACACAAACACAAATGCACATCCCAACTATTGGCCTCAGATGAGTCCAACAGGAACCCATGTGCTTAATTTGTCAGAAAATTTGACGATACAAATAACAGAGCACTACTTTCTACTCCATAATTGGCAACGCGGTGCCCTGGAGGTCCCAGAACCATTCCAGGCACCTTCACATAAACGATCTGGTTCATCCTTGCGGCAACATTCTGAAGCAGCACGATTATTTCCATTTCAGAGTTAGGAAAACTGAGATTCCAGGGGGGAGGGTAAGCACTAGCCATAGGCCACACCTAAGAGGGGGTGGACCCAAGATCTGCACACAATGACGTGCAGCCAGGTGATAGACTAGGTAAGCCCCCCATATCTGGCTGCACTCGTTGCCTTACTACTCTGAATGCCGTGGGAATTCTGAACAAGGGCAGCCGGGGAGGAATAACAGAAGGGTCCAGAGTTAGCTTAAAGAGAGTATGGCATTTACATTAGATTTACGGTCCACATTATTGTATCAGTACAACCATTAAAACAAAACAAAACAAAAAACAAACAAAAACAACAACAACATCGCAAAAACACACACCACAAAAACACCCTGAATTCCAAAATAAACTCAAGCTAATCTCTCAAGTCTCACTGGCCACTCTACCTCTTGCTTGCCAAAACACATCCAGTGAAGACACTCAACCTGAAACATCGCTGAAATATCCACGCTTGAAGTCAGATCCATAAAACCTGCGTTTACTAAAATCCTTTCTCTGAAAATGTATTAATAATGTATGGCCAGAACTTGCAAACAATGTGGTCATTGTATAGGGATCTGTAGCCAAAATATTCCATTTTGTGGAAGTTTGATTTTTGTCCAGTGATGACATTTTTGTACACTTCTTAAGGGAGGCAGATGTTCTTCTGTTTGCTGATTTGCCCTGGCCCACAAAGGCAACCATGATTCAAACCCAAATTGCTTTCAGTCTTCCAAGTATCTCATTTTTATTATAAAGAGTCTTGCTGCACAAATAATCTGTCTTTCAAGTAGGAATGCCCATATGTCAGACCCGGTCGGTTTGGTTCCTGGTGCTAACCCCCTGCCAGCAGTTAAAGGAGCCAAACTGTGAAGATGGAGAGTCCTAGTGGTGAGACATAAGGAATTCTGGAGAGCCTCTCTTTAAGAAAGCCCAATATGCAAGAATTCTAACCAACAGAGCAGGTAATGAGGAGTGACTTTCTGCTGTGTTCCTGTGGTGTTGTGAAAGGTGCACAGACCTTCCATGGGAGAGTTATAAATTCTAACCCAGGTCCTGCTACAGATCAATTGTGAGAACTTGGACAACCACTCTGAACCTCAGTCTTCTCCTCTGAGCGTACTTCACACTTATATTTCAGGCTGTTGTGAGGTAACACATCCCAAAATACCTAGTCTAGTGTCTGACACGAGACAGATCTTGAAAATATTTTTTTTTAGTCTTTTAATTTGCGAGATTAAATCTTTTCGGGTGAATTCTGAATTTTGAATAATTTTCCATCTAAAAGGGCAAAATCTTAATATTTATGCATTTCTCAAGGAACATCTCTGCGAATCAAAATAAAAAGAGAAATCCTGAAAGTTTGTAACAGATAACAGGAATAGTTGAAATCCTATTCTCACTTGCAGGTAGTTACCACTAGAAAAACTCAGAGTCAGCTGGCCATGTTTGCCTCTTCATGCCAGAGACCTTTGGGACTATGAGCTTTGTCCACTAAGAGGTGAATCACCCCTTTCAGCCCCTCACCAGATTTTTCCTAGAATAAATGTGGGTTGCCATGGCCATTGGTCAGACCAGTTCATTTCGGTTCGATGGCTGTGGGCAAGGCAATAAAGATACAATCATGAAGGAGACAGAATCCCTTGAGGGGCTCAGCCTGGTAAGGAGACAGAGGGATAAACAGAGAATTTTGTGTGAGCTGGTCAACTCTGTGGATGTAGAGAATTATGGGCTTGGTGGAGTTAGGAACAACTTTCTGGAGAGGTGATTCCTGAGCTAAACCTGAAAGGACCCATCAGTCCATCCCTTTATTCAGAAAATGTATGTTAATTGTCTACTACATGCCAAACATTGCTCTATGCATGGTGGTTAGATTGGTGAACTAACAAGTAAAGTGACTGCTCTTGTGAAAACTACACTTTGCTGAAGGGAGACAGAAAGTACCTCAGTAAACAGAGAAATACACAAATGGCTTCAGGCAGAAAGGCAAATGCTAAGGAGAAAATGTGGAGGGATTCGGGATGATGGCCATGTAGCTGGAGGACACTATTTAAAAATTTTTTTTAAACATTTTTAATTGATGGGTTATAGGTTTTTGAACTTCACTATCCACCTGAATGTCCTCTTTATACCTTGCCACATCCATTTTCCCAATGGGAGTCTTAATGTTTTTCTTGTAGATACACTTTTCTTAACCATGTTTTAAATTTTATTGTTACGGAGGTAGCATTAATTTACAACATTATGTCCGTTTCAGGTGTGCAGCATTGTAATGTGACATCTGTATCTTGCTCACCACCAGAAGCCTCCTTTCCACCTGTCACCATACAATCAACCCCTTTCCCCAACCCCTTCCCCACTGGCAAGCACTGATCTATTGTCTGCCTCTGCGTTTGTTTCTTTGTTTTTTTATATTCCACATTTGAGTCAAATCATACAGTATTTGTCTTTTTCCATCTGATTTTTTTTTTTTCACTTGGCATAACACCCTCAAGGTCCATCCAATGCTGTGGAGGAGACTGTTTCAGAAAATTTCCCGGAGGAGGAGGAAACACTGAGTCAAGATCAGAATAATGGGATGGAGTCAAACTATGGAAGGTCCAGAGTCAGGGCACCAGGCAGAGGAAATGAGTAAATGCTCTAAGGTAAGAACGGGCTGGGGCTACACACAAACAAAGCGAGCATGAACGAAACAGCCAGTGTGGCTGAAGAGCAGTGAGCGATGGATAGAGATGAGGTCAGAGAGCAAGGTCTCTGCCTGGGGAGCCATGGCGAACCTCAGTGCAATGGGATGTTCCTGGAGGGTATAGAGCAGGAGGGGGTGTGCTCTGACTTCTAGCTTTTGTGACTGCAGCAGGAATTGGCCAGCAGAAGCCCAGAAGGCAATTCAGGCGGAGGGGTGGGGGATGCCCTCTCCCACATGTGTGCCTCCTCTGGTTGGTGTGGCCCTCCAGTCCCTCCCTCCTCTCCTTTCCATCACAGCAGTGGCGTTGAGATGGCCATGAGATCAGGGTCAGTGTACACGATCAGGGACTTAACAGAACACTTTGTGGCCCTCCTACTTCTAGAAATGCTGTCCCCAATTGCTAGACCCCTCGTGGAATAGCAATGCGGCCTCATATGTGCTCCTATGTTTTTTTTTTTTGTTTTTTTTTTGCAGGCTGTTCATGATCATTATTTGATTTTTTTCTGGGTGGAAAAAACATCAGGCATTCTTTTATCCCCATGGATGAGGAAACTGATGCCCAGAGCGGTCAATCAGTATGCTCAAGGTCACATGCTAGCTGGAGGCAGAGTCAGGACTAGACTCCCATTCCCCTAATATCAGCACAGACTGTGTTTGAGCCACAGCGCTTCTCCGTGGGGTGCTATTGATATTTCGTGGGGGTGTGTGTGGTGATCAAATCTTCATTGTGCTAGACTGTCCCAGATGCAGCAAAACATTCTGAATCCCTGGCCCTGCCAGTAGCATTCAGATGGAAAACATGTGACAACCAAAAATTCTCCACGAATTTCTTTTTAAAAAAAAATATATATATTTTATTTCAGACAGGAAGAGAGAGAGAGGGAGAGAGAGAAACATCAATGATGAGAGAATCATGGATCAGCTGCCTCCTGCACACCCCCTACTGGGGATCGAGCCTGGAACCCAGGCATGTGCCCTGGATTGGAATTGAACCCAGGACCCTTCACTATGCAGGCCGATGCTCTATCCACTGAGCCAAACCATCTAGAGCCCCCACATATTTCCATACACCCCCTGAGGAAGACTGTGCGGCACAGTGGGGAGTTCAGTGACATCAGGAGCAGAAGGCACTTAGGGCTGTTACATGTTTGCTGTGTGTTATTTAAACAGCTGTCACGAGCACCCTCCTCCTCCAGCTTTGTCTGGTGATCACAGGGATGCTGACGCATGCACACCATTCACTCATTCAGCTGTTCAACCGAGAGTTTCTGGCTTCCTGGTGTGCGTTCTGTGCTCTGTGCCCAGGGTGGGCTGTTGAGGGACCCAACGCTTGTCTTCCAGGAGTTTGCAGCATGGCGAGGTAGGGGGTGGAGCCTGGGGAGCTAATGACCAATTCCAAGGCAGAGGGTAGGATATGTCAGGGTGTGGTCACACAGTGACACAAGAACCCAGACCAGGGCACCTCACCCAGTTTTGCGGACACAGGGGAGGAGGGATTTCCCAGCACCCACAGCCGTCGGGAACGGAATCCTACCGAATGTAACAAGCTGGCCTTTAATGAAGATGTTTCAATAGAGGCTGGATCACCGGTGGCTGGGGAAATAGGAAAGGGGTTTAAGCAGTAGGGGGGAGATCACACTAGCTGGTGTTCAGCATCCTTCCAGTCCTACAGCCTGGGGTTTCTGTCGTACCCACAAACAACCATCAGCAGACTGTAATCCCATCTGATTTCTATAATGACTTGTGACAGTGAGGTAACCCAAGTTCAACTGAGTTATAAAAACAATACTAATGCTAGAAGAATCTGCTCTTCTCCCAAAGGGGTCTCTACAAAGTTCTAACTAGAAAAGTATTTTTCTTATTCCATCTGTCCATTCATATAGGGGGTAGTTAGACCAGGACTGAGCATTGAGAGGGGGTTAGTAACCCTCAGTGCAGGTTGAAAGGCTGGGCAAGGCCAGGCCAAGGCCTTCTGTGGGGGATTTTAATTGGGCACTAAGCATTTCTTTCCTCGGAGGTAGCCAGAGGAGTTCAGGAGAGCTCCTTAGCTCCAATTTACTGTGGGCTGTGCTGATCCAGGGCGGCTGGCAGCTCACACGTCAGCAGGGGACAGCTTCTGACAAGGAGGTGACAAGAGAGAGAGTCTCAAGGGACGAGGGTGCCCTAGAACTGCAAACACCGCTCTGCCTTCCAGGGGGTGAGTGCCAGCATTCAGCAAACGTCCCCTTCCCCTTCGTGTAAGGACAGAAAATGCCATCTAGAGAGCCACTCGGACTGGGTGAGAAGTCACGTTTGCGCCACCGGTGTCAAAAGGACAGGCTTAGAAAAAGGAGTCAGGCATTGGCCAGGGCAAGGATTGTGGCTTGCTGATGACTTAGATTTAAGCTTCAAAGGATAAAGCTGTGGGCGTCAGCTTTTCTTGTTGCTTCTGTGCTTCAGATTAGAAAATGTTCACTCAAACCCGGCATAGAACATACCATATGGGATAATTAAAAAGCAAAATAATGGCCATCCAATTTTTTTTTTTTAAAAGAAGCTCTCTTTTCTTTGCCCATCACTCACATTCTATTTACCCGGTACGTGCCTCTCCTAATTTTATACAGTGTCCAGGTTGGCGCGAAGAAAACCATTGCCGAACTTAGTTTTTCATCAGCTTGGTTGTGATGGAAGGAAGCACGGAGCTGCAGAGATCTAGGCCAATTCAGTCTCTGTGTGCAGTGTGCAAACATGTCAAACCTTCCACCGACCTCTTGCTCAAAACTTGTCACCTTTCAGAGAACGTTGTGTTTCTGAGAGCCTTCATATTTTCTTGAGCTGGTCTTTAAAACTGTCTTCCTCCTTTCCCATCCACCCTCACCTCCTGTTTGGGACTGCAAGGATTTGCTGTTATAACTTCTTAAGTTTTCTCCCTCTGTCCTCTTTTCCCCCAATTTCACCCCAACTCTGCCTGATTTTGGCTCAATCATTACATTCCTTAGAACATAACTAGGTTCTGTGGCTTCTTGCACAAAATTATTTCTGGATTTGTTTTTCTAATTAATATTAAGTACTTAATTAACTTCTGCTCAGGAATACATGGCCCCTTTAAAAACATGTAGCAAATAGTAAAATAGCCCTGTAGAAAATGTAACATCTAAACAAAAAGCTAAAATTTACTTATAATCTTATTACTCCTAAAGTGAATACTCCTAATATTTTGGTGTACTTTCTTCTATAATACATACATAGAAATATATAAACTCTATGCAAAAATACTTATTTTCCTTACCTTAAAAAAAAAAAGTAAAAAATAAAGAACTCTGCAAGTTCTCTGACATGCAGAGGAATGATGGATGACCTCATAGTAAACTGGGCGGGACTCGCTCCGGGTCCCCAACCAATGGTGTGTGACTGTCATTCAGCACACGTGGGAAGGTGAGCCTGGTTTTCCTACCCTGATGCATCAGAGCCACTGGGATGGATGATAGGGAAACATACAGGTGCCTGGGCCCCACCTACAGAAGTTTCATTTCAGTAGTCTTGGGGTGGGACCTTCACCCTGTACATCCCCCCCTCCCCCCATCCCTGTATGACTCTAGTGGGTAGCCAGAGTTAAGGATGATCAGAAGCCAAAGAGTCTCCCTTAGGTTCCTGCATGTGAGTAAGGACATCTGAAGACACCGTGTACACTGGAGGCATTGGACGTAGTGAAGGACCACCTCTCCGGCTGATACTGGAATGTGCGGGAGTGAGGAGGTATGAAAATTCAAAAACCTGTGAGCAGCCCATATCCTGACAAATCATGAACTAGAGCTCGGCTGTCCCCCTGTGTCCCCCTGAACCCTTGTCCTTGTGGCATCGGCAGCTCATGATGGAGCTTCTTTCACAGAAAGGGAGAGAACCATTACACTTTGTAAACAGCCTTCAGTCTCAAGAGGTGGTGATGGAGCCTTGGCACTCAGAAGACGTAAAGGCACTTTTGTCTCACATACTCCAGCTTCTCCCACAGACACTTCAAAGACTTCAAAGGCTGCTGGACTTCAGGGAGTGCCAGGACTTTGAAGGAGGACATAGGGCTGTGGGAACTCTTTTCAGGGCTGAGGCGGGTGGATGGTTTTTAACATCAGTGAACAGTGGTTAGAATAAAGCACAAAGTGTAAAATTGTTTTCTTGTCCGTCTGCCCTTTGCCTAGTCCACGTCATCTTAAAAAAAAACAACAAGTTTTCTAACATGGTTTCAATTTTATTTAAAAATGCTGCCACATCTGCTATGTAAGAACAACAAAAATCTAAAGAATCCCAATATCATAAAATAATATATAATTAGAAGTCACCATTAAACCATTGGGGGTTCGAATGCACTTCTTAAAGATCTCCTGGGCCACTGCTGAGAACAACACTATCTTGTGACTTCTGTTCCCCTCTGTTCCTCTCCATCCTGCTGCCTCCAGATAATAATTATCTTCTTTGCCAAATCAGGGGTCTTCCTTAGTTCCCTTCCTCTTCGACGCCTCAGCTGCGTTTGACAGTTAACCTCCTCCTTGAAACTACCTCTCCCCCGCAAGTCTTCTACAAAAGCCCACTTTCCCGATTCTCCTCTGAACTCCGGGCAAAGGTTTTGCCCACTTTTATCAGCTCACTTCTTATCTAAGTGAGGACACTCCTCAAGCCTGTTCTTCTGTTGTGCGTTCCACTTTGGGGAACACATCCATCACTACTCATCACTATGACATTGGCCCCTCCAGCCCGGGCTGACCCTTTACCCTCAGGGTTTGGGATTGGCTCCTCCTCAAAGGGTCCGTCCACTGGGAGGATGCATCATCACTTCACACTCAACGTTGAAAACCACACCCCCCTTTGGTCTAAGGTAGCCTGCTCTTGTACTCTTCATCACATTCCCATTTTTCTCTGTAACCATCTCATCCATCCTTCTTTTTCAGGACCTCCCTCCAATCTATCTGCAAGTGAGTTATTTTTCCCCCCCCCTTTAAAATACTTCTTGGATCTTCTTATTTATTCTAATTCTGACTTCCAACATCCCAGCCCAGACTCTAGCAACATCACAC
This sequence comes from Pipistrellus kuhlii, assembly GCF_014108245.1. NCBI lineage: Eukaryota > Metazoa > Chordata > Mammalia > Chiroptera > Vespertilionidae > Pipistrellus > Pipistrellus kuhlii. The sequence continues at coordinate 169,012,350 of NW_023425404.1, read as the reverse complement.
CAGCATCCTGCCATCGCATATGTGAGATGCCCAGTGTGGCAGATGCTGCCGGTTGCCTATTGAGTATCCATTCTCCCCTTCTCTTTTATTATGAGAGCTGCAGTTACTTGGGGTCAGGGTTTGCAATATACCCGGGTAAAAACACCTCCCTGGTAAGCAGGCGTCCAGTTCTGCTGATGAGCACTTCTGCTAGATGAGATTTCTGAGAGAGCTACTGTGTTCCTGAAAAACGTTACGATCCAGACCTTCCCCCTTCTTCCTTCCTTCCTTTCTCCCTGAGTGGGATGGAGATGCAGTGCCTGCAGTCAAGACACCATACTTTAAGTCAAGTAAGCTTATGTTGAGACCTTGGGAAATTTTCCTAACCTCATGAAGCCTCAAATTCACATCCGTAAAATGGGTGCAACAATACTACGAGGTTGTTGTCAAGATGAAAGGTGCTAGTACATGTGTAAGGCATTGGGCATAGCCTATGCATGGGCCCTTGGAGAGAAAGTTTAAATCAGAATATTCTATCGCCTTTATTATCCGAGGTGGGTTGGGACTACAAATATGGAGACTGAAGTATCCATCCTGTCACTGGATCCCCTTCGGGCCTGGGGTTTTATTGCTCATCCTTATCTCCTTTTAATTGAAATGTACATACACAGAAGACACTTATTCGACTCCACACACCTCCTGGGTTTGAAACGGGAAAACAATAAAGGTAAGGCAATGGTGAAAGAATGTGGCGTATGCATTTTCTCTGTCACTATGTTGATTTTGGAAAAGCCTCGCACAGCTGTCAGGCGCCTATGCTGCTTCCTCGGGGGGATCCAGGTTCCAGGTGTTCCCCACCCACGGATGAGGAACGGCGGGGGAGGAGGCACCGAGGGCCACTGGCATTTTATTATGACTGAGAAGCAAGTCTGCAAGGAAATAAACATTCTAATTCTAGGATCTGTTCCAACTTGTTTTTGTGAAAAGAAAACCATTGCAGACAATTTATAGATCATTGGCTTCTCAGTATGATGTGTCCCGATTCCCCTTCTCCTTTTTTCCTCCTGTTCTAACTCACATCTGTCACCAAGAACTATTGTCCTCAGAGTGATTGTCAGTGTTCCGTGTGTGTGAGCTGTGCATGTCAACGCATATATGCAGTCATGAAGGTATCCGTGCACTAATGCTGCTGTGCTTCTCTGAGCTTATTTCAATTAGGAAGCCTTCTACTTTCCCTCCCTTCCTCCTCCTCCTCCTCCTCTTCCTCCTCCTCCTCCTCCTCCTCCAGCTAAACTGCCATTTTGTACCTCTGTTGCAACTGGGTCATGTTTTTGACTTTACCAAGAGGAAACAAGGGGCCTTCGGTGGGAAGGCAAGAGGTTTCCAGTGCTCACCAAGTACAGATGCTCAGGAAGTGGGGGACTCGTGCGGCTTGCATATAGGGAACTTCTCAGCTCAAACACTGTGCCGTGTGGGGAGCCGGTTCACTCCTCACTGTCTCCCAGCCTGCCCGACTCCAAATGTCCCCTGGAATCATTCAACTTCTTATCTAAGGTGCGAGCCAGCTTCCTTGAACCGCCAACTGTTGGATTGCACAACCAGTCGGTTATATAAGGGGATCTTAAGAAAGAATAAAATCATGGGCACCGCATAACTGCCTCTCTCCAGGCCCCAGCCCCCAACCCAAGGAAGGGGGGGCCAGTTAGGGCCATTGGCTCACCTGTAAACAGAAGCTGCAGAGGGGACCGTTGGTTTCGCTGAATGGAGTCCAAGGACTACACAGCGTCTTTCATGGAACCCCCATTCTGCCTCGTCCCCGCCCCAAATGCAGGCCCCACTGATTCTGGATGAAAATAGAAGGTTCCTCATCATTTATTTATTTTTAGCACTTGCTCAAATTAATTGGTAGCCCTGCAACCCATACATAATACAGTGATCTGGAAGAAGCTGACAGCTTTTTAATGATGGATTACGTCGTACCAGGATGGGGAACATGAGGCCCGCTCTGCAGTGGGTCTTGTTGACTGCTTGCCGTCACCTGGGGGTTCATGTTTTCATACATTCTGTCTTCAAGGGCCATTAACCAAAAATTACACAGCCAAGGCCCATCAAGCCCAGCTCCGCCTGCTCCCTGCTTCTTCTTCTGGCGGTTTGGGATGGTTGGCCAGATCTGAGCCTTTGAGGAAAGGAGGCCCAGCATTCAGGAGGGCTGTGTGCCTAGAGCCCTGTGGATGTGTTTTTGTCTCTCCAGGTTTTACTTCTTTGTCTACAAAATGAGGTTAATAATTCCTGCCCACTCCTACTTATTAATATATGTCATTCATTTGACAATTCATCAGGCATATCAGCCCCAAATCCCTGAAAGTACCCAGAAATACTTTCAGCATCTGCTCAGAAGTCTCTCCTCCACTGTAAGCTGTGTTCCCTCATGCAACAGCCATCTTGAAAGATTTATTCTTTTAATTAAAAATAATAGACTTCATTTTTCAGAGCAGTTTTAGGTTCACAGCAAAATGGAGCAAAAAACACAGAGAGTTCCTATACACTTGCTGACCCTACAATCTTCCCTACTTTCAACATCCCCTAATAGAGTGGTACATTTGTCACAACTGATGGGCCTACATTAACACATCATTATTACCCCAAATCCACAGCTTACATTAAGGCTCACTCCACGGTACCATCTACATTCTATGCGTTTGGACAAATGTGTAATGACATGCGTCTATTATAGTATCAGACAGAGTCATTTCATTGCCCTAAAAATCCTTTATCTTCCACCCATTCATTGCTCCCTCCTAATTTCTGGCAACTACTGATCTTTTTACCACAGTTTTCTTTTCCCGAATGTCATATAGTTGAAGCATACAGTATCTAGTCTTTTTAGACTGGCTTCTTTCATGTAGTAATTTGTGGCAAGGTTCTTCCATGTCTTTTCATGGCTTTTCATGGTAGTTCATTTCTTTTTAATGCTGAATAATATCCCATTGTCAGGTTGTATCACGATTTACCCATTTACCTGCTCACTGAAGGACATTTGGCTGCTTCCAAATGTTAGCAAATATGAATAAAACGGTGATAAACATCTGGGTGCAGGTTTCTGCATAAACGTGAGTTTCCGACTCATTGGGGTAAATACCAAAAAGCACAATTGCTGTGTCATATGGCAGGAGTTTGTAATAAACTGCCAAACTATTTCCCAAAGTGGCTGTACTATTTGTCATTCCCACGAGCAATGATTGAGAGTCCCCATTATTCTACCTCCTCAGCAGCAGTCGGTGTTGTCAGTGTAGTGGGCTTTGGCTGTTCTAATAGGGGTGTAATGGTATCTCATTGTTGTTTTAATTTGCATTTCCCTGATGAGGTATGATGTTAAGCATTATTATTTCAATTTTCTTATTGTATTTATTGGTGTTTAATTTGGTTCAGCATTGACATTCTGTTGCAAAGTAATCATTCTTGCCTCACAGAGTGATGATGAGGAATAAGGAGAAAACACAGATAGTTTTAAATACAAAGTCTCAGTTTATAGTCTTCATTATTTTGCTCAAGTTTGCTAAGACCAGTACTAGAAGTCATATGGATGGGAAGTTAGTGCCCACTCTCCAATCTGAGACTCCTCAGGGGATGTCTGACTGCCGGTTTAGGCCTGATCCCTGGCAGTTGGACATCCTGTCACAATCCTGGACCACTGGCTCTTAATCACTCACCTGCCTGCCTTCCTGGTCACCCCTAACTGCCCCCCTTGTCGGCCTGGTCGCCTCTAACTTCTCCCTGCTGCTGGCCTGGTCACCCTCAACTGCATCCCCACCCCACTGGCCTGATTGTCCCTAATTTCCCCTCTTCCCCACCAGCCTGGTTGCCCCTTATTGCCCCCCTGCCAGCCTGGTCTTCCCCAATTGCCCCCCTGCTGGCCTGGTCACCCCATGCAATCTGCTTGTTCAGTTACTTGGTTGTCCCTCACTAACCTCTCTGCCAGCCTGGTCATAGGCAGCCATCTTGTGAGGGCATGAGGGCTAATTTGTATATTACCTCTTTATTATATAGGATATCTAGATTAGGTAAATCCATAGAGACAGAAAGCAGATTGGTGGTTGTCAGGGGCTAAGGGGCAATGGGAATGATCCTATATAATAAAAGCATAATATGCAAATTGACTGTCACTCCAACACAAGATGGCTGCCCCCATGTGGTCAAAGATGACTGCCCCCATGTGGACACAAGATGGACACCACGATGGCCAGCAGGGGAGGACAGTTGGGAGGGACCAGGCCACAAGGGAGGGCAGTTGGGGGCAATGAAGCCTGCAGAGAAGGGCAGTTAGGGGTATCAGGCCAGCAGAGGAGGGAAGTTGGAGGCAACTGGGCCTGGAGGGAAGGGCAGTTAGGGGGGACTCAGGCTGGCAGGGGAGCAGTTAGGCATCAATCAGGCTGGCAAGAGAGTGGCTGGCAGGCAGAAGCAACTAGGGGCAATCAGGAAGGCAGGCAGGTGAGCAGTTGGGAGCCAGCAGTTCTGGATTGTGAGAGGGATGTCTGACTGCCCATTTAGGCCCGATAGGATCAGGCAGTTGGACATTCCTCAAGGGATCCCAGATTGGAAAAGGTGCAGGCTGGGCTGAGGGACACACCCCTCGTGCATGAATTTCATGCACTGGGCTTCTAGTTACTTGATAAGAACTGTTGTTGTTGTTTTGGCATAGTAAAATGTTTTGTTTTTCTTCTTTTAATAAAATGTTTTGATGAAACAAGATAGGAAAAGTGGTTGTATAATATTGTGAATGTGCTAAAAGCTACTAAAATGCACACTTTTATACACTTAATTTTATCATAAGTTAATTTCTCTTCCATAAAAATATTCATTGGATATTTTTCCTTTGTTCCTCTTGCCCTACGTGTTGTATCAATGAAAATTCTGCTACATGAGATGTCTGATATTTTTATGCCTATATTTTCTTCTAGTATTTTTATGGTTTCATAGCTTACCTTGAAATCTTTTATCCTTTTTTGAGTTTATTGTTGTGTATAATTTGGTAGTCTAGTTTCATTTTATTAGATATACCTGTCCAATTTTCCCAACACCATTTACTGAAGAGACTGTCATTACTCCATTATATGCTCTTGCCTCCTTTGTCAATTATTAATTGAACATATGGCTAGGGATGATTTCTCGTTTATTTGTTCTGTTCCATTAGTCTATATGCCTGTTCTTATGCCAGTACCTGGCTGTTTTAATTACAATGGCTTTGTAGTATAACTTGATTTCCAATATTATGATTCCTTCGACTTTGTCCTTCTTTCTCAAGATTGCTGCTGCTGCTGCTATTTGGGAATCTTGTGTGTGTGTGTGTGTGTGTGTGTGTGTGTGTGTGTGTGTGTTTGCTGTTATTGTTGTTCTCCATAAATTTTGGAGTATTTGTTCTAGATCTAGGAAATATGCCGTTGGCATTTTAATGGGGATTGCATTGAATCTATAGATTGCTTTGGGTAGTATGGACATTTTAATGATGTTAATTCAACCAATCCATAAACACAGTATTCTTCCACTTTCTTATATCTTCTTCTATCTCTTCTTTCAACATTCTGTACTTTTCTGAGTATAGGTCTTTTACCTCTTGACTAAGTTTATTCCTAAGTATCTTTTTTTCTTTTTTTGTTACAATGGTAAAGGGGTAGTTTTTCAGATTCTCCTTCAGAGAGTTCATTATTGGTGTATTGATTTCTGAGTGTTAATTTTTTATCATACATTGCTAAATTCATTTATCTCACTTCTAAAAATATATCCTAAGAAGCCTTAAACACCAATCAGAAAGAAAATATGCATCCCTATGTTCATAACTGCATTATTTACAATAGCTAAGATCTGGAAACAGCCCAAGTTCTCATCAGTAGATGAGTGGGTAGAAAAGCTGGGGAATACTATGCAGCTATAAAAAAGAAGGATCTCTTACCCTTTGAGGCAGCATAAAGGGAATTGCAAAGTATTATGCTAAGCAAAATAAGCCAGTCAGAAAAAGGCAAATATCACATGATCTCTCTTATCTGTGGAATCTAATGAAGAAAAGAAAATGACAAACAAAACAGATCCAGAGACATGGAAGCATGCAACAGACTGATGATTCTCAGAGGGAAGAGGTGGGGGGGGGGGGGGGGGTGGCAGGGAGAGATTAACCAAAGAAATTATATGCATAGTTGAAGCCCAGTGCATGAATTTGTGCATGGGTGGGGTCTGGGCAGCCCCACTCCAATTGGCAAATCAGGGCCAGGCCTGTAAGGAAGAGGAGATGGCAGGAGGTTGGCCAAGTGGATTCTCTGGCTGCAGTGGGCATCATAGCAACCAGTCGTTCCAGTCGTTCCGGCATTCTGGTCGCTGGCTTTTATATATATAGATATGCATAACCCAAGGACACAGACATTAGTGTGGTGAAGACCTAGGGAGGGGACAGAAGTGAGGAGGAGGAGGTCAATGGGAGTAAAAGTGGGACACCAGTAATACTTTCAACAATAAAGGTAAATTTTAAAAATTACTCATTGGATATGTTAAACAGAAGATTTGACACAGATGAGCAATAAATTAGTGAAACAGATCTCATTAAACTACATAGGATGTCACAGAGAGACAATGAAATATGTAAGATAGGTTAAATTACACAGAGACAGAATGAGACAGTCTAGAGTTCCAGACAGAGATGAAAAATTAAAAAAAAAAAAAATAAATAAGAAGAGGCATATTTGAAGGGAAAATAACTCCAAATTTTCCAGAAAAGTTTGTTGAAAGATTCCAAAGATTCAGAACCAAGAAGTCGAAAAAGTCCCAAGGAGAATAAATGAAAGGGCATTTACATCTAGGCATCCTTCCTATCTAATGAAAGGGTAATATGCAAATTAACTGTCACTCCATCACAAATATGACTCATGCCCATTGTCACAAGATGGAGGCACCCAGTCCCCTCAGCCCAAACTGATTACTATGGCAAATGGACTGAGAAAGTATTCAGCAAGTATGAGAAGCAAACCTTGGTGGGATCTAGGGAGAGCTGATGGGCTCGAGGTAGAGCTGGTGGGCTCAGGGCCACTGCCTCCTGGGGAGGCCCTCAGAGTTTGGTTCTGAAACCACAAGGACCTACTCCAGCCTGGGCTGGTGAGGAAGCACTGCTGCACCCACCCAGTACCAGGTCCCTGGTTAAGGAAGTGAGTCCAAGTTGCAGCCACGATGCCTGGCGGGGCTGTATCACCCTGACCATTGTGGCTGAACTCTGATGAAGGCAGCGAGTGCCTCCAGGATCACTGTCTGCCCCCAGGCCACCTGCGGACACCAGTGGAGCAGGTGTGGGTTGAAAATTGGACGTCTACACCCTGCCCCACTGTGCCTCAGGTGAGGAGAGGGCAGGGGATTTGGGGTGCAGCCTTGGGACCCCATTATGAGGCACGGGTGCTTGGGAGAGGCTGGGAGCAACCTGCAGGCGGGTTACGAGGAAGAGGTGCTGAACCGCCAGGATGCTAAGGGCCTGCTGCTGGAGGCAGGCAAAGGTGCAGATGAAGTGGCTCTCATCGGCACTGAGCATGAAAAGTGCATCAACAGCCTGATGGACAAAATCACCTTATTGAAGAAGTCGCAGGAAGAGATCCAATATGCTCAGATCTCCATGGAGATGGACGTGTTCTCCAAGCCAGACCTCTCCACCATGCTCAAGGACATCCACGGCCAGTACAAGAAGCTGGCTGCCAAGAACATGCAGAATACCAAAGGATGGTTCAAGAGCCGCTTCACCATGCTGACTGAGAGTACTGCCAAGAACACCGAAGCAACGCATGCTACCAAGGACGAGGTGTCCGAAAGCTGCCACCTGCTCAAGGCCAAGACCCTGGTGATCAAAGCATGTCAGGGCATGAATAAAGCACTGGAAAAGCAGCTGCAAGAGCTGGAGAATAAGCAGAATGCCGACATTAGTGCTATGTAGGACACAATCAACAAGTTAGAAAATGAGTTGAGAACTACAAAGAGTGAAATGGCACAATATTTAAAAGAATACCAGGACCTCCTCAATGTGAAGACGGCTTTGGACATTGACATTGCAGCTTACAGGAAACTCTTGGAAGGTGAGGGTACCTGGATCAGTTTCACCAGTGGGGGAAGCATAACCAGTGGCTACTCCCAGAGTTCTCAGGTCTTTGGCCAATCTGCCTATGGTGGTTTACAGACCAGCTCCTACTTGATGTCCACTCACTCCTTCCCTTCTTAATGCACCAACCACATTCAGGAGGAGCAGATCCAGGTGTAGGAGACCATTTAGGCTGCAAAAGCCTAAGAAGCTAAGGTTGAACCCTCCTCTGAAGGAGAAGCTAAAGAAGAGGAGAAGCAGAAGGAAGAGGCTGAGGAAGAGGAAGAGGAAGAAGAGGAATAAAAAGAAGGTGCCAAGGAAGAATTTGAGGATGCAAAGGAGGAAGAAGGAGGTGAAGGTGAAGGAGAAGATGCCTAAGAAGCTGAGGACAAGAAGAAAGATGAAGGTGCTGGGAAGGAGCAAACAACCAAGAAGAGAGATGATCCCCACTTAATTTTTTCAGGAATAATCCTCTCTAAATTCGGTCAACCCCGTCACCAACCAAGCAGTTGAGTTCTCAATACTATATGAATTAAGAAGTCAATATATATAACATTCTGAGGTGACTCTGGTTGGACATTAAATGTTGTGCTATGACTTTTCTCCTTATGCAGAGTATCTGTTTGCTTGCAGAGTGGCTTCCTGGCTTGCTTCCAGCCTGTGCTTGGTTCCTGCTTATGAGTTCAGGATCTATGGCAATGTGAATAATTCAGATGTTTATGACAAAAACACATGAATACATGAATTCACTAATGTTAATGTTAAACTTCATGGAAAAAATAGTCCTCTGAATCGTTGGTGGTTAGAAATTAAAGACCTCAAATCATGTGCAATAAACAGTAACTAAAGTTACACTGAATGACACACACACAAAAAAAATAAAACACAAAAGACATCAGGAACCAGGAAACGTTCAAAAAACTGGGGAACCATTCCCAAGTCAGGAAGGGAAGTCACAGGGTGTATGCTATTGCTACGATATAGTATTTCCTACTATCATACTTACAACATATACAATGTAATGTATTAGATGCCTTCCTATCACATGAAGTACGTATTCTCATAGAGTAATACTGGTAGATATGTTATAGTTATGGCGGTATGCCGTATCCTATCTATACTAATAAAAGGGTAATATGCTAATTAGAATGGAGAAATTCCAGAGACCTTCCAGATATCCTTCCAGACAAAGCCATGGTGGTGGGGCCAAGGCAGAGGTAGTTGGGGGTGATCAGGTTGGCGGAGTGGGGGCAGTTGAGGGTGAGCAGGCTGGCGGGGGGAGGGGAGAAGTTGGGGGCAATCAGGCAAGCAAGGAGGGGCAGTTGGGGGGGAGCAGGCAGTAGGCAGAGTGGTGAGGGGCAATCAAGCAAGTAGGCAAGTGAGTGGTTAGGAGCCAGTGGTCCCGGATTGCAAGGGGGTTGTCTGACTGCTGGTTTATGTAGGATTGGGCCTAAACCGGCAGTTGGACATCCCCCAAGGGTTCCCAGATTAGAGAGGGTGCAGGCTGGGCTGAGGGACAGCTCTCTTCCCCCCTCCCACCTCCCCCCCAACCCCCCCCCCCCCGCACAAATTTCATGCACCAGGCCACTACTATTCTAAAAAAAAACAAAACTATAGGATGCCTAGGGCAAAAAGAGGATCTTAAAAGCAGCTAGAAAAACACCCACTTCCAAGTGATGACAATTAGACAGATGGCTAACTTCTCTACAGTAGTAATAAAAGAATAAAGATAGGAATAAATATTCAATGTGTAGACAGAAAAAAAAAGTGATTAAGGTATATTTTCAAAATATAAGCAAAAATATATTTCAATAATGGAGGCAAAATACTTTTTTTATACAGACAAAAATTGAGAGTTTTATTACCAATAGATCTTTGCCAAAGAAAATTCTAAAAGATTCATTTCAGGGGAAAATATTCTACCTATTAGTACATAACAGGCATATATAATATAATTTGACAAATAAAACAATAAATTAATGTGTAAATTGTGTGATTATATAAAAGGTACGACTATGGATACTTAATAGTAAGATAGCATTTAAGTTGTAGAAAAGTTGATAAGTGTTATAGTGTTATAAGGTCTTATATTGGGGGTGGAAGGTAAAGATATTTTGATTAAGTTAAAATTATGTTAAAACTAGAGGCTGGTTACATGAAGAGATTTGTGCAATAGGCCTTCCTTCCCTTGGCTTCCAGCACCGGTTGTCCTCTGGTACCCGGGACCCAGGCCTTCGCTCCCACCAGAGTCTACCTTCTTTGTCTTTGCTGCAGACTCCAGCTGGAGTCTGCCATCTTTGCTGCAAACTTCAGTCTTCAGTCTTCATCTTGGCTGCGGCCAGAGTGCCACTCCTATAGATCTCTTCACTCTCTGCCCTCCCTCTCATAGCAGGCATCTGCCCTGCCAGGACATTCTGCACCTGGAGCAGCTGGGTTGCCTCCATCTTTGTCCTAATTTGCATATTCCCTCCTGATTGGCTGGTGGGTGTGGTGGAGTGATGGTCAATTTGCATGTTTCTCTTTTATTAGTGTAGATGTCTAGAGTAGCCACTAAAAAATAATGCTGGCTGTCCCCTATATCCATTTTTCCTTTCTTCCATAATAATGAAACTTTAATGTTTAGCTGACCACATGACCAGTTTTTAGTCTTTGAGGCTGAAATAATTAAGGTGTAGTGGTTTGTGTTTTAATTCCCAATATAAGCTTCCCCTCCTTGAGGAGGATTATGTCTCTAAACCCCACCTGCACCAGATTTGGCCATGTAATTAGTAGTGCCCTCCCTTTGGGAGGATTGTATTTTCACACTCTGATTATGTTAGGCTTGGTCATGTGAATTGTTTCGCTAATAAACTGTCAGTGCAACTAAAAAAACATGTCACTTCCTAAGCAGACATTTTCAAAGCCATCATGAAATTCAATCCTCTCTCTTTCCCTTCTGCCCTGTGCTCAAAGCTGGAGGAACGGACTTCTTCTTCAGCCTGGGACTAAGAATGAAGAGCCAAAGCTGAAATAAGGCTATTCTAAAGCCACTTTCATTACAGAGGTGTTCATTACTTAACCTAAGGTGATTGATACAGAATTAACACCTACATATAAGTACTACTATCATAAGCATAACAAACAAACAACTCCCAGTTTGCAATATTGCAGTGTTGGCTTTCAGAATGTGAAGTGGTATCTAGGAAACTGTTGATGGAGGCTGGATAGATGACAATCCACCTTATGCAGCAGCAAAACATTGAGGAAATGGTTGCCTATGCTAACTCAGAAGGCAAATAAGGCATCCAATGAATTTATGGCTTAAGATGAAGAATGTGGGATCCTAAATGGAATGAAATCCTAAAGTTGTATTTTCCCAAAACATAATCCAACCTAAGGTGACTAATGGACTAAGTGTGGCCCATGTAACTAAATATGTCAATAATCACAATAAAGTGAGTAGACTCAATTCCACATTTAACTGACACAAATTTTCAGATTAGAGGTTTTTAAAATCCCAGCTACATGCTATTCACAGGAGACCTACCTAAAACATAAAGACAGTGGAGAGAAGGGAAAGGAAAGGAAGAAGAAAGATAGAAGACGCCCATAGGAGCAAAGAAAAACTGGTATAAATGTCTAACCCCACATTTTTAAAACCACACAGACATAGTTAGAGCATTGTCAAACTAAATTTCAATTAAGAACAAAATAGTACAATTCCTACTCAAAAATAGCTTCACAGGTCTTTACTATGGGTTGAATTGTGCCTCTCCAAAATTTATAAGTTTAAGCCTTACCCTCAATACCTCAAAGTGAGACCGTATTTGGTGATAGGGTCTTTAAAGAGGAAATTAAGTTAAAAAGAGGGCTTTAGTATAGCTCCTAATTAAATATGATTGGTGTGCTTATAAGAAGAGAACATTTATACACAAATAGAGACACCAGGGATGTTTGGGCCATCTGAGGACATGGAGAAATAGCCATCTACAAACCAAAGAGAGGCCTTGGGAGAAACCAACATGGCCGACACCTAGGTCTTGGACTTCCAGCCTACGAATATTGAAAAAATACATTTCTGTTATTTAAGCCACCCAGTCTATGGCTATGTTTGTGGTACCCAGTTTGTGCTACTTTTCTGTGGCATCCCTAGGAAATCAATAAAATCTTAGGTAATAGTAATTAATTGTGATAGCGGCAATAATGTAATACCCTTGATCTTTTCAGGTCATTTCTTTTGGAGAATGCCAATGATAACAAAAGGGGCCATGTGTTGTGGGAAGATGTCTGCTGGCAACTCCCTCTTTACAAAGACATTTTTAACAATGGGCCTTGGCAGAGAGGTAGCCAGCATTGTGCCCTGGAGCAGGTCTCACCATTGTCCTCCTCTGTGGGCAGCCAAAGATGCAATGCTGTCCATGGGAGTGCCATCTGGGAAGATGAAACAGGGCTCTGGCTCCTGGACTAACCTTCTGGATCCAGTTTAATTGTTAAGATTCATAAGACAAGGAAGTCCTCTTTCTTCCATGTCACATTGGGCTGGAGCCAGTGTACAAGCTGATGGTGTTGGATAACAGCCATGTCATCATAATCATTTTAGAGACCATTTCTCTCCTACCAGCTCTTGCCGAACACATTTAGATTCCAGAGCTGGTGAGCACATTTGTCCTTTAAAAACTTCAATTCTAAGACTTCAACTGCTCACTGGCTTTATCATTTGTTATTCATATGTGCTCATCAAATTGTTCAAATGTTTGCATTTCTTCCCATAAATGGATTCATTTAGAAAAAACACTTCATATCATCTCCAAGCTAATTATTCAATAACAAGGATTGCTTTCTTTTTTCAGTTTTTGTTTTTTCATCTCTCTTCTTTCAACATTGAGGTTTTTCTGATCTGAAACTTCAATGGGTGCTAACTTTACATTTCTATAAACTCATACATTGATGGTATTTTGTGCTGATCCAGTATTGCCCCCCCTGGGAAGAGAAAGTTGTATTTATATGCTCCTAGTAAATGCAAGACTTTGTTCTGCTGATCTTTTCTTTCTTCTCATCCCCTCAGGGTGGTGGCTAGAAATCTGCGCAATCCTTGTTTAAAAAAATAAAGAATGAAAGACAATATGATATAGTTGGTCTCTGTTGATTACTCAAGGAGTCTGGTGACTGGGAAAATCCTGATCAAAGGCAATAGACACTAAAAGCCAAGATTGTGAGGGGGAGAGGCTGCAGGGAGAGCAGCAGAATTTAGGAGAGTGATAGCTTTGCTTGTAATTTCTAATTTCTTCTTATATCTCTTCCTTCTCTTATTTCCTCCCTTCCTTTTTGCTCATTTTGTCTATTACTCTGTTTTTCTGCATTTAATTTTGTTTCTTTTCTTTTTTTCTTTCTTTTTTTCTTTCTTTCTTTCTTTCTTTCTTTCTTTCTTTCTTTCTTTCTTTCTTTCTTTCTTTCTTTCTTTCTCTTTCTTTCTTTCTTTCCTGCACAGAAGGAAACTACTAGGTTGAATTGGTCTACTATATCAATTTCACACACTTTAACTTAATATAACAAACAAAATTAAAGATTTAAAGTCTTTACTTTTCTATACCAAGAAAAGAGAATAATAAAATAATATATATTTTTAAGTAGAGGTTTTCCCTTATTTGAGAAGTCAACATAATTTAGGACTGAATGCTAGGGCTGGGGACTTAGCCAGGCCTGAGCTGGAATCCCAGTTCTACCTTCTCTTTGCAAGGCCTTAATCAAGTGTCTTTGTCTCTTTGAGCCTCAGTTTTCTCATCTATAAAATGGAGATCATGGTATCTACATTATAGGATTTTTCTAAAAAATAATAAAGGATGCCACCTTATAAACTGAAAAATTATTGTGGAAGGACACATACATGTATCTGACTATTTTATGATATGTTTAGATGCTTTGGTGATTAGAAAAAAATGAAAATAATTCAAAAGTATTACTGAGCACTTGACTATATATATATATATATATATATATATATATATATATATATATATATATATATAGAGAGAGAGAGAGAGAGAGAGAGAGAGAGAGAGAGTCAACAGCTACTCACACTCTACTGTAGGCATCTGAATGATTCTGGAGTTTAAAAAGGAAATGCAGCCGAAACCGGTTTGGCTCAGTGGTAGAGCGTCGGTCTGCGGACTGAAAGGTCCCAGGTTCGATTCTGGTCAGGGGCATGTACGTTGGCTGTGGGCACATCCCTCGTAGGGGGTGTGCAAGAGGCAGCTGGTCGATGTTTCTCTCTCATCCACGTTTCTAGCTCTCTATCTCTCTCCCTTCCTCTCTGTAAAAAAATCAATAAAATATATATTTAAAAAGGAAATGCATATTGAGAACAACTGCCCTAGGCTGGTTGAATGAGCTCTGTACAGGTTAGTTCAAAAAGAATTGAGCATGTTAGGAAACAATGTATCATTCAACAACTAGTAAACATGTAGTAGGTACAACTCAGGACTTTTCTTTGATTTCATATGTATTAAGAAAACAAAATAATTTCTGTGTCACATTCAATACAGCCCCCAAATATCTACAAAGAGTGCTGGCTGAGAGTATCTCTCAGATCATGATTTGGCATCTTCCCCTTAAACGATGGAAGATGAAACCTTCTCGCACCCTCTGCAGGCCCTAATGGAGCAGGTACAGTAAAATGATAAAACTTTAACTGCTGTTTTCAGCTTTACATGGAGGATGAAGTTGACTTTGCAGGTTGTCTCCAATTCAGTGATAAAGCCACTGTCATTTAACCAAAAGTGTTAATTCCCAGAGCACCCATATATGGGGCACCAAAGACCGACATGTGGTGATTGAACATGTAAGGGATTTCCCAACAGTTAATACCTTTTGTGATATGTCACAAACATGAGGCTATGGGCCACTCTGTGAGTGTGTGAGTGTGAGTGTGAGTGTGAGTGTGAGTGTGAGTGTGTGAGTGTGTGTGTGTGTGCGTATGTGTGTGTGTGTGTAGAACATAGTGTCAGGAGTCAGAAATCAGGATATATTAATCGGGTTTTCCCACAGCTTCAGGAAGTCCTTGGAAACCTCATTTTCTTCATTTCCACTGCACAGTCCAGAAGTTCTTTCATGGATGTATTCCAGGCCATTGGGCAAGGCTTTCTGTTTAAATATTGACTTAATTTTGAAACAGTGGCTGCACAAAACCTCAGATCATCATACCGTTGACATCTTGTTGGAACACATCAAGACTCTCGCATTCCTGAGGGAATGAAGGGGTGCATCCTGGCTGCCATTTCCACGTGGACAGGGTGCACTACAGAGAGGCAGGATAAACTGACATAAGGGGTGTGTGTTGAGTAATTATCTGATTATAGAAATCCCTGTTAGGGAGAGTTCCTTTCCAACTTTAGTTTTAACTACTTGATTGTCAAGTCATATGCTCTTAAACATGTTTAATAAATTTTGAACCACCTTTCATTTTCTTAGAGTCAACAGCTACTCACACTCTACTGTAGGTGTCTGAATGATTCTGGAGTTTAAAAAGGAAATGCAGCCCTAGCCAGTTTGGCTCAGTGAATAGAGCGTCGGCCTGCAGACTCAAGGGTCCCAGGTTTGATTCAGGTCAAGGGCATGTACCTTGGTTGCAGGCATATCCCCAGTGGGGGGCGTGCAGGAGGCAGCTGATCAATGTTTCTCTCTCATCCATATTTCTGTCTCTCTCTCCCTCTCCCTTCCTCTCTGTAAAAAATTAATAAAATATATTTTTAAAAATAAAAAGGAAATGCATATACTCAAGGAAGTTGGGAACATCTGCCCTAGGCTGGTTGACTGAGTTCTGCCTAGATTTCTATTCCAGTGTATCTAAACTCACCTGCCATTCAGGCCTAGCATTTGCCCTTGGGAACCTTATGAAATGTGTTCCACCCTTGCTGGGACGCAGTTCCCTAGAGCAATAGGTACTGAGTTTCCGTCCCTCTTCTGGCTTCTCAGGACATGGCTCAGCCTCTACAGGGCTTTTTGGGAGCAAGGCTCACCACCAATCCCATGGCACCATTGCTCTTAATTGGATAGGGAGCCCTAAATCGTTAGCTTTTAAAAACTACAACCATAATTGAAAAGAAAGACACCGTGTCACATTCCAGCCCACAACCTGGAAAAACTGGGGAGAAACAGATGACTAAGCTGGGGTGCAGCCCATTCCTCCTCTTGACAGCCCTGTCCAGCCCTGAGAAAACTCCAGACAACACAAAACTCAGGCTTCACGTGAGACAGTGCTGGTCTTGCAGGGTTCTCAATCAAGGAGGGATGTTAGTGAAGGGCTTTCTTCTACCTGTCACCACCACACATTTGCTAGTTTTTCCTAAGAAACAACAATATAGCTTCCAGAAGTAGGTATACCTGTCCAACTCACTGCCTCTGTCCCTCCACTCCCTGAGGCCCTGCCCTTCTCAACTCCCACTGGGAGTGAGGACGGAAACACACATGGCCTTCCACCAGCATCAAGAAATATTTTGGCCACTATACTCTTACTTGGAATCATTCCTTGTTTTTAATTTTGCAGCCGACACCAAACTCTCCTATCAGAGGATACTGCCTTCAAGCTGACAGCTCTCAGAGAGGAGAAAAAAAAAGTCAAAACTCAGCAAATTGGCTGCACTCATACCTGGAAGCAATACAGGTTGTGTAATGAAAAGATGCACCAAAGCCCAGTCTCTTCCTTTTTTTACATTTATCTTTATTGTTGCAAGTACTACACTCCCACCCCTCCCATTGCCCCCCTCCATCCCGCTCCCACCCCTTCCCAGGCCCCCACTACACTATTGTCTGTGCCCGTGTATATTTTCCTATTTGCATATAAGTTCTTTGGAAAGCTGGGTTTCTTGGAGCAAACCAGTAACAGAAAAGCTGCTGGGCCTGACCTGCCACCCTGGTGGTGGCTGCATCTCCTGGGCTCCACGCTCTCTCCCTCTCTTCTCTCTGCCTAAGTGCTC
Organism: Pipistrellus kuhlii; assembly: GCF_014108245.1. Taxonomy (NCBI): domain Eukaryota; kingdom Metazoa; phylum Chordata; class Mammalia; order Chiroptera; family Vespertilionidae; genus Pipistrellus; species Pipistrellus kuhlii. The sequence continues at coordinate 168,995,322 of NW_023425404.1, read as the reverse complement.
CTTTGTCCTCCTTCCTGGTGCCTGCTGCCACTCTAACTATCCTTTTGTCGCGGGTGCCCATTGTGTGACCTGCATTTTGCCCAGGGGAAAGGGCCTCACACTGGCTCCATGGACTCAAAGTGTCAACACTGCTCAGGAAAGATTGTCTGACCACAACCCACCTGGCATCCATCAAAGAAATAAACAAGCTGTGCTTATCACCGAGATGCCTGGTACAGCCAAACTGTAAATTAGAAATGTAACCGCCTTCTGAGCAGCCTCACATGGCCCAGGGAAGACTCCTGGTAGTCCTTGTTCTCAAATGCAAATATGTGTAGTTGGTCATCACCCACCATGCCTTTAGTGTGGGTACAAGCTTTGTTTTATTTTGCCCTTTTAATGTTGGAATAGACACATACACCCATGCATGCACATGTGTGGGCACATACACATTAAAGAATGACAACAAACAGGCCAAAATATAAAGAGTGGTTACCTTTCACTATGGACCTACAAGCATTTTTATTTTTCTTTGTATGGTTTACCTTCTCCAAAGTTTTTATAAGAACTTAATTTCTATAATTTTAAATAATCTACCTTATTTAAATTTTTTTTGGAATATCTAAAGTCTTAACCTATGTGTATACAAGAAACACAAGGTGAGGTTGGTTTAAGGAGTTGGCAAATTTTGATCACCTAAGCAGAGCACCTGGGTGAAAGTTAGGGCCAATTTGCAGCTTCAGCAAACTTCGCTGAGCACAGCCCTCCATGCACCCTGCTCTGGGTCCTGAGCTGGCAAACTCAGGCTTCACACTGAGACTGTGCTGGTCTTGCAGGATTCTCAACCAAGGAGGGATGTTAGTGAAGGGCTTCCTTCTACTTGTCGCCACCACACCTTTGCCAACTTTGCCTAAGGAACAGCAATGATGCAACTTCTGGAATGAAGGCTCACAGGTTTGTCAGTAATTTTTAGATAAAATGCTCTTCCTGCTCATTCAAAGCACTCTCATAGGTGAGTGAGCTGGAGTTGGGTGGTTTATCACCACACAGGTACCTTGCTCAAGTTTATAAAACCAAAAGTAGATCAACACCTGTGTTCGTTAGACCAAAATAACCAGATCGCTTCCATCCATCACTCCTTGCCTGACAGAGTTGACCGAACAGCCTGAATGTTTTGGGAATTATGTAGACACAGTAGTCATAAAAACATCAGTCATTCCTACAGGAAAATAAACTTGCCAGATGGATTGTGTATGGCAAGTATATCTGGATTATGATACTCCTGGAAACATTCCCTTATTGTCTGATGAACTTGGCACTTGACTTGAGCCTAGGGATGGAAAGCACGATACCCTGTTCCCTCAATGTAAGCATAGATAAATGGGAGCTCCATTCAGAACACATTTTCAAGCAAAGGGTTAAATTTTTTTTTAATAAATATATGTTTTTATTGATTTCAGGAGAGGGAGAGAGAGGTAGAAACATCCATGATGAGATAGAATCATTGATCGGTTGCCTCTTGCACATCCTCTTTTGGGAAGTGAGCTTCAACCTGGGCATATTCCCTGACCAGGAATCAAACCAGGACCTCCTCATTTACAAGCTGATGCTCAACCACTGAGCCACACCAGCAGGGCCAAAGGGTTAATTAAAAAATTTTTTTTTCGGAGTTATTTCAGATAATTTACTCTATTGAATTTAAGGAAGTTAATTTTGAGTTCTGAGAAAGCAGATCCTCCTTTCTTGTTTGCTTGCTTCCAAACTGGTTCTACTAACATTTTGCTTAGAGCTACACTGCAGAGAGATAATAGTGAGAGAAGTCAGTCACAAAGCCAAGAATCTCCAAGGGAAATGCAAATCTGCAGGCCTTCCAGCTCCCAGGCAGCATTCTCAAATGCTGAAGTCATCTCATATTCACCCGAGGCCCTCAGATCTGCACATCGATACATGAAATTGGAGGCTAATAAGCAGGCATTGATTTTTCTGAGGGTGAGTGTCAATATTTACAATCCCAAGAGGTGGCAACTGATTGAGGCAAAACCAAAGTCATGTGGTGACTGCCAAGGTCATGGCTGAGCAATAGTTATGTTCTTCATGATACAGTTGGTCAACGCCTCTGCTTCCAAATGGTGCCAGATTATTTAGACAAAAAGGTGAAATTTCAGTTGGTCCTCTGGACAGTACCAATCTCTATCACCTGATATTCAGGTAACGCAAAAGTCAAAAAACTAGCTAGATGTCTTCTGTCACATAAGCTTAGTCACATCATAATCATCTAGGGGAATGGGAGCTTTTTCAAATTAGTTGTTCAATTCTCCTTTTTCCAAAATAATGATGCTTCCAGACTGGCGTGTATCCCTGAGAAACATTACTATCATGCTGGGAATAAGTCCCTTTATTCAGGTTTGAAGGGTAGACCAGATGGTTCAGAACACCTGGCTTCAAGACAAAGTCCATTCATATTAAGTGGTTCCTAGCCATTGTTTCCCATTAGAATCTCACTTCTAGAGATTCTGATTTGATTTCATTGGTCTCTACTAGGGCACAAGCATCTATTATTTTTAAGTGTCCCAGTGATTCTAATGTGCAGCCGGTACTAAGAACCACTGGGATGCAAGGCCCTCCAACTACCTTTCCCATTCCTTGTCCTGCATTCCCACTGCATGCACTCCATGTCCTAATGCTATGTTTGCACTTACCTGTTTTCACTGCTTATTGTGTAAGGAATTCTCCTATCTCTGGACACCAGATCATCTATTCTTCCTTCAAGCCACAGGCTGTTGCCTCCTCTCTTTGTATCTGAAGTTTTTCGCGATCAGATTTCATCATTTCCTCTTCTATGCAGCTCCAGCAAACCATACATCACACCAGAGCAATTGCAAGTTTACAGGTTTCTTGCCCTTGGTAGACAGTGGATTCTCTGAGGCAAAAGACCATTCATGACTCCCCAGGCATCTAAAGCACACCCATTCTGCTAAGTAGCACAAACCACAGTGATGATTCTGTTAATGACTGTTGCAAAATTGGACAAAATTGTAAATTTAGGATCAGGGCCTTTCAGAAAATCAAGGAAGACCTGGGTCATATCTATATTTGGTGATAACCAGAGTATTCTAAATATTAAAAATGTTCCCAAATTTTAATTTCAGGCTCTTTGTGCACCTAAGACCTGGATCAAATGCCCCGCCCCCCCCCCCCCCCCCCCTCCTGCATATGATGTCCTTTTTATGTTCAGTTTGAGATAACTCAGATAAATTCAGCCCTGAGTACCCCACATACCTCAGTGACATAGAATATACCTCTGTTCCCTGACAGGAAAGACTGGCAGACTCATATGCCAGCCAGCAGATGGAGGACTATTGAGACAGTCAGTGCTAAAATTGTGTGGAAGACTGTTTCAGTTGGATGAGGGTGCTGTCCTTCCTCTCTCCTGATTCAAGGCTTCCAACAATCTTGGTCATTCTCCCATTTTAGATTCCTCCTTCTTTCCATTCATTGTATAAATAATCATTGAGTGCAAAATGTTGGCAATTCAGCATCAACACAACAGTTATTGTGTACACAGAGATGAAACAGATCAGCAAGATCCAAATAGCGTGAACATCCAAACTTGCAGGATGGGCATCTGTGGCTGGAAGAACATCTAGGAATCTTCTAATAAATTCTGTCACCAGCACTCTTGCTGTGGTAAATCATAGATTTTAATGACTTTGAGTAGAAAAGTATTTTAGAAAAGCCATTCTCTGTACATGAAGAAGTTTTAGGAATACCTTAACTCATATATTTCACTTATAATTTATTTTGTATGTAAGCAATAGTTAATATATATATATGATGAAATTTTGTGTTTACATAAGGATTCTTTCAATGTGCCTAAAGTGAAAATTCAAGTCTTGGTCTCTGAATTGATTTTAATTTGCTATTTTCTTAGCAGTATATAAAATAATGGTGCCATTATTGGTTTCCTAGGGCTGTCATAATAAATGATGATCACAGACTGGTGGCTTAAACAACAAGATCTTGTTTTCTCACACCTCTGGAGATTAGAAGTCTAAGAGCAAGGAATCAGCAGGGCTGATTGCATTGGAGGTCTCTCTCTCCTTGGCTTATAGATGGCTCCTTTCTCCCTCTTCCATGGTTTTCCCTCTGTACCTGTCAAATCTCTTTTTGCTGGGTTGGGAACCCACCCTAATAACCTGATTTTAATGTATTAGATCTTTAAAGACTTTATCTCCAAATAAAGTTCTTTTTAGGGACTGATGGTAAGACTTCAAATATGAATTCGGAGAAAACACAATTTAGCCCGTAACACTGCCTGACAATTGATGGTTTCATAGTTTAATAAAATTTAGAGTATAAACCTCAGAGGATTGTAATGATAGTAAATGAGGCCCTGGAGCATAGGAATACTATCTGATCCTTAGCTGTTTATTATTACCTACTTCATAGGGTGGTTGAGAGAGCTAAATGGGATAGTACTTACAAAGTGCTTAGTATAGAACCTAGCATATAGAGAGCACTGTCAGCATTAATATGGGAGTATATTCACATCCATAGAGCTAAGTTATTGATAGGAAAAAATCCCAGATTTAACACAATATTTTGTAAATCACAATTTAAATATTCTTTAAAAATAGGAAATGATTTTATTTTTAAATCTTGGAACTTGATGATAATTTTGATAATGTTAATGCACAATTAAGAAAGCATAAATTGTAGCCATGACTTCAAGCATAGTGTTTGCAAGATTAATGTACAAAAGTGTTTTGTAATTACCTAATTGTCTGGCACGACCTCAAATCCAATTTTTTTAACCCCTTTGTGTCAAGCCAAAGACATCTCCAGTGAGTGTGACACACTTATACAAAATGCATTAAGCTTTTATGGCACCTCTTTGAGACCACCAATAGCATCTAGAGATTAATAATTAGAGTAAGAAAGATAAATGCCATTTATGAATAATTCAGCCTATCATTAGAAGTTAGAAATTTGAGATCTGCAATACTTGGAAGAGTAAACAGAAGCCTGCCTTTAATGGGCTATAATTTTAAATATGAGGAGGATGCTGCCAGTTGTCACTTAGATAAGCTTAAAGCTCACTTCTCAATGAAAAGAAACTCCCTCAAAATCAGGCCATCCCGTTGAGTCAAGTTTGAGATAAAAAGACGAATACATTTCTGATCTGGTTTAACAACTGATTCTCTTTGTCATCCTGAACAAGATCATTAACCTCTTTATAGGTAATCAATGAGGTTTCTAAACTACACGCACATGTTTTACCTCTGAACTAGGCATACCCTCACGAACCTATATTCTTAGATTGTTTCCTCTACCCAGAGTTTTCACTGTCTACCCTTATTAAAATTTCCCAACAAACTTTAGAGTTTTCTACAATAATATTGTCAACGAATCTAATCTGTCTAATAAAAAATAAAATAAGGTAACAATAAACTAGTGATGGTGGTCCTGGGAAGAGTTTGTACTTTTTACATCTGGCCTTAATGCAAAACTTCCATCTGTGCCATCAGACTCAAAGGAGTGACTCATAATAAAAATTTCCATTCAAGTAGGAGGGAAGGATTTTGCCAAGGAAATACAGTGAAAATCTGTAGGTTACTATCTATAAAGAAGGATATAAGTCTATGGCAGAGACAAAGCTGTGCGCTCACCAAGCCCATCTCACATTCTTCCTGGGCACACAGGTAAGCTACATTTCCCAACCTCCTTTGTAGTTAGTGGGGCCAAGTGACAGAGCCAATGGAATTCACGACATTTCCAGGCTTTGCCCTAAAACTCCCAAAGCAATCCTCCACTCTCTCAACTGCCATCTGCCACCTGCATGACAATATGAGCCTAGAGACCACAATGCTCAGCGCAACCTTGAGAAAAAGGCACTGAAAATGGCAGAGCCACAGTCTAGAAGGAGCCTGGGTCCTGAATGATGGCGGAGAGCAGACCACCCTCCCACACCTTTACTGATCATATTATACTATGACATGATCGAGAAAAACATTTCTGCTGTGTTAAGCCCCTGGGATTTAGGAATAATTTCTTATATCAGTTATCTTCATTGACTTTCCTGATAGAAATACTACAAAGAACAAATTATTGGTTTGTTTTTTTTAATTTACTCCCCAAGTACATGCTTCAAATCCACCATGTAACATTTACTCTGCTATGCAGCAACTTATGAAGTAGTCTGACAATAATAGACTTTAGAGTCTAAATAGGGGTTTAGATCCTAGCTCTGTGCCCTTGAGCATATTAGTTAACGTCTTTTACCAGCTGTGTGCCTTGAGCAGATAAGTTAACTTCTCTGTACTTTAGGTTTTTTAGGTGTAAGATGGGGGTAATAATATCTACTTCATAGGGTTCTCCTAAAAGTTAAATGAACTAACCAGTGTGTGTAAAATACTTAGTTCCTTACCTGGTGTTTCTCTTAATAAAGGTTGATGTCATTGTAAAATCTAGACAAAGTCTTAATTTTCCAAATTAAACATGAAACAAAACATTACTAATAGTCAAATTTGTAAGTACATCTTACTTGCATAGTCATTGAGCTCAAATCCAATGATATCTCTGGAAAGCACTGGAGGACACTCATCCTAAAGGCAAGCTGCACTTGTTTGGTCAAATAGGCACACTCTCTGGCAGTGCTTGCTGGGAAATCTCATTAGTCAAGGAAAAGAATAAAATGACTTGGAAGTTCATTTGCAGATTTGGAAGAAGAAGAGAAGGAAAATGGTAGTGGTAGGAGGGATTCTTGTCCTCAGCCCTGATGACATGTTTTCTTGGCACCCTGAGGCTTTCCCAGTGGGGTAGGTCCATTAAATAAATATATGTTTCTCTTTACTTCTTCAAAATCCAGTAATGCAAGGATTTATGTTTATCTAGTATTTTCCTATTTGTTTGCACAGCCAAAAAAGGTCTGCTTAGCAGGCAGTTCCTTGAGAAGATCCTGTTTTCCCTGTCCAGCCCTATCAAGAGTTTGTTGGAAGAAAACACAAAATGACATTTTAGAGGAAGGATTAAATGGGCTGGTATTCAGAGACTCCATTAAACCTGAAATAGGAGCAAAAAAAAACCAAAAAAAAACAAACAAAAAAAAAAACCACAAAGCAAAAACTGAACCAAGCCCTAGATACATTGACATTGAGAGACTTTAGGTTCAGAAAAAGAAGTCTTCTTTTAAAAAGTTTATATTATGTATGTTTTTTCTATGCCTCTTGTCCTGGTTTCAATTACCAATAGCTAATGACCATGAACTTTTACGATGTGAACAAAGAAACTGAATAAAATAGAACATCTGCTTGATTATTCCAGGCCTATGGATATGACCAAAGAGGAGAGTTTGAGCAAAGTTTCGGTAAAATGGGAAGGCAGCAGCTCCCTACAAAGCAAACCAGGCAGAACTTAGTCTATACTCCATTACAAATGGAAGGGATTGCATTGTCCCAGACACCAACAAGGTCTGTGTGAACTTTAAAACGTCCATTTTATTTGTTCATCAATGGAACAGAGAAGAGAGCCATTTGTAAGAGAGGAACACAATTTTGTGACTCGAACCTCAAATGGGAAAGGTAGGAGTAGTCTCTTCCAGGCACAGTCTCTTATGTGGCCGGAGATGGGCAGCCAGGCTCCGAGCCTTTGTTCTCCGGGAGCTGGGAGCAGAGAAGGGCCTGGGAACTGGCTGACCTGAGGAGCTCAGATCCTGCAATGTCTGAGAAGTTTTGTGAACAGTCTTGGGTAAGGTGGGCTAATTACATTTCCTTTTTAATGGTCTTGCATTTAAAACAAGGGTGTTGTCTTTAAACAAGAGAAGAAAGCCTGTCTACTTTATCATTTGGAGTCAGAAAATTAGCCTCATAAACAGAGTTAACTGATTAACTTCTGACACCAGTTTCACCCCACACTGGGTCTGGGATTCCTTTGGCAGCCTCAGGACCCCCCAGGAGAAAGGCCATGGCTCTGTTTTCATTTCATTCTCCCCAGGCCTACTCTCCACGCCTGCATTAGGAGTCTTTGGGGCTGTCTTTGGGAAGTTTAGCACTGAACAGGACCCGAGGAAGGTTATAAAGCAAAGGGAAACTCCAGAACAAATCCTTGCTAAAGGGAACTTTACAGGCCTGGAAGTAATTTTCCTCAACTGGACTACCTCACAACCACTTTTGACTGTTTTGGGGGTGGGGTGGGGGTGGGGGAATATATATTTGAGGCCCAGTGCATGAAAATTCATGCACTGGTGTGGGGGGGTGTCCCTCAGCCCAGCCTGTCCCCTCTCATAGTCTGGGAGCCCTCAAGGGTGGGAGGCAACCTAGCAATCAGGAAAGCGATGGCCCCATCACACCTGTGTTGTTGCCACTGCCAGCAGCGCAAGCCTTGGCCTGCCCTGGGCAGCTGGGAGCCGCCATTCAAGGCTTGTCTGTGCCTTGGGTCAGCCCTGGGCGGCTAGAGGGCTGAGGGTGGGTCTGGCCACACCATGTGCCTGCCATCCTCTCTCACCCCTCCCCACAGGGCTGAAAGGACTGGGGGACTCTGGTAGGGCTGAGGGGACTGGGCACTGCCATCTTTGTGATGGTGTGATGGTCAATTTGTATATTCCCTCTTTATTAGCGAGAGAGAGAGAGAGAGAGAGAGGGAGAGAGAGAGAGAGAGAATATGTACATATTTATATACATATTCAATTTAATCTTTACAATAACCCTATGAAGCAGAGCAATTATTATCTCATTTTATAAATGAGGAAACTGAAGCTCAAAGAGTTTGGGTAACTTCCCCAGGATCACACAGATACAAAGTGGCAGAGCTGGGATTCAAAGCAGGAAGCTTGACCTCGGAGTTTATGGAGTTTATTAACTATCTTACATTTTCTAAAGTATGAAATTTTTAAGATAAGAAGAGACGAATCTCTGACTTTGAAAACACAGGCAAATCAGTGGGGAGCATTTTTAAGGGATGTAGTCTTCCTGGCACTGCACATCACACTTTGCAGGGATCCATCAATTCCTGTAAGACCTCCCTTGTAGATATCCCAGGGCCACCCAGCTTCAAGCAGTTTCTCCTGTGCCTCACAGGACACCTTCCCTAGGACATCATTATCCTGGCAGATCAGGTACCACAGGAGGAAGCTGCTCTCACTCTCTCCAACCAAATAAGCATATTCATGTTTTCCAAGATCCCTGACTATGAGCCTGAATAGGAAGTTTGGTTTCTGATTAATAAGCATCCTTGCCTGCTTGTTTTTCAGAAAAAAAGCATTTGTGCTAATAATATGATGCTTAATAATGAGATGCCTATCAAAAGGAAAGGAAATGGCAATGGGGAAACAATTAAATTGGACCAAGTTAAAATGTCACACTCTTCAGAAAGTCTTCACCCAAAAGGTTATGCCCAAATCACTTGTATTTGTAAAAAGTGTTGCAATGCAGAGATTTTGTTTTCCTTTTTCATTGGTGGTTCCAGGGAGTTTTTCCATTTTTTAGAAAAGCCTTGGGTCTGGAAGTGTTCAAGCATCAAGCTGGCAGAGCTTGGCACAGTAACATTGCTGCCAAGTTCAGGACAAATCTATCTCTCCCTCTATTCCCATTAGAACGCTCATCCCTGCATTGGGAGCCTGACACATGCCAAACTGCCCTATTCCTTCTTGCCAGTCATTAACGTGTGCAGCTAAACACTGTGTTAGAAATACATCATTAAACTGTCCAAACACAAACCCAGGGGTATTCAAGAGTCTCCTGGAGGATCAGGGTGTGGGCCTAAAATGACTCAAGTTGGCCAACATTCAAAATGCCACTTAAAATCAAGCACAAAAGAGGCCGTGCCTGTGGAAAGATCTAGGTTGACACCATAAAGGCACAAAGGCTTGAGTCTTGTGTTTTCTGAGCTCCTGAGTGCCTGCCCTTCATTGCCTTGCCTGTGTGACTCATGCTGAAGGCACAGTAAATGGTGCCAACAGACCAAACCCCAGCAAGGATGCCTTTCCCCAGCTCTTCACTCCTGAAATCCAACTCAATTACAGTCAAAGCAAAGGTGGGGGGTAGAGAGTAAATAAGAATATTTATCTTAACTTTTCGGTATAATTTCACTGGGGATCCTAAAACATAGAACCATCATGTGGTATAAACTAGTCTTCCTGGTCAGGTTCCGTTAGATTATGCTACAGTAACAAGTGCAGTTGCTTCCCCAACAAAGGTTCATTCTGCATCATACTACTTGTCCATCATAGTTCAGCAGGGAGACTTTGCTCATCATAGTCTTCAGAGACCCAGGCTGATGGAACAGCTACCATCTCCAATGCCACAGGTCAAATGCCAGAGTGGATGGTCCAGCAGACCTTGAGTGACGGATGAACAGATTGCTCTGACACACATATCTGTGAAAGAGAGGGCTAAGGGACTGTTTTACTTTAGTACTAAAAGCAGTCCTGTTTGTCTGCTAGTCGGCTTTTTATTGTAACAACATTTTGAACTCAAATTAACCTCTAGATACAATCAGCAGGGTAAGTATTCTTGTGAAAGTATATGCTTCTACAAGGTCGGGTCTTTAAAGATTAAACATTGAGATTCTAGCAAAAACACCCTGGGCTATGAGATTTGTTTAGAAAAGTCAAGGTAGGGGTGGCAGCCTTTGGCAAGGACCCCTCAGAGGCCCCCGACCTTTCAGAGAATCCTCCTTACAGACATTCCAACCAAGTCCTGTGCTTCCCCACAAGTGACACAATCTCATTTGCTCAAAAGTCATTGGCTAGAACTAGTCACATGACCCCACCCAAACACAAGAAGGCTGCAATGTATAATCCTGCCATCTACCATTAATGACTCTCACGGACACCCTAGGTCCCATCTCTAAGCAGCAAAGTTGAAACTTCAGACTCCGACTTTCCACACACCATGGCTTTAAAATAGAAACACAGCTCACAACCTTTGGCCCAACGTGGCTCTGAGATTGACCTAGAGGGCCCTTGAGGGTGAGGGAAGGTGAGCTGTTTAAGTTGCTCTCTATAAGCTAAAACTATAGCTTTAGTCAGTTGCCTCATTCTTACTCCAGAAGAGATCAAAATTCCTGATTTAGTCCCTGAATAATTGACTCCCTTTCTCACCTTTTGGGAATCTTCCAGATCAGAGAGAATGCGGAAACATACCGAATCCTCTGTTCCCTTTCCTGGCCCGGTGCGCTTGCCTTCTGGGTAAGAGAAAAACAGATCCCCAAAACAGAGCAGGGCCCCTAGAGAGTGATTTTCTGACATTGGTTCCAACCCCCAATCCCTGTGAGAGGTCTCTGAAACCTTCAGTCTGTAAACTGCTAAAGAATACGCCTTTCCCAGGTGTACGTGGCTATTTTTGGAAATGTATGCAGATCCTGTGATCCGTGAAACATAGATTCAATTAAAAAGGGGTACTGAATTCATTTTAACATTACACATTTTCTGTCAACAACGCCTCAAAGCACGTACAGCATAATTTGAGGGAAGGATGAGGAACGGCTGCGGTCTGTCAATTGTTTTGTTATATAAAGCTATAAAGAGGTCCTCGGGGTGTTAAAACCTCTGCTCCTTGCTCAGACCTTTCTGGTGAATTTTCTGGACAAAGAAAGGTAATAAGCAAACATTTCAGTGGTCGTGTCGGAAAGCTGATGCATGTCTTCTAGGAGAATTATGCCATTGTGGGTGGGATGAGGTAGGAAGGTGAGGAACATTTTGAGAATTTCAGCTTAACGTCCCATATAAACAAAACTCCTGCCTGCTGGCAGGTCAGTGCATGTGATGTTTGGTCCAGGGCCATTATGAAAAGCACGAAATCAACAATCTGAAATAGAGGAGATTATACACACAAACCCTCCAGCATTCAGTGCAATGACAACGCCTGCCATCACCTATTTCAGGTAAGTCAAAGGAATTGCCGAAAGCTGTAAATCAAGGGAAGGGCAGATAGAGGTCAGGATTATGCCAACATCCTGGCCCATGACTTTCTGTCATGTTGGCACAAATGATAAACCCAAATGTCCGGCCACATCTAACTGTGGTGTAGCTGGTGGTGGTATAGAGTGGAGAATTAGAGCAACCTCCTTAAACCCATTTCATTCATATTCCTTGCCTGTGTCCCTCTTCTTCTTGGCAGAATCTTCTGGAGTTCCTGAGGCCACAAAAGCCAGCTAAGAACAGAGCCCACCATCTGGGGAAGAGCTCCCTGTCCATTGTTTTCCCTGTGGAAATGACCACAGATCATCACATGAGTGTTGTAGATGAAGCCCACCAGCTGCATCCATCACCATTCATAGGGCCCAAGATAGGCTTGTAAACTGAAGGCAACCATTTGTGATCTGAGCTCAAGGGAGCTACTCTGCTCTGAGGCTTATTCATAACTCTGCCCAGAGAGGCATGAAGTTCTGGTTTATCCAATCAATCCTGTCTTTGAGAAAACATTGATGGTAAGTGAACATTTGAAGTACTATTACTTCAGTCTAGGTCATTATCATTGCTCTCGAAAGCTCAGGCACATGCTAGGGTTGGAATTTCTGAGAACCAGACAATAATGCCAAAGAAGTGACTTCCTGCATTCCACTGAGTCCCCAGAAATCTTTTTAATAAGGTCACAACAGTTTGTACATGTGGCTGTTTTGTTTCTCTCGTTATAGATTTACTAATACTATTCTTTTGCATGGTGGCAGTCCTTTTCTCTTAATAGTATACACAATGAGCAAAACCGAAATAGAACTTCCATCCTTGGGCCACATCTCTGTACATTTACATAGTTTTCCAGCCAAGGGCCCAAGATGGTTGCCATCAGGTCCCCTCCCAGGCATAGGGGTCAGGGCTGGGAAGGCCATAAAGAAGGCGGCCGGGGCTGGTCTGCAGCTGCTGGCATGGGAACAGCCCATAGCACTATTCTGGACAAAGACACACTTGGGGAAAAGGCACAAAGCAAAATGCCAAACGCAGAGGGTGCGGGCAAGCTTCTGCAGCCTGGGGAGCAGTGGGAGCAGGAAGACAGAGCAGACAGAACATAGGGAGGTAGCCCAGGTGTTGCTTCACAGAGCCGGCCCCTCTTGAGTTGGTGAAGGGGAAAATGTTTGGACTTTGCTTCCTATGTTTGGTATAAACCCAAGGCCCCTCAGAGTAAAAAAATGATTGGAGAGTAAAAGAGCACTTGAAGCTCAGGGGATTGCAGCCAGCCTCCGCGCAGCAGGCGTCTTCTGGTGAGATTAGGATCAAGGAGCCCATCAGCCAGAGCCCATCTCTGAGGGTCCAGGTAAGTGGTGTGCACACTCAGAACTAACCCATTGCCACAGTCCTGGGGGACAGCCTTGGGGCCAGATGGATGGTGAGGGAGGGGCCTGCAGGAGGCCAGAGAAAGCAAACAGGACTCATGAGCTAGCAGAGTGAACCTACAGTAGTTGAAAGAAAGGACTTGGGAGGAAGAGAAGGACAGCAGAACATCTTCTGGCTTCCTAGGGAAGCAGCTCCTTGAGGCTGGCAGGGAAAGAGCCTCAAGTGGGGTCCAAGAATCTGCATTCTGAGCCAGCTCCCAGTGATTCCAAGGCAGGTGGAGCTGGGAGCCACATTTTGGTGGGTGGGAGGTTTTAGAGGACTGACATGTGTGGCGTCCTGTTGACATAGGAAGCACAGTTTTCCTTTTTCCCCCCAATGTTTTTGTAAATCTCTGGAAGGCAGCAGCTTGCTGTGTTGGAGAAGGGATGGCTTTTGGGAAGAGAATGGTCTGAGCAGGCAGGGTCAGCCTCCCTTAGTGTCAAAAGCCTTGGGCACATGTCCATGGCCTCTGTGTTCCCTTCTCGGGCACAATGGCAGGACCAAAGGGAAGAGTGAAGAGGATCTTTGAGGGGAGGGAGATAGCTGGGGTCCAGTATTCATGTTACTGAGGGCCAGTCACCTGTAGGAGAGGAGCCCTGTAAGCCCAATTCACTGTGGAAATTTCTGTGTCTAGCTTGTGTGCACGCTTGCTAGCTGGCTAACACTCCCATGAAGATTTGCCCTTGGCCTTGCTGAATGTATATCTGTGAAGTGAAGATCAATGCTGTCTGGTATGAGGATCTGGCCCTCTGTCTCAGGGTCTTGCCCTTATAATGTCACAAAGCCTGTCTTATGCGATGTGACCTTCACATTTCCGAAACTGGGGTCTGGAGTAATTTTTAGGAATCCTAGAAATTTTTCCTTTGGGGTTTTGTTTTAGGGATAATCTAAACTAAACAAAACAAAACAAAAAAAAGTTTTACCAGTTATAAAGACAACACTTTTCTTTGGGAGTAATAACTCCCATTTGAAAGTCTTCCATAGAATAACCTGGTTTTTTTTTTTAGTCAATAGTCTCTCTAGCTGTGGTCTCCAGAAATATTAGGGGGTCATCAGATACACTCTCAGGGATCTATATAAATGGCTTTTTCCCATTAAAAATAAAAAGGACTGTTTTAGTGCATTGCAATATAGCAGCAGTTTTAAATATAGGACCCAGAAATGAAATTTTCTCTGGCTTTATAATGACTTTGGATGGAAAATCTCCAAGGATGAAATACATCATGTGCCAATTCATTTGAATTCAATTCAATTCAATAAGTATTTACTGATTTACTGAGCTGTGGTCCTGATGCTATGGCAGGCACAAGGGAATAGAAAGTAGTAAAGTTCCTGGCCCTCTTGGGAGAGAATTATTGCACAAGAAGCAATAAGAACATTCTCGCTGGAGGAGTTAGAGAAAACATGGAGAGAGAGAGGGAGAGAGAGAGAGAGAGAGAGAGAGAGAGAGAGAGAGAGAGAGAGAGAGAACAACATAAGCAAATAGCATAGACAAAAATAACAAAGGCATTCCCTGTAGTTTAACATGACTAGAACATAGAGTTTAAGGGTTGACTGCTTAGGAAAAGTGGAGAACTAGGCAAGGAATTAGTTAAAGAGCTGGGCCTTGTTGGTAGGAGAGAATGGCAACAATTTTGGACTATAATGCCTTTCTGAGCTCTCTCTCTCTCTCTCTCTCTCTCTCTCTCTCTCTCTCTCTCTCTCTCTCTCTCTCTCTCCCTCTCTCTCTCATTTCTGAGCTCTCTCTCTCTTTCTTTTCCTGAATGTCTTTATTACTCTGTTTTGTCTGGGAAGTTTGAACTCCCTCAAGGGCTAAGTTTTATTGGTCTCACTCTCCTAGGTATAAAGAGATGGAAAAAAAAAAAAAAGAAAAGAAAAAAAGAAAAGAAAAATTATCATCTTAGCAATGGCATCAAAATTTCCATTAGGAAAAGAAATGTCTTTGTTAGGGGAAAAAATATGTTGTTGATAATGCCATGGTGTGGATCCCAAACACCTGAGAATTTGTTATTTTAAATATCATAAGAGGGGAATAAGTCTGCATTATTGAGGGGAAATAATTTGAGGTTTTGGTGTAGGTCTCAGTCCAAAAGAGAGTTGCAGAGAAAAGAGAGAAGAGAAATATGAAAAATGCTGGAAAAATGGCTTCCAACTTAACAAATCTTGAGGAAAATATTTAAACTCCATAAATGCTGTATGCAAGCTATGTTTTTATGGTGGTCTATGAAAAGCAGGTTTGAATTTTTGGGCAGACTTGAACTGGGGTGTCAGATGGAAGCCACACAGCAGAATGTGATGAGGAGTCCAAGGTGACCCTAAAAACATAAGGCCTTGGGAAAGGTAGTCTTCTTGGAAAGGGCTTCTGATTCCCAAGGCTATGGTTGTGAACTAGATCTTGATCACAATTTTATGTTTTAATTTGGTTAAGCCATGCTATTCAGTCAAAAACAAGTCGAGACGTCATTGTAATGATATTTTTGGATGTATTATAATCAACATTTACAACTGATAGACTTTAAGTAAAGCAGATTACTCTTTATAATGTGGGTAGTCTTCATCCCATCAGCTGAAAAATGTAGGAGCAAAAACTATAGGAACCAAGATTGAGGTTTCCAAGCAAAAATCAAGTATGCCTAAAGACTCCACTATGGAAACCCTGTCTGCCTTTCCCACCTGCTGGCCTGCCCTGCAGATTTTAGTCTCAAGACTACAACATCAACTCTTAACCTGAATTTCCAGCCAGCCAGCTTTCCCTATGGATTTCAGACTTCTAAGCTCCCATAATTGCCAATTTCTAAAATCTCTAGATCTATTGATAGATAGCAGATAGATAGATAAATGATAGATCCTATTGATTCAAACATAGTTCATCATTGGCTAATTAGAATGTTTAATACTCTGTGAAATATATTGCTAGATCTTAACCCAGTAACCATTCTTTCTTATTATTTCCTTACTAAAAGAATCCTAATTTTGTCTTGATCAGCAATGCCTATCTAAAATATTCCATTCCCAGCCTCCTTTGCAGCTAGGGTGGCCATGTGACATAGTTACAGCCAATGAGACTACAGACGCCATGGTGTTTAACTCTTGAGAAAGCTTATAAAGAGATAGGCTTGGCTGGCATGTTCTTTCTGATTTTCTCTTTTCTCTCTCTCTCATTATTCCTGTCAGAAATATAGATGCAAAGGGTTATTGTACAACAGCCATCTTGTAATTATGAAAATGAAAGCCACTAAGAATGGAAGAGGTTAAAGGTAGTATTATGGGCAATTGAAGACATTCATGATTATCAGCCTCATCCTCTGGACTTCTGAAACAAGAAAACAATAAACCTCTTCTTGTTTATGTCAATTGGGTCAAATTTCCTTCCAGATGAGTGTATGCCCACCACAATCTCAGACACTATTGAAGCAATGGCATTGTTTCCAGAACTCTACTAGAGTGAGAGGTCTGGAGACCTGACTGACTTCTTCTGTATCTCTTTTCCAATGAGCAAATTAGCTGAGCTTAAATGGTCATATCAATGAGGAATCACCTTGCATGGAACTCAGGAGAAGTAAGTTTATGTGGGCTGGAATTGAAAATTGGGTGGAGAAGTGCTAAGAATATGTTATCACCAAATGGAAATGGGAGCAAGTGAGAGGGTATTTTGAACTACAAATGATAGTTAAAAAAATTTAAGAATAGTTAAAATGATAGGCATTCCACTACCAATGGTATACCTGGATCTGTAATCCAAAGGTATCTGGTTTAAACAAAAACGAAATGAATACTCAGGGATATGACAATCAGATTTTTCATAAGTAAAGACTGGTATCTTACTGTTTTCTCCTACACCTTCACTCTATTTTTTTCTCCTTATTCACTCATCCATTTATTCAACAAACATTTGTTAAGCAAATATGGACTAAGAACAAGGATGAGTACAAAAAGTCCTCGACCTTCAAGAGCCCCACATTAAATGGAAAGACAGAAATGTGAGCAGATAAATGACTAAACTAATCTGTCAGTGATATAGAAGAAAGAATAAGCATAGCCTGGTCAGTGTGGTTCGATGGTTGATCATTGATTTATGAACCAGGAGGTCACAGTTCTATTCCCAGTCAGGGCACATGCCCAGGTTTTGTGCTTGATCCCAGTAAGGGGGGAGGGGGGGTGTTGATCTCTCATCATAGATATTTCTATCTCTCCCTTTTTCTTCCTCTCTGAAATCAATTATTTATATATATATATATATATATATATATATATATATATATATATATATATAACTTTTTTTTTCAATTAAGCATACACCACAGGGAGGGAGTGTCCAGAGGAGTCAGGAACAACTCCATAGCATAGGAGACATTGAGCTGGACTTTGACATTTAAACAGGAGTTTACCAATTAGAAAAGGGGGAGTGCAATTTCCATATCCTACATCCCCATCTTTGACAACCTAAATATTAAAGGAAATGTGGTCCATTCATATATCAGGGGAGATTTCTCTGTAGAAGCTTCCCTTGAGCTGAGATGTGGGTGAGAGGAGTTAATGAGGAAGGAAGAGAATTGTGGGTCAGGGGAGCAGCAGAGGCAGCGGCAGAGGCTCCACTGAAGGTGGAATATGGCAGGCCAGAGGGATGGAACTGGAACTCACCATACGGCTGGAGAAATATCTAGGGAGTCAGGATGATATAAGGATAAAGCATGTTAAGGGCATTTTTATTTTTATTTTTATTTTTCCTATTAGCAATGAGAAGTCAGTGGAATGTTTTATGCAGGCAGACCACATGATCATCTTAACTGCCAGCAATTTGAAACACTTAAAGAGCTACAGCTTTTTCCAGTAGTCCCGGGATTCTGAATTCCCATTGCAACCCCTATAAAGCCAAGCTGTGGGCTCACCGTAGGTATCAGAATATTTTGCCATCACTAGGAGCCCCATAGTTCTCCTTCTCCATGAGGGCACACTGGCAATCTTTAGTTACTGTCAGGTCTAATTATGAACAGCCACTGCCCTTTAAACTTGCATAGGAAGCCCTTTCCACTCCCAAGGCCACCCTGTCAGTCAGTGAATGGCATCCTATGAAACCAAGTGTGAGACAAAGCACTGGGAGAAGATGCAAATAATAGCAGGAGGCAATGATATCTGCACATAATACAATCTCCAGAAAGCAGGAGCTGGAGCGCAGCAGATACCATGGCATTGACGGCTGCATTTTATTCAAATCCTACTGAATATGTCATTTCCCACAGTTAGGATGTCAGGCTGTGACCTGAATTTCTAAGCATGTTGCTTACACCATCAGCCAATGGCTTGGAGCAAGGCAAGAATTTAAGTGTGGAACACAGGGCTTGTGTAGTCAGGGTTTTAGGTAAGGAAGATGACTTGGATTTTGGCCCAGCTGAGAAGAAGTTGCCTTTCCTTTTTTATTTTATTTTTTTTATTTTTTTTTAATTAACATCATCTTACTGATAATTGCCAGTTACAAAAGCAGTCACGAGGATGTAAAGTACAGCATAGGGAATATAGTCAATCATCTATAATAATAAAAAGGCAATATGCTAATTAGACTGGATGTCTTCCTGATGAAGCCGTGGTGGTGGGGGCTGAGGCAGAGGCCCCAGAGGTGGTAGGTGGGGGCCAAGGCGGAGGCAGCCACTGCAGTGATAGGGGCTGAGCCCCTTGCACGAATTTGTGCATCGGGCCTCTAGTATTGTAATAACTATGTATGATGTCAGATGGGCACTAGACATATCAGAGTGATCACTTTAAAAGATATATAAATAACTAATCCCTCTATTGTACACATAAAACTAATATAGTATTTGTTATGGCAACTATAATTGAAAAGTAAGTTTTAAAAAAATAAGTTAACACACACATACACACCCATATACACACAAGGGACACGGAGAATATTCCTGAAGGCTTTCAGGGAGAACCTTACAAGAAACAGAAATAGATACAGAGACAAAGAAAGATCAAATAGACTGTCAAAACTACGGTGGGAAGGCAGGGGAGGGTTGAGGGTGGCAGGTAAGAGATCAACCCAAGGACTTGTATGCATGCATATAAGCATAACCAATGGACACAGACACTGACGGGGAGGGGGGGCATGTACTGGGGGGTAGGGGTGGCTGAGGAAAAAGGTCAATGGGGAAAAAGGAGACATATGTACTTCTATTTGTAATACTTTAAACAATAAAAAAGAATAAAAGAATAATAAACAAATAAAAAGAAGCCAACCTTACAGAGCATATTTTATTCACAAAGGTAAATATCTGAGCTGGAGGGTTAAGGACAGAGAGCGAGGCCTGAGGACTGTGGCGGCAGACATGCCATGATTCTTCGGGGACCTCAGATTGCTCTCTAGGGAAAGAAGGACTGGAGGTCAAACAGAAGGCGTGGGAAGAAATGAAACAGGGCTTGGCCTTACATTGCAGGCAGCACTTTTAGGAATGCTTTGCTGTGCTTTGGTAGGAGGTGGGGCCTAGGTTCTTCTCCAGAAACCTGCCTAGGATAGGGGAGTGGGTTTTAACAGCAAACAAAACGCCCTTTGTCCTCAAACCTGGAAAGGCGAGAGGTCCTGTATTCCCGACTTTCTTCATCATCAAACTGCTCATCTGGCCTCTGCTTTGCCCTGTGGCAAACGAGCCTCTTAAAGACCAAGGCCATTGCTTGTGACACTAAGAACGGAGCATGTAAACAGCTTAAATGCAGCAAGTGGCCAAGTCTTTAGAAGAACTCAGTCTTGTCATCTGACTAAAAGATAAGCACTATGTTTTGAGCAACACTGAGAAGTGGTGACTGTGTGATTCCTCTCCTCCACCTCCCACCCCCATCAGAAGACCCCTTTTCTTCACCTCCTCATTCCAAGCATCCTCCTGCTGTCTCTCATTCTCCTCTTTCATCAAGCCATTTCTTTAAATGCTTTTGCTCAAACAGCAATAGGAGCATGACTTGTTTGCAGGGATGGGTTCTAGAATTTTAGTTAGGCTTCTTACTGAGCATCTACTATATACTATACAGTATACTAGAGGCCTGGTGCATGAAATTCATGCACAAGGGGGGCAGTCCCCTCTGCCCAGCCTGCACCCTTTCCAACCTGGGACCGTCGGGGGATGGCCCTCTCACAATCCTGGACCGCTGGCCCCTCATCACTCATCTGCCTGCCTGCCTGGTCACCCCCAACTATCCACCCCCACAGTCCTGGTCTTGCCTTGCTGTTCTCCCCCCACTATCCCCCCCCCCTTGCTGGCCTAGTCACCCCCAACTGTCCCCTGCTGGCCTGGTCACTCTCAACTCCCCCCCCCCCCCGCCAGCCTGGTCACCCCTCATAGCCCCCCCACCAACCTGGTTGCCCCATGCAGCCTGCTTGTTCAGTCATTTGGTCATTCCTCACTAACCCTCTTGTCTGCCTGGTTGTAGGCAGTCATCTTGTGAGGGTGTGACAGTCAATTTGAATATTACCTCTTTATTTTATACGATGTGTGGGACCTATTTTTTGGTTGTTGTTGTTTGGGCTCAATAATAGACATGATTTATCTTCTCAACATCCTTTTCTTTGGAGAATAGCTCCTCCCTATGTCATAATAATTAGTCTGTGTGGTTTGAGTAGAGTTTCCCTCCCTCTCCTTCCCCGCCTCTAGGACACGGCACTTGGCCCAGGCCTGGTCACTCACAGTATTCTCAAATCCTCTGCAGGGTGACTGGCTCAGGGACAAGAATGTTACAGTTGCTGACATTTGGAGATTCTTGATTCTCTTTGATTGCAATTCTCTGTGCCCTATTACAATAAAAAAAAAATTCAAATTCAGTTAATATAGCAATTAGCTTTCTCCTTTGTTCACAAACAAAATTGCAATTGAAAATGGATGTACACAAGCAAATAGTTCTCGTTTTTAATGACTGACTTGATAAGGCTCTTGTTTATAAATACAAGCTTGACTCAGGTAAGGCCTCCTGGGAATGCCACCAGGATTTAGAAGACAAAAGCTGATGTGTCACTCTAATACAAAAATAAACTCTTTACTACCCAGTCAAATACACATTATTTGACTTAATGAAACTTGCACGTGTACTATTTGTTGGTGTGTGTGTGTGTTTCTCAAAAAGATTTTTGCTGCTGATAACAAAGCTCTGAAAATATCCCATATAGAAGCAATTTCCCTTACACACACTTTGATTTATGGAAAACTGTTTGTGTGTTAATTTATTAGTAAATCTACAATGCTATTGTACAAGTAACTTTGCTCCTTTTCTCTCCACTTTCAATTTAAAAGGCAAATTATAATTGCACGCTTATTTTCAATAGTCCTTTCTTATTCCTTGCATTCGTACTTACTGGCATGATGTGATAAATAATCTTTGGGGAAACATCTCAGAAACTAAGAAGAAGTTAACAAAGTGCTCATAGGTAAAAATGGCTGGGCATGGTTGCTATGGCCATTTAATGGCAATCAAAATAGATGCAGTTCATTTAAAAATTTATAAATAGAAGAGCTTCTGTACTTAATGAGCAAGTAATATGTCCTGGAAATTTGGGGATCAGAGGTTTTAAAATATATATTTTATTGATTTTGTACAGAGAGGAAGAGAGAGAGATAGAGAGTTAGAAACATCGATGAGAGAGAGTCATCGATCAGCTGCCTCTTGCACACCCCCCACTGGGGATATGCCCACAACCAAGGCACATGCCCTTGACCGGAATCGAACCCGGGTCCCTTCAGTCCCCAAGCCGACGCTCTATCCATTGAGCCAAACCGGTCTCGGCAAGGGGGATCAGAGGTTTTAAAATTAGTTAAGCAGTATTGGATTTGAGCAGTATTGGTTCCCTTAATGTGGTGTCCATCTCCTGGTAAGGTACTTACTATGGTGGGGAAAAAAAAGAAGAAAAAAAAAAAGAGGGAAGACATTTTTGTTGATGACCCTGGGGGCAGAATACTGACAAAGAGAGAGAGAGGTTGCCTAGTGTAGATGCTGTCTGCATGATTGCAAGAGCCCTCTCCAGTTCTGAGAGTCTATGGTTCTATGTATATTCTTTCTCCACACGAGGCAAGCAACCTTGGTTATAATTTGGCTCTCCATACAGCTGGCCTTTAGGGACATGAGTGTCTGGTCCTTCGTGCAGCTAGTGGATAGCATGTTTGTTAAGGGTCCAGGACCAGGAGTCAGACACCTGGCTCCATACTCTGCCTCTTCTTTCTCACATGCTGGGTGATCCTCAGCAAGTGTCTACATCCTGAGCCTCTGGCTTTTTTTGTAAATCAGTAAAATGAGGACAATAATGAATGTATTTCTCATCCAGGTGTTATGATGATTAAGTATAATGCATGTAAATTGTTTAGAACATACCTTGGACCAAGATTTATTTACTCTAGTTATTACTATAATTATAAATAAATCATAATGCATTCTGATTTAATATCAATTTTCTGAAAAACAACTTTTTAAGGAAAAATCTCAAATACAAGAGCAGAGAATTGTACACAGAAGCCTCATGTTACCCAATACCCATCTAAAACAAGTCATCAACTAATATCGTCCACTCTTATTTTATTTATGTCCCCACTCACACCTCTATATGGCCCCCCTTCCTTAGCAAGTCCCAAGTATAAATAGTTTTATCTAAGGTTTATATCCTTCTTTATTGGAGAGAGCCTGCTTCTAAAAGACTAGTCAGCTCCAGCTGTGTCATCAAGTGGGACCCTGGATCATCACAGTAAATTTTTCTAGGTTGACCTTTTCTAGAATGCGCTCCAAAGAACATTTTTCCACAGTGTGTTTATAGGTTTTATGCCAAAAGAACAGAGTTCTCTGGTCAAGTGGATTCTCAAATCATTGAGATAAAGAATGCCATTTCCTTCAAAAGGGCCTTGCGTAACATTTCACAGTCTCTGGCACCAACTGCCTCTAAGAGGAGGAGATCATGTGAAGAGAACCTTAAACATATTTAACTCAGCAACTACCTTTTCCAGAAACATCTTGGGGAACAAAAGCTCAGTGGAACACACTTTGGCCAACTCAAAGCCATACAAATACCATTTTTCAGGGATCTATTCTGGGAGCCAGATAACCTTTTCCAGGCTACAAATTTGGACTTTTTTGCATTTCTAGTTTTTATTTGCTTAGTGCAACTGGAAATGAGACTCGAGTTCTAGGACCACTGTTCCCACTAGTAAAGGAGAAGTGGTGTAGGTTCTTTTCTTATCTTGGCACACAGGGTCGAACCATCAAAGAAGCTTTGTGAACCAATTTCCCATCTAAAACAAGTCATCCACTAGTAATGGCCACTCTTGTGTTATTTATCTCTCACCAAGAAGTGAGAAGAGAGTTAATAAAATTGAATTAATGTGAGATACCATGTCCCATCAGCCTCCCAAGCCTGAGTTCCTAAGCAGTAGCAGCTACATAAGCAGAATCTTGTGGACTTGAGGCTCCACATGTTTACATAGTCACTGTTAGCATCAGAGCGGAATGTGTGCTTAATGACTTAAAGAAGGGGAGGAGTAGGGAACTGGGGAGATCTTAGGAAAATGTGGAGCCAAAGTTCCCCTCTGAAGAATGCCATCAGGAACGTACATAGCCTACGTGTGCTGTCATGTGTGCCTCTGTGAATTTTGCTCTTCAATTGATACTAAAATAGAGTCATTTGGCAGAAAGGGGAAGTTGTGAGGAGATGTGGTAGACATTACCATGTCCAGTTCTCCTCTCCTTCTGGGAACTTGGAGGATTGTACTTCTCACCTTGTTTGCAGTATAATAAAGCCATTTGACTATTTCTGGCTAAAAACAACATGAGCAGAAGTGACATTAGTTCCTTGTAGGCTGAGGTAGTGAGAGGCCCTGGCATGATTATTCAGGCTTTTTGCCGCAGTGGCCAGGAAATTGTCTGCATATTTCAGATGATACAGATACAAAATAGAGAAGCATCTGTTGACCTGAAGGCCCTGAGGAACTGTGGCCCAGAGCCTCTCAATGACCCAAGGTGGATATGTAGTGTGAACAAGAATGAACCTTTGTTGTGTTAAGCCACTAGGACTTGAGGGTTAACTTATTATCAAAGTGCTAGAGGCCCAGCGCATGAAATTCATGCAAGGGCCTTGGCCCCAGCCCCTGCCCGCTGCTGCAGCAGCAAGGGGCTTCTGCCATCTCTGCCTTGGTCCCTGACCACTGCAGCTTTGTCTGGAAGAAATGATGCCCAGTCTAATTAGCATATTATGCTTTTATTGTTATAGATAATTGGTACTTCCTGTCCCAGTCCAAGAAACTTAATGCCCCCACTGGCTTTCTCCACGCTCAAACAGGTTGGCATCAGCACAAGTTATGTTATAAAAAGCCTCTACCAGCAAATTATAATGGAACAAACATAGGGATATATTTAGTTAGAACCTAGTCTCTAGTGATAAACACACACCCACACACACATACACACACACACACACACACACACACACGAATATAAATTTCTGAGCCTCTTTTCTCCATAGCCACTGAGAGATCAATTTATCTGAGTTCACTGGCATTCTTCTTTATTCAACATACCAAATGGATTAAAGGGGAGGTCTATGAAGTCTTTTTTCTTATGCTATTGCCTAAGAATTTTATAGCTCTGCATTGTGCATACCTCCTATGAACTACAGATCCTAAATTTCTATATCAAGCTATGACCTTTCACCAGATTCTGACCATGTGACTAATTAGAATCTCCACTTAGATTTACATGGATGCCTCAAAGAATATATTCAGAATTTAACACTGTATCTTCCCCTAAAACCTGATTTTATTACTATATTTTCTGTTTCTTGGAATTATATTACCATTCTTAGCACTCAAGTTATAAACATAAAAGTTGTCTCTCACCCTTTGGGTCCAATTACCCATGAAGTCCTGCCAACTCTGTACCTTATGTATTTCTTGGGTCCCACCTCTCCTGTCCATCCGACCTCTGCCTTAGCTCAGGATCTCGGGATTTCTCATTTGGACTATTGCAATAGACATTTAATTGGGCTCCTCATTTCTGATTTTGCCATGGACTGGGACAGGGGTTACACATCCAAGAGGGCAGGCAGTAAACTTGGACTGTGGTCTAAGTTTAAGAGGAACCGTGGAGTTAGTAAGATACTCTCTGACAATATAAAAATTCCCAAAAGTAGAATAGTAGCATTAGCAAAACTTAATATGCTCTTTTTTACCTAGTGATAGAAGGCAAGTTTAGTAATATTTGCTTTGGGTAGATGGTATTAGGCAGACCATATATTCCCAGAGGGCAGCAAATTCAGAAAGAAAACCCATGCAAACAGAGGTGGATAAAATGGTTCAATGAGGGGCCCTAAGATGGATTTCCTGCTTAACTCTAAGATCAGTCCAATAAATAGTAGAAAAATAGCAAGTGCACCCGTAGGATTGTGCTCATCCACAAAAGGCATGAAGTGTGAGAGGAGAGGTTTGGACTTAGATTATTTACTTAAGAATCCTCAGTCTCTGTACGTGTTTCAAACACTTCTGCTTCCTATAAATGTTATGTAGTCACACATGTTAATCAAACTTCTTCATAGTATCTTGTCTTTGTCCTGTATTTCAAATACGCCCAAGAATGTGGGGTTTGTTTGGAGAAGGGGTGCAAATAACAATGTTCCCCACAGCCAGTTATTTAAAAACCACCTCACAGCCCTGGCTGGTTTGGCTTAGTGGGTAGAGCATCAGCCTGCAGACTGAAGGGTCCCGGGTTTGATTCCAGGTCAGGGCAGATGCCCAGAGTTGTGGGCTCAATCCCCAGTAGGGGATGTGCAGGAGGCAGCTGATCAATGATTTTCTCTCATCATCGATGTTTCTATTTCTCTCTTCCCTGTCCCTTCCTCTCTGAAATTAATAAAAATATACAATAAATAAATAAACACATCACAAATTAAGCAGTTCCTTCACACTGTCATCAAGCTTCATCTACCTAAAATGCAAATCTGACAAATCTGCTTAAAGTACTTCAGTGACTCCTCAGCACCTTATCACCCATAGTAAACCCAACATCCTTGGTGATCTGTAAACTCTGTCCGCACAATGACCTTCCTCTTTCTGTTTCTCCAGCCTCATTTAACTTTTTCATAAGAGAAAAAAAGTATTTTCCTACAGTTAACCCTAGATGCTGCTCTTGGCGGTGAGCTCTCTGATCCCTCTCTGTGTCATCATTGTCTAGTACAACCCATGGCTCATGGTATTTTCCTACATGGTAAGTGCTCAAAACAGGTTTGCTGAACAATTAATTTCATCAAGGATTAGCAAACTTTTTCTGAAGAGAGCCAGAGGGTAAACGTATTTGACTTTGTCGGACGTAATTTCTCTGCTGCAACTGCTCAGCTCTGCCACTGTAGCATGAAAGCAGCTATAGACAATACAAAAACAAATGGGCTTCGTTACGTTCTAGTAAAACTCTACTCATTTACAAAAAAGGGTACAGGGCTGGATTTAGCCTGAGGGCCATGATTTGCCAACTCCTGAATTAAATGAATGAGTGGATATGCAAATTGCCTTGGAAGCATTTGTGGGCTTTTTGTTTGGTTGGTGTGTTTGGAACCACTTGATTTTGACTCTAAGCCCTGTGTTCCAGGGAGACTGCTGTCTCAGGGCCCTCAGCACACAATTCTTCCTAACTTCCTAAAGTGAGGCCAGGGCCCAGGGATGCTCCAATAGGACAAGGTCACATGAGGAGATCTGTTAATTTTATTTTCTTATTCAATAGCTTAAATTACATTACTTAAATGTGGAATCCCTGGAAAGGATAATAGTGGTAGCTCTCAAATTATTAAAGCTGAAATTTACTAGCAAGTATATTAAAATCAAGAATAAACTTCCTGATGCTCAAGGCTCTGACACCTTGAAGCAGATACCCCAGCTTTCTCAATAGCACAGGATCCCATGGAAAATGAAAACAAAAGACAATAGCACAAACAGATGAATTCAAGCGTGGATCCAGCACCTGTGCCAGGTCATAATTAAGGCTTCTCCAAGGTCTGTGGGGATGTCAGTACGGTGAATAAGTGAGTGCTCAGAAAAATGGTGTATCCAGAAGAAGGTTCTTAAAGCTGGGTTCAAATACTAACTTTGACAGTTAATAGCAATGGGACTCTGCAAATTAACGCCTATTAAATTTTAGGGCCTCAAGTTTAATATCGATAAAATGAGCATCAGAATATCCATATTTAGAGTTGTCTTAGGGAGTACAGGTAATATACACAGAGTGGCCAGATTATTATGATCTTGAGAGGGCAGGGCAGGGTGAGAAGGCAGGGCAGGGTGAGAGGGCAGGGTGGGGCGGGACCAGCTCCTGGTAACTGGAACCTAGGCCTAACCCAACCAATCAGGTCAGCCAAGGTAGTGGCACCACCCTCCCTATAAAACCCATTGATATGTTAAGTTCTTTCTCTTTCTCACCATGCCCTCGCTGGTGTAAGTGGGACTGAGCTCGGACTAGTCCGAAATAAATACAGGCTTTCTGCAATTGCATCGGATTCGGCTCCCTGGTAGTCTTTGGGGTTTATGACACTTGGGCATTACAATCTCTGAACGCATAATAATCTAGCCAGATTGATACACACACACACACACACACACACACACACAGAGTGGCCAGATTATTATATATACATATATATACATTAATATTAGAGGCTCAGTGAATAGGGAACATGGCGGTTGGCTGGCCTGCTGCTGATCAAACTCCTGGTCGAGGAGACAATTTACGTATTAGCCTTTTATTATATAGGATATACACTGAGTGGCCAGATTATTGTGCATCATAATAATCCGTGTATATTTAAAGGCCTGAGGACAGTGTAGGAAACACTATTGAGCATCTCTTTGAGCCAGGCATTGAGCTGGGCTTTTCACAGTCTTGTCTCTAGTGCTCCTTCGAAACACTGCCAGACACTACCTTTCATACTTATTTGTTCTTGTCTGACTCCCTTCCCCATTGAAATGTAAGCTCCCTGAGAGCAGCGACCAGCCCACTTTCTGAACAAAGACAGAGCAAAGGTCAGGCTCAGAGCCTCTGACAGGCAATAGCACCCAGCTGGAACTGAATGGCATTTGGTATTTGTTTACATTTATCTTGAGTATTTGCTACACTCTTTCATTTAGGACAAGTGATGCTGAGTTTATATTTATGGTTCTAATAAAAGTGCCCTTTTAAAAGTAAATTTATTTGATAAATAACTCCAAACATGGACATACATTTATTTAGTTTTATTTACGTAAAAGTGGTTTAAAAAAAAAAAAAAAAAAGTTGATTTAAAGAAAAGTATTGGGGAGGGGGGAAGAGATTAACCAAAAAAACCCCAAAAACCACACTCATATGCATATATGAATAACCAATGGACAGGGACATTAGTGTGGTGAAGGCCTGCAGGGGGGCGGGGGTAGAGTGGGGGGGTTGAGTAGGGTAGAGGGGGTTAATGGGAGGTAAAAGGGAACATCTGTAACGTTTTCAACAATAAAGATACATTTTTAAAAATTGTAGGTAAATAAAAAAGTATTGGGTAAGGGATAGTAAAAGATGGCATGCTAATAAGACAAAAAAGATATATAGCTATTTCTCAAATAGCTGAAGTTGAGAGCTTACCAGAGCATAGAATCGCCAAGGTTTTTCGGTGTGTGTGTGTGTGTGTGTGTGTGTGGGTGTGTGTGTGTGTGTTTTGTTTTGTTTTTTTGCCCAGGACCTTCATACTATGATTTGTAAGAAATGACCTTAAAATGAGCAAAATGAGTCATAGGTACACTCTTGCCTTGGGAAACCAAGTTTTGGGCAAAAGAGAAGGCAGTGTCTGAGTAGCTGTCTCCCCAAAGGGAAAGGCTCCAAGCTCTTGTTTTCTTACTTCTCTCTCATCTAATTTTGTCCTCCCAGCAAATTTCTGGCCACAGACTTTCTAGTCAGGCACCAAACATCTTGGAGCCAGACACCATGCAAATCTAAACAAAACAATAAAAGGGAGGCATGAAGAAGAAAGCAAATGGAAATGAGAAGCCAGCCTGTCAAGATTTCCTCACTTCGCAGGGATCGAATGCCAGTCATGGGGACATCCTAAGGCAGGATTGCATCTCAGCTCCTGAGGACCAAGCATTTCTTCACGTCGCCTTCTTTTCCTGTTCCCCATTCCCAAGCCATTTCCCAGGCCTTTTTGCTGTTGTTGTTTAAAGGGAGAAATTCAGCGCGTTCTCTGACGAAATCTCTGGGCCTTGTTCAATTCGTTTTCAATTACACCGGCGAGGAGTAAATGGGGTGAGGAAAAGACACATCAACTTTCTCAGCACTTTCTTGTTTTCAGTAAATTTCATGATGAAAGCCGTCTTGATGTCAGCTAAAGTTTACATGTTGAGATGATGGTCTTCTAGGACAGGGCATACGTTAGTGAGAATGTGAATCACCGCAGGGTCTTCTGATTGAGTAGGTCTGGGGCAGCCACCGGAGGGCCTGCATTGCTCACAAGTTCCAGTGCTGCTGCTGAGGCCCATGGCGCTGGCCCATGGACCACGCTGTGGGTCATAAGGTGATATCAGCACCAGCATCATACAGCACAGCACTGACTAAGCATCTCCCTGCACTGTGCTCTGACCTAGAGGCGGCATGGAGATTCATTTTCAAACCAGAAATATCTTCTAGGTCCTGGGGAAAATATAAAGATGAACAGGGTTTTATTTCTACCCTCCAAAGCTTACCAATAATGTGTAAGATCGAAGCCAAGAACATAAAAGGGCACCATAGAATGTAAAAAATAAATAAATAGCCACTGTAATAAGGGCACAGAACACATACCAAACCCATTCTAATCGACTTAAAATATATGTACTTAAATTCTCTCCTGCACTTGCCTGCCCATGTATACACACTCATGCTCGCTGTTCTTAGACCTTAAAGGTTGTATTTAGTGTTTGTAGCACTTATCTGAACCCGTTAGACGGGAAAGGGTGGGGGGGGGAGAAGGCTAATTGCTAGTCAATTGGATAGACCTTAAAAAGCAAGAATGTAAAGTACTGGGAGAAATTTTTAAATTACCTTCAAAAAGCTCTTCTCTGAGGTTTCCAAAGGAGGTATCTCCTATTGCCCAATGCTGCTGAATTTGGTTACATCTTGACTCCTGTCCTCAGGTGGAACCCCTGCTCTTTATGTGTATGTGGGGTAAGACCAAATAGGAAGGCCCCAAATGATGTGCAGAAATAGGGAGGGCTTCGGATGGCCTCACTGTGAGTTCCCCTCCCACTCTGCTCCTGGGAATAAGGTCCCCATGCCAAACAACCTCCTTATCGAGGGGACCAGGCACAGATCCTGCTTGTCCCTGAGTAATGGTTTCAGTTCCCTGCCAGCCTGTGGAGTTATTCAAATAATCCATCATATTCATCCCTCATCCCTGTGGGGACTAGGGGGCACCTCATCCTCTTGAGACTACAAGCCTGCCTTTCACAGCCCCTGATTGTTCACTGAGTGCCCTGTAGGGTGTGGTGTCTGCCTCCTCTGGGCTGTGAATATATGTGCTTAGTGAGCTTCAGCCCATCTCATCTGATCCGCATTGGGTGCTTTGTGTTCAGCCATCCCTGGAATTCTAGGTGAGGAATCCCTCCCTCGTCAATGAGGTGAATAGGAGGCAATTAAAATACTATCTGATTCGGCTTGGAGTG
This sequence comes from Pipistrellus kuhlii, assembly GCF_014108245.1. Taxonomy (NCBI): domain Eukaryota; kingdom Metazoa; phylum Chordata; class Mammalia; order Chiroptera; family Vespertilionidae; genus Pipistrellus; species Pipistrellus kuhlii. Next base: position 168,964,386 of record NW_023425404.1, on the reverse strand, counting down.
GGATTTCAGTTGGTTACATGTAGTGAATGGCATGCAGGTGGGGTTTGCTGCACAGAACATGGATTTTAAACAGCTCTGAGGTTCCCTGCACTTCCATCATTACCTCGCAGGCAGTCAGGCACGGGCTCATGCTAACTCCCATATGCCTTGGTATTAAAAACCCTTTGATTGGACATTGGGTTTCTATTTCAGTAACCCTTTTAACTTATATTAATACGGATAAATGTCTAGCACAAAATTGGAAACATTTACACCAGTCTTATAGATTACACTTTATCTTAAAATCAATTTAGATTGTATTCAACTTAATACCATAATCATTACTAAAATGAAAATACCATAGACGAATGTTTCCAGCAGCATTATTTGCAATTAGAGGCCCAGTGCATGAGATTCGTGCACTCTGGCATTCAGACATTTTTAGAGCTGCCATTGAGGCTTCCTGTCTCATCCCTGGCTTCTGGCTGAGTGGCGCTCCCCCATTGGGATCACACTGACCACTGGGGCAGCTCCTGCATTGAGCATCTTCCCCCTGGAAGTTACTGGTGGTCAGTGTGCATCATAGTGACCAGTTGTTCTGCTGTTGGGCTGAAATCGGCTTTCCAACATCCTTTGAGGGGTCCCTGATGCCAGAGGGCACAGGCCAGGCCGAAGGACCCCTCCAGTGCACAATTGGGGCCAGGGAGGTACATGGGAGGTTGGCCAGCCAGGGACTGCAGGAGGGCTCCAGGACATGTCTGGCCCATCTCACTCAGTCCTAATTAGCAGGACACCAGCAGCAAGCTAACCTACCAGTCTGAGTGTCTGCTCCCTGGTGGTCAGTGCACATCATAGCAAGCAGTTGAGCAGCCTTAGCATATCATTAGCATACTATGCTTTGATTGGTTGAACAGCCAACTGGACGACCAGACACTTCGCATATTCGGCTTTTATTATATAAGATAGGATAGTCCCAAATTGGTAGGTCAATCAAAATCCATGTCTCAAATATTTGTCAAGAGTAGAATGAATAAACTAACCAACCAAGATTTACAGGGTGGGGCGAAAACAAGTTTACAGTGGTAGGTAGACAGTAGAAGGTAGAGAAAATGGTGCCATTTTCTAAGGTGCTGAATGAGGAAGTCAAATGCTTTAGGATAATTAAAACATAGGAATGTGGTGGGAAGTGATGGGAAATAAGGATGGCAAGGTAGTTGGAGTCAAATCCTAGAAACTTATGAGCTTCAGACTAAAGAAGTTGGGGTTTTAATGAGGAAAAATTAAGTATAAGGGAGATTAGAAAAATGCAATATAGTGATCAGGTCATAGGTGGGATGGTCAGCTATAGGAAACTCAGGTAAGGGTCTGTGGCTATACTCTAGGTCTGAGGTGTTAGGTGATTGAATCAGCAGTATGTGTCAGCAGTATGACAGAGAGAAGTGCTGATAAGCAATTCAAAGAGAAAATGAGTCAAATGTACCTGATGTTTTAATCCCTAATGTGTACACTTGAGTAAATTGATTAATTTCTCTGTTAGTTTGCCCATCTGTAAAATGGGGCTACCATAAGCTTGTGCTGAGGATTCTGATTATGAATGAGTATAAAGGATCTAGTACACTTATAAGAGAAACTCAATAAATGGTAGTGGTCATTATAATTTTTATTAATCTCTTAACCACTTTAACTTGATTTTCTTTGGGTTTAGTTTAAATTGCATTTCTCTCAGCCTAGCTGATGTGGCTCAGTGGTTGAGCATCAACCCATGAACCAGGAGGTCACAGTTCAATTTCCAGTTGAGGCACATGACTGACTGCAGGCTTGATTCCCAGTAGAGGACATGCAAGAGGCAACAGATCAATGATTACCATCATTGATGTTTCTATCCCTCTCTCCTTCTCCCTTCTTCTCTCTGAAATCAATAAAAACATATATTTTAAAAAAATTAGATTTCTTTCAGCCATAAAGTAAATATCAAATTTTAAGGAAGTAAAATTAAAGTGGAGTGGCCCCCAGAGGAAGTGGCCACCAGCTGCCTGCCTCCGTGGCGTGGCCTGTGTGCATCCCCATCCAGGGCTAAGGTGAAGCTGCCTGCGTCCTGGCCAAGGACATGACACTGCCTGCCTGTGTTCCTGACCTCAGACGTGGCACTGCCTGTGTGCATCCCCACCCTGTGCTGAGATGAATCTGTCTGCCTATGTCCCTGACCAGGGACATGACACTGCCTACTTCCAGGGGGGTGGAGCTTGCCAAGTCTGGGTCTCAAGTGATTTTAAGGTGTGCACTGGTGTGCAGGGTCTTGACTCTGGCTCCCACAGTGCACCCAACACTCTAACTGGTGGAAGAAGGGAGCCTGATACCTGCCACCAGGACCCACACAGCAGGGTGGTGAGAATCCCATCCCTTGTGGAATCAGCCATTGGTTAGCTGCCTTCAGTGGCCTGACAGCCAGGAATCTCATTCACCAACACCTAGGACCCAGATAGGTTGTTATTGCTTATTTATTAACTAGAGGCCCAGTGTACAAAATTTGTGCATGAGAGTGGGGTTGGGGGGTTGTCCCTCAGCCCAGCCTGTACCCTCTCCAATCTGGGACCCTTTAAAAAGTGTCCAAATGCCCATTTAGGCCTGATCCCACCAAGCTGTTGAACACCCCTCTCACAATCCAGGACTGCTGGCTCTCAACTGCTTGCCTGCCTGCCTGCCTGATTTCCCCTAACTGCTTCTGCCTGCCAGCCTGATAACTCCTAATAACTCCCCTGCCAACCTGATCGATACCTAACTGCTCCCCTATCATCCTGATTGTCCCTAACTGCACTCCCCTGCCTTCCTAGTCACCCCTAACTGCCCTCCCTGGTTAGCCTGGTCATCCCTAACTGTCCTCCCCTGCCAGCCTGGTCACCCCCAATTGCTCTCCCTTGCTGTCCAGTCACCCCTAATTGCCCTCCCTTGCCAACCTGGTCTCCCCAAACTGCCCTCCCCTGCAGGCCTGGTCACCCCTAACTGCCCTACCCTGCTGGCCTGGTTGCCCCCAACTGTTCTCCCCTGCAGGCCTGGTCTCTTCCAACTGCCCTCCCCTATAGGCCTGGTCTCTCCCAACTGCCCTCCCTGCAAGCCTGTTGGCTCCCAACTGCCCTCCCCTGCAGGCCTGGTCACCCCCAACTGCCCTCCCCTGCCAGCCTGGTCATCCCCAGCTTCCCTCCCTTCCAGGCCTGGTCACCCCAGCTGTCCTCCCCTGCAGGTATTGTTCTCCCCAACTGCCCTCTCTTGCAGGCCAGGTCCCTCCCAACTTCCCTCCCCTGCTGTCCTGATCACCCAAAACTGCCCTTCTCTGCTGGCCATCTTGTGTCCTCATGGGGGCAGCCATCTTTGACCACAGGGGGCGACCATCTTATATGTTGGAGTGACGGTCAATTTATATATTACTTTCATATACATTTTTTTTTCATTTTCTTTAATCTCTGACTTTTCTATTATAAAGAAATGGCAAATAGTAATATTAAAATATTTCTTCTAATTAAGTCCCTTTCAATGTGCACAAATTCATGTACCAGGCCACTAGTATAAAAATAAAACAACACAAAAACACTAAATGTGTGTGTGTGTGTGTGTGTGTGTGTGTATACATTTATGCCTCACTGCATATTTTCAGCATTAACCAAAAGAATGACACTTTTCTAGAAGTTGATGATGTGATCCTCTCTTGAGCTGGACTGGTGACCATCTTCCTTCAAGTCCAAACACAGCTTCAAGGTCATGAGTCACACCAGTGATTGCTACTGGCCTGGAAAAGACACTTTTACATGAGGATATTCTTGGTTATTTATTTAACATCAGACACCACTCTGTCTGACTCAAAATGTGGTTAGTGTCTGTAACAAAATCCATGTAAATAGGTCTCCCATGAGCCATTGCCAAGATCTTCAATAACTTCATGCATAATGGAAGCTTATATAAGAGTGTGTTGCTTCAGGCGGTGCCTTTCCAGGACTCCTGGGGGTTTCTCTTGTGATTTTGTCTTCTTTCTCCTTCAGATGTTTGGGTTCTCTGAGCTGTCATCCCACAGAGATGGTTTCAATCCTGGATTGAAAAGCCAGTCTAAAAAAAGGGGGGAGGGCAAGAAAAATTGAACATTTATTTTTCCCTTCAGACTGACCAGGAACTCACAAAATGATTGTCAAAAAAACAATGAAGAATTCTCTGTAATTTAAAAGGTATCTTGTGAAAATGAAGAATTTAGGCCAAAGGATCAATGTTGACAAGATATATTCTATTGACTGAAATTTACTATCTTGCATTTAAAAGTTACTATACACATTTATGAGAATTTAACAGACTCAATTTTGTTTTGTTTTGTTTTAAATTTGTGCGGAGTTTGACATATTATGTCTCTTATGTGGAGGCCATTTATTGGGTAAACTTATCAAACTAGAGCAAAAGGAATAAGCATCCCAATGACTGTGTGCGTAAGTCTAACCAGTGTGGATATATGGATTTCCATCTTAAAGAAGATTATAAGCAAGAGGGAAGTTAGAAGTAGACACATTGACAATTGTAAGCAATGATGGCTGACAACTTGACAGAAAGTGAAATAATAAGACATATCTAAAGTACTTTCATAAAAACATAAAACCAACAGTTTGGAGTCATTAAATATAGAGGCAATTCAACAGCTCCTGACCCCCAGGTCATATTGAGAAATGTTTCAAGTAGTCACTGCACATACATCATAAAGCCACTGTACATTTAAAAACACTTTCAAAATAATTAAAATTAAAAAAATAAAAACACTTTCCATCCCAAATGCTTTAAATTGGTTTCTACTCCTTAAAAGAATAATCCTCAGACATTTAAAATTATACTTATGTGTACAAGACTTATTCTTCTATATCAACAGTTGAAAGACACTTTAGCATGTATTTATAAAGATGACAGCAGCTATCAGCTCAATTAGTCTGAAAAATGAAAACATACTATGAGACCTATTAAAGAATCTTCTTTTTTTAGGTCAATTTCCAATGTAGGTCCAAACATTTCCTTTCTGAAATGATGCCAAGGGTGTGTTTCTTGGAAAATTGCTTGGGAAAAAAAAGGACAAAAAAGGGTAAAACATTAATAATAGATATTAGCTACATTAAGTCTCTGAGAAATCCCAAAGTCACTCTGATTTTGTTAGACCCTGTCTTTCCTAAACTTATTTGCCCAGAGAATCATTGTTTATGTAAGAATTATTCCCATTTTACAGTATTTGTCATCTCTCAATTGCACATTTAGACATACAAGCATCTGGCAACAGTTCTCATAACATTCTAGTAGGAAAAAGGTGATATACTCAGAAGGGTTTCACTGACATGAGTTTAATGAAGAAACTATTTTGAGAGTTGTGCTCAGAGGTAAGAGAACCAATAAGAATCCAGATGTTGGCGAGAAGCTGTCATCCTCCCTTGCTCTGAAGGCCCACAAGGAGTGCACAGAGTTACCCACATGCAGTAAGGGCTGGTGTGGTGGCTGTGGCCTGTGGTGTACTTCCTGGTAAATGTTTAACAGCTGGTATTTCAGGGAGAAAAAAGCATACTTATAATAATTGGTGATTATTAAAGGGTAATTCCTTCTGCGGTGACCAATTTCAAGCTACCAATGTAAAATCAATGAGTGTGGAATTGGGAAGAGGTGCAGAGTAGCACATCTTATATAGGATTTCCTTCATGCAGCTTAATAGATGTATGTAACCTCAAGAGCACGAATAATAGTAAAATAATTAGGTAGTGATAGGTTTTGAGTACTATACTTAATCTTGCTAGTATAATTTATTTAATTGTAAATTTGTAGTCCTTATTTTTTTTTAGTATATCTGTTGCCAAAGAGAGCATTGTAGTCTTAATCTACACTAATAAAAGAGAGATATGCAAATTGATTGTCCCTCCACTACACCCACCAACCAATCAGGAGCAAGTATGCAAATTAACCCAATAAAGATGTTGGTTAATTTGCATACACAGGCATGGAGCGAAGACTGAAGACAGCATAGTAGGAAACCAAGTGCTGCAGAAGGGAGCGAAGTGGCAGAGAAGGGAGTGAGGCAGCGGAGATGGCTGCAAGGAGTCCTATTCTTGCAGGAATAGGCCAGAGGAAGGCCTATTCTTGCAGGAATCTTCCTGCAATGGGCCTCCAGCTTTTATTTATATATATAGTATTGATTTTTTACGGAGAGGAAGAGAGAGGGATAGAGAGTTAGAAACCTCGATGAGAGAAAATCATCAATTAGCTGCCTCTTCCCCCTCTCCCTCCCCCCCTCGCCCCCCCCGCTGGGGATGTGCCCGCAACCAAGATACATGCCTTCGACCAGAATCGAACCTGAGACCTTTCAGTCCACGGGCTGACGCTCTATCCACTGAGCCAAACCGTTTTTGGCTGGGCCTCCAGCTTTTAAATATTGGCTATGGATAACAATGGAGAAATTAATAAACAGAAACCTCTTTTAAAATGGACTTGGGAGGCTGGAAGAGAGAATCCTCACAGGTGTGTCACTCATCTCACACTATAGCCCCCACAGGATTTATCTCACATCTCTGATAGGAAGTGATACCACTTTTCTTCCTCAGCAGAAGGAAGAAAAGATTCCTCCTTGCCATAACTCGGCCAATGAAAAGTCACCATTCTTTGAACTTTCAGTTTCCTCCAATGGACTATAAAAAAAAGAGTGTCCCGTTGTTTTTCTGGACTTAAGTGTGGTTTGCCATTAGACCAACTGCATATCCTGAATTGCAATTCTTTGTTGTTCCTAAATAAACTCATTTTGCAGGGAAAATAACTGGCTATTTGTTTAAAGTCAACAGCAATTACCTGCAAAGCAGGTATCTTAGTCAGCTCTGGCTGTCAGAACAAAATTCCATAGATTGAGTGGTTAATCAACAAGAATGTATTTCTCACAGTATGGGAGCTGGGAAGTTTAATATTAAAGGGCCAGACATTTCAATTGTGCAGTGAGTGCCTTCTTCCTGGCTTACAGATGCTGCCTTCTCTCTGTGTCCTCACATGGTGGAGAGAGAGTGCTCTGGTCTTTCTCTTTTTTTCTTATAACGACACTAATCTCACCATGGGGGCCCACCCTCATGCCCTCATCTAAATCTAATTACCTCCTCAAAGCCCAACACCCAAAACCATCATTTTGGGGATGAGGGTTTCAACATATGAATTTTAAGGGGATACAAACATTCATTCCATAATAAGAGGGCAACAGAAAAGAGATAGCTGTGTGGAGGGGGAATCCAGAAATTTTGCAGATTCTACCCATGAGTCTTTCACCCATGATAACTAGTATATACACACACAGGACAAGACTAACCAAAGCCTCCCACATGCAATAAAGCCCAAGCTCTATATTTTGTCTTCCACACCCTTGAAGATGTTTATGGTACATGCTTTCCTCTCCATCTACACCTCCTGGCATCTCCCCATGTTCTCCGTGCTCAGTCACACCTTTCTCTCAGGTCTTCACACATGCATCTGTTAACGTTGCCCTTTACCCTGGATCTTCCCCATACTCTTCATATAGTGGGAGTCTCTTCATCCTTTAGGTCTCATCATAAAGTCCCATTCTCAGAGGACTTCCTTGAACATATACTATTTATAGCAGTTCACTAGATTTCCTTTTAAATTTAAAAAATTGTTCTTATTATCAAATAGAACACAGACACAAACTGCATAAAACAGATGTATTGTGTAATGAATCATTATATGGCAAACATCTTTGCAACCACCGACCCACATAAAGAAACTGAACTTTGACAGTCTTTCCAGATAGTCCTGTGTTCCTCTAACTTCCGGCTAAAGTAACTGACTTTTATAATTGCTTTTGCAAATTTGCTGTAGTTCTATCACTGAAATGTATGCCCCTCTACATTATATGGATATTTATTTATTTATTTGGTGAATCTTTTAATTCTCCTTATTTCTAATCCTTCTTTTTATTCCAGTCTTAAAAACTTTAGCATATTAAGGTATAATATGTGTTTGATACATGAATCTTAAATGTACAGCTCAATTCACTTTGACAAATGTAGCCACCCTTCCAATCAAGGCATAGACTATCTCATTTTCATTACTATTGTCTGAGTGTATGTGTCATCCCAAATTTTATATGTTGAAATCCTACATATAAATGATACTAGTAGGAAGTGGGGCCTTTGTGGGGTGATTAGGCCATGAGAGCAGCACCCCCATGAAATGGATTAGTGCCCTTATACAAAAGGCCCCAGGAGCTTGTTTGCCCCTTTCCCCTGTGGAGAGAGAAAACACAGGGAGCATGTGTTATCTCTGAGGAAGTGGGTGCTCACCAGACACTGAATCAACCTGCCAGCACCATGATCTTGAATTTCCCAGCCTACAGACTATGAGAAAAAAATGTTTGTTGCTTATAAACCACCCACTCTATGGTATTTTTTGTTATGGCAGCTCAAACAGACTAAGATGTCTACCATTCCAAAATGTTCCATCCTACACATAGCCAGTTGCATAGCCAAGAGGCAACCACTGTTCTAATGTCTACTGCTATAGTTTCATTTAACCCAGACTATAACTTCATATGACTGGGATTGTATAGCATGCTATCTTTTGTGGCTGGTATCTTTCACTCGACATAATGTTTTTGAGATTCATTTGTGTATTTTGTTTATTGAGTTTGTTTCTTTATATTGCTGAGTACTATTCTATTGTGTGAATATACAATTTGTTTATTTACTTTTCTGTGGTTAGGCATTGGGTTAGGCATTTTAGTTTTTTAGCTATTATAATTTGAGCTGTTATAGCCATTTTAATAAAAATGGGCATTGTAATATTACTTATAATAGCTAAAACCCAAAAATTATTTAAATGTCCAATAGTAGAGGGTTGGTTAAATAAGTAATAATATAATAGTGCAATAGAAGTCATGTAAAAATTATGTTTACTAAATTTTTTTAATAGAAAATATTTTAGTAGAATGCTAAGGAAAAGAAACAGAATGCAAAATTGTTTTTGCAGTATAATATTAACTCTGTTAAATATATACAGATGCATTAATAAATATATGTATATATAATTAAAAGTACATCAAAATACTAATGGAAATTTTTCCGAGTGTTTTGTTTATGTGAGTTTAATTAAAGTTTAAATGTATTCTTTATTTTCCTGTTGATTCACAGTCACCATATTATTTGTATAATCTGAAATAAGCTAATTGTGCAAATAAACGTGCTATAAAGAAAATTTGTATTCAGCTATGAACCAAAAAACAGTAGCATGATAGAACTATTTTAGCCCAGGGTTACACTGAGTGAATATTTCACTTCTGGGTTCCTGTCATGGCTTTGGTTTCACTGTCTGCAAATCCAAAGGAGGCCATGTAAGGGAGTTGTTAATATTTATGAAAATATTGTAGAACAGTATAATAGGCATGTAATGAAACCGTGTGGATCTGTAGAGCTCTTGTACCACAGCATTAGACCCTGAAGCACCCATTGCCCAGCACATGGTAGGTTTTCAGTGCTTGCTGAATGCACAAACGGGCATGTGAGAAACCTGGAGAAATGATATGACTTTGTGTAAAGTGTGATTAAAGCAATGTTGACAATCTGAGTCTTGAAGATACCTACGTGTTTGACACATTGAGATTGTTGTGAGTTGAATTATGTTTTCCAAAAAGAGAGGAAGGGAGAGGGGGAGAGAGAGAGTAACATCAGTGAGGAAGAGCATCATAGATGGGCTGCTCCCTGCATGCCCCACAGTGGGAATCCAGACCACACTCCAAGGATATGCTCTGACTGGGAATTGTATCATGACCTCCTGATTCATGGGTCTATGCTCAATCACTGAGCTATGTCAGCCAGATAGGTGCTATTACTTATGAGGTCCAAAGTCTTTATTGGGGGCATCCAAGGCTGTCTATGATCTGATGTCATTCTCATTTTTGTATTATCATTCATCATCACTCTCTTAATGAAGTCACCTCCCCCAAAAAAGCTAGTGATGCTTTGATATTTGGCTGTCAACTTTGGCTCTCTGGTGTATATGGTTAAGTGACTTTGGGCACATTTCTTAGCCCCCCAAACAGCATTTCCCCGCTATCATATGGCATAATAATAGTATCTATCTCCAAGGGCTGATTTGAAGATCAAAACTAATCTTATTCATCAATTACTTAGCCCTATGCCTGACACATAAGAAGAGCTCCTTTTATGATTGCTGTTATTATAATTATACTTATAGAGGCTTCAAAAAGGACAGATGGAGGCAAGCAAGTGCCTGTCTGCCCCCACCGACCACCATCAACCTTTCCCCAGTAAAGCTGAATAAACTGATATCACTTCAAAGCAAATACTTTTTAAATATTTTTTAAAATATTTATTTAGAGGAAAGTTGAGCCCTGCATGGGCTCAGAAGAATGTCTGGTGATCTATTGCAGGACACATCTCACTCATCAAAGCAAAACCACTCTCCTTAGAAGGCAGCTTATCATCTTTCTAGCATTGAAATTCTCCCTGGGATAAACTCATTGGCCTCCTACTCAATCCAATCATCCCAGGTCCCAAGGCTATATGAATTCCTTGGCAAAAGACAGATACAGAGGGATTTACCATCAGCCTATATCCAAGTCAGTGTTAATGTTCCACCAAGGGAAGCAGGAGGTAGGTTTCCTTTTATTACTTTTCATAAGGCAATTGAAATATGGTGGCAATCATACTTGGGTAAAAACTGCTGTTTGAATTTTAACCTTGCTATCTGACTTCGACCTTCGATTACTTGCTTAAACAATAGGGTAGTTACAGGAGATTGACTCCCACTGACTCAGTAGCTTCAGGTGTAGAAACTGTAGATAACCTTTAGTTCTGCTTTTGTATTATGGGCAAGATAGGGCCAATTCCAATGTCCAGCAGGGTGTGACTGGGAACCAACCCTGCAGGCTGCCCCCAGTCTTTAGAATTTAGTCTTTAAGATTTAGGAACAGATAAGGACGGCCAGTTCTTTGTCCTAAGGGGCCAATCAGGGTTAGCCGAGGCAGTGACATCTCTGACCTGAGTAAAACCCCTGGACTGGGCGAAATTCGCTCTCTTCCGCCATGCTGCCAGCGTGAGTGGGACAGCCCATGCTAGCATAGAGATGGCTCTTTTGTTTATTGCATCGGACTCGGCTCCCTGGTGGTCCTTGGGGATCACGAATTCGTCTGGGATCCCCAGCCAGGATCATGAGGGACCCTGGTCCGGAGAGCCTGACTGGCCGCGGTAGGTGTGTGTGTGTCTGTGTTTTTGTGTGAGCGCTCTGGAGGGACTGCCCTTCCATCGGGGCTCTCACCTGGGTGTTTGCCGGCTGCTGCATCAGCCAAGGTTTGAGCCCGGATTCGAATCTGTAATAAATTCTAGCATGCTTAATCAAATTGGCTCCGGTGGTCCATCTCTTGGGGACTCGCTCCATAACAGCAATTATAATTTATTTATTTATTATTATTATTTTTAATATTTGGTATATAACAGGACAAATTCTTCCTAATTTTTAGAGAAATTTATAATGCAAGCATGGATTATAGTGTTTTCTCAGAACTAAAATATTCTTCCTTATTATAGATATACAGCTAATATTTTGGAAGGTCTAACTGTACCTTGCCTAAGAACAGCACACACTGTATAAATGTACAGCACACACTGTACAACCCCACCTATGGAATATTCCTGAGGATCTTCCATAAAAAGCTGTTTAGGCTATTTCATAACCTTTGCCCATTACCCTGCTAAGTCTTCTATATTTATCTGTATTCATGTGCTAGGGCTGCCATACAAATGACAACAAATTCTCATGGTTTAAAACAACAGAAATTAATTGTTTCATAATCCTGGAGCCTGAAAGTCCAGCATTAAGATGTCAGAAGGGTTAGTTCCTTCTGGGAGCTTTGCGGGAGAATCTATTTCATGCATTTCTTCTTGCTTCTAGTGGTTGCCAGATATCCTTAGCTTTCTTTGTCTTGTAGAATCATCACTTCCATCTCAGCTTCTGTGTCATATGGCATTCTGTATTCTGTGTGTTTCTGTGCCTAAACTTTCCCCTTCTTCGGTTTGGGTTCCATCCTCACTTAATATGACTTCACCTTAACTTGATTTCATCTGCAAAGACATTATAAGATTATGTTCACAGGTATGGGTGGTTAGTCCTGGAACATATCTTTTCAGAAAACATAATTCAATTCATAACCATCTTAATTTGACAAACACCTAGCTATCTTCAAGACTCGGATAGTTTCAAAAATTATAACCTGAAAAAAATGAAACATTTTATATTATAAGTAGCATGTCTCTATACCTTCATTTCTTAGCATACGTATCATTAGTTTTTATATATTATGCCTAAAGAATGAATATCAACTGTTAGCCACAGTGAGGAGCAATTAATATATTGATTATTTATATTTCTGTCCATCTTTCTAAATTTATACATAAAATCATAGTTGTGTTTCCAAAGTGAACCTCTTAGTTTCCTATAATTACATGACAGGTATCTTGGATTATAATATACTCACACATGTTAAGACAGAAAGGCTTGAAGCACTAACATTCTGATATTTGACTAAATAATTAGATTTGAACTAAAAATACATACACAAAGATAGGAGAAAGTGGGGGGTTATTCTTTCATGGGTACAGAGTTTCAGTTTGGGACGATCACAGGTTCTGGAGACCAATGGTGGAGATGGTGTAAAACAATGTGAATATGCTTGATGACACTGACATGTACACATAAAAATGGCTAAATGGTAAATTTTAGTTTAAATAAAAGACATAGCTTAATGATACCCTCCAAGAAGATGCTCCTAATCCAATCCTCCAAGGTTGAATTGGCCATCCCCTTTTTGTGTTCCCTCTGATCCTGTCTCTCATATCCCAGGTCTCTTTGTCCCTATCAAAATATTCAAGCACCAAGAAATGTTAAACATATTAAGAGCTTCCTTCTTTATCTCTCTTCCTCTTTGCCCCACTCCAGTCTTCTTAAAAGGTATCTATAATTGTGTTGCAAGCCATTTTGTGTTGGTCAAAGAAATGGGTAGAGCTGTAAAACTGACAGAGTCTACAGGAGGTGGCTAAATTGATTTGCATGAGAAATGGAATGAACCACATGGGGGATTGAGAATACCAAACTCCCCCAACACACAGTCGAAAATCTACTTATCACTTTTGATTCTGCAAAAACCTAACTTCAGTCATCCTTCAATATTGACTAGGGATTGTTCCAGAATTGTACACATACCAAAATCCTGGCATGCTCAAGTCCCTTATATAAAACTAGAGGCCTGGTGCACAAAATTTGTGCATGGAACAGGGGAAGGGTCCCTCCGTCTGGCCTGCGCCCTCTTGCAATCTGGGACCCCTCAGGGGATACCTGACTGCTGGTTTAGGCCCGATCCCTGCGGTTGGACATACAGCAGTCAGACATCAATCAATCCAGGACCACTCACCCTTAACTGCTCACCTGACTGCCTGCCTACTCAGCCTAAACCCCTCACCTGCCTGCCTACCTGCTCAGTTTACGTCATAGTGACTGATCATTCCAGTCATTCTGCTGTAAGGGTCGCTTAGGTTTTTATATAGAGAGATGGTGTAGAACAATGCATACTTTTTGGCCCATGTATCCATGGACTCCCAACTTTTGACCAGAAGCACTGTTTTTGATCTGCGGTTGGTTGAATTCACAAATTTAAAACCTGGGGTTGTGGAGGGCCAGCTGTATATTTACTGAAAAACAAATTTACATATAAGTGGACCTACTGCAGTTCAAACCCCTGTTGTTCACAGGTCAGCTGTATAAGGCAACAAAGAACTAACACCAATGCCTACCTTGCAAATTGTTGTGAAGAATGATTGGGATGTTGTACCTAATTTGATTCTACGTGCTAATGAGCTAAAACATGTTAAGCGGGAAGCACACCACCAAGCTCAGAAAAGACACTCTACAAATGTTTGCTCCCTCCTCCACTCTCCACTGAAATGAGAGCAATTCTACCTCCTCTATTGTGAAAATGTTTTGAAAACTGTAATGCACTGCGGAACCAGTGTAGTAATGTGAGGCATTATTGTAACAGGAAAGAATACATCGTTACCTTCTAAGCTGTTTGCCGTTCTCCTTAAGAAGAAACTGGCTCTTTTCTTTAGGCAAGAGGGGAAAACCTGAAATGAGCAGGTATGATTGTAAGAAAGAAGGTAATTCAGTGGGAGCTGGAGTTCAAAACGGAAGGAGGTGACGCGGATAATGTGAGACTCCCCGGGAAGCTCTGGCAATCTTAGCGAAGGTGTAGTGTTTCCACAACACATGAGAGAGCGGGGGCCACCTCCCATTATGTGTGTACGTTCAAAGTAAGTCTGACTCTAGAAAGGTGGAGGGCCTAGAGGCACGTGCCAGGAAACACACAGATTCACACATTATTCACAGAACTGAGATTTGGAATAAAGCTTAGACTTAAGTTTGGGGGCAAAATAAAGATGTGAAATAAATGATCATATAACCACTGATGAAACATGATCTTTCCCAAAGTGTGGGAGATAATCAGGTTTACCCATTATTTAGAATGTTTTCACTATCTCTCTTATTAATTCTTATTCTTATTAATTCTTAATTAATTCAGCTTATTCATCTCATTAAGGGATACAAAGGAGCTATATTATTTACTCATCAAGGAACCAAGAACAACAATAAGTTAAAATTTCCCATAACTTATATTATTTTACAAACCTTTGTGATTCTTTGTTTTTTTGTTTTGTTTTGTTTTGTTTTTTGTATGATTTGAAAAACAATAGCAAACTAAGAATCTATACAGCACTTCAGAGAATAGACACTCATGTACCCAGCTTCAGTGCTGTGCCCACAGATGTGGCTGTGTCTCTTCTGTATTTACATCTTTCATAAGGACAGGGTCTAAGCTGCCTGGTGCAGCATTCAAGCTCTTTCATGATCTGCTTTCTGACCATTTCTCCAATCTCACTTTCCACCCCATCCTTACCCCTCCTATAACATAGGCCAATATCACCAAACTTCCTGAGTTCTAGACCTCAGCCTGCTGTTTCAGACTTTTATAGTCCACCGTCTACTTCATCCTTCCTCTCAGCCCCTTCTGTCCTGGGCATCTGCTTCCACAGCTGTAAGAGTGTGGGCTGCCTAGAGCCTCCACTCAGTTGTGTGACCTTGGACAAGTTACTTCACTCTTCTATTCCTCATTTGTCAAGGAGGACAATTAGCACCTATGACATAGACTTATGGTGAAGATTAGATAGGTTAATAGGTATAAAGCATTTAGAACAGTTTCTGACACATAGTAAGTGCTCAATAAATGTTATTTTATTATAAGTATTAATTTATGTATCTTTTTGTTTGCTTATTTGATTCTAAGCTCCTAGGAATTAAGAACAACTCAATGCCCAGCACAGAGTAGAACCTGAAGATATATATTTTATGTTAATAAAAATCGTGTTTGTGTGTTCATATGTTTGTGTGCATATATATATATATATATATATATATATATATAGATGGCTCAGTGCACAAAATTTGTGCATGGGGTGGGGGGGAGGGATCCCCCTCAGTCCAGCTTGCACTCTCTCCAATCCAGGACCCCTCGAGGGATGTCCAACTGCAGGTTTAGGCCCGATTCTGAGCCTAAACTGGCAGTTGGACATCCTTCTCACAATCTGGGACTGCTGGTTCCTAACTGCTCCCCTGCCTGTCTGCCTGATCGCCCCTAACTTCCACCCCTGCCATCCTGATCACCCCTAACCACCTCTGCCTGCTGGCCTAGTTGCCTCATACTGCCCCCCCACCCCCCTGCTGGCCTGGTCGCCCCATGCAGCCTGCTGTTCAGTCGTTTGATTGTCCCTCACTAACCCTTCTGCCAGTCTGGTCACCCCATGCAGCCCGCTATTCTGCTGTACATCCAGTTGTTTCAGTCATGATGACCCCTGGCTTTTTATATATTAGGACTAGAAACTTTCATATTATGGTCCCTTATTGAATTACTTAATAATGCCAAAATGTTGCAAATATGAACTAAATTTTATTTTTGATATTCCATGAGCAGCTATAGATAATAATAATAATAAAATTCTATTTTTGTTTAAAAATAAGCTCCAAAACACAATGCTCAAACTCCACAGAGAAGCAGACAAGGTACTCCTTAAAGTCTTCCTTTATTTAAGCACCAAATCCAATTTGTATCTACACCAATAAGTTTTTTTTTTAAGTCATTAAAAGCAGAATTTGGCATTTGGGAGAGATAATTAAATGTATCATGAACCCAGGAGATAAAAAGTTTTGTAATAAAAACAGCCTAGCTGGATGCATCCTCCTTGTTCTAAATTCAAAAATGACTGTCCTTAGAAGACAGAGTGGGCTCTTCATTGAGAGCATCGTTGAAGGCTTGGAGTGTGGACTTTGTCCCTGGGAGTCCCCACCCCATCTTGATGCATGAGGTAAACATTGTCACAGAATTGGCTTTGACCCCTAGGAATAAAGACAGGCTTGGGTATACATCATTTCCAGTCAATTTTTCTCCTCCCCTCTTCTGCTCACATCTCCTTTAGAAAGAAGAGAAAGGAAGGGAGAAGGAAGGAAAGAAGGGAGGCCAGAGTGTTTCTTTTGTTCCTTCTTTCTTCCCTTCCTCCTTTTCTTCCCTCCCTCCCCCTTTGCACTGCATTTTTGAAAGAAAATGTTCTTAGAATATTATTGAACCAGCTGATGGAATGACAGCAATGATTAGTGGAGGTAAGAAGCCCACCAACATTCCCAGGAAAGAATGCCAACCCTCCTCCTCCGTCTCCAGTAAATTTCCTTCTCACTTGGCACCTGTCCTCTCTCTCACCTCGAGTCATCAATGTCTCCTCACTGGAGCCATCGTTTCTGCTGCCAAACTAGCTCCAAGCTTCCCAATCCCAAGGGGGTAAGGGAGGGGATGGGGAGGAGGTGGGGAGAGGGGATTTTGAGGGGGTCGGGGAAGGGGAGGATTAAAAGTTTCACTTGCCTCTTCAAATGACCACATCAGTTTTTTTCTTTCTTTCAGAGCTAAATACTTGAATGTCACATACTACTTTTGTCTTCCTCACTACTACCTATTTAGTCTATGACTCCCTGAAATTCACTTTTCTACTATAACAGCTGCCTATCACAGATGTTCTTAAATGTTGGGAAGAATTCAAAATGTCTTTGGAAATCTGGTGTAAGTTATAGACCATCTAATCAGGATTTTTAAAATGTATTATTTTTGCAACAAAATTTTGCATGTAAATTTAGGGATTAATAAATTCCCTGAAGCTTATTGAGGGAACCCCTAAGACCAACAGGTAAGACCCTTTGCTTTTGCAGGTCTCAGTAGTCTTTAATCATCTCCATTTACATCATGAAAGGTGTAGGGGAAGAGCAAGTACTTTGAGTTCAAACTAAGAACTTGGATTCAATCCTTCCACTTACTAACTGAATGAGCTAGGCCAATGGTCGGCAAACTCATTAGTCAACAGAGCCAAATATCAATAGTACAACAATTGAAATTTATTTTGAGAGCCAAATTTTTTATTTTTTATTTATTTATTTATTTTTCCAGGGCCACATTAGAATTTTAATAGAGAAAAGTAGGAGTGCATAAACATTACATAAGAAACACAAATTGACATAGCCTAGAATGAAAATGCCTGAGAGAACAAAGTACAAATTCAAGCTTAGAGTTTTAGGGATTGGTACTTGATGAAATCACATTATTTCCCAGCAGTTCAGTTTCCTCATTTGTGGTTTAGAGTGATAATCAAGTGAGTCAATAAATGAACATATGCATATAAACATACATAAATAATAATATATAAAAATTCTATATACTGCCCAGTGCTATTAAAACTACAGATGTTCTCTTCTTAATTTCTTTCAATCACGTTTCTTTCTCTTAAGCTTCCTCTTGTATTTTCGCTTATACATTTCTTGTTTGAATTTCTTTCTCTTTTTTAAAAACCATTGATTTACCTGTTTCTCTGTCATGTTAAATTCAAATGCAAGCGACAGACTAAGTCCTTTTGTGGGGCACTTGTTTAACTTGAACGTTGCCCAGAGAGTGTCCATGAGGGGCTTACTGACTAATCTTTTCTCCGGATATTCTTCCTCACATTCCATTTTTTCTCCTTTCTTCTCTTCCTCCTGTTCCTCTGCCAGTTTCTCTTTTCCATCCTTTTCCATTTCTTCTTCCTTTTCTCCTTCTCCTTCTCTCCATGTTTTATTTTTCCTCCTTTCATCTTTACTGTGACTCCTGTTGGGTTGCTCTGGATTTTTATCACAAGGCATAACTGGTTGTTTCTGTATAGCAAGATCTTAGTTGCAGGCTTGATTCCCATTCTGGTAGGTCGGTTGGTAGGTTGGAAGAGAGTGTGGGAGGATATCAATCAAAGTGTCTCTCACACATCGATGTTTCTCTCTGTCGAGAGCCAAATTTTTTAAACTTAAACTTCTTCTAATGCCACTTCTTCAAAATAGACTTGTCCAGGCAGTGGTATTTTGTGGAAGAGCCACACTGAAGGTGCCAAAGAACCACATGTGCCTCACGAGCCGCAGTTTGCTGACCACTGACCTAGGCCAAATGACCTTACCGATTTCCTCGCCTGTGAAATGAGAAAGATAACATCTATCTCAGAACTTGTGGTGAGTGTCCCATGTGAAAAACACCTAAGATCATATTTCACACCTGGGAGGCCCTCAAAAAATGAAACTTTCTATTTCTCCTTCAGTCACCTTATGTTCCTTCTTAGTTTAGATCATTGGTTCACCTTCATCCTGCTCCCCTATCAGATTAGATGCTTCCCAAGATTCAGCTATGACTGGCCTTGAACCCCCACTCTTTCCTCAGAGGATGTATTCTTTCTCAGTACTTCACCTTTTAGATGCCCCATCTCTGCTCCCTGTTTTCCTGTCTCCAGTGCTAACCACAATGGCTTTATTTCCACCATCACCTGAAACCTAGCATCAAAAGCCCAACTCACCTCTTCCTTCAAAAATAGTTTCTTTTTTGACTTTCCTATGTTTCTCCATCATGCACCCAGTCACCTCCAGGATTCCCAGTGTGATCTCCATCCCTCCTTTGCCTCGTTTTTGTAGCCATCTCTTTCTTTTCTACAGCCACTGCCACTGCACATTACAGCCCAGCCACCAGCTTCCCTGGCCATTTCTCCTCCTGATCCATCCTAAAAGATACTTTCCCTTCATCCTCACCACTGTATGCCAGCTCTCCATTGCCTATGGCACTGAACTCAACACCATTTGGGTTGGAGAATAAGATTATTACTAAAATTGACCACAAATTTTATGAACATGGTTATGTTCAAGTACTTTTTAGAAAGAGAAAAAATTTATTCTGTGGAGGGGGAAACAAAACAAAACAACAAAACAGACTTGTTCCCAAAATGAAACCAATAAAGAGGGCAATTAAATAAAACTATGTTTAACAACAACTAATGCCTCTAAGCCAATGAAAAGAAAAGTTGTTGTTCTTTGAAAAATTTGAATCACAGAAACAATATTGTGGTTTGCAGCCACTCAGATGAATGCCAGGTGGCCTTGGCACTATTCACCAAGAAAGGATTATCCTGGCACTAAATACACAGCCCAGTGCAGCAAGCCACTCCCCAGATTAGAACTGGTGTGTGTAGTAAAATATTGGCGGTAAGTCTGATACGGGGCTACTGGCTACTCGGTGAGTGTCACTGCCCAACACGAGGAGAAACCATCCCGAGTGGAATCCTGTGTGCATTCAAAGAGACAGGAAAGCAAACAGTGAAGTGGAGTTTTTGCATAACCATGTAGGTCTAAGTTTCTGTTCTTTTGTGCATTTCATAAAACTTGGGGAGTGCAGCCATATTGTTCTTTCTGCAGACCTGACTCAGGTTCTAGGACCTCCTCATGGCCTAACCTGATCACTCCAAGCCTCTCCGAATTCATAACACTTGGTATTTAACCCAAAGATTCCCCAAATTGTCTCTGTCCGCAGCATCTTAACACATTGCAGACCAGTAGTTGTATTGTTAGCTTTACCCATTGGCCAGTTAAATTTCTATTGAATGAGGACAAAAATAAATAAATAAATAAATAAATAAATAAATAAATAAATAATAACGTTTTATATAAATGTTAAAGACACACTTTAAAATTAAATACCCATTGCATTTTTGAAGTTATTTATCACAAATTTTTACATGTTCTTACAAGCAAATACCTTTTTAAAGTATGATATTTTGTAAAACACTCTGTAATATGAAATGAGAATTCTCATGATTCGTCCGCAAGTGTTAAATGTCTCCCCCTTCATTTTTCATGGAGTCCCTTGGCCAAAAGAAATATTTAATAGTTTTCATCATTAAGTAGCTATATCCAAACAACTTAATAAATCATATCCTAACAACTTAAAGAAATGGTGTGTATACATGGAAAGAAAACGGCTCCTTAAAATTGTATTCTTATAGAGCCATAACTACAAATACACGCCTGCCCCACTTCTCAAACTTTGAGATCAGATTGGATCCAGCCACCCTCCTTGCCTGTTCATATAGATTCTTGTGCAGTAAATTTTTGTCAGAGTAACTGCCAAGAATGAAGCTTTGCAAAGATACCAGACTGGAGGAATGCACCATGATCTAATTTCAGGACTATGAACTCCTTGTAGCTCACATAGCTGATGATGAGCATCACTATGTCCTTTTTTAAAATAAAGAAAATATTCCATGCTGCCCTTGTGAGTTCGTAGTGGCACCTGGGATGTTTGGGGGTGGGGAGGCGGGTAATGGGTTTAATTGCAGGCTATTCAAAATTTGATCATGAGCCATCAGCATCCACATTAAATAGGAACTTACTCTTATACCAACCCCATCCCTAGATCCTCTGAATCAGAATGTGCATTTTAACAAGATGCTTAAGAGATTTTTGTGCACAGAACTGTTGGAGAAGCACAGTTATAAACCATTATTGATCATGTGATCATATATCCTACTGTTGTGAGATGTCCTATAAAAACCTTTTAAATAATTTTTATTGCTTTTTATTGAGAGTGAGAGGAAGGGAGAGGTGGGGGGAGAGAGAGAAACATCAATGTGAGAGTGGAACTGTCCACCTGAACACCCCCCACCAGGGATCCAGCCTGAAACCCGGGCATGTGCCCTGACTGGGAATCAAACTGGCAACTTTTTGGTGCGTGGGATAATGCCCAACCAACTGAGCCACACTGGCCAGCGCTTATAATACATTTTTAAATTCTCCCACTGGTATTTTATCTTTTCTGCACAACCTTCACAAGTGGATAGTTTGCTAGATGGAGGAAAAAGATGTTCTTATTATGTTTTGTGATCCCCCACACTCCCATGTCCAGTACAGTACCTTGCATTGAAGAAGGGGCTCAAATATCTGTTGAATGAATGAATCCAATCTCTAGGTCTCCCAGCAGTCCTAGGCAGAGTCTACTGTGCAAGAAAACTATTCACAAAGTCCAATTCCAAATATATTGACAATGTTCTTGGCAGGTTTAGGCTGAAAATGGTATATTTAGGATCTTGGACTTGATATGTTAGTGTTGTGTGTTCTTTAAATGGACACATTCAATTATTTGAGTCATAGAAAAATAGAATTAGAACTTTTTTTCAGCCTGATGAGGAATATAATTATGGTGTAGTGACATGTAGCTCAAAACTAGAGTGATGTGACTATATAAAGATGAAGGCAGAGAATACTATAGGCTGTTAAAAGTTAGATAGACTGCATCTTCTGAAAACATAATGCACTAAGTGTTCCGAAATAACACTGCCATTTATTAATTGAACTCACAAATCATTTGAATGCCAAAATCTGCATTCTTGAAAAATGTCAGGGAAATTGGATTCAATTCTGTTTGAAACAGCTGTCTCCGCTACATCCAAACTTATTGTACCAAGTTCTTAGCGATAACTTTGAAAGGGAAAAAGGGAGAATAAAGAACTCTTTGCTCTGTCAAAGGGTTCGTCTCGATGCCACTAGTAATCCCTCCTTTTGCTTTCCTTTGAGTGCTATTTCTCTCAGGGGACACTCCATCCAGGCACTGAGATGAGACATCATGCTCGCAGATGCGAGGTCACTCCGATGTCTCTGCAGCTAATTCGAGTCAGTCTTTTAACCACAAACCACTTTCTCACCCCAAGCAGTCACCTCCTAGATGTGGGAGGGGAGAGGCGGGAACTCACACAGAAGCATAGGATATGGAATCTTAATAGACTGATAGATCTCAGGGGCATAAACACCCTCTCCTTAGCAAGTACTCTTGACTCTAGCTCTGTAACCTATCCCAGCTCTGTTTTCCCGCCACCGCCCACTGCCACCCTCTCTCCGCTGTGCTACCACAGCAGGGCTCAACATGGTGCCTTGGCTTCATCTTCACCCATTAAAACAGTCTGTCTTCACACAGCATCCCAGTTATCTTTGAACACAAAACAAAACAAAACAAAACAAAACAAAACAAAACAAAACAAAACCCTATTACTCCTTTGCCTAAAACTGTCCAGTGGGTCACAATTGCTCATGACTACTGTAGCTCCTTCTAATCCATGTTTCATTTCTGTGTTTTCATTCACCTGAAGTCAACCACAGTCAACCTTGGTTGGTCAAAAAATATTAGATAGAAAATTCCAGAAATAAATAATTCATACATTTTAAACTTGGCACCGTTTTGCGTAGCATGATGAAATCTTGTGTGGTCCATTTCATCCTGCCTGGCTTGTGAATCATCCCTTTGTCCAGTGTATCCACACTACAGGCTATTAGTCACTTAGCTGTCTTGGTTTTCAGACTGACTACAGAGAGAGAGAGAGAGAGAGAGAGAGAGAGAGAGAGAGAGAGAGAGAGAGAGAGAGAGAGAGAGAGAGAGAGAGAGAGAGAGAGAGAGAGAGAGAGAGACTACATTCAAATAACTTCTATTACATCATGTTATAATTGTTCTATTTTATTTGTCATTGCTGTTAATTTCTTACTGTGCCTAACTTATAATTAAATTTTATTGGTTATTATAGGTTTGTATGCATAGAAGAAAACATAGTATATAAAGGGTTTGGTATTATCCATGGGTTTCAGGCATCCCATGGGGGTCTTGGAACATATTCCCTGTGGATAAGGGGGCAACAACTGTACTTGGAAAAAAAAAAATCCAAACCCCTTCCACAGCCAACTAGACCTTACAGAACCTGGCCACTGGCCACCTTCCAGACCTTGTTTCATCTCACTTTCTGCTCTATTCACTACCATTCAGCCGCACTCACCTCCTTGTCCCTGGAATACACCAAATTCTTCGCTTTTGGGGCTCTTGTTATCGGTATTTTTGTTGCCTCAAATGCTCTTACCCTAGATCTTTGAATAGATAACTATCTCTCATTACTCAGGTCTCAGCAGAAAAAGAGCCTCATCAGAGAAGATCTCTCTATATATCATCACTCCATTTCATTCTCTTTAACACTTATCCTATCTGACTGCAGCCTCTCTGTGAATGCCAGTTTCATAAGGTATGCCCCCTGCCCCTCCATGAGTGCTCAATGGGATCAGGGATCTTATCTGTTTTATTCATTCTCATGTTTCTCTAGCAGAACCTAACATAATAAGCACATGCATGTAAAGGCTTTAGAAATGATCCACTCCTGCTCTCTTGTTTTCCTAGAAGAAATGAGAGCCAGGAAAGCCATTGGCTGGGCTGTATCATAGAGCCAGTTGGTGATGAAACCCATGAGAGGACCAGTTCTCAGGGCTACTAGTCTCCTGCAATTGCCATTATACCTCCTGGCTGTTCATTCAAAGAAAAGACAGTCTCATCCCTAGCGGTTTTAAAAAAATTGTTCAAAAAAAGTTCAGGTGCCTCTGATTTGGTTGTCCCATCTTTGGATGAAAAATGTTCTGTAAAATGTGTCCTCTAAACCCTTCTGTGCAAAGATTTCTTCCCTCCACCAAAGTTCCTTAGGGGATTAACAATGTCAATACAACTTAGTTTAGACTTCAAGATAGAAGTTTTTTTGTGTTTTTTCGTTTCTTTTTCCATTATTAAAATAAATCTGTTGATGAAATTAACATATCAGATGAAACAACAAAACTAGAAATAACTTAGATCTCTGAAGATAATTTATTCATTAAATTAAAACTTTTAAATACAAGCAAAAGAGAAAATAACTATTATTAAAATGTTCCAACCAAATTGCTGCTTATCTTACACTATGCTAATTAGTAGCAGCACTCAAAATTCACTCTTCCACAACCGTCAGAGGAAATTGGAGATTATAGAAAGGCGGTGGGAGGAGGGTGATAGGCAGGGAGCTGGGTATGCTACTAGTTATTACAAATGCTGAATAACAACCATTAAGATTTGAGTTCTAATTCCATCCTCAGGGTTTGTGCCCAGACTCTTAATGCTTCTTAATACTTCTCCCCACCACCCTGAGGACAATGCTTTCATTTGTATATGTTAGGTTTCTCACAGATTTATATCTCCCTCACCCATATTCCGCACAGCAAACAATGATCCTAGTGAAGCACATTCGTATTAGGTCCTGTGTTCATTTAAACCTTTTCAATATCTTCCCATTACCCTAGGACCGTGGTCGGCAAACTGCGGCTCGCAAGCCATGTGCTGCTCTTTCGCCCCTTGAGTGTGGCTCTTCCACAAAATACCATGGCCTAGGTGAGTCTGTTTTGAAGAAGTGGCGTTAGATGAAGTTTAAGTTTAAAACATTTGGCTCTCAAAAGAAATTTCAATTGTTGTATTGTTGATATTTGGCTCTGGTGACTGATGAGTTTGCCAACCACTGCTCTAAGAGAAAACTACGACTTCAGTTTTTCATCTGAAACTCTTTATAGATACTGACCCCCTTTGTTGGGACACATATTTTCTTTTTAAATTTTGGAAGTGGAGTATAGTATTATCTTATACTAAAGGCCCGGTACATGACAATTATGCACTGGCAGGAAGGTGGGGGGTGGGGGGGGACCCTCAACCCAGCCACTGTGCTCGCCAGCTGTGAGCCCAGCTTCTGGCTGAGTGGTGCTCCCACTGTGGGAGCGCACTGACCACCAGGGGGCAGCTCCTGCATTGAGCATCTGCCCCCTGGTGGTCAGTGCATGTCATAGCTACTGGTCATTCTGCCATTTGGTCAATTGCATATTAGCCTTTTATTATATAGGATGCTATGGACTAAACTATGCCTTCTCAAACTTTACCTAATCCCTAACGTGAAGCTCTAATGTGAACATAGAAGATAAGGTCTTCAGGAAGGTAATTAAGGGTAAATGATGTCATAAAGGCAGGGCCTAATCTGATAGGATTAGTGTTATAAAAATAGAAACCTGATTGCTAGTGCTATCTATCATCTATCTATCTATCTATCTATCTATTTATCTATTATCTCTGTCTCCCTTTCTTCTTCTTTTTATCCTTCTTCTTCTTCTTCTTCTTCTTCTTCTTCTTCTTCTTCTTCTTCTTCTTCTCTCCCTTTCTCTCTATGCCATTGAACACACAGCAAGACAGATGATGGTCACTTACAAGCCAAGAGAAGAAGCCTCAGAATTAAACCTGCCTTGGTCTTGGACTTCCAGCATCCAGAACTGTGAGAAATAAATTTCTGTTGTTTAAGCTGCCCAGTCTGTGGTGTATTATTAAGGTATCCTGGGTCATCTAACATACATAATATTAATATATATATAAAACAACAACATGCTTCATGTGTTCCAGGCACTGTGCTAGCCATTTTATATGGATTACCTCCTATACTCTTTAAGACAACTCATGATGTAGCTATTATTGTCCCCATTTTACAAATAGCATCACTAAAGTTCAGAGAGTTTATATCTTTCTTTTAGAAATGATAAACCTGAAGCCCATACGGTTAAGAAATGTACACAAATCACACAGTAGACTTGAAGTGCATTGAGAAGTAAGGATTATGACGTGGCTCTATGCAGCTGCATGTCCTGTGCACCTAATTGCTTTTTGACCCAGTTCCTGCTCTAAAGGAGGTTAAAACCCTCATATCCCATGAGAGTGCTGAAGGACTTGGGATTTCTTGCCAGGAAATATATGGTAGCAGTCTCAAGTATCTAAGGGACTGGAAAAGGGGTTAATTTGGAAGAGGGACTAGATTTATTTTCTACAAACTTAAGCAAGGGCATTTGAACCAATGGCAGGCAGCTTCACATAACAGCTTTCTGTCCAGTATAACAAAGAATTTTCTAACAGTCCATAGATGGAATGGGCTATCTGGAGGCCCACATTTCTCTTCGTGAGTGGATTCAAGAAGGAACTGGAAATTAATACAAGAGTAGCAAGGAGATGATCACACAGCTGATGTTGATTAAACCAGATGGCCTTAAGGTTTCATCCAACTCCAAAGAATCACTGACACTTGGTTTGCACAACCAATGGACCCCTTGTGACCTTATTGTTGGTACAACCATTTCATTTGGCAAAACATACAGTCCTAAACCAGCCAGGCCTGCTTGGGGAAGATGCAGCTGCATTTTTTTTTTTTTTGCCTGAAGTAGGTGCATTCTTATTTGGGAATGAGTAATTGCACTTGTTAGCTGGTAAAGAACATCCCAGTTCTTCAGACCTTCTTCATCCTCTTTTCCTGCCATCCAAAGCTGGAACTGGCAGGGTGTGAGATGAAACAAGGCATGGGGAGGAAAGTTAAGCTCTCTAGTTTCCATCTTTAGTAAGCAAATCACAATTATATTATTTTATAAAAGAAAATATTGGAAGTTAAAATATTGGAGAAGAGGTAAGTGAAGCAAATATCTCTGATTTTCTATAGTTCATTTTGCCAAGTTGGCAGAAGATTTATTATTTTTCTGGAATTGTTTTACTTTTTCACTGTTCTTTCCCCCCCTTACATTTAGTTATATAAACCATCAAGTTCTGTTCTCCCAACACACCTAAGTAACACTCTCACTTCCTTTTCATTTTAGTCTGACCGGTACAGTTCTCAATAAATGAATTCAGCCAATTTATATACTCTGTGCAAGGGTCTATGTAAGATTTTGAGGTACAAAAATGAACAAACTCAGGCCTTTACCCTGGAGAAAAACCTAACAGAACATTTTAGATAGAAACCAAATTTGAATTAGCTGAAGCAAAGAGGAGAATTCATTGATTCTCATGTTAAAACTGCAGAAATGGCTGGGATGACATGAACCAAGCCTTGAGTACTTTCCAGATGTTTTCTTCCATTTCCTATCTCAGCTTCTTTTCTGTTTTGGCAGCTCTCCCTATGAAGCTGACACCATAACAACCAGGAACTTTAGGTTTTGCTTTCCCTAATTTACTACTCAAGAGGAAAAATCTCCTCTACACAGTTGCAGGTTAAAATACTCTGGGGCAGAACTTGTTTGGTCCAGTGTAGTTCACATGCTGCCAGTCATCATGGCTGGAAAGGCAAGGCCAGCTACTTAAAAAACAAAAACAAATAGAAACAGTTTCACCCTGGCTGGTGTTGCTCAGTTGATTAGGCATCATCCCCTGAATTGAAAGGTTATTGGTTCAATTTCTGGTCTTGCTCTCACATTAGTATTTCTCTTTTTGTTTTCTCTCCCTTCCTCTTTCTCTAAAAATAAATTTAAAAAATTAAAATACAGTTTTATGCAAGTATAATTGATATACAAAGAACTGAACATATGTAATGTATGCAATTTTGAGTTTGGACATAAGTCACCATTCGATATCTCAAAATAGAGGGACTTGCAAGTGGATAAAGGGATAAGCAGTTTTCTAAAAAGAAGGGGGATGCTATTACCTGAATAAAGAATGGCTACTGGGCAGACAGAAGACCAAAAATACACTTCAATGAGTTTATTAGCCTATAGATGCACAAGCAAGTAATAATAATGCAATGTTATGCATGCCTTAATGGAAGTATGTTCTAGAGTTAGGTTGAAGATCATCAGTCAAGAAACCAGAACCCTCATACACTGGTAGTGAGAATATAAAATGGTGAAGCCATTTTGAAAAACAGTTGATAGCTCCTCAAATGGTTAAACATAGAGTTACCTCATGACCAAGCAATTCCACTCCTAGGTATGTACATAAGAGAAATGAAAACATATACCCATATATAAACTTGTACAATGATGTTTATAGCCAAAAGATAGAAACACACCAAATGTCCATCAATTAATAAATAGATAAAATGTAGTTTTCCATCAACACGATGAAATATTATTCGAACATTAAAAAGAAATGGAGTACTGATACATGCTATAACATAGACAAACCTTGAAAACAATATGCTAAGTGAAAGAAGCTTGACACAAAAGATCATTATTATGTGATTCCATTTAGATGAAATATTCAAATCTATAAAGACAAAAAAAGTAGATTAGTGGTTGCTTAGGGCTTGAGGTAATAGCTCAGGTATACAGGATTCTTCTAAAGATGATGAAATGCTCTAAAATTAACTATGGTGATGATTGTACATATTTGTGAATACACTAAAAAGCATTGAATTATAGATTAACTGGGTGAAATTGTGGCATGTAAACTATATCTCAATAAAGTGTTAAAAGTTTTTAAAGGTAGTTTGAAGGGAAGAGAAAATAAATAAATAAATAAATATTTTGAATGTACACATATTGCCATGGCCTACGTGGCTCAGAGGTTGAGCTTCGATCTATAAACCAGGAGATCTTGGTTTGATTCCTGGTCAGAGCATATGCCCAAGTTGTGGGCTCAAAACCAGTAGCCAATTAATTAATGTCTCTATCTTTCTTTCCCTCTCTCTTCCTCTCTCTGAAATCAATAAAAATACATATTTTTTAAAAGAATAAAAAATTGGACACATACTGAAGATAAAATGTCCAAAAGGATTACCAAAGATTATTGGTAAAAGTTATTCTGCAACTTTTATAATAGATATCAAAGCTCATAACTTCTTGAAAGCTAAACATGAAAGAAGTTCTATCCAGTCCAACTGCCTCCAAGGAGGTAATGCCATTTCCTGGGCTCATGTTTCCATGTGGAGACTTCTTTCAGTATACCACTCCTGGCATCTCCCTTCCCCCTCCCCCATCCTAGAAGCAACTTATCTGATTGGTGAACTTGAAAATGACACCGAGGCCCAGCCAGTGTGGCTCAGTGGTTGAATGTTGACCATGAACCAGGAGGTCATGGTTCAATTCCCTGCCAGTTCAATCTCCAGTGTGGGGCATTCAGGAGGCAGCCGATCAATGATTCTCATCAATGATGTTTCTATCTCTCTCTCTCCTCCCTTTTTCTCTCTGAAATCAATAAAGATATATATATATATATATATATATATATATATATATATATATTTTTTTTTTTTTTTTTTTTAATTAAAATGAGCAGGATCTCTAGTGTTGCCTGGACTGCCCACAGAGAAGCATTTAGTAAGCATTTTGTGCCCCTGTAAGGTGTTAAGACTACAGCCTGGTGCTAAGTTCTGTTCGGGGAGGTGTTAGAGAGCCATGTGGGGATATACTGTGGTGGTTTTAAAACATGTCTGCAAATTCTTTAACTTTCTTCCTATCAAGAGGTGGAGTCTATATCCCCGCCTTTTGAACCCAGTGGGGCTTTGCAACTGCCTTAATAGAATGCTGCAGAAATGGTACGGTGTGACTTCCCAGGATGTTTAAAAAGAACACACAAAAACTACATGGATTTTTTTTTTTCTTGAAATAATTGGACCCTTCAGTCATTGGGAAAGAAGTCCAGGTAGCCCGAGGTCACCATATGGAGGGACCATATGGGAGCAGGGGAGAGATGCTGTTCCCGCCCCAGCTGTTGGAATCCTTCCAGCCCAGGTGCTAGACTTGTGAATGAATGTTCCCAGTCCCAGCCACTTGATTGCAACCACATGGGAGACCCGAGTGAAACTTACCTCGATGAGACCAGCCAATTCCCACATCATGAGCAAATGAATGAGTGCTATTATTTTAAGTCACTGTTTCAGAGTGGTTTGTTATACGGGGGGGGGGGGGGAAATTCTAGAAAACACACACATTCCATCCCAGTCTTTACTAGTAATGAGGTTTGAACTTCCTGTATCTAAGCCCTTTTTCTTATTCCTCAGGAGTAAACAACATGATTCAGGGGCCCCCTAAAACTCTATCTCTACCTGCCTAATATAAGAATCTCTTCTGCCCCAAGAGGGCATGCATGGGCCTCGGGTCTCTCTGCTTGAATCTTTCTAGTGATCAGAAATGTCTCCCTTTTAATACATTCACATTAGAAGGACTCTTTCTTAGAATGTTTTTTCTCCAGTTTATTGAATACCCTTTGAAGTAGTATTGGACACACCTGTTTTATCTTCTATTGTACATACACATCTTTCAAATGTTTCATGGCTAACATCACATATTCTCTATTTACCTCAACTTCCTTCATCTTTTACTCTTTGTAAAAGTGGTCCTCAAACAGGCGTGTGCAATGGAATCAGCTGGAGGGCTCATTTCAGCATAGGTTCCTGGGCCCCAGCCCCAGAGGTTTTTATTCGGTGACTCATTATGCCTGGGGTTGATGCCTTTTCATATCTAACAAGTGTCCAAGTGTTGCTGATGCTGTGACTCAGAGACTATTCTTTGAGTAGTCTATTGGCTAAACTTAAGAAACAAATGTATAGGATGGTTATAAGAGTCTTCACACTGGCTATGCTATCTATACTAATAAAAGCCTAGGTGGCATCTCACCCTCATGTCACCACAAGATGGCTGCCCCCATATTGTCACAAGATCAAGGGAGGGCAGTTGGGGGCACTCAGGCTGGTAGGGGAGGGCAGTTGGGGATGATCAGGCTGGCAGGGGAGCACTTAGACATCAATCAGGCCTGCAGGGAGAGTGGTTAGGGCAGTCAGACAGGCAGGCAGATGAGTTGTTAGGAGCCAGCAGTCCTGGATTATGAGAGGGATGTCTGACTGGCAGTTGGACATCCCCCAAGGGGTCTTAGATAGGAGAAGGTGCAGGCTGGGCTGAAGGACACCCTCCAGTGCACGAATTATATGCACCGAGCCTCTAGTCTTCTGATAAAAGAAAATGAAGCTTCCTGATAAAACAAAGGTCCCCAATAAAAATTAAATTCCTGCTTATATCACACAGTTGTGAGGATCAACAGTGATAATGACACATAAGTGCTTTGCAAACTGTCTGGGGTTACGTAGACAGGAAATATGTCTTGAAGAGATTTGCCTGTGGATGTCATTTTACATGTTAACATCCTTTTTGAAAGTGACATAAGAATCAAAGAGAAAAAGACTGTAGCAGAATCCAAGAACCCATTTCCTGTTTGTTTCCTTACAGTGTCCTGTGCTTTCCAGAAGCTCTTGAGCCCAGAAGTACAAGCCAAGGGGGTAACATGTACCAAGGGCTTTTGTGTGTTTCATGTGCACATAAAGGAGGAGAGATGAGCCACTTCCCTGCTGGGACCAGTATTCTTGGCCTGTTTCATTCATAGAAAGGGATAACGATAGCCCTGATTCATAAATGGTGAGGATTAATGAGTTAATATAAATAAAGCTGTTAGAAATAGACTTGACATGTTATTATTGTTAAAATTGTTATTATTGTTCCTATTATTTCCTCCATTTTAAAGGCGAGGATTGAGGCTCAGAAAATTTAAGAAAATCTGACAGCTGGAACCTCCTTGCAATCCTGCCCTTTCAGACAAATTGGCCCGGGAAAGTCAAAATAAATGTGCAGACCATCACCTCCACCTGTGAAAGGCATTGCTAATGGAGGGCCACCCACTGCTCAGCAGAGCCCTGGCAGACTTCCAGAACCCTCCTGTGGGGACAGCGCTCTGAGGGTGAAGGCTGCCTGAAAGCCCTGGGACAGACCTGTCTGGCCACACCAGGAGTAGGGAAATAGAATCTGGGGACACTTCCAGAGCATTATCAAGTGGAAGGGCCAAACCAAATCATGGAAACCAGGAATGAAAGGCTTAGGCTACCTACAGAAAGGGGGAGAACCCTACCCTCTCTCTCCTTCTGTATTCCTTTCCCCGGACTCCTTCCAGATCTTAGGGAGAAGTCAAAGAGAAGAGATGCCACTTCACTGCATTCTGCTTTTGGAAGAGGCTAATGGTTTCTTCATCATTGAAAAAAACAACAACTCTGTATTTCCAAAGACATGCTTCAGAGACTCAATTTCGTCCAAGGCAACTTCACATTAAATGCTTCCTGATCAGCAGCAGGAGCTCCATTAAAACCAAATAAAAAGGGAAACATTTTAAGAATCAAAGCAGATGAAACATTACAGAAATGCCGCCATCATATTCAAAGGTCCAGTAATTCTACATTGTGAGTCCCCGATTCTTTACAATGATGCTGGAAAAATTAACTGTTTAATCATGATGAAGACATGGCTATACGTAATATTAATTAATATTGCCTTGGGCCTACATTTCATTCTTCTACCACACTGAGAAGGGGATTATTATGCATAGCAATGGATATTCTTCAAAGAGATGTTTTTGCATTCGACCCAGCCTCTCTCCAGCATACACACTCAGGCACTTTCTCTCACCATTATTCCCTGGCTGGCTTCACAAGTTCTTATTCTAGTCAAGAGTTCAGAACTGAATTATGTTTTCCTTGAAGGCAACCAGGTTTGTAATCATAGTTAATATGCATTAAACGCTTAGATGTTTCAGACACAGTCTTGTTTATTTCATAAGCACTCATGTAGTACTTACTCTGTGCTAGGTGCTGCTCTAAGCACTTTACAAGTATTAACTAATTTAGTTCTCATGACATACTTATAAAATTTTCACAAAAGAACATACCTAGGCACAGAAAGGTCAGGTAACTTGCCTGAGGCCACACAACTAGAAAGTGGCAGAGCAATTACACAGGAGAGGGTGTGGTGATGTAGCCGGGGGAAGCATAATGTCAGATGGCCACAGTGAAGCCAACCTACCTGCAGATGGCCTTCACCCTGGGTGAGAGTGTTACCCACTTAGATGCATTATCTCAGTTAATACTTCGTTAACCCTACAAGGAACACACTGTTATTTCTTTCCATGTTGCAGTTAATCAGAACCAAAGTAAAAGAGGTTATGCAACTTGTCACAGCCTCACAACTACTACCTGGGATGGATCCAAACACAGGAAACAGACTGTATCCAAAAGGCTGTAAAGGAGAGACTTCTGGTGTCATACCTGCCATACTTCATCTCAGACATAATTCCCTTGTTTCTGGCTTTGAATGAAGGCTTTTGACCACCTCTCTCCAGCTGCTGCTTCGTTAACAGTTTCAGGCATTCAAGTATCCTAACATTCACCTCCTGGATGCTACATGTGTTTGCTTTCAAGGCAAGTCCAGCCACACGAATAAGTCTGTGTCCCGTTCTAACACCAGGATGAAGGTAACATGCAATAGCCGGGATTTAGTCATGATCATTCAGGCCACATCTCAAACCTGCTCAGCTAGAAGCATTGTGACAAGAATCAGCAACTGCATAGCACAAGGCTCTTAACCTAAGAATTTGCATTTCCCTAGCAATTCTTTTTTTTTTTCTTTTTTTTTCTTTTTTTTGCCTATATACCAGGAACTATTGTCTATGGCAGAGTCTGGATGAAAAATAAAGTTTAGTTGTAAATAAAAAGTGGAAGGAGAGGAATACAAGGAAAATATTGGCCTCTCAACCCTTTCATGTACTTAGCATTTGAGGGACATAGCCTTTCTCTGGAGGTGGAAACCAGAGCATCTGGATTCTAGGGGCTTATGCTCATGATTGTCTTAGAAACATTCTCTCTGTGTGTGTCAGTGAAGCAGCACATTCCTGTTTATTTCCTGATGCAGAACTCCCAGCCGTCGAAAACAAGATGTTTTAATGGATGCCCTTTATCTTTGGAATCCCTTCCTTCCTGGACTGGCAGAATCTAAATCTCTTGTCCTTCCACAAAGCCTGTTCCAAGGTTTGTCTTTTTAATTGAGCTTCTGCTTGAGAATACTTAAGACTCTATTTGCTTACTGCTAACAATACAATGAAACGTGGTCCTCAAACAGTTCTAGGCGCTCATGTTTTCCCTGACTTTTAAAGACCCAAACTCAGTGCTCACGTAACCAGTAAATATCCTCCCTCTTACAATTTTCGACTAAGATGTTTTCTTTTTCAGACCCTCGCCAAAGCGATTTGCAGTGATTTGCTCGGGATTTAGTTGTGACCCTCTGAGGAGCTGAGCCCATGGTGAAAGGAATGCACAGAGAGAAGGCCTGTAGGAGCTGGCTACCAAGGCCAGACTAAGCCAAGTCCAGGCATCAGACCTCAATGCTAATCTCTGGAACTTCCAGAACCAATGATAAAGCATATTTCATATTAAGGTAAAATATATTTCATGTTAATGACTTTAACGTTTACTGAAGAGTGCTGTTTCCCCTAAGCTTGTTTTGCACACAAAAAATTAAAATACCATTTAATATGGCCAGACTTGGGTAACCAAACTGATCTGAGTTTAAAAAATTTTTAGGGGGGAAAAAAAAAAAAGACCATATAAACATAAACTTTCCAAAAGCAACATATTTAGTAACAAACGAAGTTTATTTTCCCCACTGAAATTGATTTTATGGTGTGTCCCATTGTCCTAGTAAACCTTCAGTGAGGAAATAAAAATGAATGCTAAAATAGGGATGTGACATTTTGCTGACCTGGCTGGCTTCCATTAACTCTTGATTTGTTCATTTCTGCAAGCTTCTGTTCACCCGAATTGGGCCCTGCCTGTAACGCTACCCGTCCTTTTTCCTAAGTCCAGTTCATAACCAGGACTGGGCTTCGTGCTCCCACCGGTTGGTCATCAGTCTGCTATTTCCCAGCACCTGTCAAAACCCTGAGGTGGTTTTTTAACTCACAAAGGTCACATTTGGTGATCCAGAGCAGAAGGCAGGAAGGCCCTGTGATGTTTGCAGATCAGAGTATTCTCTGGGTCTTGGCTTCTGTGCTCCTGCTTCCTGCCTGCTCGCCCTTGAAGGAGTCCCAGTGGACCCATGAACTGGAGGATGCAGTTTTCACAACTCAGACGCTGTGAAGACTCAGGTCTTGGATTTTTGACAACCTTTGGGCCCCTAGCTTGCTGACTTCCCCTGCCCTCCCCTACTACCCAGGTGTTCAACAGTGACAAGCTGTTGTTTACTTAGCTCCCTTCCCTACTCAGAAACCAGTGGCTAAAGATGTGCCAGGTGGCGCTGTTGATAAACAACAAGACCTAATACAAGATTTCCTCCTGGAGCTCCGGCTCCTTTTTTTCTGGCTGGTAACCAAGGTGGGAGGAAACTTGGCTACTCCTTCTAGAAATTCTTCCTTTGGTAGCTCATCCCCATTCCCACAGCATGACAGGAGAAGGACAATGGAAGGCAGGATGTGCAGGAGTCCCTGGTGCTATTTCTACTGGTGGCCAACACTCACGCTAACCTTACCCAATTTTCTAAATTCCTGAGGCCAGGCCACCTTCCCTCTGAGAGCCTGGTCTTGGGATGAGACCTAAGTGACTCTGGGGTCCCCCCTCTGATGTGTCTTTATCTGCCAAGCCACACAAAATCCACCTCTTAGATCTCTTGTACCTTTAATCAAAATTCTTCTTATCTCTGTTCCTAGGCACAGTAAGTGTTCAATAGACATTTTTGAAAATTGAAGGAACTCTACTCATTGCTTTCCAGTTTCACGAACATTCCATTATCTCAGAATTAATGCATCAACCCAGTAACGGACTTCTCAATTTGGCCACTTATAACTATGTGGCCTTGGCTAGTTGCTTCACCCATGCAAGGAACACTGATTGGGTGATTATGGGTCAAGGACAGTTCAAGACACAGAATATGGAGAAATGATGTGCACAGTGCCTGTCTGTGAGCTGTAAGGACCCCACCATCTAGTGAAGATAAAAGGTGTGAATAATAGTAATATCAACCCAGTGTAATAAGTAAAGATGCCATGGAGGTATTAAAGGTCCAAGCCCAAGTGTTGGTGGAAGGAGCAGCCAGGGAAGACTTCCCAGAGGAAATCATACTTTGGCTTGGCCAAATTATGAATTGTCCATTCAGAGAAAGGGAAGAAGGATACTCCTGGAACAGAGAACAAACTATACAAAAAAAGGTCAGAGGGATCCATGACACTGAAAAATCTGGAGCAAAGGTTCTTATGGAAGAATGGCAGGAGACGATGCTGGAAGGTGAGACAAGGGGTCTCTGTTGTATAATACTGTGTTTGATTTTTATCTTGAAGATGGTGGCGAGCAAATGAAGGATTTGAAAATATGAGCAGCCCAATCAGACATGCATTTCAGAATGCTCACTCTAATGGAGAGAAAGCAGTAGAGATAGTTAAAATTCATTCATTCAATAAATATTTAGTGGCATCTTCTGTGTGCCTTGCACACATTTGGCAGGCAGGGTTTCTGCCAGCTAGAATATACAGCCCAGTTTACCTAGAGACAGGAGGAAGGCTTGGAGGGCAATATATGGCAGTGGGGATGAAGAGAAGCATATTGATTTGAGAAATATTTGGGGGGCATCATTAATAGGACTCAGTGACAGCTTAGCTGGGTGAGCAGAGGAGAGAGGAAGGGATCTTGGATGACTTCCAGGTTTCTCTCTTGGGCAACTTGGACATTCATATACTGTTTCCTAACAGAGGTGCTAGTGGCATTTTGGACAGGACAATTCCCTGTGTACAGAACTCTCTGGTGTATTTTTAAATGTTTGGCTTCCTTGGCCTCAATCCACTACATTCCAATAACATTTCCTAGTCATTGTGACATCCAATAATTGACTCTCCACATTTCCAAATATCTCTGGAGAGACGGAATATAGAAGGAAAAATGGGTTGGAGTTTGGGGAGGAGAAACAAGACAAATTTGGGGCATATTCAATTGGAGGTGTTAATGAAAGCCTTCCATGTCTGCATCCACCTGTGCACCACCACCCTCATTACTTGCGAACATAGGCAAGTGGAGATGCCAACTTCTTACTGTAGAAACACTGTGCTTCTCTCATCTGAGGACACATACACCTGCCCAGCCACTGCAGAATGCAAACCCCTCACCCCCAGTCAAAACACATCTTTTCAAAGTAATTCATTACAGTTTTTCTTCTTACTATTTTCTTATTCATATTCCCCATCTCCTGACATTACCAACATCCCAGAAATCATCCAGGACATAGAAAGGTTGTGCTTCAGCATAGCTCTAGCATACTAAGGAGATATATAAAGGGCAGGCTCATTCCCACTCTGATCATTTTTATTTTTTATTATTTTTTTAATATATATTTTAATTGATTTTTTACAGAGAGGAAGAGAGAGGGATAAAGAGTTAGAAACATCGATGAGAGAGCATCATCGATCAGCTGCCTCTTGCACACCCCCCACTGGAGACGTGCCCACAACCAAGGTACATGCCCTTGACCGGAATAGAACCCGGGACCTTTCAGTCTGCAGGCCGATGCTCTATCCACTGAGCCAACCCTGTTTCAGCTCTGATAATTTTTAATTCTTCGTCCTCACTTTGTTCCACATCTCACCTCCACTCACCTTAATTTTCTTTGTCTGATGATCCATCAAAATGCCCTTATGCTTCTCCTCATTTTTTCGCTTAGACAAGATCTAATATTTCCCTATGGCTGTGATATCAAAGCAGTAAGGAAAAGGTGCTCCCACTTCCCACTCCAATTCTTATAGGACTCACCCATTTGCTGATGAAGCCAAGAGCATGAAAGTCAACGCCTAGGAACTATGTGTCAGATAAGGTGACCCATGGCCAGGACTTTGGTGAACATTAACACTGAAGGATGGAGCAGAGGCAGAGGTACCCCAAGAGGATTTAAGAAGTAACAGGCACAAAATAGAGGGAAGCCACAAAGGAAACTATTTCATGGAGAAGGTCAAGTATTAAATCAACAGGGAAGTCAAGTACAATGTAAACTATAAATGAAAATTCTGAATACTTCAACCGGGAGGAAACTGGTATCCTTGGCTATCAGTCAGAACAGGTTAGGTTATGTTGTATTAGCAAATAACCCCACAACATTTCAATGACTTACAATATCAGAGCAAATATGTCTTACTCTCATTACATGTCCACTGTAGGTTACTGGCTATAGATCTGTTCAAGTCCTCTTCACACCAAGACCAAGGCTGACAGGGAAGCCTCTATTGAAAGAGAAAGGGACAACAGATCTTACAGGTTCTGGTTGGAAGTGACAAATGTCACTTTCACTCACATTTCATTGGGAAAAGTAAGCAATAAAACCAAAGCTTGTTGTCAATGGGACAAATATAATCAGGAAGTTGTCTAGTAGGGAGGAGCTGATAAAGAGAGTCCCCACAGGAGTGACAGAAAGATTTTTGAACAATAACATAGTCCACCACATTTGGCAAAGTGGTCTTTCTCTGGCCTCAGTGTTTCCTTCTATAAAATAATAACTATGATTATATTACCAGCTCTATCAGATTGCTGTGAGGTCTAAATGACATGATGTATGTGAAATTTACTATGGGAGATGACTTTATCCCTAATTTACCCAATGCACATTATATTATTATTATTATTATTATTATTAACCTCCCTCTCCATTATGTCATGCTCCTATATTCAAAAGCTATTGTTCCCTTTATACTATTCAAATAAGGATCTGATGCCCTCTACCAACTGGCTTGTTTGGCATTCATTTCCAAATATACCTCCTCATATCTACAAAGCTACTCATACTATTAGGTCTGTTTCCAGCATCTTTCTCTCACCTTTCCCCTAATGCATGCCACTCATTTTCTTACAAATTCATCTCAAAGTTACTCTCTTCAGAAATATTGAACCAACTCAACTTTATCAGCTCTTATGTAGTCCCACACATTGTGCTGTGTAAATTTCTGGCAGTGGTTTTGATGTAAAGGTGTGTATGAAATTTTATAAGAAGCCAGAGATGAGGGGTTCAGGTGATCATATTCTCTATGTCCTCTCTGAATCTATTCTCCACTGTTCCCTGCCTTGTTCTATGCCCCAGCCCCAGGAGGCTGACATCCACAGACTACAAAACTCAGAACCACTTGCCATCTTGTTGTCTGTTAGTGTGGAGACTGAAATATAGAAGAGAGGCTGGGGTATTCAGTCACTCTGTTACCCTCACCCAATTGCTGTGATTGTAGCAGTGGCCAGGTGTTGTGGATATAGCTCCTGTTGGGCATCTCTCTCCCACTGCTCAAGCTCCAATAGTGCCATCCACACCTCCTGCTCCTCATGTTTGCTTTTAAGTTGAAAATCCCATATTTAGTACCCCCAAGAAAGAGTGACAACTCCCCTCTACTCCTGCCCCCATACACATACATTTTAAACTATTTCATTAGTTGCCTTTCATCTACACTTCCCTATGGGTCCTATTCACCCCTCCTTAAGAGCATTTTCCCTCTCCAGTTAACTCATTATAGTTCTATTCACAAGAATCTCATATGAGTTCTGAGCAAAAGAGAAAATATGACTCAACTTTCAGAGCCCCTGAACATGGTGTACAAACCTGAAAGTTTCTAAACATCACCTCATTTATTCAGATATTATCCTATTCTACTAGCTGAGTTGAGTCTAGTTGAGGCCCCTCTGGTAAAAGAGACCCAGGATTTCCAAAGGACAGCTGCCCTAATTGGAATGATGGCTCATCTTGTCTGGATAATTTATCTAATAAAATCATTGGTCTGAATCAAACTAGATAAAAATGCATTCATACAACCCCATTGCAGAAGACTTCATGATCCAAGTGGAGTTATCTAGCCTTGAAATTTCTAGAAAAAAATGGAATATAGCATGGTGATCATCCCAACTGCCATATTAAAGCTCTTTAAAATTCAATAAAGTATGTAGAAGTCCCAAAGAAATAATAGGTTTAGAAGAACTCACAAATCACCCTAACTTTCTCATGCTCCCGTAATTCATTTTGTACAAAGGGAGGACATTAATCTGTGATAACAGAGTTATCTAGGGACTTGCCACTCAGAGTGACCTATGGACCAGCAACATCAGTTTCTCTCAGGAGCTTGTCAGAAATTCAGAATCCCTGTCCGCACCCCAGACCCACTGGACCAGAATCTGCACATACAACAAGGTTCCCAGGTTCCCTTTTTACAATGAAATTAGAAAAGCTTCCGTCTAAGAGTTCTCAAAGAAGCAGTGCTAGGACTAGTTGTTGGTTTTTCTCCCCCCTCACCTGTTGTAGGCTGATACTTTTGAAAACAAAATAAAAATAAATTACCAGAATAAATAAATAAATAAATAAATAGAGACATACAAAATACAAATCCAAAGTTATATTATTAGGTTCAAAGGGCATGAAATTACTCTTTCAAATTTCTATGAAAGTCTCTAAATGCTTACTGTATGTTTCTCTGGATTTGTCCTCATAGGCCAGTTCATGGATGGGCAGTAGACTGTGGGCCATACTTTGTTTTGTTTGTCTTTTAGCATTACACTTCCATTTATTATTTTTATTTGTTTCTTTTACTTTCAATATTATTTTATATTGGTTTCAGATGTAGAGCATAGTAGTTAGACAATAATATAGTTTACAAAGTGTTTCCTCTAATATTTCCGGTACCCATCTATCACTGTACATAGTCATTGCAATATTATTAACTACAGTCCCTATGCTGTATTCTAATCCCTGTGACTACCAATTTGTTCTTCTAAACCCCTTTACCTTTTTCACCTCCTCCCTTCATCTCCCTCCCGCCCCCCGCCCCTAACATCCATTAATCTGTTTTCTATGCCTATAAGTCTGTTTCAAAATTGTTGGTTCATTTATTGTGTTCTTTAGATTCCACATATAAGTGAAATCACAGGGTGTTTGTCTTTCTCTGACTGACTTATTTCACTTAGCATTATACTCTCCAAGTCTATCCATGAGACTTCATTCTTTTTTATGGCCAAGTATTATCCCATACCACAGTTGTTGTTTTTTTTTGTTTTATTTTTTATCCACTTGTCTGTTAATGGGACTTGGGTTACTTACATGTGTGGATCATACTTTGAGTAGCCCTGCTCTAACTTGTAGTCATCTTGTAGATAAGGAAACCAAGGCCCAGGCAAACAATGCACCCAAGGTGACATGGCTGCTTAATGAAAGATCCAGCATTCAAACATGTATCTCTAAAACTATCCCTGATATACCTTATTGGCCCTAATGAAAATGTGAAATATCTATTTAGAACTAGATTTAAGAAAAGTGTAATGTTTTACAAGGATTATCTTGTAGTCACTTCCCATTCTTGTCATTGAGATTCTGCCAATGCCTTTATTTTTCAGTTGTGGAAACAGAAGTTTAAAGAGATTAGTACTTAGCCCAAGGCCCCTTGGTTAAGTCATGAAGTTGGGGTTTGAACTCAAGTTTAACCACAAAGTAAATATGCTTATATTACAGTTTTTCAGACAAACAGAACCAAGTGTGTGTGTGTGTGTGTGTGTGTGTGTGTGTGTGTGTATGTGTAAAGACATTTATTTTAAGAAATTGGTTCACCGAATTTTGGAGGTGGGCAAGTCCCAAGGTCTGCAGGGTGAGTAAATGAGCTGCAGACCCAGGAGAGCCCACAGTGCAGCTCTCATCTGATCTGAAGGCTTGGGAACCAGGACAGCCGATGGCAGAGTTCCCATCCCAAACCCAGCAGGCTTGAAACCCAGGAAGACCTAGTGTTTCTCTTGGAGTCCAAAGGCAGGGAACAGAGCTGATGTCCCAGTCCAAAGGCAGGCAGGCGGGAAGGATTCTCTTTCACTCCTGGGAGACTGAGCTCCTTTGTTCTATTAAGGCTTTCATCTGATTGGATGGGGCCCACCCTCATTAGGGGGAGCAGTCTCCTTTACTCAGTCTACCGATCATTGAAATGTTCATCTCCCCCAAAAACTCCCTCACAGAAATAACCAGAATAATGTTTGACCAAATATTTGGGCACCGTGTGGCCTAGACAAGTCAACACATATAATTAACTATCAGTGGAGTTACATTACTGATAGTTAATTATATTATTCCACTCTATCTTTCTCTTCATGAATTATTAAATACTAGTGGCCTAGTAGTACTCGAAATCATGTGCAGTAGGTTGCCTGCTGCTCCTGCAGGAGCTGGTGGGAACCGCAGTGTGCCCAAGGGAGGGAGGCAGGAGGGAACCACGCTGCTTCCGTGGGAGGCGGGAGCGAGCCACTGGCGCCCATGTGAGCTGAGAGGGAGCAGCTGCCGCTGCCCACAGGAGCTGGGGGGGGAGGGGGGAGACGGGGAGAACCAAGAGGTGCTCCATGCATCTCCTGGTAACCGGTCATGCATGCAGCTCCGCCCACCCTTACTGGCCTCGCTGTGCACGCAGCCCGGCCCGCTCACATGTGCCAGCTGTGCACATAGCCTCCTACTGACCGGTCATTACATGTGACGGTGTGATGACCATTTGCATATTAGCCTTTTATTATATAGGATGTGGACAAAAGCATCAGTTGCACAGAACCCACAGGCCTGGGCTTGCAGCCTATCCTATTTTACATTAAAAATGATATACTTGGAATAGTCTGTCAAATCTCAGAGGGAAGGTGAGGGTGGATGGGAAGAAAATCAATCTAAGAATTTGTATGCATATATGGACACAGACAATAGGGTGATAGAGGCCTGGGACAGGGGGTGGGGCAGGCTCTCAGGGGTCAATGGGAGAAAAAAAAAGGGATATATGTAATACTTTCAACAACAAAGATTTTTTTTTTAATGAAAATAAATAAATAAATAAATAAGTAGTAACTGAAATATGGTAGCACTCATACTTGGGTAAAAACTGCTGTTTGAATTTTAACCTTGCTATCTGACTTCGACCTTCGATTACTTGCTTGAACAATAGGGTAGTTACAGGAGATTGACTCCCACTGACTCAGTAGCTTCAGGGGTAGAAACTGTAGATAACCTTTAGTTCTGCTTTTGTATTATGGGCAAGATAGGGCCACATTCCAATGTCAAGCAGGGTGTGACTGGGAACCGATCCTGCGGGCTGTCCCCAGTCTTTAGAATTTAGTCCTGAGGGGCCAATCAGGGTTAGCCGAGGCAGTGACATCACCGACCTGAGTAAAACCCCTGGTTTGGGCGAAATTT
Organism: Pipistrellus kuhlii; assembly: GCF_014108245.1. Lineage (NCBI taxonomy): Eukaryota > Metazoa > Chordata > Mammalia > Chiroptera > Vespertilionidae > Pipistrellus > Pipistrellus kuhlii. Next base: position 168,921,291 of record NW_023425404.1, on the reverse strand, counting down.
GCTCTCTTCCGCCATGCTGCCGGCATGAGTGGACTGAGCACATGCTAGCATGGAGATGGCTCTTTTGTTTATTGCATCGGACTCGGCTCCCTGGTGGTCCTTGGGGATCATGACTGGAATCCCCAGCCAGGACCATGAGGGACCCCCATTCCGGAAAGCCTGACTGGCCGCGGTAGGTGTGTGTGTGTCTGTGTTTTTGTGTGAGCGCTCTGGAGGGACTGCCCCTCCATCGGGGCTTTTACCTGGGTGTTTACCGGCTGCTGTGTCAGCCATGGTTTGAGTCCAGATTCGAATCTGTAATAAATTCTAGCATGCTTAATCAAATTGGCTCCGGTGGTCCATCTCTTGGGGACTCGCTTGTAGCAGTAACATGTCCACTTTTAAAAAAAAAATAAAGAGATTAGTACTTAGCCCTTAGGAGCCTCTGGAATTGAGCCAAGTTTTCTGCCACTTTGCAACCAAGAACACCTTTCCTCCAATGCCCAAAATCAAGCTCCTCATTTCCTTCTGCAAGCTCACTGGAAGCTCCTTTAACATTCATATCTATAAAAACATACTGTTCATAACAATACATGTATTATCTAAAACAATAGAAACTTTCTCTACCATCCTCCTCCCTTCTTTCTGAGTCTTCACCAAAATTGCCTTCCATGACCATATTTCCACCCTCAGTCTCTTCAAAGTGATTTCTATCAGATACCTTAAAATTCTTCTAGCCTCTATCATTACCCAGTCCCAAAGCCACTTCCACGAACTTAGCCATTTATTACAGTAGCACCCCACTTTCAGTACCAAAATCTGTGGCAGCCAGGGACTCCCAAGGCTTATTTTAAGGAATTGGAGGGCTGGCACATTCAGAATCCACGGGGCAGGCCAGTAGGCTGGAAACCCAAGCAAGAGTTGATATTGCTGTCCTGTCTCGAGTCCAAAATGTGTGGGGCAGGTGAGAAGGCTGATAGATAACGCAGGAAGCAGTATTGAGACAGAATTTCTTCTCCTCTGGAAACCTCAGTTTTTGCTGAGAAGGTCTTCAATGGGTTAGGTGAGGCCCACCCACATCATCACAGGTCATCACCTTCACTCAAAGTCAACCAATTGTAAATATTGACCACATCTATAGAATGCCTTCATAGCAATACCTAGATTCATGTTTGATTAGATAACTGGTACTATAGCCCAGCCAAGGTGACACATACACTAAACCTTTGGTTTATGGAAGGGACCCGATCCATTATTAATCTTTGGCTGAGGGTATGCTTGTATATTTCCAGAAAATTTCTCCAAACCTGTATGGATTCCTGAGAGAAATATTAAACTGCAACATGGATCCGAGAGAGGAACTAGCCAGATTAATGAAGACCTTGCATCTGGAGCCACACCTTGCAGCTGTAGACAATTGGCTACCCCAGCCACAAACAGCAGCCCCAGGAAACACACTGAAGATAAGGAGTGGGAGGTGAACGTGAGGGATGATAAACAGCCCAGAGAGGACTTAGGGAGTGATAAAGAAGATAGTTCAGAAAGCTGAATGAATTTGTGAAGAGACCAAAACCCAAGAATGCCTGAAAACGTCTTTCTTGCCACGCTGGCAGTATTACAGCTATGCGGTAATCTCACGAAGAGCTAATGGGGAAGACCTCCCTGGGTAAAATTCCTTAATTCAGTGTTTCCCAAACTTTTGACATATGTGTACCCCTTCTATAATTTTCATAACGCTGAGTACCCCTCGTACTCACGAGAACGTAGAATTAGGTGCAGCTAAGCACAGTGCAGTGCATATCCCCACCAAACTCTTCCTGTACCCCTGCGGGTACGCGTACCACACTTTGGGAAACACTGCGACGTGGACTGATCCCCTGCCTGGTATAGTAAATATATGGGCAAAGTATAATTACACAGGTGTCCCCACCCAGCTTCCCTTTTTATATGAAACAGAATCAAACTACTGCTCCTTTGTGTGTAGAATTAAAAATAGATTTTTCTGGCTAGCATCGCAGGAAAGGAGGGGGAAGTGAAAACCTAAATACAATTACTATCACTGCTTGTTTCTGGGTGAGGCAAAGAGAATTTAACATTTCTAAGACCTCCCTCGGCCAATCCATTATGTAAAAAATCTTATGAATGGCACCCACTAGCAGCAAACTTAAGAACAGTTTTTTTCTTTTGTGGATTGGAACCCTTATGGGTCTGCATATAGTAATAATCAATGAAAATCAGCTGCTGCACTTGCACCAGCAAAATGATATACAATAGTTTCAAATAATAACTTCAATGAAAAATCACTTCTTGGTGCTTAAGTAAAAATAACACCATTCTTGATATTTTGGAATTACAGCAGCATATTGTATGATTTACCCCAGGCAAAGTTACAAACTAACTCCTCAGATGCCTGGCAGAAATTTAAAGAAAGAATTTACTCCTTTACTTTTGCCTTTTAGCAAAACCACTATGGCCTGTCTCATTCTTTTCTTATTTGTTTAATTTTAGTCTGCAGATGCAGAATAAAAATCTTAAAAGAACCCAAGCCCTGCAAGCAGCATATCAACATCTATTAAGAAATTAAAGAGGGGGAAATGCTGAGACCCAAGATCAACAGTAATTAATGTAAATGCAAGAAGTCTGGTCAGAAGGCTGCATTTGGGTTCTTTGATATTCACAGGGTGAATATTTGCATTTTATTACCTACTGCTGACTCAAAGGCCTAAAGCAAACTCCCCCAACCTGATAATTTTACTGTTTACTAACCATTACCATTGATTTGTATGTTTGCATTCCTAAAAGGCAATTGTGTATTCTAGTAAATAAAAGCAGATGGGAACAAAGACTCAGTGGAACTTGACTTCTACAGTTAAGCTTTCCCTGGCTTCCCCCATAATTTCAAATGTACAGTATATTTCATGTAGTGTGTTTTAATTTGCATGTCAGCTCTTTCTCCAAGCCTTTGAACCCGAGGCCATGCTGGCTGTGGCTTTTCACACTAACCATCAGGACTTTCCTCCACCATCCTTTCTCTCCCTATCATTCCTAATCCCCTACCTTGGTCTTTATTTATTTACTTTGTCATAGCACTTAATGCCTTCTAATATCTACACTAATAAAAGAGAAAGATGCAAATTGACCATACCTTCATGATGCCCACCAGCCAATCAGAAGTGAGTATGCAAATTAGCCCAACAAAGATGGAGGGTTAATTTGCATACACAGATGCTGAGCAGCCAGGGGTAGTGCGGGACTCCTGCATTGTCACCATGGCAATGACGCAGGTGTTCTGCACAGCTTCAGCCACTCCAGGCCTCTGTGCAGTGTGGGAAGACAGAAAGGCGGCTCCAGGCTGAGCAAAGGCAGAGAGGTGGCTCTGGGCCAGGGTGAAGGCAATAGAAGGAAGTCTGATTCTTGCATGAATCTTCCTGCATCAGGCTTCTAGTATTATATAATTTACTTATTTATTGTATGCTTTACAAAGGTAAGGGATCTTTTCTATTTCATTCATTGATGCAGCCCAAATATCTAGGATAGTGTCTGTCACTCAACAAATATGTGGAATGAGTGAATCGTGGTTTGCCACACACTAGAAAGTAACAACCAATGGAGGAATTATTTAACTTCGCTGAACAATTAAAAGCAAACAAACAAATAACAAACTATTTCTTAAGGTTGTCATAGGACTAAAGAGGATAATGTTTATAAAGTTTCTGGGACTCAGAAAGCATTCAGTAGGTGGTGTGGAGGATGGTCACCTTCTCCAGCTACTCTTTAGCAAATGCTTATAAAACACCTTCTGGGTGTTGGATACTGGACACCAAGGCTACCACATAGCGAAACAAATGCCCTGCTTTCTCAGAACACGTTTTCTTATGTGGAAACATGATCATAAATAAATTCCCTGCCCTAGACAACCAGTTCCTACATTAAAAAAAATTTTTTTTTATTGATTTCAGAGAGGAAAGGAGAGGGAGAGAGAGATAGAAACATCATTGATGATAGAGAATCATTGATTGGCTGCCTGCATGCCCCACACTGGGGATCAAGCCTGCAACCATGACCTCCTGGTTAATGTGCCCTAACCATGACCTCCTGGTTAATAAGTCGATGCTCAACCACTCAGACACACCAGCCGTGCATTCCTACATTTTAATTACAACCCATAGCTCTACTGCAAGGTCAAGCTCAAGGGCAAGCAGAGGTTATTCCACAGCAGATTGCACATTGCTGCCTCAAAGATATGGTGGGCTTCTACTTCAAACCTTAGCTCTTCTTCACTGTCACATCCTTTGCCACACAGGCCTCACCTCTCTGAGCACCTGGGATAGCACTGGAGCCTGGTAGTTAGATGACAGCTCTTCCAAACAAGGAGATTCAGGGTGATTAGCTTTGCACCTGAAGCCTCCTCTTCTCCCAGGTGAGTACGGCTTATTTTACCTGTGACTGTAAAAAAGAAGGCCATCTCATCAGGGAGGGATCAGAGAGAGCGTCCCAGGCCAGTTCTGCCTGAACAATGCTAGTTCTATCATAATCACTGCTCCTCTGCTGAAATTACTACCATAAGCTCTGGGTAGTGAAGGAATCAAATGATTACTTACATGTGAAGGTATCTTTTGAAGATTTTTAATCCCCCAACCCAGAGGCAGTTCAGCTGTCTGGGAGAAAGAACCCTGAGGAGTTCCTGAAGACACAGAGCATCCCCAGAGCAGCCCTCCGCCTCGGCTGCACGTTAGCATCATCAGGAGAGCTGTTCAAATCCCAGGTGTCCAGGCTGCAAAGGTCAGAATCTCGGGGGCTGGGATCCAGTCATCGGGATTTTTTTTTTTTTTTTAATCCATGATGGAAGATGATATATATTTTTTTAATATATTTTATTGATTTTTTGCCCCCCTCCTTCCAATACATATCCTCCCTCCCCAGAGTTTTATGTCCATTGGTTGTACTTATATGCATTTTTAGAGGGTTTAGAGGGGCCTAATTGATAATAGATCAATCCTTCGGTTGATCTATTATTTTTTTAATGCTACCCAGGATCCCAATATGTGGCTACGGTTTAGAACTAACTACCTTGAATGCCCTTCAAGGCTCTAGTTCCCTTTTTGACTATTGCTTCTAAGACTTCAATGCGCATCCTGAGGATTTTGCCAACGGGGCAGACTCAGATTCAGCAGCTCCGGCGCAGAGATTCTGCATTTCTCAGGAGCTCCCAGGTACCTGCCGAGGCTGCTCCTCAGCAGTGACATCTTCAGCAGCAAGACCCTAGTGGTTTCTGGTCCCAAACAGACCCTGGAGTGTTGAGGTGGTTCCAGAACTAAAACAGGAGTTCAAATGAACTCTAGAGAGAGTGTGGGACAGCTCCCAAAATCCTAAAGAAGTGGGTTTACCTGAACCCTTTTTAAACCACACATACTGCCCTGAAGTACACAAGCTGGCATAGTGCTGGAGTGATACATAGCGGTGATTTAAAAATGTGAGTCCACGCCCTACCTGGTTTGGCTCAGTGGATAGAGCGTAGGTCTGCGGACTGAAAGGTCCCAGGTTCGATTCTGGTCAGGGGCATGTACCTTGGTTGTAGGCACATCCCCAGTAGGGAGTGTGCAGGAGGCAGCTGGTCAATGTTTCTCATTGATGTTTCTGGCTCTCTATCTCTCTCCCTTCCTCTGTCTAAAAAAAAAAATCAATAAAATATATTTTAAAAATAAATAAATAAAAATGTGAGTCCTGGATTAAACTGCTTGAATACAAAGTCTGGGTCTGCCCGTCTCCAGCTGTGAAGTCTTGAGCAAACCACTTAACTTTTCTATGCCTCAGTTTCTCCATCTGTAAAGTGGGGATGTCAGCAATACCTGCCTCACAGTCTTGTTATAACAGAGTAAGCATTTAGAACAGACCCTGAAAAACAGTATGTGCTCATTAATTGTTTGCTATTGTTAATTATTAGAGTGGAAAGGTGTAGGCGTCAAAGCAGACATAGGTTCAAATCCTAGCTTAGCCATATGACAACAATGTGACACGAAGCAAGGAATGAGGCCCCTGTAAACCTTGATTTTGTCACCTGTGTTTGACAACAATAATGCCTATACTACAAACCTGTTGAAAGAGTCAAAAGCACATAGCACATGGTAGGTGCAATGGTCTGAATGTTTGAATCTCCCACCCGAATCCATGTGTTGAAATCCTAATCCCAGTGTAACGGTATGAGGAAGTGGGCCCTTTGGGAGATTATTAGGACATGAGGGTAGAGCCCTGAAGAATGGGGTTAGTGCCCTCATACAAGAGTCCTCCCCACCCCTGCAGAGCCCCAGGTGAGGTTATAAGGAGAAGTCTGCACCCCAAAGAGGGCCCTTATCTGACCCTGATCTCAGATTCCCAGAATTGTGAGAAATAAATTTCTGTGATTTATAAACCCTCCAAGCTGCAGCATTTCATTATAGCAGCTGGAGTGGACTAAGACGGTGGACATCGATAGGTGGGAATTGCTGGAGGAGGGTCAGGCTCAGGCTGGACTTCAGGGCAGGGGCTCCCCAGCTGTGTGACCGGAAGCAGGGCCACTCTTCTCAGAGTTCCCATTTCTGCATGACAAAACAGAGCTGACAGACATGCGGTTGAGAGGAGAAATGAAAACACGTGAAAGTGCTTAATAAACTGTAAAGCTACAAAGTGCAAATGTAAGGGTTTAATGTTGAAAGGTATATCCCCACCCCCCTGTATAGAAAAAGGAAAGTGAGACTGTTTGGTTGTGGAACTGCTCAACCCTTCCCCAAACACAAGCTTGCAATACAGCGGGAAGATGATGCAGGCAACATCTCATTGCCACTCAAGCTCTATTAAATGGAAAGAAATAGTGGTTGAGTGTTGACCTAAGAACCAGGAGGTCACCATTAAGGGGCATGCAGGAGGCAGCCGATCAACGATTCTCTCTCATCATTGATGTTTCTCTCTCTCCCTCTCCCTTCCTCTCTGAAATCAATAAAAATATATCTTTAAAAAATAAATAAAAATCCCTTTTGCCTTGTTGGTGGGACAGTTATTCTAAGACAAGGCTTCACTCCTGCACCACTCTCTCCACTTTAACAGATTTTTAAAAACATATCCAAGTTGACATATCTTTTTTTTTTAATATATATTTTTTTGATTTTTTTACAGAGAGGAAGAGAGAGGGATAGAGAGCTAGAAACATCGATGAGAGAGAAACATCGACCAACTGCCTCTTGCACACCCCCCACTGGGGATGTGCCCGCAACCAACACACATGCCCTTGACTGGAATCAAACCTGTGACCCTTCAGCCCACAGTCTGATGCTCTATCCACTGAATCAAGCCGGCATTGGCCCCCCTTTAACAGATTTTGGGGCACCCTTAGCCAAGGCCCCTCCAAGCACATCCCACCAAGTCCATTAAAGAAGGGAGGGAAGGCTGTGTGCTTAATGGGCATCTGATCTCAAAGCAAATTGGATGCTGTGCTCTAGAGGGAACCCCCAGAGGGAGCGAGGTGGCACCAGTGGTGCCAGGCCACTTGTCTGTGCTAATAAACCTCACTCAGCAGCCACCCCACGTGCCGGCTCCTAAGTGCCATCTGGCACCCACATCTTGAGATCTGCCACTTCTGCTTTTGATCCAGACAGCTACAACTCACTTCCATGTGGCAACGTAAGTGTATTGACATTTATCATTGGATTCCACTTTCCAGAACAGAGAGAGAGACAGGCCTGGCAGGCGCAGAGGGCATGTGGCTCCGTGGCATCGCACCCGGCAGCTGACACTGGGGATTACTCTCCTATTCTGTCACCCTTTGGCACGGACTCCTCCGCTCAGCGCTAACGACAGTCGTTGGCTTGTGCTTCGAAGATTCAGCGGAGAGAGCTAGTCTGAAGTCTCCACACGCCTCTCTCTAGGACAAGATTATGCAACTTTGCAGATGCAATGTGCATTTAAAAAACAAACAAACGTGTATGTGTGCGTTTGTCTCTCCATATGTTTCTGCTGAAATTCGGTGGCATTATTTGGGCATGTTTCTGTACATGTGTCAGCGTGTTCACGTACACACGTCTGAATGGGTAAACAGCACATAAAAAGACAGGTGATTTCCCCACAAGCTGTAATCCGAGCACCGCAGCAAGCACCAGACTCTGTTTTCTATTGTTGGGACTCAGACTTTGGTTCCCCGATCCCCATCGAAGAGCTGGAAATCTGCTCAAAGCCAAGACCTTTTCCCTCTCTGGTTAAACTCATTGTTGTCCTGCTCACAACAAGAGTCTCGTGTGAGCTCTGAGCAAAAGAGAAAACATGACTCAACTTTCAGAGCACATGGCGCATAAACCCGAACGTTCCCAAACATTGCTCCATTTATTCAGGTGTGACCCCATTCTTCCTAGCCATTTTATTTTTCTTCACCACAAGCCATTGTTTTCAAGGTGAGCTCATGGGCAAAACAATACGTCTTATGTAACAGGGGCCGTCAAAGAAGGAACCTCGCACCTCGCACCCACGTTATCAGGGTTCTTGTTTACTGTGACCTCATAGTGCAATAATCAGCCTTAGAACTGGCCAGTGAGTCAGGCTGCAGTGGAGGCAGGATTGTTTTGAAACACTCATGATGTTTTGAATCCTCCAGGGAGGAGACCAGGAAGGAAACGTCGGTGGGGACCGAGGGTTTACTATGGAGAAGGAAAAGGAGAAGCCTGGCCAGGAAGAATGGATGTAGCTTTCTGTCATGCCCGGGGCGTTGCCACGAACCACGTAGTTGCTCAATTAATATTATTTAAGTTTAATGAACCTGGACAAAGGCCGAAGATAGAACAAATTTTGATTAAGGATTTACGTTTGCAAGGAAAGGATTATGAGGCAGAAGAATTCTGTCCAAATACACTTGACTTTGGACTCATCTTCCTGTCCACAGTCACTGAAACAGGAAGGCAAAGGATCACAGACACTGAGAGCTGGAAGGAAGACAGGTGAGCAGCCGTGAGCCCAGGGAGACGAATAACGTCCAAGGACAAGACAAATGGCCCCCAGTCTAGAACTTTTTGACTTGAAACCATTTTGGCCTCTAGATGCTCTTAGGAGTCCAGGCCTTCCGGTGGCTTAAACATGGAAACCCAAGCTCTCTTTTTTTTTTTTTTTTTTTTAATATATTTTATTGATTTTGTACAGAGAGGAAGGGAGAGAGATAGAGAGTTAGAAACATCGATGAGAGAGAGTCATCGATCAGTTGCCTCCTGCACACCCCCTACTGGGGATATGCCCGCAACCAAGGTACATGCCCTTGACCAGAATCGAACCCGGGTCCCTTCAGTCCCCAAGCCGACGCTCTATCCATTGAGCTAAACCAGTCCCAGCGAAACCCAAGCTCTCTTACCAGAGGTCAGTCAGTCCTCTTATGCAAGAGAAAAAGTCAAATGAAAACAGTCTCCATCTCACAATGGAAACACAAATTAAGGATCAGAAGAAATCGAAGTCACCCAAGGTAAAGACCTTCTAATGATAATAGTAAGAGAGATGGCGGGGAGATTCAGGCATTGTCACATCCTGCTGAGAGGAAGGTAATCTGGTGGAACATTTCTGGAGGACTGCTTGGTGCTGTGTATCAAAAGCCTTAAAATTTTGCATCCCCTTTGACCCATCCAGGGTACAATTGACCCAATTATAGGATCTTATTATCTTAGGAAATAAATAGTCACAACTTTATACAAAGATATAGCTAAAATGATATTTACCCTGATCTTGTTTCTAATAGTGAAAAATTGAAACAATTTAGATTTTCTCTAACATTGCATGAATAATTGTGCATTTATGGAATAAAATCCTATGTAGTTATTAAGTTTATGTATGAGAATATTAATTAGCAGGAAAACTGCCCATGCTGATCATTCAATTAAAGAAAAGTTATAAAATGACTTAACTAGGAAAATCCCATTTTTGTAACATGCATGTATAGATGAGTAGACACCTAAATATTGAGGGTGGTTATCACTAGGTGGAGGAGTAATGTATAACTTTCGTTTTCTTCTTTACAGTTATTTTTTAAGTTCTACATTTTCTACAATAACATGTGTTATTTTAATTATGTTTAAAGTGAAAGTATTTTTAAAGTCATCTGCTCCTGAAAACTTTGCAGCTCATTGCACTATTCTTTGGGTGAGGGGGTTAAGAGGAAGCAGATAAAATACAGATCAAACCCACCTTTCAAAAAAATTATTATTTTTATCATTTTACCAACAAATGAACCAAAGAAACAAGGCCCAAAGCCCGAGTGCTGCTCTACTGCTCTGAGTAGTTCTGATTCTCCAGGAATTCCTCCTAGAAACTCTCATGGCTGGTTTCCCTGACTACCCCCCCGACACACACACACACACACCATCTCCCACCCCTTGGACAAGATCACATCCAAGTGCAGTTTCATATCCTTTAGATTCCTGTGGCTGAAGGAGGAGCCTTTGGCTTATGGGTAGTTGCCTTGATTCTTATGTGCTTTATTTTAGGAATCCTTGGTCCCAGAGTGTCACTGGATATCAGGCACAGGGGCCCACCTGGCCATTTGGTATTTCTTACATTGCGATGAAGTCCCTCTTCATACTGACCCAGGCTTCCTCTCTCCCCCCAGTCTCTCAGCCTTCAGATGTATCTGGATCTTCTGCACAGATGGGAGGCCCTGGGGCACTGCACCTTGGCCCTCCTCCTGCCTAACTGTGGCATCATTTTTAAAAATATATATTTTATTGATTTTTTTACAGAGAGGAAGAGAGAGGGACAGAGAATTAGAAACGTCGATGAGAGAGAATCGTTGATCAGCTGCCTCTTACACATCCCCTACTGGGGATGTGCCCGCAACCAAAGTATATACCCTTGACCGGAATCAAACCTGGGACCTTCCAGACTGCAGGCCAACACTCTATCCACTGAGCCAAACCGGTTTTGGCTGTGGCATCATTTTTGCCCCTTGTTGTTGCTTCTAGACCACTCTCCTCTTTCCCACCCTCACACCAGCTTTAAACTGTATGTCTTTATATCACATCACTCACTACCCTTCCTTGTCATGTTCATGAACCAAGCTCACATCACACCCTTCATTCCCTGAAGACTTTGGCGTCTGGCTCAGTCTCTCTCTCCAACTCTTCTCTCAGCATAGTAATTCATGGGTTCAACAGTCAGGGAGGTGAACCTTCTTCTATCTTGGCTTCCCAGCTTCTTAGCCTCTTCCCTCACATACTCTGATTTTCCACTCACTTTATCTGTTCACTCCTCTCACATACTAAGATCCTCCACTCACTTTATATGTCCACTCCCATGATTATACCTTAGCCCTCATCATTCCCAATAATTAAAATCCTACATGATCTCAGTTCTAATAATTTACTATCCTACTATCATATCCTATCTTTCTAACTCTTCCCTTCTAACATACACCACTTCCCACCACCAACAACCCTTCAAGCCATAGGAATATAAAATACACTGGCTCTACCACATTTTCACTGTCCTTTACCACTGCCATGCCCTCACTTCCCTCCTAACTCAGCTTAAATTCCATGACCAATGATTAGAGTAACTTCCTTTCATAGATACTCTATCTCTTGCCCCTCTCTCTTATGTCACTTTACCAGGGTGAAATTCTAACTCTGGTTAAATCCAGTTCTATCTCTCTCTCCCTCTCCCTTCCTCTCTTGAAATCAATAAAGACATAATTTAAAAAAAGAAGATGCAGGAGGTTAATTTGATTTGAAATATTACCATTTCATTTCTAGTTGATATTGTTTTCATAAGAACAATAACAAAATTATGGGTATAATACCTTCATATCAAATTTATGAGGATATTAATTATTTTGACAGTTCTATAAATTCATTTTGCACATTGTATTGGAAACAATTAGCATATACTTTGAACATCTACTTTTCTTTTCACAGAGACGTTGATCTTCATGATACTCATTGTAATGAGTTTCAACCAGTGACAACAATAAATGGAACCAACTCCATGTCTGTTTCTTAGCAGGTATAGCCCAGTACTGGCTTATATCAAGGAACCATATTAAGAGAATGGACTCTGGATCCAGCCTCTCTGAATTTGAATTATGGCTCTGGCATTTTCTAACTGTTTAAATATTTGCAAGGTATTTATTCTCTTTATGTCTCAATTTCTCATCTGATAATTGGGCATAGTGATAATACTGGCCTCCTTAAGTTGCTCTGAAAATAAAAAGAGTTAATATTTATAAAGTATTTAGAATAGTTCTTGTTATTATTAGTGACCTGGTGCATGAAATTCATGCACATTAAAAAGGAACTAATTAAAGGAAATATTTTAATATTGCTATTTGCCCTTCCTCAATAATGGAAGTGTCAGAGATGAAAGAAAATTAGTAAAATGCATATGAAAATATTCCTCCTGTCAGAGTCTGGGGCACACCACAGGAACCAAAGTCAAATCCCTGCCCACCCATGTGCACCTCAAAATTGCACAAGAGCCAGATCTGGCCGGCCCCACCCTGTCACCCTGTCAAACCCCACCAGGTGTGTGTGTGTGTGGGGGGGGGGAGGGGGATAGCCTCAGGCTGCCTGGCCTGGTGCCAGGCAGGGTGCATAGTCTGAGGTCCCCCAGCCTTGGCCGGGCAGGGGACACAGCCTCAGGCCCCTGCTGATTGCTCCTAAGTCTTGTTACAGGAACTCAGCCTCTGCTGTGGGTGCAGCCATCTGTGTTACAGAATCACTGCCTCCACTGTGGGTGCAGCCATCTTGTTATGGTGTGACAGTCAATTTACATATTTCCTCTTTATTGGATAGGATAAGTCCTACATGATTTTTAATTTATTAAGCTTGCAGTAAACTAAACTCTCAAATCTCCCAAATCTCTTCTATGGATATTGCTTGTGATTCAGTCTGCTTTCATCTAAAATTGTGTATGGATTCCCTTTTTCCAGATGAAATGCAAGACTTTACATTCAACCTTTTTGAACTTCCTTTTGTGGCCTTGGCTCAGGAACACTTTCATTTCCCTTCACTTTCTGTCCTCACCGTGACTCTCCCTTCAGACCCTACCCAGTCACCCTAGGCTCAGGTGCTAATAAGAAAGAGGAAGAGAAAGGAATGATCACCCTTATACACTAAGCAGACAGTCCTCACTGCTTAGATCTGCCTGCAACTTAACTTTGGACCCCAACAAAATTAAAGTGGCTCTATTTACGTTTAAATTAGTCATAGAGTCAAAATATGACAAGCACAGAAACTTAATAGCTGATTTCCAGGCAACATTTCTACCTAACTAATTTTTAATTGCTATTAAAATAAGCCCAGGCTGTTGTTTTAAAGTACCCCAAGGAAATAAAATAAGGACAGTTGTGACAATTATAAAACTGCCTTCTTCGGAGGAATAAGTGTCTGACCTATGAATGAATAGAAACACAATTCAGGGAAGCCAGCCATCCAAATGCATCACTTGAATCCTGTTTGGCTGTTCTGACGTCGAAGAAGATACGCACAAGAATCAGCTGGGGAAACCTAAGAAGCGGAACTACAAAAATAAACGTGTTGTCCCCGACATCTGTGTTTACAAATGCATTGCAGTAAACAGCAGAGGTTTTTCTCTACGGTTAGCCAGGACCAGGGTGGCACCGTGCGTGATTTGTTCTTTTCTGCAGCCCTCATCGTAAGGGCTTTCCTTACTGTCTCTTTGCTTCCAGCTTTTGTTTTAATCTCTCCATAAGGAGCTGGCAGAGACATCGCTGGGTGATTTCAGAGACGTGGCTTTTGACCAACCTGCTCTGTTACGTTGCTGCCAAAAAGTTAGCCTGGGCAAACTGCTCTTTAATGAAGAGGTAGTGTGTCCACAACCCTTCTTCACCCAGGTGCAGATTTTCTTTATCAATCACCCCAGAGCAGGGTTGAATAAAAGCAATGACACATGCAGGGGCCAGATGTTTGCCGAGTCAGAAAGGGAGGTACGTTCACACAATTGTTTTGCCGTCTTGCTTTCCGCTGGGGCTCTTTCCTGTGGGCTGTCGGACGCATTAACAGGCCCTGGGCCTGTGGACGGGCGGCCCTGCGGCGAGCCTGCGAGCCACTGATGCTGCCTTCCCTTTCCGGTGCAGCTGGTGTTTGCCGGGGGGACACGATTTGAGAGTTGATTTATTTACCCTGCCTTTTTTTTTCTTCTTTTTTTTCTTTAAGTGAATGGACATAGATGTCTGTTTGTTGAAACAATTAATAAAATATAGGGATATGTTTAGGATGGAACAGAAAAACATCCTTGACTTGCAGGTGGAAATCTAAGTACGTTGACTTTGGGGATGTTCTGTAAGGTAGCTTGGAGCTAAGATCAAAGGACAGCGTGTTGGTCTGGTTTTTATGCAAACAGCTGATCACTTTCTCTCAGGGAAACCAGTGGGTTCTCTCTAGTTCGTGCTTCCTCAGGGAGAACCTGTTGTCTGTGGAGACTTTGAAGGCCTTTACACAGCACCTCAGCTATTGAGAGGAAGCGAATGTGCCTCCTCTTGGGCCAGCTCCTCCTTCCTTGTCTCTTTAAAAAGGAATCTGAGACCTCCGAGCTCTATAATCCAACTGTGGTGAAAACAGGGGTAGGCCAGAAAAGGTGCACTTTCTTCCTTTAAAAAATTGTGCATTATTTTGCCAAAACAGGTTTGGCTCAGTGGATAGAGCGTCGGCCTGCGGATTGAAAGGTCCCAGTCAAGGGCATGTACCTTAGTTGTGGGCACATCTGCAGTAGGGATTGTGCAAGAGGCAGCTGATCAATGATTCTCTCTCATCGATGTTTCTAACTCTCTATCCCTCTCTCTTCCTCTCTGTAAAAAATCAATAAAATATATTAAAAAAAATAAAAAAACAAAAATATGTGCACTATTTTGAGTAGTAATAAGAGCGTGCACACCAAATTAGAAAGGTTTAAAGTGAAAAATAATTATCTTACACCCTTTCCCCAACCAGCCACCAAGTTCCTTTACCAAAGATAATGATCATTACCAGTTGCTAGACTTCCAGAAACATCCTCTGTCGATATAAACAGCTGTGTGTATGCTTCTTAAGCACACAGTAATGTACAATGCACATTGTTCTATACCTTGCCTTTTTCACTGAGCAATATGTCAAAGGTTTTTTGTTGTGTCTTTGCTTTTCCGGCCCCAAATGTTGTTAGAAGAGAGAAGTCATTCTTCAGCTCAATGGCCTGCCTGTGGCTCTGGCTTACTGCACTTACAACAAACAAGATGCCGAGTTCCACTTTCCCCAGCCTCAGGTCATCTTAGCCTGGAGAAATAGGAATCATATTTAAAAATCTTAAAACTTTAAATATCAGGAAGTTTGAGGTGAGTGGAAGAAAAAGCCAAGGATGGGTTCTGTTTTAAAGAACGTTATGTGGAACTGACAGTTGAGCAGAAAGGTAACTTTGAATGCAGCCTTGCAAAACAAAAATTCATTGGTTCCTTTCCATGCCTTCATAAGTAGAACACAAATGTACTGACCATAATAGTGCTGTTTTTGTTAGTTAAAGACCTGTAGGCAACATAGCTTCAGTGTTCTAGAATCTAGACAAATGCAAGGGAGGTGAACAGGAAAACAGGCGTTGGGATAGAGCAGACCTGGATGTTAATACTGGCTACAATAATTATTAATGCAAGTCATTGAACTTCTCAGAGCATAGGTTTTTCTTTATGTGAAGTGGACACCCCTAGAAGAGTGATTGTGAGAATTGTTTTTAAGAAGTCAGGTACTGTAGGCATCCACTGTTACCATGATAATGCCACCTAGCAGCCAGTTCCCAGTTCTCCATGACTTAGCATCTATTTCACATTCATGAGTCTGTTTTTGGCGATTATAACTGGCATATTGTTACTCTTGCCCATGTCCTATTGGCCAAAACACCACATGGCCAAGGCCAAAGTCAAGGGAGCAGGAACAATACTCCACCCACAGTAAACCACAGAGGCAGACAGGGAAGGAAGAATTGGAAACAAAATATATAGGCACCCAGGAGTTTCACATAAATGCGAGTAATCATTCTTATATTTTTATATTATTACAATATTATGTTTTAATAATTATATGTTACATAGTATATATACTATGATCATATACCAGATTATTATGATCTCTGAACGAATAATAATCTGACCATTCAGTGTGTGTGTGTGTGTGTGTGTGTGTGTGTGTGTATTAGAGGCCCTATGCATGAATTTGTGCATAGGTGGGGTCTGGCCAAGGGGAGGAGACAGGGGTGGTTGGCTGGCCTGCCTGCTGTTCAAACTCCTGGTTGAGGGAACAATTTGCATATTAACCTTCTATTATATAGGATATACACTGAGTGGTCAGATCATTATGCTTTCAGAGATCATAATAATCTGGCCACTCAGTGTATATTATTAAATGTTATATAATTATATATAATTAGTTATTATATACTCCACATTTGAAAGGAATAAGCGATGGTACTGAATTTACAATAATTCTAAAACATACCCTAAATTAAAAAAAAAAAAAAACCACTTACTTTAAAAAAGTGATTTTTGTCATTGATGCATCTAACCACCCCTGGCATGTACCATGCATCTGTGAGAATGTGAAAAGGATGTCCCCTTAAGCAGGTGCAGCCCTAGGGCCAAGAACATGGCAAGTACATAACAAAGAGATCCCCATCCGTGGGGCAGGCACAGGTCTGCACAGGGCATGTGGCTCGGCGCCTTGGAGAGCAGACGAGAGCATTCCTTCTGCCCGTGTGTTCACAGCACGCGACCTGCACACCATATGCAGCTTCTGAACGTGGAAGGCGGCCCAGGAATCTCATCATGTATTGGGCTCTGTCTGGTTCGTTGCCACCATGGCTGCAAGCAGTTTCCTTGGAGCTTTGATTCACAGCTTCCTTTCTGCTTTCTAAGTGATGGTCTAGAAAGTTGACACTTTGAGAACATGAGTTTACCTGTTTCCCAGAACTCCTGCAGCTTTCCATGTCTGAACCCACACCCAGGTGATACGGCAGCTCTGAGGCCCAGGAGCTGGGATCACAGAGAAATGCACAGACTTACACAACTTAATTTCTTTCATCCTGACTGACAGGATAAGGACAGAGGGAAGAGGAAAGAAATTGAAAGAAGCTTTCTAGGTGCTGACATTCTAAGCTTGTGAATAGATAAGCAGCTCGTGGGGAGTGGGCGTGCAAGGCAGCAAACATGGAGAGAGAGAGCTTGAGAGAGGCAACCCAGGGCAGGCTGGGGTGGGCGACCTTTATGCCTTCACATAACAACCAACGTGAGAAAAGATGTGGAACTCAGTCCTGAACTGCTTATTTGGAAAATTAATTAGGAAACGGCTAGCAAGCAGTGGTTCTACGAACAGAACATTAATTTCAAAGTTATCTAGAACATAGGTATAGGGAGGAAAAGAGAGGGAGAGAGGAGAGAGGGGAGGAGCTGAGACAGAGGCAGAGGAAAGAGAGAGAGGAGAAAGGACAGGAATAGAAAGGGCGGTGATAGGAACTAGACGGACTTTGCCCCCAGTGTGGGGCACAGGCCTGGCCTAGAGGAGGTGCTGGTTAATAGCAGAGTGGCCCAATGAGAGAGAGGAGAGGGGAGACTGCAATGCTGACCTCCATTGTTTTACTGAAAGCGTTGTCCAGAGCCTAGAACAAAACATCTAAAGTCCCACCACCTTGTGAAACATCTTATTTGGAGAAGCACCCACACTCTTTCTAGCATAACTCATCCAGGCTTTCCCGAACTCCCTCATCATCATTCTAGATGTTTTCTTTCTTCCTCTGCCCCTCCTACAGGCAGAGGGAAAGAAAGCATCTCTTGTTCACTGGCTTGAGGGCTCTCTCTCTTTGCTTTTCCTGTTTTCTCGCTTGTAAGAGTCTGTTAGGTGTTTCCTGTGAGGTTTACTAGCAGTCTGGCCTGTGAATCTTTGTCATTATCCCTCACTCCAGGGACACCGCGAACCCCCCTGAGCAAGGCGGGGAGCAGCAGTGCATCTGAGGAGCGTAGCTGCCAGGATGTTCTCCACCTGCTGTCAGGGCCGAGGCTCCAGAAGAAGGCAGGAGCACTGGAGGATGCTCCCGAGGTGACCTCTCCTTGGATCTTAGCCAAAATCAAAGCTTGGCTTCCTCTCATCCTTTTCAACGTGGCTGGGCTCAGTGAGGTCCCACGCAGTTGCCTGGGCTCCCATGCTCAGGAATGAGTCCCGCCACTGGGTGACACAGCCTCCTTTCTGGAGCTTTCCAGATCCATGCAAGACCCAGCTGCCAGTGCAGGGATTCAGCAATCTGAGGACAGCATGCTTATTCTGAAACAGTCATAAAGCTAGATTGGTATAGAGAAAGAAAGTAATGCTTGCCGAATACGGCCTAGGTATTGCTGCATTCATGCATTCAGATGAGCAGCTGACATTGGCTGGAAGTCACGTTTCGCTAAGTTGGGCTGCTGAACCTCCTCTCCCCTACCCCAAAGCTCAGATGATGACTCCGTATTTCTCTTCAAGGGTGCATGGTGGTGTTTTAATATTGGCTGGGAATGGGCAAATTGAAGCATGATTGAGAGATGCCCCAAAAGTTAGTCATCAAACCAATACCCTTTGACATCTGCTTTCTGCCAAGCCCACATTCTAATCATTCAATGACTCTTCCAAGAAGGAAGAAATTGTAACATGCTACCAAGGAAACACAGGAATATACCTTATGGTAGAACACCAAACTTGCTTTGTCAATCTACACCTGGGTATGTGAATTTACACCATGAATCTCAGCCACAAGTAACGATGTTATAAACAGAGGATTCTTTGCTCGTTGGTATGAATTAAATTATCTCCCCGACCCCTCAAAAATCCTATTTTGAAGTCTTAATCCCAATACCTTAGAATGTGGCTATATTTGGAAATAGCGCCTTTATATAGATGATTAAATTAAGATGAATCCCTTTGGATAGGCTCTGTGTTAGTGTTATCTAGGGAAACAGGTTATACATACATATATATATATATATATATATATATATATATATATATATATAGAGAGAGAGAGAGAGAGAGAGAGAGAGAGAGAGAGAGAGAGTATTATAAGGAATTGGCTCACGTGGTTATGGAGGCTAGCAAGTCCCAAGATCTGCAGGTGAGTCAGCAAGTGGAGACCCAAGAAAGCTGCTGGCGTAGTTGCATTGGAAGGCTGGCCGGCTTGAGGCTTCAGGAAGAGCTGATGTTTCTGGAGTCTGAAGGCAGGAAAAAAGCCAATGTCCTAGTTTGCAAGTAATTAGGCAGGAAGAATTCTCTCTTACTTGGGGGAAGGTCAGTCTTTTTGAGTCCTAGGTTCTTACTTTGCTGGTCTATTACCAGTTTCCAAACAAGCAGACTCAACGTCATGCTGTACTTAGTACCTCAAAGTCCTCCCACCCTCATTCATTCCTCCATGCACAAAGGACGGTTCTAAATGCTTGGCATGCATTATCTCACTTAAGCACTGGAGCTGAATGGTGAAAAAAACAGGAAGTCTCTGTCTTAGTATAATTTACAGATTAGAGGAGAGAAAAATATGCATGTTATTCTAACAAGTGTGACTAGGCTTCTGAAAGGGAAACTACTTGGAGCTATAGGAACCAGTGGCAGAGAAATGTGACCTATAATCTGTTTACCCAAATCTTTCCCATTCTGTTAGGCCTGAGTCAAATGCTAGCTTTTCACCAATCAGTGCTCATCCCACACCCATCAGAATGAACTCCTTGTGTTGATGTACTTGGTAATATTAAAGAATACTTACCTAGTGATAGGCTTTGAGCTAAATACTTTCAATACAGTGTACACTGAACCTTTACAACAATTCCATTAAGTAAAGTATCTCCATTTTATAGACCAAGAAGATGAAACTCAGAGGCTCCTATCAGCAGACATTTGCACCAACACTTCCTTCTTAGAATTCCCTTCCTCCAAGTTGTCACCTAGCTGCCTCTTTCCTTAGGTCTCGGTTCAAATGTCACCTCCTCCAAGAAACCTCCCTTGGCCACTGATTCTTAAAGGTCCCCTGTTTCAGAGTCACTTACATACATCACTCTATTTTCTTTATAACTCCCATTGCTCTCTGAAACTATTTTTTATTTACTTGTTGTCATGCTTATTGTCTGTCTCCCTCCAGTAGATTATGCATGTTCTAGGAGGTCAGGAAGGCCACCTCCTCTAAGTTGGGCTAGTCTCTATCCTTGGTCCTTCAGTATACTTGGTGTATAGTAGACCTTCAATTAATGTTCATCGAATGAACCAATGAGCATAACTAGAATCACATAGCTAGGAAGTGGCAGAATTGTGATTGAAACCTAGAAGTATCTTTCTGCAAAGTCCAGGATTTAATTTCTTTTATAGACTTCACACTATCCATCTTGCTTTAGAGTTTGTTTACTCTCTGTTTCTGCTTCCTGGATCTCAGGGCCATGCGACCACATCCTAGACACCTTTGTACCTCTGTGGCCCTGTGAGGACACAGTCTTGCTCCTCAGAAACTCCGCCTGGGTTTGCTGAGATGGCTGTTTCCATGGCAATGCCCAAGGAGGAAGAAGGGCCCTGAGGCCCTGAGGTGAGCACCACAGGCTGAGAAAGCTTCCTCCTCAGCCTGACTCTGCCCGAGGTGTCATCCGTGGCCTTGGGAGGTGGCACCACCTTGAGGCTGAGCCCGCTGGCTCCCTGGGAAGTGTGACCCCAGTTTCCAGCAGGGAGGCCCACATCCAGTGGGCAGACTAGGTGTCATTCTCTCTTCCATTTGAGGAGTACAGGCCAAGTCCTCGAGTTCTCAGAAGACAGTTGGCTCTGTTATTGCGTGTGGGACCCTTCTCCCCCCATGGACACACTGGGTGCTTTCTGGGAAACAGCCCTCCTGCTACATGCGAAATGGACTCAGTACAGCAGAAAAGCTTCCTGCCCTGGGCCTGACTCAGCTTTTCCCATTTTTTCCTTGGCTAACAAGTCAATGCAACCTTAGGAGGCTCCCTGTTCCATCCCTCTATCTGTGCCTGTGGGGAACAGAGCAGAGAAGACTTTCTTTGGGGCTCACACTGCTCTGATGTCATCAGAAAACCCAAGGGAGCAATGAAGGTGAATTAGGCTCCTGTCTGTGCACAGACCGGGCTGGCCACTCCAAGGCCCTCCTGGAGCCTCATGGAGAGCCTGCTTTCGCCTTCTCCATGGGGACCAGCCACAGCCCTCAAGGTGGCCTTGCCTTCCCCATGCTCATTTTTCTATGCAAGTGTCCACTTCCTGGACAGACAGTGGCAGCTGCCCATGGGGGATGATGTGACAACAGCTTGACAGGACTTCCCCTCAGAATAGCTCCTTGTTGCCTGAATTTCCTCTGTAATTCCCTGGAGTCCTTCAGAATTGGCTGTTAAGAGAATGCTACCAACATGCAACTCCCCAAAAGACTAACCCACTAGACAGGGGTCAGCATTTTTCTGAAAAGGGCCAGAGAGTAGATATTTGGGGTTCTGTGGGCCTAGAATCTCCTTGCAACCGGTCACCTCGGCATATACAGCCCCAAGGAAGCCCTGGACAATAAATGTTCCAGGAAACTGTTTACAAAGCCTGCAGCAGCCTGGATATGGCCATGGACCAGAATTTGCCAGCCTGGCACTGGGCTGTAAGTCAGGGATATTCTGCCCCCTCTCTATCCCAGTGGCTCTCCCGTGAGGCGGACAGTGAAGGCAGGTTTAAATGTTGTTTGTTGAAGTACTGATCAATGAACAACAGTTCAAGAGAAGCCTTTGATAGCCACCCTTTCCAGAAGGAGCCTCAGTATCGTGGAGGATATTCAGAGGCTGAGAATTGAGGGTGGGGCTCTAAAATAAAGTTTGCCAACTTAATTTTAACCAAATAGATCTCATTGGTTATAGCTGTAAATCTCAAAATATTGTACCATGACTGGCTGAATCACCTTCTCCTGTGTCTGGAGACCAGCAGAAAATGAAGGCTGGGAGCAATGGAGACCAGCAACAAACCAGGAACCCTGAGCATGGCCGCTCTTCCCAGTTTGGGCACTGTTGTTACATCCCTGCACTCAGAAACAATGTTTGCTCTTGTTATTCCAGAGAGTGAACCAGATCCCACAGTCCTGGGTCAGGTAAACCACTGAAACCCTTTGATAAGAGGTCAGCTGTTCTTTGAAAAGGCAGCTCTGCCATTTGATGTGCCATTTACCTTCTTTCCACGCCCGTTGCAGTCACATCACTGTGGCAATCATAGAATCCAGGACCTGCCTGTTGGTCTCTTTCAAAATGGTGGAAGTCACATTGGTGAATCTCAGCACTGACTTGAGGAGATGATACTTACTGCCACCTTAACATCAGCTGTTTTCTTACTATCACGTTGACTTAGTCCAACTCAATGCAATGGCCTGAGTTGCATGTACTTATCAGAGTTCTAGACATTTGGAGACCTTACAATAGTCAGGATAAGTAAGGTTATGCTACAGTAATAGCAACCTCAAAATTTCAGTTTCTTAACACAACTCAAGTTTATTTCTTGCTCCTGTTACATGTCCAACATGGGTTGTCAGGCGGGCTGTACTCATTATAGTCATTCAGGGACTGAGATAATGCAGGCTTCGTCATGACACGTGCCTTCTTAGCTATTTCATCCCATGGTCATAAGAGTGATGAGAATTTGACCACAAAACAAGCTACTGAAATGTGAAAAAGTCAGTCAACTGAAGTGGAGGAAGAGGAGGTGAATGTTTGTTCCACAAGAAACCAAGTGACCATCTAGCGTTAGACTGATGTTTGGTAGTGTATCTTTCAGATATACCTTCCCTTGTGATTTGGTCCTTCAATTTCAGTCCTAAAATGTTCAGGGGTGGAGTGAGTTTGTAACTCTTTAAGTGCTTGTGAAAATACAAGGCAGGGTTATGTATTGGATCTAGTATTTGTACTAAACATTGAAGGTATCACCACATTGAGAGCTGACATTCAATGTCAAATATGTTTTCATACAATATTAAACAAAGAGAAGAAAAATTGCTTTTAAGTAAAGTAATACACTTATATACTTCTCCATTATAATAAGCATTTTTTTTTTTTTTTTGTAAAATCATAATGCTCAGGAAAATAAGTGCTAGGGCTGAGGTCAGACAAACATTTGTCTCCAAATGCGTGTGTGACCTCCTCCTCAATGTCCTCTGCCATTTTCTTTCTGACAGAGACACGTGTCAGAATGTGGGCCTGGGGAAAACCCGACTCATCCCCCTCAGTAAGTCTCCTGGCCCATACAATATCTGTCCTCAAATAAACAAAAATCTCTATCTTGAAACAAAGAAGCATGTCTAGAAAAGAGGAAAGAGTGAGACAGAGGGAAGGTCTGCCTTGATTTTTATGACATTTTCATCCAGTTCACTTTTCTCTGCCAACATGTGTTGGCCATCACAAAACTCATGCTTACCAAAGCTTTACATCATCGAATTTGCGTAGTGCCTTATTCACATGAATAGGATTCCATATAACACTGCTTCTGACTTAGGAACTCAATTTGCAGGGTGAAAACTTGTGACATGAGGCTCGTGCTATGGAATCACTGGTCTCATCACATGTCCCATCACCCAGGAGCAATTGGACGGATAGTAAGTGGAGTGAATGGCCTATGGAAGACTCAATTACAATACAATTTGGAAGTATAACCTGGAGGTCCGGGTTCTAGTTTATACAATAGGATGTCACTTATACTTTGAGTCAGTTAGCAATATGTACTCTTGCTTCTCCCATAGCCAGAACAAAGGGGTCCAGGAATCAAGGGTAGGAGTGGCTTCTCTCACTATTACACCTAATATCCACCATCAGAATGTTCCCTTTTCTGTCCCTGCAACTTTGGCCTCTTCTGGTTCGGAGATTTGATTGCATAGTGGAGAAATGCTTCTACCAAGGGATACAAAGACGACTCCACTGATTTGGAAGTTGAGACTTCTAACTGGCCAATTGGGGCTCCTTGTCTTCCTGAGCTAGCAGGTGGAGAAGGGTGCTACCATGCTGGTTGATCCTGATGAGTAAAACAGACCAGATTTCCATTCTATTTCTATGACACAAGAACTCTACCTGGAACCCATGGGGTCCTTGGGAGTATTTCTTAGTGCATCCAATAGCAAACGGGAGTGGAAAAGGTTAGCATCTATAGCCCAGGCAAAAAGTTAGTATTATGAAACTTCAAAGTTGAGAAAGTATATAGACCAGTAGTAGCTATTAGAGTAGCCAGGGAGTGAGTTGGCCTCAGAAGCTACCTTTCTGTATTCAGCTCAGTGATGCATGGACGATCTTACTCTTTTGACAGTTGGCTCCAGCTATGTTCTGCCAACAGGGGGCACTAGAGGGACACCAGAAAAGTAGAGGTGAGGTAGGGTGGGACTGCCTCTACCAACATCACTTTCACCAGGATCCTCTGCCCAGCATTGACACAGTCAGTCTGCTCCCACCGTTGCCAGACAGCCTCCTGGAGGTATCTGCCCACCCAAAGTCCTTTCCTTGAGCAGGCAAGCTTGATAACCCCTCCCCCTTCCCTTCGTTTCCTCAGCCCTGTGAGTTGCTGCCACTTCCAGAGGTACTGACATTGGTTATTTCAATGGTCCTTTTTTTGTTCTTTCAGCCCTCTCACACATGTGTGATCTCCTCTCCATATTAAGTTCCCTATGCTGAAATATCAAATGGACTTTTTTTGGTTTGTTTTCCTAATGTATATCCAGCCTTACGGAAGTGCCCAAGATTGACATTTCAGTCACCCACATTTTTCAGAAAGATTAGGACACCCAATTGATGAAAAGATGGGGAGAAAATTTAATATGAAAGTACTGTCTTTTCAAATGCCATCATCCAAATAGGAACGAATGGAGGAAATTCCTGTAAATGCTTTGCGGAGAACAAATTCATTTTACTAAGAAGTTTCCCTGTTTGTATTTGGAGGTTAAAGGAATGACAGAATTTATTATCCCACCAAACAAACCATTTTGCTTATTTTTGGTAAATTGCACTAAATGTGGTTTAATTACTGTGTCCAGAATAGCATCTCACATCTGTGGCCCCAAAAGCTATGATTGCCAGGAGCCTGTGGGACAAAGAAATAGTGCCCTCTTGTGGCTACTTTAAATACCACACCCCTTGCCATTCAACGTTGAAAGGATAAAGGTCTTACCTAGGTTAAGAAAAATATCTTAGGGATTCTGCCCTAGGGCAGACAGGAAGTCTACTTTCCAGAGAAATACTGTAATGCCCATGCTTCTTGGCACTGTACAGGTATAAAACACTTTAAAAAATGACCTTAACCAAGGTCGTTTTAAATGCTTAATATTTTAAAGGAGGAAGTGGAGAGTTGAGAATAGGTCTGAGTATGTCTAACATACAGTCCAGAGAGATATTTAGATCTCTTCCCTAGCACGGGTCTTAACACAAACCACAGTAATTTCCTTCTGAATTGGTTATACACACACAGGTAAGCCCCAGGGCATCACAGGGAAGGACGCTCAATAAATGCAGCAAGAGATGGATGTGCAGGTGGGATGTGCTAAAATCTGCACATTATTTACTATGCTTGGTAGGCAAAGACAAGAGGGCCCAGTGAAATGCAATGTTAGAGTCCTCACAGGACAAACCTGGCAGAGAGGAGACAGAGAAGAGGGGAAACATACAAGCTTGGCAGTTGTGTGATTTCAGGCTAGTCATCCAAGCTCTCTGTTCCTCAGCTCCCTCGCCCATACAATGGGTATAACAACATCAACTTCAAGATGTAAAGTGCACATGCTTCAGAGCCGCACTGCCTGGCTTCAAGTCCTGGTGTTTCTGCTCACTGTGTGACTTCAGGCCAGTGGCTTAACCTCTCCGTGCCCCAAACAGTACTGACCTTGCAGGGCTGTTTTGAAGGTCATATGATTCAATATATATAAAACACTTAACACTGGCATCACACATGAATTTGTCATCATTACTACTGCTTAAGTGCCTTGCACATGGTAAACACACAGTAAATGTTAGCTTTATTGTTGACTATAAAACATCATGAACAATTTACTTAGTGTTTTTCTACCTGCTTCCTTTTCTATTAAGCAGAGTCATTTGAGATTGTCACTTTTGTTGTCAAAATACCTGAATGCAGCAATTTCTTGGTTTAATCTAACATACACCAATGCTTGTCACCAGGTCCCTTTAAGGGTTATTGGCAAGAGCCTAGAGCTAAGGGAGGAAATAGAGTTTCTGCCCATGTTCCTGCCACTGAGCCCAGGAGTCCCTTTCCCACCTGCGATGACAGGTCCCTTGAGTGGTTTTAGTCCCTCCTCCCTCCTGGGCTAGACCCAGGGAAGTGGGGGCAGATAAAGACTGGATCATTGGTGCCAATTAGAGCCAGATCAGGAAAACAAAATCCATTCCATGTGGTGCCATTCAGAGAATTTATTTTAAAAAATGAGCTACAGCTGAAACCGGTTTGGCTCAGTGGTAGAGCATCGGTCTGCGGACTGAAAGGTCCCAGGTTCGATTCCGGTCAGGGGCATGTACAACAGTTGCGGGCACATCCCCGGTAGTGGGTGTGCAAGAGGCAGCTGGTCGATGTTTCTCTCTCATCAACGTTTCTAGCTCTCTATCTCTCTCCCTTCCTCTCTGTAAAAAAAATCAATAAAATATAGTTTTAAAAAATAAAATAAAAAATGAGCTATAGCCGAAACCGGTTTGGCTCAGTGGATAGAGCGTCGGCCTGTGGACTGGAAGGTCCCAGGTTCGATTCCGGTCAAGGGCATGCACCTTGGTTGCAGGCACATCCCCAGTAGAGGGTGTGCAGGAGGCAACTGTCATCGATGTTTCTAGCTCTCTATCTCTCTATCCCTCTCTCTCCCTCTATGTGAAAAATCAATAAAACATTTAAAAAGTAAGTAAGTAAATAAATAAATAAATAAATAAATAAATAACGAGCTACAAAGGGGATACTGAAGCTACCCAGAGATTAGCCACAGTAGGAAGTAGCTTCAGTCTGGACTGTGAGAGTGAGAAAGGGCAGAGGGGGCATCGCCAGAGCCAGGGCCCCCAGCAGGAGGAGAGACCCTGTGGGCTGCCCAGCCACTCCCAGGGCTGCCCTTCACCCTGCACAGAGAGGAAAGAAGACATCTCCCTCCTTTCTGTGTTCCTGTCCCCTGCCAGTGCCTGCCAGTGGCTAAAGCTAATGGCACTGCAGTCAGCAAAGGGGCCTAGGCATGTAGTCTCAGAGACTGGCTCCTTGTATACAGAGCAGAGCAGGAGGAAAGAGAAGAACCAATTTGAGAGCTCAGAGGCAAGTGCCTTCCTAGAGAAGTGGGAGCTGGGAGCAAAGGAGAGGGGGAAGAATGAGAGGTGGCTGCTGGGCCCCTGAATCTCCAGAATCCAGTGGAGGTGGGATCCTGGCCCTGGTGCATTAGCAAGGCCCCTCCAGATGAAAACAGAGGGACCAATTGTCTATCTTTGGTGGCTTCATGAGCTGGAGAAGGGTGCCAGCAACTGGGTAGGTAGCTCTGGGGACCTTCAGGGTGACTCATAATCTTCTGGTGGAAAGGTTAAAGGGCCTGCACTGCACATTCTCTCCTAGCACCGGGTCCAGAGGCCGGGCAGGCAGACTTCAGGAAAAGACTTCTTATTTTAGATGTTATTTCCTCCAAGATCATGAAAACAGGACAGCAGAATGCAACCTGGTAGCCTGAGCTGAATCCTGGAACATGAAAGGGCATTAGGGGCGCACTGGATGCAATATTGTGATTTATAAGAATATATATATATATATATATATATATATATATATATATATATATATATACATATACATATACACACACACACACACACACACACACAAATTAGAGACCCGGTGCACAAAGTTTGTGCAGTGGAGGGGGGGGTCCCTTGCTCGGTCTTTGCCCTCTCACAGTCTGGGATCAGGGGATGTCTGCCTCCAGGGGGATTGGGCCTAAGCCAGCAGTCAGACATCACTCTCACAGTCTGGGGCTCTCACATTTCGGGACATCTTGCTCCTTACCTTCCGCCTAAAGCAGAGTCAGGAGAGGCTCCTGCCACCACCATTACACTCACCAGCCATGAGCCTGGCCTCTGGTCGTGTGGAGTTCCCCATGTGAGAGCCACCCCCCCCCCCCAAATGTGGGAGCCCAGTTACTATCAGGAGGCAGCTCCTGCATTGAACATCTGCCCCCTGGTGGTCAATGCATGTCATAGCGAGTGGTCATTCTGCTGGTAGTTCTGACAGGTGTTCCAATGTTCAGTCTATTTGCATATTAGACTTTTATTATATACTAGAGGCCCAGTGCATGAAATTTGTGCTGGTGGAAGGGGTTCCCTCAGCCCAGCCTGCACCCTCTCCAATTTGGGATCCCTCTCACAATCCAGGACTGCTGTCTCCCAACCACTCACCCTCCTGTCTACCAGATTGCCCTTAACCACTTCTGTCTGCCAGCCTGATAGCCCCCTAACCACTCCCATGCCAGCCTGATAGACACCTAACTGCTCCCCTGCTGGCCTGATCACCCCTAACTGCCCTCCCTTGCAGGCCCAGTCACCCCCAACTTCCCTCCCCTGCCAGCCTGGTTGCCCTTAACTGTCCTCCCTTGCAGGCCCAGTCACCCCCAACTTCCCTTCCCTGCAGGCCTTGTCCCTCCCAACTGTCCTCCCCAACAGGCCTAGTCCTCCTCACAACTGCCCTCCCCTGCTGGCCTGATCACCCACAACTGCCCTCCTCTGCTGACCTTCTTGTGGCAGCCATCTAGTGTGATGGAGTGATGGTCAACTTGCATATTACCTCTTTATTATATAGGATTATATAGAATACACACACACACATATTTGATCACTCAGATAACTAAAATATATTTGTCAGATATATTTGGTTTCCATCCACAGTACCTGGTTTACAGTTTCCAATCCCCTTGGAAGTTCCTGATGAGAGTAACAAAGGTGTCTCTTATATGTTAATAATTGGCTTTTGGACCCCACCCAAGGGTGGGGGCTGGTTGTTAACCTTGTGCTTAAGGAAGGAACTTCCATCTCCCCTCCTACCCCCTAGGGAGGGGAGAGGGGCTTGCGGTTGACTTAATCACCAAAGGCAAATAATTTAGTGAATCCTGACCATGTAAAAAAGTCTCCACAAAATTCATAAAGAACAACTCTCCAGTCATTTTTGGAGAGCCTCCCTATTGGGGAACCAAAATGCTTCCTCCTAACATGATCTCACTCATCTAGAGGAAATGGTGAACAACATAGACTGATGAACAAGAACAGACCCAGAGATAAGGAGCCATGGGTCAGACTATTGGACCTCAAAGGGAGGGTGGGGATAAAAGGGAGAGATCAACCAAAGGACTTGTGTGCATACATATCAGCCTAACCAGTGGTCAAGGACAATAGGGGGGTGGGGTCATAATTGAGGGGTGGGGGTGGGGAATTGGAATGGGGGGGTTGAGGAAAAATATGTGATACCTTAATCAATAAAGAAATTAATTTAAAAAAAATAAAAATAATAATTTTTAAAAAATGCTTCCTCCTGCCACCATGCCAGCCCTAAGCTACAGGAGGTCAGAGACACCTTTGTTTGGGTCTTCCTTATGTATCTCTTTATCTAGCTGTTGATTTTATTAATCTTCTTTAATAAGTTGGTAATCTAGGGGGTCAGCAGGTTTTCCTGCATTCTGTGAACCATTCTAGCAAACTAATCAAACCCAAGGAAGGGATCTGAGGACTTGTGATCTATAGGTCAGAAGCACAGGTAACAGCCTGGGCTTGCAACTAGCATCTGAGGTTGAGGTGGTCTGATGGGGCTGAGCCCTTTATCTGTAGAAATCTGATTCTCCCACAGATTATCCCAGATCGATAGCATCTGCATTGAGTTGGATATTGAGATACCCTGCTGGTGTCTGAGAATTGCTTGTTGGTGTGGAAAGCCTCCCCCCGCCATGCACACATGTGTGTGCACACACACATACATGCACACACACACATGCACACACCAGTTGGATTGGGTGAGGGAACCCCTTTCACTGGGTAATGCCTTTACTTAGCCAACAGCACTGTACCAGTGCTAATGTCTTCGTTTTGACCAATGTACTATGGATATGTTAGCTGTTCACATTAGCAGAAGCTCGCGAGGGGCCTGTGGGAGTGCTCTGTGTTATTTTCTCTTCTCTAAATCTAAATTTATTTCAAAATAAAATATGTTAAGTTGCCTTCTCCAGAGGGGCTTCTTTCCTGAGCTCCAGCGGGGTTGCTCTGTCACTGTCAACTTAGCAAAGAGAAGGGGACCCCTTTCCAGACCCCGTAACACCAGCGAGCCCATCCAGGAGAGTGTCAGAAAGACCACGTCCAGGAAGACTCTGTGGACGTATCACTGCTGGTGAAAAATATGAATTCATTAACAGCAGCCTACTTACAAAGAAAATGAAGAACTCTTATGTGACTCTCATCCATTATGCACCCTTTGGCGGAGGCAATAATGGGTGATGTTAAAATTTAATGGGCAAAGTAAGTGCATGCGCTTAAGCAGTTCTTAATGTAAGGACAGTCGTGCTACTGCTCACAGACACTTCGTTTATCTGTAAATGAACTGACCTTACGTAGGCTCCTGTTGCTTTAAGTACCTTTTAGAAAAAGCAGAGTATAACTAGATACAAGCTCACATACTCTCTGCGATCAAGGGCACAGGCTCGGGACATTTTCTGGGCCTCTCGGAAATCGGCTTTTGAGAGAGTGGTCTTTGCCCTTCTTCTCAGCCTGGCTGCACTCTGCTCAGGTTGGATAAGGTAGACCGGAAAGCTTGGTGGCTGCAAATCATGGCAAAGAATGTCACCCCTTTCTGCAGAACCTACAATTCTGCAAAATTGTAGGGATTTCGGGGATGGGAACCCTTCATGCTTACCCTCCAATCTCCCAGAGGGAGACAAAAGTGAAGAATAGCTTCTCTTTACTATATTCCCCCAAATAAGTTTGGCCGTGACCTTCCCCTTACAATGGCTGACTGTTTAGGACCTAACCCTGGCCAGTATCTCCTGGAACTGGGGAGTCTTAGACCAAAAAGTACCTCTTTGGGCAGTTGAATGGGCATGAAGAGGCTTCTCCCATCAGGAGACTATCTCCAAGGGGTGTGTAACCTCTGGGGCAGAAAAAGATCTCCGTCAGGACTTCCCACTGGGCTCCTAGGCCAAGATATAAATACATTCTTAAGTGAGACAGTGGCCCCTCCGTAAGGTTGACCTCTAAGCTCCAAAAGCATATTCCTTGAGATGCATTATGGGTGCTATAGATCCATCCCAACTTGAATTCCTTTGAACTTCATGTATTATATATTTTTAACACAATAGTGGCGGGGGATTTGGAATGCAAAATCCACCAGTGGTGGTTTCAGAGCTCCATCTATCTACATCCCAAGGAAGCAGCAGGGGCAGGGGTGGGAGGCGGGGAGTGAGGGCTGCCCGAAGGACGAGGTTCTTGGCTAAGCTCACTCCAAACCACAGCTGCACATTGGTCTTCCGGAGGGTCCCCAGAAAACCACCCTTCTGTCTCTATTCAAAGACCCCGTGCATCGGTGATTTCCCAACTCACACCTCCCTGCTGCTTGCTTAGGTGCTTAGACTGTGCTGAGAGGTCACTAGTCCTGCTCTTCTCTTTAGGGATTTAACAAGAATGGAGCAAGGGAGGTCGAGAGGTGGGGTCACTCTCTGGAGTTGCATCAAGGCATTATGAATGTTCAAAACTCTGAGCATTTTGTTCACATAAACGTTTGCTGATTGCCTACTAAATGCCAAGTATAAAATAAATATTGGGAGACAAAGATGGAGAAGACCTGGTTCATGCCTTCCAGGAGCTCCCAGGCTAGCTGGGGGGACAGACAACTGTGAATGCTCCAATAAAGTGTGCCCTGTGCCCTGAGAGGGACTCACCTGTTGTTCTTGGTGCCAACGTAAGGCTAAGAAGGGAAGTGAAATGAGCTGGGATCTTGAAGGGTAAGAAGTGGAGGGTGGAGGGTGGAGGGAGGCATGGCTGAGGCAAACAGAGCTAGATGAAGGCCTGCAGAGTGAGAGCTGCTCGCACGCTCAGCGGTGGTGCTGTCTGGCAGAGCAAGACCCCAGAGTACCAGCCTTTGGGGGTAATGTCCATGGTGGCCACCTATCAATAGGCCCTGTGTCTTGTGTTCAGGTCGTAAGAGAGCTGACCAACACCCTGGAGGATTTGGGAGCAAAAATGCCCATAGTGAGTTGTTATTGATGTTCTTATTTGTATTAAGCACTTGTTCGTATGCCAAACAGTCCTCTATGCATGCTATGCACGGTAAGCCTCATTTAATCCTTACAACTATCGTATGACTTGGTGCTGTGTATATGCACCCCCCTTTATAAATGAGGAACAAGCTTAACAATTTAATGAGTGTTATCAAATTTGTATAGCAAACAAATCACAGGGCCACGTTTTGAGCCCAGGTGAATATGACTTCAAATCTTATGTTCTCAACTCCGGAAGAGGAACTGGGAGACACAGTGTAGCATTTATGAGTGTGTATGTGCGTGTGTGTGTGTGTGTGTGTGTGTGTTAGATGTGTTTCAATTTTATAACTCAAATCTTATTTTGTATACTCCAGGACTCCTGCTAATGAGAATTAGGTAATTTTACCCAAGATCACACATGGGATTAATTACTTGAAGTTTAGATAGGAGCATCTCTGCTAAAAAGCAAGAGGATTAAATTTTTTAATTTAGGTAAGTGATTTAGGAATTCATCCCAGATCAGCAGTGGGGCTAGGAAGGAGAGCTGGGCATTTCTTAAAGGAGTCCTGCCCTCTGCCAGAATCCCCCATTCCTACTCCTCTCCTAGTTTCGTGCTCTGGTCCTCAATACAAATGAACAAATGCCAATTTTTAAACAGTTGGAGCTGATTAGGACTCTGTTCAGATAAAAACATCTTATAAAGTTACTAGACAGAGCAAGGAATCAGATTTTGAAAGGCAAACATTATCAGAGTTTCTTCATTCACCTTTGTATTAGAGGTTTTGCTTTAAAATCAGGATTTTTTTCTTATCCTGCCAAGATCTTACATAAAATTGTTAGTTTTGTTAAATTCAGCTATTTGAAGATAGGATGTTTTACTGAGCATAAAAGAAAGCTGAGAGTTACAAGGGGAAAAAAATAGCCTTATTCTTTAATCTTATTTAGAAAATCTTTCAAATTCATTCATTTCATTCAACACATTTTGATCAAGCAGCCCCTGGGCTAGATTGTGGGTATAACATAAAGCATGAGACGGAATGATTGCCCTTGAGGAACATGCACCCTATTTAGTGAGAAACAGGGGAGTAGCCAGTTACAATCCACAGTGATAATATCTATGAAATGTGTGAAGTCTTTAAAAATGCAAAGAAGGAGTGATCATCAGTAGAAAATGGGATTGAAGAAAAATCATAGAAGGCTTCTTGGAAGTGGTGAAAGCTGAGACTTGAAGAATCAAGCTTTAAAAACATTAAACTCACATTTTCAAATCAATCCTCATTTAAAACCAATAAAAACCAAATTTTGTGCTCTGGCACTCACCTAGACAATAAAAGCATAAACAACACTGGTGACTGAAAACCCAGATCATGGGCAAACTCAATTTCAAAGCAAAGATCAAAATGAACAATCAACACAGCAGAATACCCAACAAAACAAACTCATATTAGCAGACAAGAAAAAGCTCAAACTTAGCTCTCTTCTAGTATAGGAGTAACTTCAAAGTCAAACGCTAGGTGGCGATCTTAGCACAGTTTGCTATCTTTGACCGCTGGGAACCAACCAGCCAATGAAAGTTCACTCTCCAGGAAAAGCAAAATGAAACAAAACTCTGAGTACAACTACCATGATATTGAATTTATAGGAAGAAAAATATATTTCACAGTATCATTTTCCTGCCATGAAAAATCAATTTATTTTTGTTAACAGCAAATATTTTCTTATAGTTACTCCTTCCTTACAAAAGTGAGGTAGAACATAAGAGGTAGACTCTCTGGGCCTTTCAGCCAAGCTGTTCTGTACAGTTACCCTCGATCCGTGGTCAGAAAACTGCCCCTTGAATGTGGCTCTTCCACAAAATACCAGGACCTGGGCGAATCTATTTTGAAGAAGTAGTGTTAGAAAAAGTTTAAGTTTAAAAAATTTGACTCTCAAAAGAAATTTTAATTATTGTACTGTTGATATTTGGCTCTATTGACTAATGAGTTTGCCGACCACTGCCCTAGATGATTCAAGGGTTTCTTGGTAACCTTGACCCATCACTCAACTTCATAGTTTCCCAGGAGAAGTTTGCAACTGGGTAGAAGTTGTTAGAAAAACTCTAACACCCAAATCACCAAGGCTGGGCCTTAATACAGAATGCTTACCTCGCCTTCCACTAAGGAGAAAAGGCTATGGTAGAGGATTAGCAGATACTATGCAAAGCATGTTAAGCTCCTTGAATTAAAGGAATTATGAGAATACTTGTTATTAGCAATAATTTTCAAAGATGACAAAAGATAAGGGAAACCTAACTTAATAAAGCCATTCTCATAAAATAGAAAGAATTGATATTGAATTTGAAATAGCAACAAGAACAGACAAAGAAAAGGAAAGGATCGCAACTGAAAAGTATTTTAGGTAAACTATAGTGGAGAGGCGTGTAGATCTCATTAATTGTATGGGGGAAAAAATGGGGCAAATGTTTAAGGCTATAAACTAGAAGCCAGCTATAATACAGGATTTACTCCTGATAATATTTTTAGGCAAGAGGATCAATTATATCTATTTTCCAAACATCAGTCTGAGAACCAATGCTGATTCAGGACGATTTCTACTGCTCTGTGACAAAAAAAAAGTGGGAAGAAGGACCCAACAAAAGATTTTTCAAACAGCTAAAAAGTTGAAGAATTTACTTTTATTCTTAGATCAGATCTTGCCTACTTTTCTGAAAAGCCTTTCTTCTATGAAGTGGTCACTAGGGAACCGTTTATGTTACTTTGTTCTGTTTTGCTGTTAGTTCTAACTCTAAGTTGGCACCGTGATGCAGGTCCTGAAACATATTTTTGGAAGTGTTCATGGTCTGAGAGATCCAGAAGTCTGAGAACTGCTGTGTCAACAACCACTTAAAAGAGAAACAGGCAGCTAGGTGTTATTCACTTATTTATTCAACAAATGCTTATTCACTTATTTATTCCCTCCCATGGGGCAGGCACTGTATTGGGCTGCTGGCCAGCCCTGAGCAAGGCTCACATGACTCCACCTAGGACATCCTTGGTGCCACCTTACAGGGATGGAGGAGGTGGTAAAAATGGAGGGCATGTTATATTAAGGACGATGACATAGTAGTCTTGTAATTGCACATGGGATCGTTTAAAATATCTTATGAAAAATTTAGCCTTACATTTATTTCTTTTTTAAAATATATTTTTATTGATTTCAGGGAGGAATGGAGAGGGAGAGAGAGAGAGATAGAAATATCAATGATGAGAGAGAATCATTGATTGGCTGCCTCTTGCACACCCCCTACTGGGAGTCGAGCCAGCAAACTGGACATGTGCCCTTGACAAGAATCGAACCTGGGACCCTTCAGTCCGCAGGCTGATGCTCTATCCACTGAGCCAAACCAGCTAGGGCTAGCCTTACATTTCTTAAAAGCCAGATGTGGGATGACCAGTATGTTTCTCTGCTATAAGAGCTGAGTAAGTGAATATCATTACTATTGAGTTGCTTTAAAACCATGTATCCATCTCCCTTCCAATAGTTGCCAGGCTCTGTGTCCAGGGCACTGGGCCCACTCTCTATACAGTATGCCATAACTCCAATCCCTCTACAGACAGAGCCCCTAAGGGCCACATAATGAATACCTGTACCTACCCTGAAAGGTAGACTCGGAAGGTCTAGGCATGGGCAAGGTATTTCTCACCCACTAGGGATGGAGGAAAAGTCCGCTTACAGGTTTCATAGTTGCCCTTTCCAATGTGTGTAGGTCCCTGAAGGGTAGATGGTCAGTGGTCACCTTGCTTCCCAGTGTGACATTTTGAGATTCTGGGGATCACTGGGTTACATTTGGAGCTACAATCTAGGCCTCCAGTCCTCGATGGTCAAATCAACTGGAGGATTTTGGACAGGGAAGATTGATAAAAAAAAAAACCTGACAGAACGAGCGCTGGTTTCCATGGCAACCGACTGAGCACTTCCTGGTCTTTAAAGACCGAAAACGTGAATAATCAAAATAAATTATTACATGATTGCTCAACCTAGAATATGGAGACTGGAGTTAAGAAAAATTGTGACGCCTCTGCCTCTGGAGGAAATGTGATAAATGGAGAGACGCATGGAGAAAGGGAGGTTTGGGCGTAATATCCAGGCATGGGTTTGCTATAGAAAACACAAAACATAGAGATGGGTGGTAAGTATGCGCACCTGGAGAATTGTTCTATTGTCTTCTTTACAAGATTTTCATGTCCTTTAGGGAAGCGTTTCAGTACATGTGCAACCTTATTAATTCTTTTACTGCGACTTAGTTCTAACTATGCACCTCTGTGCCTTCCTCTGCATTTTAAAGTCACTTTGAATTATTGGTTCCACAACATACTCTTCTACCGTTTGGCCAAATTGGCCAATTTGGGTCCCATTGAACGCAGCCTGAATAGAGTGCCCTCACTGCTGCACAGCATCCTCAGGCTTGTTCTAGAGGTTTGTCTCCCTCCTCCCCGCCTCCCTTCACACCTTTGTCGGGTCCCATGGGTCAACTCTGTACCCATCGATGTTCCCAGCTGTGCAGGAGCCGCGCTGCTTCTAGCATCTGACCTGGTCAACAGGGTTCTCAGACTGTACCTCTGGCCTGATCTCCATGCTCTCCTGGCTGGATGCTTCCCTGAACAGATCTACCCCAAACACCTCCCTTTCCACTATTTTTTCCACAAGCCACTTCCTAGAGGCCAGCCTTCGATGGTGGGCTCTCTTTCAGGACCAGCCTCACCAGACATGAACTGACCCAGCAGGAGGTCCTGGATAAGTCACTATCCACTCCGATTCCTTCCTGCCTGCCTTCCTCCTTCTCTTTAGTAAATTTGATGTTAGACTTCAGATAGAAAGCCTTCGTTCATCATGCACCATCGCCACCGTTCAATGTGGGGCTCCTTTCAGGTAGGTATGCACATGCTCTCATATTTCTTATAAAACAAATATTGGTGTCTTGTATTCAGGTGTTTTCAATGTACACACATTGCATTGCACCTCATATCTCATTCTCTCTCTCACGTTTTCACTCAGCATTCCACTTTTGAGGTCTCTCCATGTTGCCATGCATATATTGTCTTGTTTAAGCACTTTATAGTACTCCCTCATGTATATCCTCAAATACTTCTCCATCCTCCAGTAAGGGCTTCCGGATTGCCTTCGCCTCCCTTTAAAACAATGCCCATCTTCATATATATCTCCATATGAACCTATCCACACTCTCTCTGAGCAGGCACCCAGATATCCTACCCACAGCAAACCTCTGGATTCCCCAGCAAGATGGCTGAATCATAGGATATACCTATTTTTAATTTGACCCAATTGAGATTATATAACCTCCATCAGTGCATCCAGCATGATTGTGCCAGTCCACCATCTCTCCAGGAGGCCTGAGGATCTTTACAGCCCTACTCTGCACAGCAGTCAGCATGAGCTCCAGCTTTGTAATTTGTGCTAATCTGGTGTGTGTGAAGCCATCATTCTTGTTATAATTTGCAAATTTGGTAAACCTCTCATAGGCTTGGTGTTACAATAGTTTATGTTTCTTCGTGTGACGTGTTCTTTTCCTTTGGTTGTATTTCTGTTGGAATCCCTTTCCCCGGCCCCCATTCATTCTCTGTTGCTTTTATCCATGATTATTTTCATTGAATAGAAAACTTTTTTGTGATGTTATCAGATCCATCTATTTACAAAAATACTCTCCTAAATATTGTTTATTAACTTTGTGTCTTTAACCACCCCCTATACGTAGGTCTTCATCCAGCTGGAGTCCACTCACCTGTGCCATGTTAGGCAGGAATACAGTCTTCTCTCTGAGCCCCAGTGTGTTTCTCTGTTCTGTTTGTTCTTGCATCAGAACTGTGCTGACTTTATGACTATGACTTGGTGGTAGAGCAAGTCCCCAACCCCCACCCTCTCCTCTCTTTTTCACAGTCGACTTGACTTGGTTACTCATGGATCATTAAACTTCCTTATCAAATTTACAGAAAACTGTTGAGCTTCTAAAAAGACAATCTACTGCAATTTCATTGAGATTGCAGGAATTTGTAGTTCCTTTGCAAAGAACTGACATCCTTTATTGCATTGTCATTCCATCCAAGAACTTGGAGTCACTCTTCATTTATTCATATCTTATTTATACCCCTTAATAAAGTTTTGTATTTTTCCCCTGAAATAGTAAGTAGTCAGCTCTAAATCAAATTGTTTCAATTATTTTGCTATATAATACTTTTAAATTTCTGTAAGTCTAGTCCTTCCTATCTTCTTTTTTTCTCTTCAGAATGTTCTTAGCTATTCTTTAAAAAATAAAAAAGAAGTTTATTTAGTCATAGATAACCTCCACCCAAAAAAGTTCATTAAGTTTACAGCTTGATGAATACTCATAGGATGAATATTACCTACACAGTACACCAAATAAATTATTAATTTTTTAAATAAATTAGTCCTTAAATACTTCATAGTTTTTATTGTGAAGAGTCTTCTATTTTTTATAACTCTATTTAGCAAATAGTTGTTACTGATGTAGAGAAATGCTACTGATGTTTACAACTTGTATCTGGCAACCTTGCTAAACACATTTGTTCTACCAACTGGTTGATTATTCTATTGTTTCTGTATAGATGATCTTGTCCATGGCAAATAACAACCATTTATTTTCCCTTTAAATACTTTTGCCTATTTTATTTTTCTTTTTACAATGCAGTTGTCCAGGACCACCTATTTAAGTTAAACTGTGGCAGTGGTAGTGAGAATCCTGTCTTGTACCTAATCTTAGATGGAATTTTTCCAGAAATTCTCCTTCAAACATAACGTCTGCTGCAAGTATTTGGCATATGACCTTTATAAAATGAGGATATTTCCTTCGAGATTGGGTTTTCTAGGAGTTTATGTTTTTTCATTATAAATAGTTATTAAATTTTATCAAGTGCTTTCTTTCTCTGGCTCTCTTACAACAACAATGCACCTTTTCTCTTTTAGTCTATTTATGTGGAGAGCTATTTGATTTTCTGATGTTGAATCGTCTTTGCTTTTTTGGAGGTAGACCTTTCTTAATGGTGTGTTATCATGGTCATAATAATGGTGATGATGATCATGATGATTGATAAAGTTAGACTGGCCTTGCTAATATTTTTTAAGATTTAATTTTTTAGAGCAGTGTTAGATTTACAGCAAAACTGAGCAGAAAATACAGTTTTCATATATGCCTTTCCTCCATACAGGCATAGCCTCTCTCATTATCAATAACCCCAACCAGAGTGATACATTTGTTACAACTGATGAGCCTGCCCTGACACATCATTATTACCCCAAATCCATAGTTTACATTATTGTTCTCTCTTGGTGTTGTGCATTCTATTAGTTTGGATAGATGTACAATGGCATGTGTCCATCATTACCATATCTACAGGATATTTTCAATGTCCTAAAAATCCTCTGTGCTCCTCCCATTCATCCTGTCCACACCCAACTACTGATTTTTTTCTGTCTTCTTAGTTTTGCCTTTTCTAGAGTTTAAATTATATAGTATGTAGCCTTCTCAGATTGCCTTCTTTCACTTAGTAATATGCATTAGGGCTCTTTCATGTCTTTTTATGACTTAACAGCTCATTTCTCGTTAGTGCTAAATTATGTTCCATTGTCTTGATGCACTAGTTTATTTACCCAATTATCTGTTGAAGGACATTTGGGATATTTCCAAGGTTCATTAATTATGAATCAAAGTTCTGTAAACATTCATGTGCAATGCAGGCTTTGTGTGGACATTAGTTTTCAGCACCTTTGTGTAGATAGATACCAGAGGGAGAGATTCCTGGATTGCTTAGTGAGAGCCTGCTTAGTTTTGTAACAAACTTCCGAGCTGCCTTTCACAGTAGCTGTACCATTTCACATTCTCCCCAGCGTGTATGAGCATTCCGATTGCTCCACATCCTCCTCAGCATTTGGTGGTGTCCGTGTTCTGGGCTTTGGCCATTTAAATAGATGTGCAGTGAAAATATCTTTTTTTAACATAGGAAATACCACTGCTCCCCTACTAGAAGTCTTCTCCTGCTTTCCCCTTACAGTTTAGTTCAAACTTCTTACCGTAGCCTATTAATAAAGTGGCCATATAGTTTATCTACCCAAACCAGGGACTTGAGAGACAAAAAGAGGCTTTAAGAATAATGGTCCCAGAAAAAAAAAAAGGACAATGTCACTTCCTAACCCTTCCCCTGCTGTCTTAGCTCCAGCCACACAGGCCACATTGCTCTTTTTAATAGTTCCTGCATCAAGGCCTTTGCACTAGCCCTGTATATATTAAATGTCTGGTTTGGTCCGGCATTGTATCTGGGGATACAAATAAGAACACAAAGTTCCTGCTTTCATGGAGTTCACATTCTAAAAAACTCTCCCCCGGATTCTCACATGGCTCACCCATCATCATTCAGATAATGTTTCAAATGCCACCTCCTTGCAAAGGACTTCCCTGAATATCCCACCTCCAGTAGCCTTCTCTCACCACCCATCAGTCTCCATCCCCTAACCGTGACGTACTATTCTTCATGAGGGCCTGAAATCGTATTGGCCAATTGTTTG
The DNA here is from genome assembly GCF_014108245.1 of Pipistrellus kuhlii. Taxonomy (NCBI): domain Eukaryota; kingdom Metazoa; phylum Chordata; class Mammalia; order Chiroptera; family Vespertilionidae; genus Pipistrellus; species Pipistrellus kuhlii. Next base: position 168,880,521 of record NW_023425404.1, on the reverse strand, counting down.
TTTTCATAACATCCGTCTCTTCCTTAGAATGGAAGCTTCAAGAAGGCAAGGATTTGCTTGCCTTCATCACTGCTATATCCCCCGCTCCCAGACACTGCCTGAACCATAATTTGTTTAATAAAGAAATAATGAACAGTTCACTGTGGACATTGGATTTACATGGATTAAATTTGGGAAATTTAACTACGTTTTTCAAGAGCATTAATAACCATGAATTCCCTAGAGGTATCTAAAGATAGTGCCAGTGTCATAACTATTTCTCTTAAAAAATATTTTCTCACACATTTAGTAAATTTATTAATATATATTAAGGTTCCTTCATGTCTTTTGTATCAACACTAAAAATTGGACTGCTCGAGAAGAGGTAGAATCCACAGATAGTTCAGACTTCCTGGGCATCACTAAAACCCAGACTGAAAATACTTGTATGAGAGAATTGATGAGTCTTTTCTTGGGGTCTTCCATGGCATATTTATCCACCGGTCTTCTCGATAATATGCTGCACTTTTAAAACTCTGATGTAGGCACTTGAAAGGGAGCCTTTCCTTTCCTGGATGGCCTTAGTGCTTAAGTCTGGGCTGCAAAGTCTCCTGATCAGTGTTTACACCTGTGGCCAAAGTCCAACTGGCTTGAGTTTTTTAGGCGATGGTCTATGTGCTTCAGAAAGCTCTCTGTAAATAAGCATGTGAGTGAGAACGAGCTATAATTATGAAATAATGAAAACAATTTTTCTGCAGAACTTATGGCTATCATTCTCATGAAGATTGCTTGGCTAGTCAATTGTTTTTCCTTCAGTCTGCCAAGTTTCTCAGAAATTTAATTAAAAATGGCTTTGATGGTGTGTATCCAAGGGAAACCAATTCCTGGCTTTAACTAAGGGAGAAATGAGTAGTTAAAGCAGGTTGCTATGATGGACCAGGAGAACACAAGAAGGGTTTTGGGACATTGAACTGGCTTGCATGTCAAATCCAGCGGATGGCTTAGAGAATTCGGTGAGAAAGATGTTCCTCTGGAGCAGAGAATGTCATGGGAACATTTGATTCAACATTACGTTCTGAGAGGTGCGTGTCAAGTACTCCTTGGAAAGCAATTCCGTGGACCCCTACAATCATCCTGCTTTACACATCTTGTGATCTCTGTTTCAATGATAATAATAACTTCTTAGAATCAATTTTATTCATACATTTCAATCCTTTTCCACCTGATTTTCTATGCTGTTCTTAGTATTATTCCCTGGGAGTGCAATTATGTTTTGGTGGAATGAATGCAGCTTGTGTTCAAATTCAACTTGAACAGGTTACAATTTTCAATTAGCTGCATGAACTTTCGGCTTAAAGACACCTACTTTATCTGTGGTTCAATTTGTTGCACCATAAAATGAAGATAGTAATATCTACCTCTTGGTCACTCTGAGGAAAGAATATGATCATATGGGGGAGTATTTCCTGTGTAATTTGGTATGATCAAGACAGAGACCACAGAGAAACAAGTAAGGAGCAAAGTGTAAGCCCCCCTTCCTGGAAAAACAAAACCTTTAGCAGTAAAGATAAATAATATTTTAATGTAATATTTTTAAAGTCAAACTTAGTGCAAAGAAATATATGATTAACAAACTATAAAATATATAATATTGTATGTCAAGTGTAACTAAAAAAAGAAAATAATGTTGACCTGTGTACAAGAATGTAAGAATGATAATCATTCATTTGGTAAAGCCATGAAGGACCAACATTTGACCCACAGGGTTAAGACTGTTCTTTGTTTTCTTCCCCTCCCCCCCATTTTTTTAAATTAAGTATGATATGTGTATATATCTTACCATTGCCCACCCCCTTCCCCACTCCCATACTTGCCCTCACCTCCCAGTGTTTTGCATCCATTGGTTATGCTTATATGCATGCATACAAGTCCTTCGGTTGATCTCTTATCCCCCCCACCTCTTCCTGCTGTAATTTGACAGTCTGTTTGGTGCTTTACTGTTCTTTGTTTTCAACAAATGGTCTTAGAGTCCAGTTTCCATCTCCTTTGGCTTCCCCACTGTCTGGTCAGCTGGAATCTGCTCTCAACTTGCTGTTTGCTTGAACTCTTGCTTTCTCTTCCTTGAGTTACAGAGTTGCCTTTCAGATCATTCCTTTGTTCTGCCAGTTTCTCTGTTGTCCTGCAAGGGGCACTCCGGGTCTTTGAAAAATCTCTTGTGTTCAAGATTTGGTGCCAAGTTGCTTAACCTTTGTTTTCCTGAGCTTGGACTCCTCCAACAAACAAGACCTTTCTCTGAGGATCTCAAGGTGACATAGTGCTGTCAAAAGAAGTACCTCTTTTAGTGTACACTATCCTGTGATTTGCTCACTCAGACTGTATCACTGGTCCTGCCAGGTGACAAACTAGGTGTACAACCTGCAGTTATATGCAAACAAAAAGGCAACCAATGTTTTTTGTTGTTGTTGTTGTTGTTGTTGTTTAATATATTTTATTGATTTTCTACAGAGAGGAAGGGAGAGGGATAGAGAGTTAGAAACATCGATGAGAGAGAGTCATCGATCAGTTGCCTCTTGCACACCCCCTAATGGGGATGTGCCCGCAACCAAGGTACATGCCCTTGACCGGAATCAAACCTGGGACTTTTCAGTCCGCAGGCAGACACTCTATCCACTGAACCAAACCGGTTTCGGCAAGGCAACCAATGTTTAACTATGGATTAAACGAAGCAAGTTTAAAAGTCTAGGAATTGTGAGTAGGGAGAACCTACTCACATTCTCTCCTCTTGTGAGAGCAAGGGGTATTTAATGATTTACTGTCACCATCATCAGATCCATATTTCAGATTCAGTAATAACTGTTCTTTACTGTTTATTCATTATGTACTAATTGCTGTGCTGACATTATCTCATTAACTATTTAAAACATTCCTTTGGGGTAGGGATTATTAGCCAGTTTGTGGATGAGGAAACACCCGTAGGCTATTCCAGTTTTCAATAGGAGATTCACTCATTTATTCACTCAACAAATATTTATACAGTTCCTGTAGTGATTGAGGCTCTGTGTTAATATCTTTGGAGGCTAACATAGACTCTGGCTGTATTAAAAAGAAAGGGATTCATAAAAAGATATTGACCAGTTCACAGAATCTTGGGGACGTGTGGCTATATGAACAGGGACAAAGCCTAAGGTCACATCACAGACCCAGTAGGGTGAGGAAATGGTCACCACTGACCCTACTGTCATGGGCATTGAAGGATGCCATCAGCACCACCACCACTGCTACAGAGGGACTTGGTCATTACTTCTCCATTCAGGGCCTTATTTGAAGTATCTACTTGGAAGAATATAAGTCACATGAACACATCCTAACTATAAGGAAAGCTGGGCCATGAGTGTCTGGGAACTTCTACAGTAGGAAGTGGGTAGGGTTTCCAACAAGGACTCAAGTCTCAAAATATAGAAAGGGACTTCAGATGTTGGTACATCCAAAAGCATGACCAGTGGCCACACCATTGAGTCCTTGACCTTCAGGCCCTTACAAACTAATAGGAAAGAATATGCATATAAATGACCATGATCTATAAGGTTTGTCATCCAAATGATGTGGACAAAAACTGCTTCATGCGGGAAAAAGCAGGAAATCAATTCTGGCTGGAGATGACAGGACAGATTCAAAGAAGGTATTGCATTTCTGCTGAGTCTTGCAGAGTGGTACAATTTGGAGAGAGAACAGTGATGAGTGGGTCAATTCAAAGAATGAGGTATCCATGCAAAAAGTCCAAGGTGTGTTGGTAATGAGGAGTCCTCATTGTACTAAGTAGAGGGCTAGAACAGGAAGTCTAATGCAGTGATCTAGACATGAGATGAGAAATCCTTCGTCTAGCCATGCTGAAGGAAGAGAAGGAATAGACTCAGGAGTAATTATGGAAGGAGGATCAGTTGAGCTTATTTCTCCTTTGAGCTCTTAACCTGGTTATAATTCCTTATTTGTGTCTATGATGATTTGAGTAACATCTTTATCCTCTATCCTACAAATGCCCCATGAAGCAGGGTCCATGTCTGCGATTCCTCCCCATCAAGGGCCTCCTTGGAACCAAATGCCCAAAAGTTGCTCAGTAGATATTTATTAAGGGGGAATATATGTTGATAAACAGACTGATATATAATTAAATGGAGAAAAGGAAATGGAGATTTAAAAAGATGAATCAGAGGTTTTAGTTATATACCTAGAATTCTTATAGACATGTTGAATTTGAGGTCCGAAAGAGACATCTTGGGCAAAATTTCTCAACCAGGTTTTGGAGACAAAGGGAGACATGATTTGTAGCCTAACAGAATGAGGCAGCTAAGTCTGTTCTGTATCAATGGGCAATGGCTAACACATCTCAGGCATGCATGGCAATGATGACGTATTACACATGCAGTGCAGAAAATTTGCAGTGGGGAAAGCAACACTTGAATAATTTCACTTTTTTCTGTGCCACTGTTCAGACATTCCCATTCTGGTACAAATATTCTGGATATTTCTGTGTAGTCTGAGTGGAGAGGCATATTCCATCTGACCAGTTCCATCCGGCTGCCTGTCCTCCCACATGTGCCATGTGAAACAGTAAGAGTGAACATCCAATTGGGCTGGGAGAAAAAGGGGGATGTCTATCAAAGATACAGCCCCAAGTCTCCCCGCCTCCAATGCACCCCGTGTCCTTAAGGAGGTCCCTCCACCAAGCTATCTGTGAAAGTGTGCCTTGGTCTTTTGCCATAATTCATATCAAGAGCTGATGAATTTTTCCCATGAGCTTCTTGGTGTGTGTGTTTGTTTTTCAGTCTGAGGTCCAGTGACCCCAGCAGGCTTTGGAGGCTAATAGGAGCGCAGGACTTAAGGAGGCTTTCCACCGAACTCCCCTGGTATCAGCAGTGGTGTACTAGGGAACATTTTATAACTTAAGCTGCTTTAGCCAGAAAAGAAAGCAGAACTGTTGCTTCCTTACAGTTAACTGTTTCTCTACCAATAATGGTAAAATTAAATGATGTGTGTCTGCTGTCTTCCCCAGATTCACTTAGGAAGAACAACTGAATCTGGGTTGGAGGAACCTCAGAAGAAACCAAATTATCCTGGCTAGTAAATAGGAGACATGTTTGAAAAGGGAAAACCAGTAGGTAGTGGCTTTGAGCTTACCAGCAGCCTTTATTTTTTACAACATACACATGCCTTTTGTTGGACAATCACACCACCCTGGTCTCATGCCAGGCTACCAGGGTGCCATGAGCCAGCAGAGTCAGTCTCTCTCTCTCTCTCTCTGTCTCTCTCTCTGTCTCTCTCTCTCTCTCTTTCTCCCTCTCCCATGTGACGATACAAGGAGTAGATGGTTGTCTGCAAACCAAAAAATAAGGTCCTTACCAGACACTGCAGACACTGGATCTGTGTCTTGGTCTTGGACTTCTCAGCCTTCTCAGAACTATGAGAAATGAGTATCTGTTGTTTAAGCCACAACGTCTATGGTGTTCTGTTATAGCAGACCAAACTCAGTAAGAAAACAAGCTACTTTTGTATGACAATTACCTATGTATTTACATGTGTCCCTCATTGAGCTAAGGACCCAGGGGGCAAAGATATATATAAATGTTCCCAAAACACCTTTGGAATCATTTATTTTATTTTATTTTTAAATATATTTTATTGATTTTGTACAGAGAGGAAGAGAGAGAGATAGAGAGTTAGAAACATCGATGAGAGAGAGTCATCGATCAGCTGCCTCTTGCACACCCCCTACTGGGGATATACCCGCAACCAAGGTACATGCCCTTGACCGGAATCGAACCTGGGACCTTTCAGTCCCCAAGCCGACGCTCTATCCATTGAGCCAAACTAGTTTCAGCTGGAATTATTTATTGAAATAGCTCCCCTAGAACAGATGGGCATGATGGAAAACTTCTGTTCAGAGAGATTCTGCAACCTACTCAGGGTTTCACTTCATGAATAGCTGCTTTAGCCAGAAAATAGGTAACTTCATGCAATGTATCTTCATTTGCCGAAGTTTTTTCATGAGACATCTCCTTCAGAACTAAAAGCAAAGTACTTTGTTTCTTGAGGAAAAGGTAATTTTTCTCTTAGTGGGCAATAATAACACTTGTATAACTGATCACATTACCTTTTTTGCTTTGGCCACCAGGAAGCTCTGAGGGAAATTTACTGCTGAGTCATTATAATTATGTAAGATTTTTTTCTTGTTGTTTGCTCTTTTTCACTTGGAGTTTACTCTAGTTTATATCTCTCTGGCCCTGTTATTCAATTTTAAATTTATGTTGTGATATGCATTCCTAATTGCTTATTGAACAAGATGTGGGATACTGATAAGCCAATGCTGACTTATCATATAATTCCTTCAAGCATGGATGCATGAAATAACAGTGCTAAGTGTCTAGAACAAGGGGCAATTTGCGTGGCTCTTATAACATGGAAAGCTTTGTTTCCTGAAACATAATTCCTGCTTTGGTGATGGTACTGATGGTGAAAGTTTTTTGCTGAACTTCTGACTAGCAATAAATTATTTAACCTCCACAGGTTGTCTTCCAATATGTGATTAGCAAGCTCATCGCTCAACTCCATTTGGATTAATGAGTCAATGTTTGCAGGAATTTTGAGTATAAAACATTCTGGGTCATGCCTTCTTAGTTACAATGCTGTTCTTATCTTTTTAAAAATATTTTGAGAGAGAGAGAGAGAGGAAGAGAGAGGGAGTGGGAGAGGGAGAGAGAAACATTGATGCAAGAGGGAACCATCAGTAGCTGCCTCCAGCATGGTCTTTACCAGGGATTGTGCCCTTACTGGGAATTGAACCAGCAACCTCAGTGGACGGGTCGATGTCTAACCAACTGAGCCACTCTAGCCAAGGCATGGTTATTATATTTGTGACAGATAAGTGAGTATAAAGTCCTTCTGTGTTATGAAACCATTTCCCTTAGGAGTCTGCTGATATTACCAGAAAAATAGGTGAGCCAGCTACTGGCAAAAAGGAACCCAACCTAGACATTAGAATATGACTCAGAGACACCAAATACAGGACATAGAAAGAGGTTGGGGGCAAGAATCTAGGACTTGCAAGGGACCATTAAGAAGATTTCCAAGAGAGATTACGGAAACATCTGCAAGGTCAGGGCAGGAAGTCCAGAGAGGGAAGTGCCTTCCTTGGGACTCCTGTGAGAGCGCTGAGATATTATATGACCCAGGGCCAGGGAGGCCGATTAAAGACCAAGGAGTGAACTCCAAGAAGGACCAAGAGTCCATCCACTGAAGTCCAAGTCCTTCAGCCACACAGGGGAGTGGACCAACCTCGGGGCTTTGGGACCCGCCCCGGGTGAACTGCTTAGCTAGGCCAAGGTGGAGCTCACAAAGAGTTGCATAACAACAAAGAATCTGTGTTTGGGAAACCTCTAGACTGCCTTTGCTTCTGTTCCAGCCCCGGCTTTGCCAATCTCGGCCCTGCAAGGGGCTAATCCAAGGACAAAGCAAACAGGATTGATTGCTGAGTTACAATCAAATAGTTGTGAAACTTTGCAATTTGGCGCTTGGAAAACACGAGGCCTACAAAACCTCAGCTGAATGACAGATAATTGGCCAGAAAAATAGATCCAGGAGGGGCCTGGATGGCTTTGGATATGAAAGGAATGTCTCCCTGCAGCTCCAAGGGGGTGTGGCGAGGCAGGACAGGGATGGGGGCTGGACTACTGGGGACTCACGTCCAGCCCTGCCAGCTTGGCAAGAAGCCTGCTGCTTCCCCGGGTTGGTGCCCAGCACACAGCCACCCCTTCCTCAGGGCTGCTCACCCCGTCCAGGGTTCCCCAGGAGAGAGCTCACCTCCAGCCTGGCCAGGCGGAATCCCCGCATCTGAGACCCTCCCACCTCACATCAGCCCAGCATGGCTCAGCCTGTCAGAGGGCCCAGCCTCCTCCGCGTTTGCTTTAAATAATGGGAAAACAGTTGCTCTCTGGAAATACAAGGCTGCATCCAAATTTTAAAAAGAAAAATAAGAGAGGCAAGCATTCAAACAAAACTCTTGGAATCGGGCTCCTGTGTTAACATACCGAATAAAGGAAAACAGGAAAACAATTGCAATAGTAAAAATAGATGACTTCCTGCGTGTGAAGTGTGCACTGACCTTGTTGATTGGAGCGCGGTCAGTGTTTGCTGGCCTGCCACCTCCTGCCTGCAAGCCCGTGCGTACCTCAGGGACAGTTCTCAGGGCCCCGCCACCTCTAGCTTCTATTTTAAAAGCTTTGTTTATAAATGTGTCTGTTGGCACCGAAAACCTCTTCTCCTGGATCTCAGTGCCTGTCAGAGATTGATTCCTCATCTTTGGTTTCATTCCTACGCATCTGAGGAGAACTTGCTGAACGTTGGGGACACCCTGGAACAGAGATGGTACCTGCGCATAGCACCGCACACCTTGCTGAGGTCACACTGCCAACACAGGGGGAAGAATGGAGAAAACAATGCCTCATCCTGCTGAGAGAACATTCATCTGCTCAATTAATGAGCACTTACACAAGCCAGGCACCACCCTAGGCTCTGGTGAGCTTATATTCCTGGTTGATAAAAGGCAATAAGCATAACAAATAAGTAAATGACAGAGTCCATTATAACACAGGTGAATAGAGAAGCAGAAAGCAGGGTAAGGGGGATTGGGCAGATGGGGGGGGGGGGTATTAAATAAGGTAGAGCGGACCTTGATAAGGAAGTGATAGATAAGCAAAGACTCAATGTGAGGCAAGTAGTCAAGCAGATACCTCTAGAAAGTGTCCAGGCTGACCAGCAGCCAGAGCAAAGGTCCTGGGCCAGAGCCCTTATGATTAGCCATAAACGACTCGGCATCCCTCTCTTTCACTGTCGGAGGCGTCTCCTGGGCAGCAGAGGGGATGACATTCAAGCAGCAGAAACAGTGATGAGGATGCTTCCAACAGGGGCAGTTCTTTGGAACTGGGATGAGCTGGGTGAAAAGGAGAGGTAAAAGGTTAAAAAAAGAAAGAAAGAAAAAAAGGAGCACATTCCAGGATTCCACTCCCTGAGTGGAGAGTAAGAGCTGGAATCTAAAGGGCACGCCCAAAACAAACCAGCAGGAGAGCAGGAGCCGTGACCTCGTGTTTTCGTTCCCCGCACAGTTATGAGCATGGCTCGGTGCCTTCTGAGGCACTCGGGGAATTTGGCCTGGGATCACAGAATTTTAGGACTGGATTGTTCCTTCCTGGCCATGCTTGTTCCCTCCTAATCCCCTTCCCTGTGTCGCCTTGGTCACTGGAATTCTCTTAACCATTTTCTGTTCCGGGCCACTCTTGTAGATTAGCCAAGGGATAATCTACGCCTCTCAAGTCTAACCCCTCTTCTCTCCAACAAGGCAGGTTAATCTACTGTGATCCAAGGTCCTGGGGGGAACTCATACCTCTGCTTAAAGAGGCAGAGCAGTGGCCATGGCCTGGGAACTCAGGTATTTATCAAAATGCATTTGATTTTCTCTCAGAGCTCTTCGGGTTCCAGGATGAGAGAGAGAGAGAGAGAGAGAGAGAGAGAGAGAGAGAGAGAGAGAGAGAGAGAAAGAGAGTGGGGGGAAGGGAGGAAGGGAGAGAGGGAGAGGAAGCTAGAAGCATTTGTGTTTCAAACCATCCTAGCTACCCATTGTTCCTGAGAGAAAGACAACACCCTAACCGTGTCCTGCCTCTGTGGTGTGTATTTCCGGAGTCCTCCTCCTCATTAACTGAGCACCTTGGCATTTCTCAGAGGGGCCCTGCTTTCTCCTGCCTCCAGGTATCTGGACCTGCTCTCCTGGAAGGCTATTCCAGCTCCCTCTTCACCTAGCGAAAGCCTGCTCCTCTTTCAAGTCCCAGCTTAGCCAGTCCTTCCTCAGGAAAGGGTTTCCTCACCCTTAACCTAGATCGTGCCACTGTCCTTCCAGAACTTACATGGCACCTGGCACAGAGTGAGGACTCCATAAATATCACTGCTTTACAAATGCATCTGACGGGTGAATGAATGAACTTTGCACAGAAAGAAAAGCTAAGGCCCATGTGAATTTTGTTTTAAATTGCAGACCAGGATATCAAAAGTTCCTTCCACAAAGAGAAGGGGAAGAGAACCAAAGACAATGAATTCTTTAAGGTCTGACGCACTATTCAGGCCAGGCCAACCAGGTCAGTTTCCAGAGAAAGCCTCGGGATCTGTCCTAGGGCGTCTGTCCTCTGGCTGAGTGTGGAAAGTAACATTGTTAGCCCTTTTAGCTAAGACTGAAAACCAGCTGGGTCCCTCCACCTCCTACTTCCTACCCCCTACCGTTCAGGGTAGAGGCAGTAATGCAAGAGACCAAGGGACAAGAATCATCCAGGAAAACTAAGCACACCCAGCTGGGAGGAGCAAAGAAACTAAATTACAGCAACATAATTTCAACCTTTTGCTGACTTAATCCACTGCTGGTGACCTTGGGCCAGTCACTTAACTTTCTGAATCATACTTTTGTGTGTGTGTGTGTGTGTCCAAAAATAAATAAATAAATAAAAACTGGGGACATTGAAAGAGAAAAAGGTATTAGCCAAGTTTATGTATGACCAAAGAAGGTTCCACACAATAGTAGTATTATTAATGATCACCGATGCTCTCCCCAGCTGTTCCCCAGTAAGATTTTATTAGTCCCACTGATGTTTCCTGATTCGTTTCCATCCAGGAAGCTTTGAAATAATGGTTAGCAGAGGGGACACATTGCAAAAATAAAAAATTCTCACTCTTTTAACTTTTCCATCCACTTTAATCCCACTGCCCATCCTTCCTCTCCCCAGCTTCATCTGGACCCCTGCCATTCCTGTGATCAGTCGTGCGCTGGGGAGAACCTTCCTCGCGGCAGGGGTGGGAGGGCTGGGGCAGGGGATATCTGGCCCGGCATGCCTGCTGAGTGTGATGTCCTTTTGTGGTGCCCTCAGAAACAGAAGTGAGGAAACAGGCCATCATTTATCATGTGGCTTTGTAATGGATGCTGATAATGCAAAACAGCCAGGCTGCTCTGGAGGTCGCGCTGATGAAGTATCGGGTCCGCTGTCGGGAGCCAAGCCAGAGAGGAAGGTTCCCTGCGTGGCATGCCCTTCTGCTAGGGGTCTCCCTGTGGTGACAACTGTCCACTTGTGAAGAGAGCCTGCCATTGGCCCTCTCCTCTGGAAGGCACACAACCTCCTGCCTTATGTAGGTTGGCAGTTTGGAGCCTCTAGGGGGAGCTGAAGATCTGTCCCCATTCCAGCCACTTGCTCCTTCCTCCCCAAGTCCTTTCCAAGCCAGGTACAAGAGGGTGGAGCTCTTGGTGTGATGGTGTCTGCTGGCCTTGAGCCAACCACTATGGCAGAGGAAATGGTTGGCCACACTTAGGCCATCTGCCCACTCTTGGTTGGGGTGAGACAACCTCAGCCATACTCACAGCACAATAAAACATGCTTCCAGAAGTGAAGGAAAGCAAAGTGTGCTGGGCATACAAAATGGAATGTTATGTCCTATTTCTCTACATTCCCATGCTTTGCCCAAAGGAAGCATCGATCACTATGCATTTATTGGCAAGAAAACACCTGGATCCACAAATGAACACTTGATGAAATCTATGGCAAGGTAGAGCTCCATGCAGGCCCTTTTTTAAAAAGGGACCTTTCCCCCATGAGGAATCCACCTAAGAAGATGCCAAGCCAAGAGAATGACGTTGCTGAACTAATGATTAGTCCAGCCTCAGACTCACTTAGCCACACTCTCCTTCTGACCTTGGCTGCTCTTCTCTAAGTCACAATGGCCTCCGTGTTTTTACATCTTGGGCTCATTTCTCAGACCTCATCTGACTTGTCCTATTAGCAGCATTTGACCCAGTTGATAGCATTCTTCTCCTTGAAACCCTTTCTTTCCTTGGCCTTTAGAATATCACACTCACTTTGTTTTCTTCCTACCTCACTGGCCACGCCTTCTTGAATTCTTTTGCTGGTTCTCCTCATCCCTGCAATCTCTGAATGTTCAGTGATCAGTACTTGACATTCTTTGCTGTCTAGCTTACTCCAGTTTATGGCTTTAATCCATCCATGTGCTGTGGTTCCAACTTGTTTGTGTCGAGCATTTGCTAAACCCCAGATCTTATGTTTCTACTTGAATATTTAATAGACACCTCCAAACGATCCCTTCTAAAACTGAACGCTTGATAGCTCTTCTTCCACTACTACCAAAAAAGGAAGTTCCCTCAGTGATCCAGTCACTCCAGCAGAAATCCATAATTTCGTTCTTGAGTACTGTCTCTTATACTCCACATCTTATCCATCAGAAAATTCTATAGGCTCTTTATTTAAAAAATATTTAAAATTGAATACCATCTCCATTGCTACCCTCTACTCTTAACAGGTCTCAACATGCTGGCCTCACTAACCCAAGTAAGTCATTAGCCAGATCATGTAACTCTGCTCCAAAACCACAGTGGCTTCCAAGGAAAAGGTAAGACGTTATGATTTATGCAGGCCTATGTAATCTGCCCTTTACTTACCCCACTCACTTTATCTCCTATAATCACACCTTTGTTCCCTCTACTCCAGTCACCAGAACTCCTTCTTCAGATATTCCAGACATGCTTCCACCTTAGGGTCTTTGCACTTGCGCTTCCCTTTTAGTGGAAAGCTCTTCCTCCAAATATTCGCAGGGTTCCCTCTTCAGCTTCTTTAAGTATTGACTCAAAAGTCACCTTCTTAGAGAGGTTTACGCTGGAAACCCAACATCACTCACTGTTCTTGTTCCCCTTCCCTTTTTATTTTATTAAAAGAATCTATCCTTTTAAAGAGAATTTATTATTATTATTATTATTTTTACTTATGTCTGTTAAGGTCTCTTGATGGAAGATTCTTACTAAGAATTCTTACTAAGATTCTTAAAAGATTGTCAAGAAAATCCTATCTAATAAAAGGGTAATATGCAAATTAACCATCACTCCATCACAAAGATGGCGGCTCCCATAGCCACAAGATGGCAGTGCCCAGTCCTCTCAACCCCGCCAGAATCCCCCAGTCCCAGGGTGGTGGGGGGAAGGCGGTGGTGGGCTGCTGAGAGCGAGCAGCATGAGCGGCCTGGCAGATGCTTGCTTCTTTGCCCTGGCAATGAGGCACGCATTCTGTGCCCCACTGCAGATGGGCCTCTGGGCAGTGAGCTCAGAGAGGCCAGGCCCTGCAGAGAGCTACTGGTGCACGGATTTGTGTGCAGGGCTACTAGTTAGTTCATAAATGTAAGAATATCTATAATTCATTCTTTTTTTAAATTGAGGTATAATTAATATTTAACATTTTAATATGTTTAGGCGTACAACATAATTTTGTAATATTTTTTCTTACATTTCCCCAGCTTGTTTCACAATATTGTAGTAAAATAATTAAGCAAGCATCTACAACACAGAGTCTATAACCTAAATGCATTGATTCAAATTCAGGTTCTTCCTCTAACTGTTTGTATGACCTTGAGCAAGTAATGTAACCTCTCCATGCCTCAGTTTTGTGTTTTTTTTCCTCTGTGAAATAAGGACAATGATCTTATCTTATAGGTTTTTCTGAGAATTCAATGCATTAATGTGTAAAACACTTGGAAGTGTTTCTCCTGTATTTGCTATTACTATTGTGGTCGTGGCAGTGGTTAGCAATCCATTTCCAGGTCACTTGATTTTGGGAGGTAAAACTTAACATTTGGATTTCTTTCCAGTTCCTTAAAACATATACCTTAATTTTATTAATTAATGAGTATATCATATTTTCTTTTCTTCTATCTTTGAAGGTACAAGTGAATTAAACTCATTTTAGGGAATTTGTGGTACTATAAATAATTTCTTTAACTTTTTTCCTGCACAACCACAATATACAACCACAATGCAAGTGTAATATTGAGCTGAGTGGAATTCAACTTGCACTGAATTGACCCCATGTGAGGAATAGAAAGATGAAGACAAGGTCCTTCCCAGAATCACTACTTATATAAGATCAACATATGCACGATTAACTTCTCAATATCTGCTATGTGCTCTATGATTCTTTTATTTATAGCTTGAGATTTCAGTTTTCCTCCATCTCCCAATCATCTCTTTTTTTCTATAATTTTGAATCCAGGATGCATTATTTCATTTGAAACCATTTCTTGTTTGAATGTGGGAACACATGATATTAGTTGTTGACTACTACTGATTACTTAATGAAATTGTTTTTGAAACCCTGCCTATTAACCTTTTATCTTGAGGCCTATGCATAGTTTCTGTATTCATTAAACGATTAACTCACTACCAGAGTTATTTATGAGTTCTTGCCTCAGTCTGAACCTGCTTGGCCTAGTCAACAGACCTGGGAGATTCCAGAATGATTTCCTCAGTCTTCTCCAGAGACACTTCACTGGCTGTCCCATTTGTCTCCCCTCTCCTCGTCTTCCCCACATGTTCTTCTCCCACCTCACTTGATTCCCTTCTCCAAGAGTTGCAATTGTAGCTGGTCCTTGATCATTTGACTTTGCAGTTGCTTTTATAGATGTTTAATCAGGTGTGCAGGTCAAGAGAAGAAAAATAAAGGGTGGGTGTTTTTAAATATTTATTCAGAAAACAAATTCAGCAATATTGAGTTCGGCCTCCTATCCTTCCCCAGGGGCATTGGCATCAACATCCTCTGGTCCTACATCTTAATACCCATGAAATTAATTGTTTTCTTCATGCCTAGAAGTGTCCTCACCCTCTACTCTGGATAAACAGACTCAGAAGTGGTTTATATACTAGGTTGTTTTCCTTCTGAAAGATGATCCTTAAAGTAACTTCAAAAACAAACGGCAACTCTAGAGATTTAAAAATAAAAGGAGGCAATGATTATGTTAAAAAGCCCTTCAGTAAGCTAAAGTGCTATTCACAAAAATCATAAAATAATCTTCCACCATTTACTAATATTAAAGTATTTGGACTAGTAGGAGTTATAAGGAAAGATGTCGATGAGGGTAGTTCCTTGGATCATTTTTCTAAAAGCAATTAAGATAAAGCAAAGTATCTGTAGTCTGATATGGGCCACTTTGGGATATAAAGCCCAGGATATTTAACTCTTGAAAAGGACACAAAGATATGAGAAGTGTCTCAATGGCTCCTTTCCCTGAAAAATCAACAAGACTGGCCAAGAGGGTCCTTCCATGTTGTTTTTTAAATTCACCAATACATAAGCTTTACCTTTAGGTGTATTTGTAGTTCAAGGTCAGGGATTGTGGGTCAGCTTTCCAAAATGTTCTCAAGGTCTTTGGTCCCAGGCCAACAATGATAAAAGGAAGGATCTACACACTTTAAGAATCTGGCTTGGATAAACTAGTTGACAAATTCTAAGAAGCACTAAAACTCATCTCAGGAAGTTTGGAAAACTACCTTTCCCGTTAGGGCCATAACCAAGCTATGACCACATAATTTTTGGTGGATGGAGCCTGATTTTTATCAGATATTTGAATACCCCAATAAAATGGCTACATCATTTAGAAAAGATTAAAGGAATTCACATGATTCTCCAGGCCAAGGACTACCAGTGGTATATGAAGTTCCATCAATAACCACAATAAGTAAATAAAATAGGAATTTGAGATCACAAACCTTAAAGAGATGGATGAGCAAGAGGAGACCTTCATGGGCAGGAAGAGAAACAGAAGTAATAATGATCTCCTTCCATGCTGCTCTGAAAAACAAAGTTGTGTCAAACAAGATTGAGCTATCAGAAGATTTGGCTGCATTGTCCAAGGACTAGATACAAAGGAGGAAAATCATCTGTTTTGTGGAAAAATTGCTTTCTGGGATTTCATCAAAGTGAAAAAGCCCATCACATGCATACCTGAAAGGAAGCTTTAACCAACATTCATTGAAAAGAGGGTCAGGTTTTTGGACCTCAGTGAGGGGTACTGAAACCTTTGTCAGAAGGTGGCACAAAGCTGCTTTTTTTCATGGGGGAAAATATCTTTGGGTGAGATTCTGACATTAAAGCACAAAAGTACTCATCAATTAAAATAAAGAAAGAAGGAAAACTTTTTATAATTATAAAATTATATTTTTAGAATTCCTTTTTTAACCCTTTCAATAGCATGCAAGGTTACAAAAAAGGAAACAGAAGGTCAGAGAAGCAAAACAGTTTTATCAATTTCACCTAGCTAGTAAGTTTCTGCCCGGGGTGCAGATCTAGAATGGAGAGTGTCCAGAGTCCCTCCTACTTCCACAACATGCTACCTCTATTTGGGACAATGATATCTGTGTGGATTAAACAGGGAAAAGTCCAAGATAATGCTTTAAAGAGGCAAGCATGAGGCCTTTGTCCTATCTGTGGCTTCTTTAAGATGCAAAGTGTATATTGCATTAAGTTATCACATTAGTTGCAATGCAAAGTCCTAAGTTTGACATATAAGGCCCTCCATGATTCTCCCCCACTCATTTTCCCACCACATTGTCCTATTTATACTTCGACTAACTCTAAAACAGCATGGAGAGATGATGTACACTGGGGTTCGGGATATAGACAGTGAATAATAGAGTTATATTTTCCCAAAATAAGAGAGCTAGATCCCAAACTAGATTGTGCATACATGATATACCAAAGAAGAGGCAAAAGATGGCTTGCTATTTGAAAGGAGTAACAATTTGAGTGGAGGAGAATATAGAACTTTATCAACTCTTTTAATCACATTTGTTTTCCTGTGTTCCATGTTCCAACGAGTGAAAGAGTAATCAAAGCAAACAGCTTAGGAATGAAAATAGCTTTATTGGGAATGTGTGGACTGAATGTAACCTGTATGAGAGGCATGACTGAGCGAATGCCAGTGGACACCTGAAATAAGACTGATGGTTTGATAAAGAATCAACGGAGACTTGGAAAAAGATGAAAATGATTAACCCTGAAAGACAAAAACAGCTTACTGCAGAATTGGGGAGAAATTTCTATTAACTGAAAAGTGAATGGAAGTATACTGAAAAAACAAAACAAAACAAAATGGTAGTCTTCCTGTGCTTTTCCTCATGAAACAGAGCCGCCCTAGCAACCTGAGAGAAAGTAGCAATACACATAGATTCCGTTCTCTTGCTCAGAGACACAGACTTTAAGTAGAACTTAATATGTGGGTGGCTATCTTTTGAGATGGAGAGAGAACTGTTCCTTATCTCACCTCACCTCCAAGTTTCTAATCTATTTAGTGACTATTAACCTTCCTAAAACAACATTATGATGATGATGATGATGATGATGATGATGAGTGGGGTGATATATCGATAGTAAATGCATTCTTATGTGTGTGTATAGTAAATGCATTCTTATAAGGACAGTTCTTTATAAATAGAGTAATGAGTAGAATGATAAAGATGTGAGTCCAACGTAAGAATTATGGTCCTTTAAATAATAATAATAAGAAGAAGAGTAAGGAAGAAAAACATTTTTTTACAGCACTTTGTATGCTAGTCATGAATCCAAGTACTCTTTATGCATTAATTATTGTTTAGAACAACCTTGCATGAATTAGAATAACAAGAGCTACATATTGGTAAAGACAAAATTACTCAACAATTTATATAGTTAACACAATACGAGTTTATTTCTTTCTCATGCAAAGTTTGATTTAGATAAGCAGAGACTCTTCTCCGTCTTGTAACTCATGGATTCAGGCACCCTCCATCTTATGATACCACCCTAAAGCACTGTGGTAGAGGACAGGGATGCAGAAGGCAAACCAGTTACTAACTGCATTAGCCTTGCCTCCCAGTCATCTGGTCACATGGCCCCAGTAACAGCAAGGAAGGCTGGGAAATGTCGAGGAGCTCATGGGTATCCCAGTGAACACTGTCTCTTTCAGTGCTCATGAGGAAGGCCATACATAATCTCTATGATTTCTACAGATGATAAGAAACTGACATAAAGCAAAAATATCTTACCCAAATCCACATGTTAGTAAGTGGTATATATGCTATATTGACCAGATGAAACTATACCCAAAGTAATAGAAACACCAAAGATTTTATGAATGGTTCCTACCAGAGAAACAAACTGTGGGTGGAGATAGAAGATCCTCTCTTAAGACCCCATGAGTACCAGCTGGACACTGGAAAGTAGGCAGTAAAATGTGCAATGACATTCTGTAGATCTGAGAAGGGACTTGACTAGCAGGCCAGTGGTCAGCAAAAACAATTGAGGGAAATTCCCACATCCTGCAAACATGACATCTAGATATATCTCTCTTACTGAGGATAAATAGCATTAAAAAATCAACTTGAGACATATGCGGCAAGTATTGAAAATCCAAGGTAAAGGGAATAAGATATTGACAATACAGAGTCTATGTTCAGGAGCAGAGGTGGACAAACCTTTTTGTTTGGTCCAGATGGTAAACACTGAAGGCTTTGCAGACTATACTGCTTCTGTTGCAACTACCCAACTCTGCAGAAAGGCACCAAAGAAGCCACAGACAAGACGAAGATGACAGGGAGTGGCTGTGTCCCAATAAAATTATATTTACAAAGACAGACTGCTGTCCAGACTTGACCACATGGGCTGCAGTTTGCCAACTCCTGCTTTAAAGAGAAGAAAATTAGGAAATATAAATGATTAATAAACATTTGTTGAAGAATATTCAATTTGGTAGGAATCCAAGAATTATACATCTAAACAGTGAAGTGATTATTTATCAACAAACTGACAAATATTTTTAAAAGATTTATTGTTAGAAGAGTTTCAGTGGAATGATTTTATATTTCTGATAAGAATGTTAATAGCTTGAATATAACAGCTTGAGAGTACTATCTTGTAGAAAATTACATATATGAAATACATGTGCATATTATGTTAAGTGAAATAAGTCAGGCAGAGAAAGACAAATACTGTATGATATCACTTATAAAAAGCCAACTCACAGAAACAGAGAGTAGAATGGTGGTTACCCAGGGCTAGGGGTGGGAAGGGAGATGGAGGATCTGTTGGTCAACGAATATAAATTTCCAGTTATAAGATGAATAAGTTCTGGAGATTGGATGTGCATCATAGAGACTATAGATAATAGTGCTATATTATATACTTGAAAGTTGCTAAGAGAGTAGAACTTAAATATTTTTATCCCAAGAAAAGGTAATTATGTGAGGTGATGAATGTATTAACTAACCTTATCGTGGTAATCCCTTATTTAGCAATATATAGGGTATCAGATCCTTGTATTATACACCTTAACTTACACAATATTATATGACAATTACATCTCAATGAAGCTGGAAAAATATATACATGCCTATATATATGCCAATTCTATAAATGTATTTAAAACTGTATAAACTCTCATAATTAGGAAAAATGTAATACAAAAGGAGACTCATGGGCTTTGAATCAGACCTAATTTTAATTCTTTGCTATACACTAGCTGGTAATCTTGGCCAAATTACTTCATACATCTGACCCTAAATTTTCTCATTTAAAACAATAATAGATATAATCATATCTACTTCACATAATTTTTAGAGGATTAAATGAGTTCATGTGTTCATAAAGCATCTATTTCTAGTGTATATTAGGTTCTCAATAAGTATTGGTTTCACTTTGAAAAAGGGATTCAAATTTGAGATTGCACAGAAAAGGCAGAGAGTCTGAAAAACTGGGAAACAATCATTATAAAAGCTTTGAAAGTTGAAGAGAGGGACAACAGAGTTTTTTTTTGCACGTGGTGTTGGGGATGGTGGTTAGGGAGAAGAGGTGAGTGGGAGAAGAGAGAGAAGAGATAGAGTGAGAGTGGAGTGGGTGGAGAGACAGAGAGAAAGAAGAAGGGAGATTGACTCTGCTTGTTTTAGATATTTTTGTGACTGGTGGATTATGGAAGTTTTTTAGTCAGGATTCAAGTGGCTATAAAATAGGTTGTCTAGGGTTGAAAGAACTGGGATGGAGGAAGAAAGTACTATGGTTCCTTTTCTGAACACAGGGGGAAACCTTCTCTTAGAGGGAAACCAGCAAAGAGGCCCTCAGGAATTAGGGTCCTGGGCCAAAATGAGAGTTTAAGAACATGAAGCTCAGCCAGCAAGTGCTTGTGCCTGATGAGCAGGTGGGCCTTACGAGGAAGGTCATGGGTCACATCCCAGTCCCTACCTGTGTGAGTTTGTTCCCCGAGTTTTGCACTGCAGCAAAGCTCATTGACAAAGTACAAGGGATGCAGAAAAACATTTAGAGAGGTGATGGAGGAGACAGGAAGAGGAGATGAAAGGATTTGGCTCTCACAGTGGGGTCTTCAAGGCAGAATTATCTGCATCCCAGTGCAGGCCACCAAGCAATCTTCCTTAGATGACATAGCCTCTCACAAGACACCAAAGAGGCACCAATAGCAGTTGCACAAACAGTTCCTCAAATATCTCTCATTCTCACCTCCAAGGACAGCACAAAGAGTGCTTTGCAAAATTTCCCTTCTCTTGTTTCTTCCTAGCATTTTCAGCATCATCCTACATTCCATATTTCTGCTCTTTTGGCTGACTCATTGTTTACATCTTTATTTCACAGCATTGGTGCCCCTTTCTTTGACCTTTCGGGAGGGTCAACTATAGCTTCTAGAATTTTACACTGAAATCTAAGTGACACTCACTGCTCTGCAATGGCATTGTCTGTGTGCCTGTCTGACTCACTCACTAAATTGTGGTGAGCTGTTTGAGAACATAGATGCTATCTCATGGCCATTGTTGTCTAGCTCCTAGAACAGTATCCAGCACAGTATCCAGCTGGGCTCTTCTTATGGTAATTTTTCGGCATGTCTCCTTCACTACCACACTCCACACAGTTCCCTTGGTGCTTTAGGACCCAACTTCTGACACACAGGACAGAGTGATCTCATGACTCATGGCGTGGAAAGCAAAGAGGAGCTGCAAATAGCGAAGACATGGTACACAGCGGGGACTGATGGATTCAGCTGTGGCCACAGACGGCCACGACTGCAAAGCAATTGCATAATTTCCACTTGTCTCATCGGCACGTGCCCCCTTGGTTTCACATTCCTGACGATAGTGGAAATGTTTGGCCAAACTACTGGGCAAACATGAGTGTGGGAAATCAGCCTACTAATCTCCAACTTGACTTGATCTCTCTGTAATTTTAAACCTAATTCTATAGTCTGTGCTTGGCAATGAGTCAGTAAATCATTCTCAGTAGAACTGAGGCCATGATACCCTTGTCAGTAAGGCAATCAGAACTGCAACCACTGTTTATGGAGCACGTCCGTCCTCTAAGCCTTGTCCCAGGTGAAGTGCTTTACATGCATTATTTCACTTCATCCTCACAGCAGACCTCTGAGATGAACGTTGTTGGGAACATTCTTGCCCCAACATTGAAAACGAAGAAAGTAATGGAGTTTGAGTAACTTGCCCAAAGTCACACATTTAAAAAGTGTTATAAAAAGGATTTGAAACAAGTCTTTCTGCCCTGTCCAAAGGGTACTGCCAAGAATCGTGGATATAAGAGACTCACTAGAAATCACTCAACAGAAGTTTAGTTTGGCAAGACCCTGATCTCAAACTATATATTCCATTATGATGGAAAGTGACTTATCTGAGAGACCAGGGGTTGGGTTGGACTCCAGATAATTATGCCGCCTTTAAGAGACTTAGGTTGTAGTGGTAGCAATCACAGACCTTTCAAAAGCATGTTGGAAGTTGACCCCAATTAACACCACTGAGCATACTCCGTTTAGCTCTAATATCAAGTAACTGCTACAACAACCTTAAAGCTCCTGGCTCTGTTTTCCAGGGTCATTGATGACAGCTTTGTTTTCAGAACAAACAACTAGAGTGGGATAAGGATTCCCAGGGGATATTTAGTCTCAGTGTCTATGACCCACATTGTAATCCCTAGAAATAAACACAGTCCACTTGCCAAAAGGTCTGCCCATCATGTTGGCGCAGACAAAGGTACTAGTAAACCCAAGTAGGTATAATGAATAAAATGAAGAACATGGCTGAATAGAGGAAAACCTCACACCATTAACAAGGCAGCAAGACAGATCTACTTTTCTAAGGGTTTAAGGAGTGCCTGGGGTAACTGGATTAACTCACACATCGATTCAAATCTTTGGTAGAAGAAAAGCTTATAGCTTACTTTTGACCCAGCATGGAAACTTGTTGGGCAGTAGAGAGATGGGGTCTGATAAAATTGGATTAGAGCTCTTGATATAAGGATTTGAGCAATCTGAGAGGAAAATGCAATTGTAAGTAACTATAGCAGTCGAGTCTCTCCCCTGTGCAGTGTTTCGATTCCAGAGATCATGAACTGGAAAAGCAAACCATCACTGATCTGTTCCCTCCAGTCAGTGAGCACTACAACAGCTTTGGCTCCTCATAACTAGAAATAATAAATCCTCTTTTTAGACTAGTTTGAGCTGCTACTTTCTTCATTTTAGAATTAAAAAAAAAAAATGATTGGCTCCTGAAAGGTAAGCTTCAAGAAGAAAGACTGTTCCATCTTCTCTTGTTATTGATAATTCTACCTTTATCTCACCATCCATTTAGGTCAGTAGCCACCTTCCCTTGTTTGACCCCAAAGCTATACATGAGCTGGTTTCAATGAGCTCTTCCCAACATTCTCATTATCCCTATCATTGGACTTACTGTACTATGTTATAATTGTTTATGTGTCCTCACATATGAGAACTTAAGCTTTTTAGTCTTACTCATTTTTTTATGTCAGTGTTTAGCACAGTGTCTTACACATGGCAAGTTTTAAGAAAGGTATCTTGAATGAATTCACAAATGGATGAATGGATGGGTGAGTACCCACAGGTCCTCTGAAGATGCTCTAGGAAGATACATCTGGATGACCTCTTAGAACATTCCAGCTCCTTCTGTGAACTCCAGACGAATCACTTAGCACTGTTAGGTTCACTTTTTTTATTTATAAAATGAAAGCAATGCTGTGCATTTCCTTAGGTTGTTGTGAGGCCAAAAATAAGTATTTCATGCCTGGTGCCTCTCCATGAGCCAGACACTGTTCCTTTTTCACTCTCTCTACATTCAGTCTGTCTTCTACTAGAAGACGTTGGCCAGGATTGCACTGGGGCAGCAGCCATGCTGTCTGTAATATGGTAAGATGATAACTTGCCCCCAGTAGCTCAGTTGTTGGAGTCTGATGTGTTCAGAGGATTTTTTCCTGGGGCTGGGGGAGGGGGAAGGACTATATCAGTTCCTCAGTTCAGTTTACCTTACAATATAAATTTTGTATATGAGAGTATTTAAGAACAGGGCCCAAACTTTCACTTCCCACAATTTGAAGAAAAAGTACTACAAGAACCTCCCCAGCTCAGAAAATCTAAAAATTCTTAATAAAATATGTTAAAATGCTTATCTGAGCTGTCAGGAAAATAAAGGAAATCCTAAGAGGCTAAAAATTACAACAAAGCACAAGTTTTCAGAGGTAACCTTTCTGAAGTAATGGGTCCTATTAATTATTGCTGGTGATGAAGAGTCATCATTTTAATGGGCATCAAGCAGGGGTTAGCATACAATACCTAGGGCCTGAAAAAGGTGAGGACAGAAAAAGATCCCTAAAAAGGCCAGGACCTAGGAGTTGGCATTTTTAATGCAAGAGTAAACCAAAAGAATAAAATGTATCCCAGAAAGGAAAATAGTAAAAAACAAAAACAAAAACAAACAAAAAATAAAAAACATATATCTTATCTCAACCTCTCAACCATGGTTCTAGGTAGAGTCTACCTTGAAAATGCCTATTCATCAGAGGTCCTCATGAGAATTTAGAGCCAAAATCCTAGAATTTATACAACCTATGTGGTCCCAAAATGCCTACCTTTAGAATTTAATTTAAAGTGACCCATTATTAACAATGCCTTCCTAAATAAATATAAATTAAACTAAGGCCTCAAATGGTTTCCTTGGGTATTTATAAACTCACTAAAATATAAAAATGTAAAGCAGAAGAGGAAACAAGACATTTATTGGAGAATAAATAGAAATAACAAACAAAAAATATAAAGCTAAAAAAAAAATGGTTGATATTGGAATTAGTAATTATAAAATACTAGAGGCCTGGTGCATGAAATTCATGCATTGGGGGGGGAACCCCTCAGCCCAGCCTGTACCCTCTCGCAATCCAGGACTGCTGGCTCCTATCTGCTCACCTCCCTGCCTGCCTGATGCCCCTAACTGCTTCCCTGTCTGCAGGCCTGATTGCCCCCTAACTACTCTCCCCTGCCAGCCTGATTGCCCCTAACTGCCTCTGCCTTGGCCCCTGCCATTGTGGCTTTGTCTGGAAGACATCTGGTCTAATTAGCATATTATTACCCTTTTATTAGTATAGATAAAATAAATTAGTTTGATATACTTAAAAAATAGAATATCTGAAGTATAATAAGGAACCAGAAACTATGAAATATGATCAGGTGGATTTGAAAAAAAAATAAAACTTCCAAGTAAAAGATACATAACAAATGAGAATAAAGACCTAGAGAATTGATATGGCATTAGATACAATGGAAGAGAGAATTAGTGAACTGGAAGAAAAAAGTTAAAATTTTTTGGACTTGTTCACTTAAAAAAACACACCCACAAATAAAAAGTAATTTATTATGTAATATGTTATGCCTATAATGGAATATATAAATTATATATTATCCACTGACTATCTGAAGAATCCAATACTAACAATGTAACTGAAACTAGCTGTGTCCTCCTCCCATTCTTCTGCTTTCCTTTCAAACATAACTACTTTCCTAAATTTTGTGTTTATCATATCCTTGCTTTCTAAAAATAGTTAACCGCAGTGTAGGTATAACCAAATAATATTTGTTCAGCTTTGCTTTTGTTTGTGCTAATATTTATAGTGCTTTTACTAACTCTTATACATTTCACCTAGTGCACATGTGCAAGAATTTATCTAGAGTACACACACCTAGGAGTGGAACTGTTGGGCCATAGAAATGTAATCTTTACCTGAGCTAGACACTGCCAAGTTGTTTTTCAAAGAAAGTGTACTATTGTCCAGACCTAACAGTAATGTATCAGATTGGTTTCTACATTCTCAACATCTATCATTGTCAAACTTCATAACTTTTTTGTCCATTTAGTTCAGGGTTGGGGGTGGGGGTGATGGGAGCCTTTTTTCTGCTAAGGACCTTTTGGATATTTATAACATCATTCTCAGGCCATACAAAATTATCAACTCAAAAATTAGCCTGCTATATTTGGTCAAACATCTAATCAACTCAGCCCTAATGCCTTGGCAGCACCAGACCAAATGATTTAGAGGGCCTTGTACTGCCTATGGGCTACATATTACCCACCCCTGATTTAGTGTGTGTAAAATGTTCTCATTATGGCTTTCATTTGCATTTTCCTGATCACTGACCAAGTTGAGAATCTTTTAATATCTTGAATAGTCATCCATATTTTTTTTCATGAATTACCTTATCATGTCTTTTGTACATTTTTAAACAGGTTGTATGCATTATTTATATATATTCTGTATTCTGGTCCTTTGACTTATATGGAGTCAAGATTTTCTCCCAGTTTGTGGCTGCTATTTTACTCTCTGTCATATTTTCAGTAAGCATAAGTTATTAATTTTAATGAAGTAAATTTTATTTCCTTTTTGATTTTGTGTGTGTGTGTGTGTGTGTGTGTGTGTGTGTGTGTGGTATCTTTCAGTCACATAGAGAAAGTAATTCATTGTAAAAGGAAAAACTTTAAAGTTTTAGAAGAAAATACAGAATATCTTTATGACTTTTGGGTAAGGAAAGATTTCTTAAACAAGGCCCAAAAAGAGTTTATCATAAAGTGTTGCTATGTTCACAAACTTTTTAAAAGATTTTAAAGATAAGTTCAGGAGCATAAGCTGAGCTATTGTTTTCATAATTTTTCCTGGAGAAATAAAGTTCTGTGCTGCTGAAGATGTGGTACCAGAACAAAGGGCTGCCTGCACAGCCTTGCGACTGCCTGTGTCCTATTCTCATCCTTCTCACCCCTGTGGCCACCACCTTCCCAGAAGGGAGGCCCAGGGACCCATAGCAGTTTCTTCACCTTTGGTTGTTCTTTGTTATTGGCACTGATTGGGGGGTCTGTTTCCGCTAATCTTAACTGTAGCAAAATGCTCCAGGATGTCTATTCTTCTGGCTACATATGGAATTTCCTGGACTTCAGTTGATTGCTTGGGATGGGGGCTGATTAGATGCAGCTATTTCTAGGCATCCTTGCCTTTTCTTTCCTGAAAAACCATTGTGTTAGCAACATATTTTTAGGTGGGGCTGAAATATTCACATACATTTTCTTCTCTTTTTTCACCATACGATTTCAGATCCTGTTTTCTTCCAGAAAAAAACATTAGCATCAAATGCTACTTTCACAGTCCTATTCTTTGTAATACAATTTATGTAATCCTATAACTATTCTGTTATCACTTTTTAGCATTTTGAGGCCATTTTTCCCCCGTGTGATTTCATGAGACTTCCCTCACACTCCCCATCACCCTCCCCTTTCCCATGTGTCTATTTATGGATCATTATTCCCTTCTCCATCAACATCTCAGCATAGCTGAATGCTCCAGGGAGACGGGGCTGGTAGGAGGCTCTGCCATGATAAATGGGTTTCTTTTCACTCTTCCGTAATGGGCTGGCTTCCACTCAGAGGAGCTAATTTCTTTGTAGCTACTTGGATAACCTAAGTAGATTAGGTTACCAGTATTGCTGCTTATCTCATTCTAGAATCAATTAGCCAATTCACATGATTACTACCTATAAATCTGGGGAATCTATTACATGGAAGCCCAACTAATTGATTAGTAGGTATTTCCTGAAATGAGTCATTTACAAAACTCTGCCTTCGTTCCTAGCCTATTTCTGAGACAATTATACGCTAGCGAGTCTCTCATTTGTTGACTGTTTGATGGTAGCAGTTTATTCCTGGGGTAATGGCTGAATCACACCCCAGTTTCTCGGGGGTTCTGGCCACTGGTTCTCTCTCATTTCTTTGTCCTGTGTTGCTTTCTGAAGACCTCTGAGATAGATGCCCAATTTGTGACATAGCTGATCCTGAGTTTCCAGCTGTATGTTGATTTTGATGGCACTGAAATGTCATGGCCTTTTTTATCCTGGAAGAAAACGGTAAACAGAATCTGCTTCCTTCTTTCTGCCTTGCCTTCCCACGTCCAACTGACCATGTCAGAGGAAAAGGCCAAAAGAGACGCGTAGGTGGGGGATATACAGAGTGCCCTGCCTCTCCACCCAAGACCCGTATGCTGATGGGACGCACCAAAATATAGTGGCAAATCTCCAGCTGAGTGTCTCTTGGAGGCCAGAATCCCCATTTTTCCAATCAGATAAGAACAAGGTATTTATAATTTTGTATGTGCCAGGCACTAAATTACAGACTGTGCCTTAAAATCTGAATGGGACAGGAAGTCAGATAATAACTGCTGTTATACACTGAGCACTTTCTATGAACAAGGTGATTTGTACTAAGATTTTTACCTATAGTATCTTATTTAATCTTATAACCATCATGTGTCCTGGGTGTTATCACCTACATGAGATAACCATGGTCGAGAGAGGTTGGATACATTTCCTCGGTCATTTAACTAATAAGGGAAGAAATTACATTCAAACATAGACTCAGCTAACTCAATAGGGTGCTTTTAATCATCCACCATTCTGCCTCCCTCATCTATATATATAAAAGGCTGATATGCAAAATGTCTGCACTGACCAACAGGGGTGACACAGAACAAAGGAAGGCCCCGGCCAGCAGCTGGCAGCTAGAAGGCCCCTGATCATCCCTGATCACTGGCCAAGTCTAGGGCCCCTACCATGCATGGAATTTTGTGCACCAGGCAAAAAAATAAATTATAGGGCAGAATTACATGGTACTAACTAAAAGGAGGTCAGAAAGATATGAGTTCACGGAGGGCTGGAGTAGTTATGGGCTACAGAGTAGAAGGAGGGGAATCCATGGAGAATACCTAACCCCATGCTCCTCAAACATTATTTTTTAAAACTTGTGGTAAAAAACACATGATAATTTTTAAAATATGGAATGCTTCATGAGTTTGTTATCTTGCATAGGAGCCATGCTAATCTTCTCTGAATCATTCCAATTTTAGTATATGAGATCACTGCACAAGAGATCACTCTCAAACTTTTTAACTTACATGAAGTGTATTTTACATCATGACCCAGTATTAGTAAACACACACATATATAACTGAAACAAATTTTTATTTTGTAATACTTGCCCTATTCCCTGCAGAGCACTCTATTTTTCTACAATACTACGCTTTATGTCTGTTTTTAAAATAATTCTAGTCATAGCCTGCTAAATAGACTTTCTGACCTACTATACTGATCTAGAAACCTCGACAGATGGGGAAACCGAGGCCCAGAGATGTGTTGAGTCCCTAGCCCAGTGTCTTGAAAACAGTCATCCTAAGTGTCTTTGCTTTATCTCCTATGTGACCCAGCACACCCATGTGACACCTCAGTGCAGAGCTGGGATAGAATCCAGATTTCCTGACTCCCAATCCAGGCTTTTTCAGTCAAGGGAAGTTTGTCAAAGAGGAGGGACTCTCCCACGGCAGTTTCTTCAATGGTGTGGGTAAAAGTGGGAGGAAACAGTGAAGTTATGGGAGACTCACACCACACCCAGTGGGCCTTGTTCAAGGTCACAAGGTCACAAATCTGTCTCATTCCAAAGCTACCCTCTTTCTCTGGTTGTCTAGCCTGGTTGCTCAGTCAAATCACCTGAGAGCTCTCCAACAATACTAATGCCCAGCCAAACTCAGATCGACGATGTAATCCAATTATTTATGGATGGGGTGTTTTCTTAAAGCTGCCCAGTTGGTTTTAGTATGGAACTATCACCTCGAGATAGTGTAGAAAGTGTCCTTTAACACCACTCTGCTTACCCTTCAAGCCCCAGAAAAAATGCCCCCTTCCCAATCTCATGAAGCCCTGACTCAAATCACAGCCAAAAGGAACTGCCTTTCCATTATTGTATTCATCCAGCACTCAGATCCTTTCACCCTGTGTTTGACTTCCTGCTTCATGCCTTACTCATCATTGTATCCAAGCATGCAATAAAATTTACAGAATGCCCTCTGTTCAAATGGCTCTTGTTCCCCATACTACCCAGACCTCTGAAATCTACTGTGATTCACTTACAACTCCTAATGAGGATGATGAAAATTCTCCATAGGATCAATGTTACTATCAGACAAGAGGGAAACTCACTCTAGGGCAGTGGTTCTCAACCTTTCTAATGCTGTGACCCTTTAATACAGTTCCTCACATTGTGGTGACCCCCAACCAGAGAATTATTTTTGTTGCTACTTCATAACTGTAATTTTGCTACTGTTATGGATCGTAATTTAAATATCTGCATTTTCCCATGGTCTTTGGTGACCCTGCAAGCGGTTCTCAACCATATGGTTGAGGGTCACCACAACATGAGGAACTGTATTAAAGGGTCGCAGCATTAGAAAGGTTGAGAACCACTGCTCTAGGGGTGGCAGAATCCAAACAGCAATAAGACTGCAGTACCCCTTCTGGTGTGGCTGGGCTTCCTCTCCAATCTTTCCTTTCCAGTCATCTTCTCTGAGTTTTCAGATTTCTGACAAGGTAGTGTGGCCCAGTGTTCAGTACCCTAGACAGGAAATGGGGAAGACACCCTTCCTGTCCTGATCATGCCGTCTGCCTGTCGTGCAATTGGGCCTCCCTTCTTTGTTTTGTGAGCTAGGAATGACAACATTCCTAACTCAACTGTCACCCTCTGCTCCGTTTCCTCCTGAAGATTATATAAGAACTCTTGTATATGAAAACAAACTTTGTTCAGGTCCTTGAGCTTTTCTGAGGACAGCTTTGTATAAATATAAGATACCTTTTGTTTTTGTTTGTAGCCCCGGGGATTTGCGGAAAGAAGCTGAGAGCCAGTGATGCTCGTTTTTTATGGGCAGAAAATAGCTGCTGGAAAAACAACCCGATGTGTAGAGCACAATGTTCTGATGGAGCCGGCAGAATTATCTTTCCCAGGCAGCCAGGAACACAAAACACCTGGTGCACACGTTTCCTGCCCCTTCACATATTTTGAAAGAAAGAGACCTTTACCCTGACCTGTCAAGCAATGATCTTCATGAACTTCTGTCCACAGACTGTGGCTGTTATCTTTGCTTGCTGCTGTGGATTTAAGTGGTAAACACAGCTGATTCTCACTCATGGGGCGTCTTCTCCAGATATCCCTCGGGCCTTATCAGATCCACACATGCATCTCTTCTTCCTTAAAATGCAACCATTGAACGTGCTAACAGTCAGGGTCTTCCTGGCACATTTGTTCAACACTGTGTTTGGTGCCATTGAGAAGACAGGGATCTTGATGAGTTGATCCTGACCCTGTAATTGCTCTAAATCTTCGAGGGAGAGAAAACAAAATAAATTCACCGAGAACATTTAGAGAATAATGCAAATCTACTCATAATAAGATTCACTTCCTACCTTAAAGGCTCAAAAGAATTGAAAGGCTCAAGAGTGCTTAAAGAAGGAAATTGATTCCATTTCACTGTGGCAATGGCACATCTTGAGGAAAGATTTTGATAACTGGCAAAGAGCTTGTCCTTAAATTCATGAAAACACCATAGAAAAATCTGCAAAACACAGAAAAACATTCTGGAGGAAAATAAAAGTTAATAGAGAGAAGTAATCTATTACTCAACTTTTCATAGCGTATAAGGAGGCGTAATAATGTTGATTTAACTAAATGTTGACCTAACTAATACATTTTGAGATAACTGTATTCCGAGGAAAAGTGGAAAGAAGGGAAAGGATGCATATGAGGTCAAAGTACAGGAATGCAAAAGAAAGCTAAAGCTTCACATTTCATGCGGGGAAGACAAAATATGATGACTAACTCTGGAAAAAAAAAATCAAGGAGGATCAATATCAGCATTATTTAGAGACACGAATAAGTACCAACTAGCTAAAGAGATGAACGTGATTGCTCTCTCTGATAAACAGGAAATGATGGAGAGCTCTGATGCTTTGAGTAATAAAGCTGATGAAAATATTAAACTCTGAACTATGTGTGTGTATACAATGTCAGTGGAACAGAAGAAGAAGAAGAAGAAGAAGAAGAAGAAGAAGAAGAAGAAGAAGAAGAAGAAGAAGAAGAAGAAGAAGAAATAAGGAAAGCAAAAAGGTAGAAACCAGTGTGGGAAAGCTTCATGGAGGAAGAGGAAGACACAACACAGGGGGAAGGTATTCCATAATATTGATGAACTGAACAAGGAAAACGTGAAATGGCCCTTGAAGAACAAAAGCATTGAGCAGGTGGAGGAAGGAGCAAATAGCTATTGCTGGGAAAACCAGATACCACCGTAGTTTAAGTCCTGGCTTTGAAGTAACACAGATTGAGCTAGGTATGCCCCTCCTAGGCTGTGTGATTCTGAGCAATTTAAACAACCTCTCTAAGCTTTACTTTCCTCTTATAGAATAAGTACTAACAATACCTTCAACATAAATTTGGTGGAGAAGTAACTAAATAAGCACAAATTGGCAAACTCTTAGCACAATGCCAGGAATATAGTAGCTCTTCAATGCTTATTTATTGTTATTATTGTTGTGAATATAATTATTACCATTATTGAAGACACGCAGGGATTAGTCTATATTTGGGGAAAATACATTCTCTCTATAATAAAATAATCAAAAACTTGATATTGAGCATTATTTATGTAAACCTGAGTAGAAAGAAGCTGCCCACTATAGCATTATTGTTTTCCTCAAGCTGGGGTTTCTTGCCTCTTCCCTTTCTTACAGTCTTTCCCAGCCCCACTACTTCATATTCCCCTGTGCCACAGTGAGCCCCCAATCCTCCCTCTCTCCCCCATCCTCCTGCTGCCCCCTCTACTCCCCAGAATGAGTGACAACTTGGTGAATCATAAGAGATGGATCTGTGATGAGGCCTGGGGACAGAGATTCTCTCGGATGTTTCCCAATCCTACCCAGTCATGTATAAACAGCTAATGACCTCTAACACAAGGAGCACCCAGCAGCAGAATTCTGTGTTCCTTTATAATCAGATTTTTAGTATTGATAGTAAGAGTTTAGGAATACTTTATTTTCCTTCTGGTGGAGACATGGATTCACCATAGAGGCCATAGCTAAGCCATGGTGTCACAAGTCAATAGGGCTGTCATACACATACCACTGGGTAGTTGGAGCACTGCACACAAACGCCTTAGGTAGGCATTTGCTTATCAAGTTATGAGATCCCACTCCCCTCCATAATCCACCCTATGGATGACAGTCCTGCTCTCACTGAAATGTACTTAGCCACATTCTTAGCTTCAGAGGGCTCTCTTGACTTCAAATTACCTGTAGGATGAAACTCAAGATCCTAGCCTGGTGGATAAAGCTTTTTCACATCCATCCCTGCCTTTTCCTCCTCATCTCCAACCATAATAAACTTCTCCCCAGTCCCCACAAACACCGTGCCCTTTGAGGACATGGTCCTTTCATCCAAATACATTTCCTAGCCTTCTTTACTTGGTAAACTCTTGCTCATCCTACTCAAACCACCTCCAGTGTCATTTCCGAAGTAAAAACTATCTCCAGCCTTTGGAATCTACAATCCTTTGTTCTAGGATGTTTTGGCCCCAAAACACTAGCACATAGTCTATGCTTAAGAAATATTTCTTAAATGAACAAATAATTTTTTACTTCATAATAGCATTTATTATGATGGCCTATTTACTTATTAGTTTCCTCCTCAGACTGAGCTTCTCAAAAGGGTAAAGTCAAGGGAGATTGTGTCTTTTAAACCTGTATTCTGAGATCTTAGCACAGTGAGTCATATAGTAGGCTTTACGGCAAAATTTGACAAATGGATGAATTTCCAATATATATTTTGGAAAAATGATTTTTTTTTTCTCATTGTGCATTATTTCTTACATGATTCAACTGCCCTTCTCTGTTAATGTTGGGTTGGGAGGAAGGGGAGTGAAGAGAACAGGGGTGTTTTGTTAGCTTCCCTCTCTAGAATATAAAGTAGGGTGCTATCTTAACTGAGAGTCCCTTGGAATCGGAGGCTGGGATGGGGAGTCCTATGCAAGTGCTCACAGGGAGACCTTGTCAGGAAGTGAGGGCAGCAAGACAGGACATGGGAGAAGCAAAGCCAGCATATGGGCTAAACTGCACCCAGGCCTTAGCCCAATCCCATAGAAAGTTCTGGGACATGATAGCCTCACAGAATTGTCCCATTTGGAGGCAAAGGAACAGGTTTTTATACTCCTGTATTGGTATCATATTGCAAACCACATACAGAAGTAGAGGCATTTCTGAGTAGAGCTGCTCTGGTGGCCAACAGAGGCCTTAGTCGCCAATACTCACAGCAGCTGAGTAAGGAGATAACAGACTAGTAAAGGATCTGAGTAGC
Source organism: Pipistrellus kuhlii (assembly GCF_014108245.1). Classification (NCBI taxonomy): domain Eukaryota; kingdom Metazoa; phylum Chordata; class Mammalia; order Chiroptera; family Vespertilionidae; genus Pipistrellus; species Pipistrellus kuhlii. Next base: position 168,847,103 of record NW_023425404.1, on the reverse strand, counting down.
TCAGCAAAAGCCCCTACCACACCCTTAAACACAAGGATGATAGAAAGTGTTTACTCCTAGAAGGATTATCCAAGACTTTACTTAAAACCTATCTACTCCTGTTTGGTCAACAAGTCTAATCAACATGGCTATCTGGGCTGGTTTCTCACTCCTTAACAGACTCTTAAAGGTAAGCACATCACTTAAGCAAAAAAGAAACAGGGACTCCAAAAAGCAGAGCATTCTGGAACCTTGTAGTGTAGATCCCTAGAGGGCAGGAAGTTAAAGAAAAGTCTAGAAAAATTGAGATTTGCAATAAGAAAAAGGTTAAATAAGCTATGTCTGGCAGTTTATCTTTAAGAACACAAGATAATATGCAACATAATTTTAAAAGATTTCATTCAAAATTTGGAAGCTTAAGCTATGCGAACAACTACATAGACATCTTATTTTTGCAGAATATCTGCTTCCCTGCCAGCCCTCAGTAAGTGAAGTGTTATTGAACTACACCTTGCAGAACATCTGACCTCGGGAGCCTGTTGAAATTTCTTGGACAGTAGCATAACTTCAGACCTGTTTAAACATTCTGACATTTCTGATGCTATCACATGCAGTGTTTCCCAAACTTTTGACATATATGTACCTCTTCTATAATTTTCATAAAGCTGAGTACCCCTCGTACTCATGAGAATGTAGAATTAGGTGCAGCTAAGCAGGGTGCAGTGCATATCCCCACCAAACACCGGTGCAATGTGTACCCCCATCAAACTCTTCCTATACCCCTGGGGGTACGTGTACCACACTTTGGGAAACACTGACATACAGCATACACACTGTCTGGCATAGAGAGAGCTTTAGCCTGGCATCAGACATATGGAGTTCAAGCCCTCTACTATCATTAACATCTGGTAGCCCTAAGCAAAGCCATTTATCTTCTGTGAGTCTCAATGTCTTCATCTGTAAAGGGGTCATAATCATATTTATCACATTATTAATAATATTTATTAGAGTATAAGACATATTATACCAACATAATATGCTATTATAGTAACAATATCATTGTCATTATGATGATGTTTCATCAGCTCGCTGTGAGGAGCAAATGAGATAATGTTTGTGAAGTGGCTTTGTAAAGGTCAAAAATTAATTAAAATGAAGGTAGTGTATTTGGCAAAGCAACTACCCTTACATATCTTTCTTCTTTCCGGTGAACATTTTGACAGTTTCCCTACGCCCATAACACTGGTGAGATACACATGGATGCCATTTCCTATGGGTTTACTCTGCCCCGGCTCCCCACCATCTGGCCTCCGCGCTGCCCTCCCGCACGCCGCCTGCACCATTCTCTGCTCCTGTTTCAGATGGCTGCCTTTGGAGTCTGGGCTTCTCAGGAAGGACATTGCACAATCAGAAACCCTGATCGGCCGAGGCCGTAACTTTTTTTTTTTTTCTTTTTTCCTGGAGTTCTTTCAGGAATGTGTCACAGGAGGTGGGAGAGATGGCCCATGGAACAGAGAGTACTAGGCACCAGCAACCCGGTAATAAAATGTCCGAGCATTCCTCCTCAGAATCTGATGAGGACATCAATCTTCATCTCAGTCAAAGGGCCAGGGGTCCACAGCACTGAGACTGACGGAGCCGCTTCAAAAAGCTGGAGGAACAATGACCAAAATACAGGCCGTAGAGCTAGAGGGGTGTTTTCTAGAACTCGATGAAGTCTATTTTCAACAAGTGGTGAATTTGCCAATAGCAATTATCTCTCAGCGTGAGCCAGCCTCAAGCTATGGGCTGTCAGAGGCAGCTTGCTCTGAGTGAAGAGCTAGTTGACTCTTCGTGGCTTTTCCAGTGCCATCCTCAGTGATGTGATCTCGGTAGCTTATAATCTGGCCAGGATGGCAGTATTTGCATCATGAAATTTGACAGGTGCCACAAATAGGGATTTTTTTTTCCCCACCAAAGAACCAGCCTACCTGCACTGCCAAGTTTGTATCCAAATGTCAACAAGATGAGTGGAATCCTAAAATAGCTTTCAGAAGAACAGTTGCTCTTGAATTTCCATGTAAACCACTGGGGAAAAGGGGAGATATATATATATATATATATATATATATATATATATATATATATATATATATATATATATCTTTTTTTTTTTTAACCCATGCTTTCCTATTCCAAATTCACCTTCCTCATGTAGCTTCTCCTTTCCTTTAGCCTGAATGCCTTAAAGGGCGCTACCACTGAGAAAAACCTGCATCATTGTTATATCCTTGGCATTGTCAACTTGATTGTTATTTTTTTCTGTTTTTCTTTTTTCCCCATGAGTGTTTCCCAGGCTCTGCCAGCACAGAGGATGCCTAAAGAAAGTAATTTTCCTGTGAGGAGTATACTCTCAGAGCTTGAGTATCCTGGGGAAAAGTAGCGGCAAGATGCTGCTCTCTGATTGGAGGAGTTTTGCCAGACAAATTAGATTCAGCTGAAAGTGGCCACCCTTAGTAAGAGAACATGAATTTCTTCTTCCTTTGCACACCAATCTGTAAGGTTAATGAAAAATAAAGGAAAATAAAAATGCAAACATGCGCAATTTTTACTTCCCTGGGCATTTTTAAATTCTTTTTCTAGTGATGTAATTCCTCCTACATTTATTAGTTAAAATTATTTTCTATATATTTTTAACTTAACTTATTTTCTTTTCATCATCATTTATCCCCTCTATGCCCTCTTCCACACCCATCTCTGCCCCACAATCACTACCACAGACCTTTATTTTACTAATATCTGTGGCTATAGCTGACAGATTTCATGACTCTTCATTGGGGGAAAAAAAAAATCTCCCAAACAAATTTTATTCACATTCCCTATCTTCAGTCTGGATTAAAAACAGAAAACTTCAAACTAGCAATGTCTGTCTCTTGGAAGAAATCTTATTAAACAAACAAACAAACAAACAAACAAAACACACAGGGAAAACCCCAGTTCCTGAAATATGGTAGATGCTTTTTGGAGGCCACTGGGAGCTTGTCTAAATCATCCTGATGAAATGGAATACATGCTAGTGTTGGAACATGGGCACCTAGTTTCTTGCTACACTTTTTCCCTGAAAATAAGACAGTGTCTTATATTAATTTTTGCTCCCAAAGATGCGCTAGGTCTTATTTTCAGGGGATGTCTTATTTTTCCATGAAGAAGAATACGGTACACATTTATTGTTAAATGAAAATAAAGGAAATTTATTACCTGTATACGGGACAGTAGTACGGTAGTTGTCAACACAAACCAGACAAACTGTGAATCCTACAGTATCAAGAATTTACTCATTAATGCAATGACAATCATGTCATCATCCTCTGGAACATCATCATAACAATCCAATCCTGAATTTCCTGGTGAATTTCTTGTGACTCCATTTCTTTCAGAATCAGTGAACCAAATCTCTCATGTTTAGCCTAGGGGGGCCTTATTTTCGGGGGATGCCTTATATTTCACTCAGAAGGAAACCTGTAAGTAGGTCTTATTTTCGGAGGATGTCTTATTTTCAGGGAAACACGGTAGTAATGATCTTCATCTGAAGGAAGGATGCTAGCCTAGGCACCATTCAATGCTACTTATGGAATCTGAGGTCTCAGGATCAAGTAGCCTTAGACCCTTCCACTCCATACCTTCCTGGAATCTCCCACATATACAATCTCTTGTCACTGGATGATGAGAGAATGATGGGCTCACTGGGGTGAAAAGCCACTTCACTGATGAAGTCAGCATAGCCAGGCAGCTCATATAAAATCTTCCTGCGTGTGATATCCTTCACATACACAAACCTGCTATGTTGCTTCCATCAGATGACCAAGGCCATCTCAGAAGATTTTTTTCAAAGTTTTGCATATTTCTCGAAGTATCATTTACATTATCACCCCAAAATTGGAATACTTATAAATCTAGCAGAATGTATACAAAATCTATATAAGAAAAACTATAAAATTCTGATGAACAAAATCAAAGAAAAACTAAATGTATATGTCATATTCATGGATAGGAAGCCTCTATGTAGTTAAGATATGGGTTCTTTCCAACTTGATCTATAGAGTCAATGCAATACCAATCAAAATCCCAGCAAGTTATTTTATATATATTGACAAACTAATAATAAAGTTTACATGGTGAGGCAGAAGCCCCAGAAGAGCCAACACAGTATTAAAGGCGAACACAGTTGGAGGACTGATACTACCCTTTAAGACTTCCTATAAAGCAACAGCAATCAAAACAGTATGATACTGACAAAAGAATAGACAAATAGAACAATGGGACAGAATATAGAATCCAGAAATAGACCCCAATAAATACAGTAAACTAATCTTTAACAAAGGAGCAAAGCAATATAATGAATCATATATAGTGTCTTCAATAACTGGTGCAGGAAAAACAAGACATCCATAGGCAAAAAAAAAAATTAACTTAGTCACAGATCCCACACACTTCACAAAAATTAACTCCAATTGGATTACAGACCTGGATGTAAAATGCAAAACTATAGAACTCCTATATGACATAGGAGAAAACCAAATGGCCTAGGAAATAGCAATGGCTTTTTAGGTACAAAACCAAAGGCAAAATTCACAAAAGAAATTGATAAGTTGGACTTTATTACCATTAAAAACTTCTGCATTGTGAAGGACAATGCCAAGAGAATGAGAAGATAAGTCACAGACTGGGAGATTATATTTGCAAAAAAAAACCCACATCTGATAAAAGACTGTTATCCAAAATATATGAAAAACTCTTAAAACTTAACAGTAAGAAAACAAACAACCTGATTTAAAAATGGGCCAAAGACTTTAATAGACTTCTCACCAAAGAATATATACAGATGGCAAATAAGCATATAAAAGCATGCTTCACATTATATGTTATCATAGAAATGCAAATTAGCATGTCAATGATATTCCATTACACACTTATTAGAATAGCCAAAATTTAGAACACTGTCAACACTGGCCTTTAACAGAAAAAGTTTACCAACCCACAACTCTGATGCATTTATTTAAGAAGTGTAAAACGGCACATCTATTTTGGAAAACAGTTTGGCACTATCTTATAAAGTTAAAAATATACTTATCTTTGACCCAGCATTTCCATTCCTAGGTGTTTACCCAAAAGAAATAAAAACATGCATTCACTAGAGGCTTGTACAGAATGCTCACAGTGGCTTTATTAATACTATCCAAAAACTGGACACAGTCCAGATGTTCATCAATCAGAAAATGAGATAAATAAACTGTCATATTCATAAAATGATACTGCTCAGTAATATAAAAGTATGAACATATTGGTACATACACCAATATGACTGAACCTTAAAATATTATGCTAAGAATAAAAAGACTAACACAAAGAGTATACACTGTAGGACTCCATTTATATAAAATTCTAGAATAGGAAAAACTAATATTGTGGGGGAAAATACGAACCATTGTGGACTTTGGTGGGAGAGGGTTAGCAGAGTTTGACTGGGAAGGGCATAAACTAATTTCCTCATCCTGATGGTGCTGTCCAATATCCTGAAAGAGGTTTGGGTTACACAGGTTCATGAATTGTCAAAATCAGCAAATATGTACTTCAGATGTATTAAAATTTACTTTTCATTTGTATATTTTTACATCAAAAGAAAAATCTGCAAATATTGAACTCTACTTGAAGTTATTCAGCTGAGATATAGATATAGATATAGATACATAATAAAGCAAATATAGTTCTGTGTTAATAGAAGACTCTAGGTGGAGGGTGTACTGGTGTTTGCTGTCAATGTCTCTCAACTATCTTGTAGTTTCAGTTTTTTCATAGTAAAATTCTGGAAATTTTTTAAAGCCAAAAACTTATTAAAAGAGGAGAAAGGGGCAGGCCAATAGGGAGTGAGTAATTAGGGAGTTGCTCCTTCTTTTCTGTGAATCTTGCTTTATAGACAGAAGAAAATGCTTCTGTGAAAACCAACTATTTCATTCCCAGCAGAACAGAATTTTACAGGATATCTATATTAAGTGGCTTTCAAATCCTTCCAGAATAGATCGGAAATGTCCAGGTTCCTGAAGTTGGAGGAGATTTCCTTGCCTGAATTTGCCATGGCCTGTTCGTGGCTGGTGGCCCATTTGGGATGGAGGTAGGGAATACCAAATGCAGCAAACATTTGCTTCCAAAAACACTTTGACTGAGAAGTCTATTGAGACAATAAGATCTACCAATGGACATTTCAAAGGATCTTGTTAGTCTAGTATAGCCAAAAGAATGTTTCCTAATGGCCCTAAAAAGGACACAAGTGGGAAAAATTCCCCTGTACCATGGAAGTAGGAACATACTTTTCTTGCTCACCATTTTATTTCCAGTGCAGTGTCTAGCACAAAGTAAAACCCAGTTAAATATTTGGTGAACAAACAAATAAATGAAGTAAGATCCTTCCAATTGGAAATCTTAGGGTAACTTTCAAGATAAATGATCCATACATTTCAACTGCCCTCTCTACTCAACACCAGTGGAAACAACTTCCCAGCAAGGTCTTGATTAAATGTATAATTTGATATCTTTGTCTATGTGGTTACTATGTTTTCTCAGCAAGAGAACAACCAAAACAATAATTGATACTGCTACTACCATTTATTGAGCAAATACTATAAAGCTAGGGATGATGTTAAGCGCCTTACTATTGATTGCCAATCTTTGCAATATCCTGAATGGTAAGAATGAGATGAGAAAAATCAGTGCTTAGCTGAGATAATTTACCAAAGTATATACTGCTAGTAAGACCCAAAGCATTCAAATATAAGCTGCCTGACTCCAAAACTTATTAACTATAATGCCTAGCACAGCAGAAGGTAAAATTGTTCTATGCAACACAGCACAAAAATAAATTTAGAAAGGCTAGAATCTAATTAGTTTGCTTTCCCTCGTGTGCATATATGGAGAATTTACTGTTGGCAAGCACTTACTGTAGACCATGGTGTGTGTATGTGTGTGTGTGTGTGTGTGTGTGTGTGTGTCTGTGTGTGTGTGTCTGTGTGTGTGCAGTGCCTGCCTAAATAATTAAAAGGAGGAAGGAAACACATCCTCTCTGGCCTCTGGCCTCTCTCTTCCTCACCCTTCCTCACTCTGGCAAATACAAGCTTGTCCAGCCAGAAAAGTCCACCTACCTCTAGTAGAAATAGTTGCCCCAGCATAACTAGTTGTTGATGTTTTTTTGTTTTAATATCTGTTCTCAGGAAAGGACCACTCCTGGGGTTTGCAGTTTCTCCAAGTCCTTTATGGCCACTACAGAGCCCTGTTTCTCTCCCCTCCAAAGGTCTGTCTGAACACTGGGCATGTATAAATGTCCCTGCCCTCTCATGGCCATCCATGAGCAAGCACAAGGGTAGTACCCATGTGGGACATAGGAGCCATAGACCTGAGGAAGAAGCCCATCCAGCAGATAATCAGGAAATACCTAAAATGTGTCTTTCATGCCATCCACCACTCACAATCGGTATTCACCTTTTATGTTGAAAACTTCTCTACCCAGCTGGCATCAAAAAGACCATCCAACCTAAGAGGGAAGGTGTAATGTGGGGAGGTAGAGGAGTGAGAGATCAACCAAACGACTTGTATGCATCCATATAAGCATAATCCATGGACACAGACAGTAGAGGGGTGAGGGCATGTGCTGGAGGAGGGGGACAACTGGAGAGAGGTAAGTGGGGAAAAAGGAGACCCATATAATACTTTAAACAATAAAGAATTAAATAAAAATAAATAAATAAATAAATAAATAAATAAATAAATAAGAAATGATAATATACTGATATATTGACCTGAATTAGAACAAGTGATTGAATTCTAGGCCATAGTCCAAACATTACAAGTAGACTCTCATGCTCATACAGGTTCAATATTATAAATTACAGTTCTATCCCTGGAAACATATCATCCTATCTAATAAAAGAGTTATAGGCAAATTGACCATACCTCCGCTATATCCATAAGCCACACCCACCAGCCAATCAGGAGCAAGTATGCAAATTAACCCAACCAAGATGGCTGCAGCCATGGAGAGAGCAGGAGGCTTGGGTTTCCCCAGCAATAAAGGAAGCCAAGCTTCCCATACACCCTGGCCAGCCGTGGACTTCACTCAAGGCTACAAAGTTTCAATTATAAAAGATTAATAAATCCCAGATACCAGGACCTCTGCTTGGGTCGTCAGGGGGCATGGCTGGCCTGCAAACCACCACAGGCCCCTTGACCAGGCCACCCCATGCCCCAAGGGAGCCCCCACCCTTCAGGGCAAACCGGCTGGCCCCCACCTGTGTATCAGGCCTCTATCCTATCTAATAATCCTATTTATAAAAGAATAATATGCAAATTGAGAATCATTCCAACACATAAGATGGCTGCCCCATGTAGTCAAAGATGACTTGCCCCCACGTGGACACAAGATGGCTGCCACAAGATGACCATCAGGGGAGGGACCAGATCTGCAAGGGAGGGCAGTTGTGGGTTATCAGGCCAGCAGGGGAGGGCAGTTGGGAGTGACCAGGCCTGCAAAGGAGGGCAGTTGTGGGGGCAAGCAAGCCTGCAGGGGAAGGCAGTTAAGGGTGACCAGGCTGGCAGAGGAAGGAAGTTGGGGGTTACTGGGCCTGCAGGAAGGGCAGTTGGGGGGGACCCAGGCCTGCAGGGGAGGGAAGTTAGGGGCAATTGGGCTGTCAGGGGAGCAGTTAGGTATCAATCAGGCTAGCAGGCAGAAGCAGCTAGGGGCAATCAGGAAGGCAGACAGGTGAGCAGTTGGGAACGAGCAGTCCTGGATTATGAGAAGAATGTCCAACTGCCCGTTTAGGCCCAATCTTACTGGAATCAGGCCTAAAAACGCAGTTGGACATCCCTCAAGGGGTTTCAGATTGGAGAGAGTGCAGGCTGGGCTGAAGGACATTCCCCTACCCTTGTGTATGAATTTTGTGCACTGGGCCTCTAGTTAGATATAAAAATTGATCAAAATATAAAATTAAATTCTTATATATTTACTTTTGATAGGAAATATATCATAATCCACAAAATATATAGTTAAAATAATAATTACAAAGTTAATGTTTATTTTAATATTCAAATCCCAAGAGATTCACTTCTGAGAACAATAACATAATTCAAGAAGTTGAATACAGTCAGCCTCCCAGAAGATCCCAGATGACACTCCCCAATCACATATGTTCCTCTGCTTCTTCATTAGAGGTAATCACTATTTAATCCTTAGTGATAAAGAGTTCTGGTCCTTGTGATATATATATATATATAATTTATCTTTTTACATGTATATCTCAAAACAATATAAATTGGGTTTGCCTATATTTGAACTTAATATAAATAAACTTCAACTATAATAATTCTAACCATGGGTATCCTTTTGTCACTTGCATCTGTCTTTTAACAAAATAATTTGCTCAAGTAGTTCTTTAAAACACTGATTTGAGCTATTTTATAAAGTTCACCTTTATCAATATTTCTTCATATATTAGAATATATGGACTGAACAATTGACATTAATATAAAATAATATTGATTATAAACTGTAGTTTAAAATTTAAAAAAATTTTAATTAAAAATAATTTCTGCCAAAACCGGTTTGGCTCAGTGCATAGAGTGTCGGCTTGCGGACTGAAAAATCCCGGGTTCGATTCTGGTCAAGGGCATGTACCTTGGTTGCGGGCACATCCCCAGTAGGGGGTGTGCAAGAGGCAGCTGGTAGATGTTTCTCTCTCGTAGACGTTTCTAGCTCTCTATCCCTCTCAATTCCTCTCTGTGTAAAATCAATAAAATATATTAAATAATAATAATAATAATAATTTCTATTTTGCTTGAGAGGAAGCTAAAAATAGTGATTAATATTTTACTTTGCTCAGAACAGGTAGATTTTTTTATATAGTATTATTTTCAAGTATCCTTTAATACAAAAAGTACTTTTGTTTTCTAATTTTAAAAGTAATAATATCATGTAGGCATTGTATAACTAAGCTTATATAAAAATGTAATTTTTCATTGCTTTAATACCTGATAAGTCTTTATATTTGTAAAACTAAGTTGTACAAGAAGATTTAAACTACATTTTGAAAGTTCTATTATCCCCCAAAAAGATTTTGTTATTAGAAATTGAGTATTCATGATGCCAAGGCTGTAACATTTTATGAGGTAAAAGTTGAACTTTTAGAAGTCACCTGCTACAGTCTGGAATGAGAGTCCTAACACCTCAACTCACTGTGTAAACCTGAGAAAGTCACTTTAACTCTCTGGATGTTAGTTTTCTACATCTGAAAAATAAAAGTTAGCTGATCTCTAAGAACCCTTCCAGTAATGTGTTTCTAAAGCATTCAGATTGTTTCCAAAGTTTATTATTTACAAAGGGTGCTGCAGTAACATCTTTGCAAGGATAGCCTTTTTTTACTTTTGTTTAATTTAGATTAATTCCTTAGTATAAATTCCCAGGAACAGGATTAATAAGCATAAATATTTTAAGGCTTTCAATAAAACTGACCAAATACATTCTGAAAGTGGCTTTTCTATAGTGTTGTACCACTCATATCAATTGATAAATTGGCAATAGTTTTTAAATCTTTAAAATTGATCTTAACTTCAAGTCTTGTATTCCATTTCTATAAATAAGCCTCCAAATAAAGAGGATGACATAATGATGTTTATCAGATTACTAATTATAATAAAGAAGAAAACTTGAAAAAGAAACACATTTCAAACAACAGGGGCTATTCATTATGGTACAGAATATTATATAAACATCAAAAGTCAGAATTTAGAAAAGTATTTAATAACATAGGGAAATGCTCACAGTATATTTTTAGTGAAAAATCAGATCTTCAAAACACCATGCGTATTATAATCCTATTATACATTTACATATGCATGGACATATATATGTAAAGTATATGTACATATACATACATATATATATATTACCAATATTAATATTTGGCTGCTAACTATATATTAGTATGGAATATATATATATGTATATATATATATATATATATATATATATATATATAGTATGTGTAGGTATTCTAAATACATATATATGTATGTATATATAAGAAAATAAAATTATATTACTTTCTACATGATAACATTATTAATATTTGGTTTTAACAATATATGTATACTATATACATATATATTTAGAATATATATTTACTTATTACTTTTTCCCTGATAACATAGTTATTATTATATATTATATATATATAATTTTTTTCATGCAAGTATATTTATGAAATTACTGTTAGCAAAGAAGCTGTTAAAACTAGTATCTACTTAATATATATAATACCTAGAATAAATATATATATATATATATATATATATATATATATATATATATCTCCTATCTAATAAAGAGGTAATATGCAAATTGTCCATCACTCCAATACACAAGATGGCTGCCCCCATGTAGACACAAGATGGCCTGCAGGGGAGGGCAGTTGGGAGGAACCAGGCTGCAGAGGAGGGCAGTTGGGGATGACTGAGCTGGCAGGGGAGGGCAGTTGGGGGTGACCAGGCCTGCAGGGAAGGACAGTTGGGGGGGACCCAGGCCTACAGGAGAGGGCAATTGGGGGGGGGGGGAGACCAGGCCTGCAGGGGAGGGAAGCTGAGGGGGACCAGGCCTGCAAGTGAGGGTAGTTGGGGGTGGGAGGGAACAGGCCTGCAGGGGAGGGCAGTAAGGGGTGACTGGGCCAGCAGGGAAGGGCAGTTGGGGACAATTGAGCCTTCAGGTGAGTGCAGTTGGGGATGACCAGGCCTGCAGGTGAGGGCAGTTAGGGGCAATCAGGTTGGCAGGGGAGCAGTTAGAGTAGACATTGATCAGGCTGGCAGGCAGAAGCAATTAGGAGCAATCAGGCAGGCAGGCAGGCAAACGGTTGGGAGCCAGCAGTCCTGGATTGGGCTGTCGGACATTCCTTGAGGGGTCCCAGATTAGAGAGGGTGCAGGCTGGGCTGAGGGACACCACACCCTCTCCCCCATGCACGAATTTCATGAACCAGGCCTCTAGTGTATATATTTAAAGCCAAATAATATTATTATTGGTTGAAAGTAATGAGTGATTTTAATTTCCTGCATTTAAACATTTTTGCATAAAGAACATATATACTTTTGTGATATGAAAAGAAAAGCAGTGAAAAGTAAACCAAATGTGTCACTACAGGTCACCTCATCACTCACAGTGACTGATCCTCTGGTGAGCATTTGAGTTGCCTGCCTCACCCATACTTCATTTCCTTCCTGTCAAACCTTGGTTTCTTCAAAAACACAATCATGTGCTTTGTGGCAAAGCCATGAGTTGGGCCATCCTACCCGCATTTCCAAGGGGGCTCCTAGTTGATCTAGGGATTATCCCATTCTCCCCTCCAGTGACTGATTCAGAAATGGGCCAGCTCTGAGCACTGAGCCATCAGGTGAAGTCTGGGGTGTGGGCTTCCGATGATCAGTTGCTTGCTATTGAGAGGTCTGGCCTTTTCTTTCTTACACCAGTCATCACATCTGCACCAGCTGAGGTGTCTTGCTTCCTGCATAAAATACCCAAACTCTCCTGAGGTTGGAAAAGCAGAGAGATGGAAACTACCTGGGTGCCCAGTGGTGTCACAGAGCTGCTGAAGCCCACTCTCTCTGTCCACTTCCTGTTGTGTGAGGTTATTAACCTTCCTACTGTTTAAACCAGTGGCTCTTAACTTTCACTGTGTATCAAGTTTCTAAGAAGATTTAAGAAACTGACCCCCCTGCTATTTTAAGGTAAAGTCACGATCTTTAGGAACATACCCATCTGAAAGTACTTTGGTTGATAGAGACATGTTTGTGACCATTCCCATTGCTGTTTTCCTTAAACCTTCCAGGCAGGCATTTGCTTGGGGGCTTTCTCACAGAGGTTCCTCTTGAGATGGAAGCTCACCATTAGTGAGAGCTGTTTCTTGGGAACCTAACAAAACCCACCCAAAGCCTGTTTCATGTGACTCTGCATATTCATAATACGTTAAGGATCGAGGGTGTGGATGAACCTGCTCAATCATTTCATAAAAAGTATTTTTTTAATGTTTTCAAAAAGTATTTTGTGAATACTTTAACATGACAGCTTAGTGAAGTAACTGTTGAATTCAGGTATGACTGCCAAGTGAATACAGTGTTTGAATATCTTGTCTTTGGTTGGTAGATTGTGGAAAGTACAGGGCTCTAGAATCTCCAATATATTCCATTTTTATAAATTGCCAGCGAGCTTTAAAAAGTTTGGTTCGTGCAAGTATATTTGCAAAATCACCCTTAGCAAGGAGGCCGTTATAAACAGTACCTGCTTACAAGAGTTCCACAAGCTCTCGGAAATGAAATCTGCCACAGCATCAATCCTCAACACAGACTTCCCAAGCAGCAGGTCTGAGCAGTGGATGGGTACATTAGGGGAGGGGGCTTGACACAGGAATCTCATGGGATAGAAGGTGGAAAAAAATCAGAAAGACCCCAAAGAATGACAGCTTTCACACTGGCCCTCCACTCTATCTAACCAGGTGTTGGAAGCAAACTAGTCCGAGGAGGCCCAACTCTGCACCCTTCATGGCGCTGGCTGTACAATGAACACAAGCTGCTGGCTGCCAATAAAATAGAAGAAGCCAGGCCCGCGGGATGGCAGGATCACTGTGGGAACCGGTCAGGCCCACCCCACTCCTGATGGTCTCTGTGCCATTAAACAGCAAGTGAGTTAATAATTGCAGTGGTTTATCTCAGCACTTCCTGCTGCTTTTAGCCCTTAACGCCAACGTGATGTTCACCGGCTCCTGCCGGTCCGCGAGGGGGGAAGCTTTATCAGGAAATGTAAAGATCGCCTTGTGATTATTATTTTGTTTTAGGGCAAGGCTGCCCTAAGTGCCCCCACACAGCTGCTGGTGGGACGTTATCTCCTGGGGACTCCGGAAGTGAGTATGGCAGCCTTTAGATTTCTGTCCATGCCTACCCCACTCCACCCACACACACTTTTTTTTTTTTAATGTCATACTGAGCTGTCTTCAATCACGCAAAATGGCTGTTGATAAGGTATGGAGTAAGCTGTGTTTTTGTCTCAGCATAGCCTGCCTGACCTGGTCAAGCTTGATTCCAGTCCCACCTGGCCCTTGCTGGCCACAAAGCCACTTCCTTTCCTGTCATCCTAAGCCTATTGCACAAACGCTGTCACCCGGTGGACTGAATGCTCATGAGAGCCACACTGTTCCCTTCAACACTGAAGTGCAGGGCCCCAGGCAGATTGTGGGAAAAGAACCCCAGCAGGTTGCCGAAGTCAGCAGTAACCTGGGACTAACTTTTAATTACGTAAGTGCCTGGTGGGAGCATCTCTTACCATTTAAGAAAAGTCATTAAAGCTTCCACAGAGAGTGATTCGGTCTCTAGAAAGTTCCCATCACAAGTCAGTGGATCAAAGATCCAACTGGCATCTGAAAGAGAGCAGTTACATCACTAAGCAGGCTGATTGGAAGATGCACAGAGGAGACGAGAACAGAAATGGGAATAGTAATTTCCACAAAAGTAGTATGCCAGCACCCTTAAGCATCTTATCCTGGGGTGGTGGGGGAGCACACTAACTCCAGAGAGCCTGATTATTGTAATGCTAGCTGGCCAATTCTAAGGAAAGAGACTCTAGATTTTGCTTAAAAAAACAACAACAAATTTTAATCCAGGAGCGCATATGATAGTATATCTTCTCAAATTAGTGTTTTGTATTTCTTCGGATAAATACTCAGAAGTGGAATTGCTGGGTCATAAGATAGTCCTGTTTTTAATTTTTTGAGAAATCTCCATCCTGTTTTCCATAGTGGCTGCACCAATTTGCAATCTTACCAACAATGTGCCAGGGTTCCCTTTTCTCCACATCCTTAGCAATACTTGTTGGTTAATTTATTTTATTTTCTTAATCCTGACCTGAGGATATTTTTCCATTGATTTTTAAGGAGAGTGAAAGAGAGAAGGAAAGACAGAGAGAGGCTTGTGATGCCGGCAGTGGCAGCAGCAGAGGTGTGATGGGGGCATCACCTTCCCCTGATCGCGAGGTAGCCTCCCATCCTTAAAGGGTTCCCAGACTGTGCAAGGGGCAGGCCAGGCTGAGGGAACCCCCTCCAGTGCATGAATTTTCATGCACCAGGCCTCTAGTGCATATATATAAATATGAGAGAGAGAGAGAGAGGACCAGGTGCATGAAATTCGTGCATGGGGGTGGGGTGTCCCTCAGCCCAGCCTGCACTCTCTTCAATCTGGGACCCCTCTGGGGATGTCCAACTGCCCATTTAAATGGACAGTGGGACATCCTTCTCATAATCCAAAACTGCTGGCTCCCAACTGCTCGCCTGCCTGCCTTCCTGATTGTCCCTAACTGCTTCTGCCTTTCAGCCTGAACACACCCTAACCACTCCCCTGTCAGCCTGATTGGTGCCTAATTGCTCCCCTGACAGCCTGTTTGCCCCTAACTGACCTCCCTTGTATGCCTGTACACCCATAACTGCCCTACCCTGCAGGCCTGGTCATCTATAACTGCCTTTCCCTGCAGGCCTGGTCCCTCCCAACTGCTCTACCCTGTAAGCCTGGGTTCCCCCCAACTGCCATTTTCTGCAGGCTCAGTTGCCCTCAACTTCCCTCTTCTGCTGGCCTGATCACCCCTAACTACCCTCCCCTGCAGGCTTGATCACCCACAACTGCCCTCCCTTGTAGGCCTGGTCCCTCCCCACTGCCTTCGCCTGCTGGCCATCTTGTGGCACCCATCTTGTGTCCATATGGGGACAGTCATCTTTGACCACATGGGAGCAGCCATCTTGTATGTTTGAGTGACAATTTGCATATTATTCTTTTACTGATAGGATTAAATAGAATAGAGGCCTGTTGCATGGGTGGGGGCCAGCTGGTTTGCCCTGAAAAATGTCCCGGATCAGGGAGTTCCCTTGGGGTGTGGGGTGACCTGGATGAGGGGCCTGTGGTGGTTTGCAGGCTGGCCACATCCCCTGGTAACCCAAGCAAAGGCCCTGGTATCTGGGATTTATTTATCTTCTATAATTGAAACTTTGTAGCCTTGAGTGGAGGCCAAGGCAGGCCAGGGCTGCCAAAGCTTGGCTTCCTCCATCACTAGGGACAACTCAAGCTCTCTCCAGCTTCGTGGCTCCCACCATTTTTGTTGGGATTTATTTATCTTCTAGAGTTGAAACTTTGTACCCTTGAGAGAAGGCCTGGGCCCGCCACGGCAGATGGAAAGCTTGGCTTCCTCCACTTCCAAGGAAACCCAAGCCTCCTGCTCTCTCTGTGGCCACAACCATCTCGGTTGGGTTAATTAGCATACTCACTCCTGATTGGCTGGTGAGCGTGGCTTGTGAGTGTAGCAGAGGTACAGTCAATTTGCATATTATTCTTTTATTAGATAGGATGTATATTACTCAGCCATAGAAAGAATAAAATCTTGCCATTTGTGACAACATAGATGGATCTAGAGGGTATTATGCTAAGTGAAAGAAGTCAGATAGAGGAAGACAAGTATTATATAATTTCATTTATATGTGGAATCTAAAGAACAAAATAAATGAACAACCAAAACAGAAACAGACTCATAAGTACATAGAGCAAATTGATGGTTGCCAGATGAGAAGGTGGTTGAGGAGCTGAGTGAAAAAGTTGAAGGGATTAAGAAGCACAAATTGGGCCCTGGCTGGTGTGCCTTAGTTGGTTGAGCATCCTCCATGCACTGAAAGGTCACCAGTCAACCTACTGATGCTTTGCTCTCTCTCTCCCTCTCCCTTCCTCTCTAATGTCAATAAAAACATACTTTTTAATGAAGTACAAATTGGTAATTAAAAAATAATCATGAAGATTTACAGTACAGCATAGGGGATATAATCAGTAATATTGTAATAACTATGTATGGTGCCCAATAGGTACTAAACTTATTGGGGATCATTTCATAAATTATATAAATGTCTAACCATTCTGTGGCACATTTTAATTGCAGCAGTTTCCCCAACATCCCACCCCAGCTGTTGGCTTTTTGCCTGAAAAGTCCTGTCTCTATAAAATTTGAAGATACTCAAAGGCATGATCACAAATGCTGTTCAACAATTGCTTTGTTCTTTCACCATCTACGTAAAAAAAGTTCCCAAACAACATGAAGTCAGCTATGACAGAGAAGCCCAAATGAATTTCTGAAGATCAGGCTCAACCAACATATTCATCTAATACACTTTACTTTTGGTTGATCTTTGGAGTTAGGAATGGAAAATTTCTCCACAAGACTTATGGAGAGATGTTTCTAATGAGCCCTAAAGTATTTGTTATGAGTTTAAACTCTTGAATTAGCTTCCGAGATTAAAATCTGGATCCACTACTCATGAACTGTGTAATTTTGTACAAATAAAGTAATCTGTCTAAACTCTAGTCTAGTTACAGTTTTCTCATCTGTAAACTGGTGATAATAGTAATAACTAGCTCATAGACATACATTATGAGACATACATTAGATAATAGATATATAACTGTAGTACTCTGACAAGCGAAGAGGAAGCTCTCAATAATTATCGATTATTCATGTTGCTGTTATTATTTATATGAAATCAATGGAAGGGATATGGAGATGCCACTGGTGCATAAGGTGAGGGCCGTTTAGTAGTGACTTGGCCAGAAATGAGACTTAGAGTCTCCTTCCTTCTGACAGACTCAGCTTCCATGCCTTGCCAGGCATTCACTTGGCAGTTTTGAAGGGCCACTTGGCCTTCACCAACATCACTGGTCAGCTTACTCCAGTGCCAAACCCTGTGTTAGCAGAGACCACCAAGTGAGCTGGTTGCCATATTGAGTCTTCAAAGCCTTCCTCAGAGACCACTCTGCTGCTCCCTCCTTTATATGAGGGAAACAAAAGGCCCACGGGCCTTTGGTCATTTATGGCTATGGCTTCCCCCAAAGGTCCTTCTTCCTGTGGAGCCCAGGGGTTGCTGAAACTACCATAAGCTCAGCCTCTTGGTCCATCGTCATGGCCCTGCTAATGATTTGGCAGGAAAAGATACCTGCCCTCAGTTCCTCTGGGCCAAATTCACAGTAATTTATGGGCTGGCAGAGCACCCCTTCCTCACGACTTAATATGTTTAGCAGCTAATTACATCTATGTAGGGATTACACTTTACATTGTGCAGCTTTA
Source organism: Pipistrellus kuhlii (assembly GCF_014108245.1). NCBI lineage: Eukaryota > Metazoa > Chordata > Mammalia > Chiroptera > Vespertilionidae > Pipistrellus > Pipistrellus kuhlii. The sequence continues at coordinate 168,828,921 of NW_023425404.1, read as the reverse complement.
CGGAAACAGAATCGGGCTTCCTCAGATCCCCTTAAACAGCCCCTTATCTCTTGAGAGGGAGATCCTTATCAGGCCATATGTTAGAGGGCCTGTGCTGTTTCCAGATGACCCCAGGAAAGTCTGGGACCTAATCAGTCTGCAGGCTGAAGCAAGCTCCAACCTGATCCAGCCAAGAGGCCAAAGCCAAGGAGGGTTCCCTGCCTTCCATCCTCCATAAACCTGCCAAAGGCTGAGTCTGCACAGGACAACCCACGTCATCTCCTCCTCCCAGGTGACCAGGACTTCCTGTGTTGACCTCCACGCAGAGTGGAGTTTGAGTAAGCAAATCCCAGGGCATTATGGGGCGCCTTATCCCAAGTCAAAGGGAAGTTTTTTTGCCCTTTCCAGGGGAGCTGGAAAAGGACTCTTTCGGTAGTTACACTTGGCTAGCTACAGCCTCCGACTCTGGAGGAAACAAGTAAATGCTATGGCTTCCTTTTGCTCCCATGGCAAAGTAGGCCCCAGCAGGAGAAACAATTTGCCTCACACACATTTTTCTCAAAGCCGGGGAGATTCCCAGCCTCAGCAGACACTAAACACACTCTTTCCCCTGGGTTCTAACAATTCAGTTAAAGACTTTGTCTTAAGGAACTCCTGGGGGAAGGAAAGTGGGGGGAGAGAGTGCAGAGAACAGGAAATGTCTCCTGGTATGAGAAGCTCAGGAGCCAGAGGGCCCTGCTGTAGCTTTGCAGCCTGTGACTCACGGAGGAACTTCCCAGCTTAAGCCAGCCTGGACTCCAGCTCCTTGGTCCCTGTGTCTCAGAGCCTCTTCCTGTCTCCATTCTGCCCAGACCCCTGAACAAAGCAGAGGTCTGGAGTCCACGGCAAAGACTGAATTGTTGTGTATACATTTGGGCATCATCTGTGGAAGCAGCTATTTTGAAAAAAAAAAAAAAAAAGTAATTTCCCTGCCCTCAGGAGAACTTGGTGAGTATTTAGAACTATTTGAGACTGAAACCTTGGTTATCACCTCTTGAAAAAGAAAAGTAAACATAGTACATTTCTTCCAATTGATTCATAATAATAATAATAGGTAAAGCATTTGTTGAGTGCACTGTCCCAGGCATTGTACTAAGCAATTTACATCCATTAAAGTAATCCTTAAACAACCTTATGTATGTGGAAACTGAGGCTCAGAGCGGTCAAGTCAGTTGCACATGATCACACAGCTCCAAACATGGATCCAGATTTGGGTATGTCTTACTCTAGAGCCTACTTCTCCATCTCTAACATGCTGGGATGAAAGGGAACTTGGAGACCACCTGGTCCAACTGGTGCTCTGTTTCCTTAGCTCCTTTCAACTTCTTAACTCCTCTCCTGCAACCTTCTAGAATACTCTCTGCTTACTCTAGGGAAGGAGGAATCCATGTGTCACAAAGAAAAGAGAACCTGATTCAGAATCAGATGATCCAGGGTCTGCCACTCTCATAGTTTCTATCTATTGACCTAATTTTCCCTTTGGGAAGACGAAAGAGAACAGTAATTTCATGCAAGCCTCTTCATTTATTAAAAGAGAACCTTGGCAGAGGCCTTAAATCTTCTCTAGCCTATCCCGGTTTCCTAGCCATTCTTTCTTTAAGACCATCTGGTCACCGTCCTCCTGGTATGCTGCAGTTTGTCAAGTTCTCTCTTAAATATGGCTACAAGAATGGAGTGACAGAATTCAAGTGGGTCTGACCAACTCGGAGACAGTGGGACATATTCCTTCCCCCTGATCTCCACATGTTTACATTGTTACAAAGCTTAAAATTGCCCTCACCGCTTTGGAAAACATCAGCATACTCTGAAAAACATAGTTCAACAAAAGCCTCTGAGTTTTTGAGCTCTTGCTAGTGCATAGGAGAGCAGGCTAAAATGCCAAAAATCAGTTTGCTGAGAGCCAGTTGGGTGACATTCTATTTGCCAAGTGGCCAATTTTATTGTTGCATTCCAGAAATAGAGTGCCTACTATTGTCAGGCACTGTCCTAGGCCCTGGAAATTAAGGGGTGAACAAAATAGACAAAAATTCCTGTCTTGAAGGAGCTAGCATTCTTAGTATAATGGAATTGCTCCAAGACACTTTTGAGTTTATTCTTTTGAATGTAATTTTAATAATGCCTCAAATGGCAAATAAGCCTTAATTTTACATTTCTAGCAATTGGTAAGAAGAAAAAAAAATCAGCGTTTCATATTGATGTGATTGGTGTGGAATTTCCATGTTAATGGCAAAATGCTGAAATTTATAAATTTGAATGAATCATTCATTCACAATGATTAAAGATATTCATGAGAAATTTAAATCTTTTGAAAAATGAACATTCCATAAAATTCTGCTTGGAAGACAGATGGAGAATCAGTTCATTATAATTACATAGAAAATGTCAATACAAATTGTTGTAAAGTTTATAAATAATTTTTAACAATTTGGGTTTATTGATGAATTTAATTTGATGTTATTCATTGGGCAAACTGATCATTTGACAAACTGACTTTTGGCAAATTGGTCATTTTCTAATTGATTTTGGCAAACTGATATTTGTTAGTTGAAAGCCATTGCTAAAGCCATGGTGCCCTATCCCAAAATTTGTGCAGAGAAATCAAATTAATTTGAGTCAAACTTTGAATCCTGATCAGTGAGCTCTTTCTCTTTTTTATTAAGGGATAGTTGACATACAACATTATATGGGTTTCAGGTGTACAACATTTATGTACCTTGAAAAGTGATTACCATGATAATCTATTAACCATCTGTTGCTGTACAAAGTTGTTACAATACTATTGACTATATTCCCTGTGCTATACATTCCAACCCTGTGACTTATTTACTTTATAACTGCAAGTTTGTACATTCTCTCATCCTCCATCCTCTCTGGCCACCATCAGTTCATACTCTGTATCTATGAGTCAGTTTCTATTTTGTTTTGTTCGATTGTTTTGTTTTCTAGATTTCACATAGAAGTGAAATAATACAGTATGTATCCTTCTCTGTCTGACTTATTTCACTTAACATAATAACCTCTAGGTTCATTCATACTGTTCCAAATGGCAAGAGTTTATTCTTTTTTGTGGCTGAGTAATATTCTTTAATGTGTGTGTGAGTGTGTGTGTGTGTGTGTGTGTGTGTGTGTGTTTGTGTGTATCACTTTTTCCTTTAAGTCTTTATTGTTTAAAGTATTACATATGTCTCCCTTTACCCCATTGACCCCTCCCCAGCCACCCCTACCCCCCAGCACATGCCTTCACCCCCATAATGTCTGTGTCCATTGGTTAAGCTTATATGCATGCGTATAGTCCTTTGGTTGATCTCTTTCCTACCCCCGCCCCTGCCTTCCCTCTGAAGTTTGTCTGTCTGTTCGATGCTTCTATCTCTGGATCTATTTTTGTTAATCAGTTTATGTTGCTCATTATAATCCAAAAATGAGTGATATTTATCTTTCTCAGAATGGCTTTTTTCGCTTAGCATAATGCTCTCCAGGTCCATCCATGCTGTTGCAAATTGTAAGTTTTTTCTTTTGTACAGCAGCTTAGTATTCCATTGTGTATATGTACCACTATTTTTTAATCCACTCATCTGCTGATGGGCACTTAGGCTGTTTTCAAATTTTAGCTATTATAAATTGTTATGCTATGAAAATAGGGGTGCATATGTCTTTTATGATTGGTGTTTCTGATTTCTTGAGATATATTCCTAGAAGTGGGATTACTGGGTCAAGTAGGAGTTCCATTTTTAATTTTTTGAGGAAACTCCATACTGTTTTCCACACTGGCTGCACCAGTCTGCATTCCCACCAACAGTGCACAAGGGTTCCTGTTTCTCCACATCCTCTCCAGCACTTGTTGTTTGTTGATTTGCTGATGATAGCCATTCTGACAGGTATGAGATGGCACCTCAGCATTATTTTGATTTGCATCTCTTGTCTGATTAGTGATTTTGAATATGTTTTCTATCTTTTGGAATTTGGAGAGACTTTGCCTGAAAAAATCTTTTTCCATCCCTTCACTTTCAGTCTGTGTGAGTCCCTTGTACTGAAGTGGATCTCCTGTAGATAGCATATATATGTGTCATGTTTTCTTTTCCATTCAGCCATTCTATAACTTTTGATTGTAGCATTTCGTCCATTTACGTTTAAAGTTATTATTGATAGATACTTGTTTGTATCCATTTTTATTCTTTATGCTTGTGTTCCTTTTTCCCTTTCTATTTCTTCTTTTTACAATAGTCACTTTAACATTTCTTTCATTGCTTGGTAGTGATAAACTCCCTTAGTTGTTTTTTGCTTTGTTTTGTTGGTTTTTTGTTTTGTTTTGTTTTGTTGTCTGTGAAGCTCCTAATTTTCCCTTCAATTTTGAATGATAGCCTTTCTGGAGAGAGTATTCTTAGATTCAGTTCCTTGCTTTGCATCATTTTGAATACTTCATTCCATTCCCTTCTGGCCTGATGTATTTCTATTGAGAAATCATTTTATAATCTAATAGGATATCCTTTGTTGGAAACTCTCTGTCTCTCTCTTGCAGCCTTTAAGATTCTCTGTTTGTCATTAACATTTGCCATTGTAATTATGAGGTGTCTTGTTGTAGATTTTTGGGGGTTCACTTTATTTTGGACTCTATGCTTGTGTGACTTTTTTCCCCCCACCTCAGAGATTTCTCTCATTATTTCTTCAAATAGGTTTTTTAATCCTTGATCCTCTTCTTGTCTTTCTGGCACCCCTATTTTATGTATGTTACTTTGTTTCATGTTGTCCTAAAGCTCCCTTATGCTCTCCTTATGCTTCTAATTTTTTGTCTCTAATTGCTGTTCAGATTGGGTTTATTTTTCTGCCTTATCTTCTAACTCACTAATTCTGTCCGCAGCTTCTTCTGGTCTACTTTTAAAACCTTCCATTGTTTTTTTATTATTATTATTTTTTATTATAGCTATATCATTTTTTATTTCCTCTTGATTCTTACATAAGTTATTGATTTTTCTCATCCATCCAGTTTATGAACTATTTAACCCTTACCTTGAATTATTTTTCTGACCAAAATGCATGCCTCCATTTCATTTAGTTCTTTTTCTGGCAATTCCTCCTTTTCTTTCCTTGAGGGCATTGTTTCTTTGTCCCCCCCATTTTTGCCAGCTCTTTCTGGCCCGTGGCACCCTGCTTGAGGTTTGAGAGGTTTAAGATTTTACTAGGGAAATAGATCAGAATTTATTAGCCCAGAGGTTTGGTCTGCCTTGACTCTCATGCCTTTATTGTCTCTGCTTTGAGTTGTATCTTTTTCTCCCACAGATTTGGTCTCTCAGTTGTCTGCTTCAAATTCTCGGGGTGGTGAGAGCACATGCACAGTTCCTCTGATGTGTGACTCCCTTTGATTATCCAGAGCCCTCTGGCATGCAATTTGCTGTGCAAACCCAGTACTCATGACAGGGTGGCACTCTAAGTCTCTCTGGCAGTGCAGTTGCAGCATGGTCCTGTGGCCCCTAGCTGGGCACACTAGCTTGCTCCAGGTCACCCTGCAGGACTGTCCCAGGGGCCTGGGTGAGTGGGTGTGGGTTACTCTGTTCACACCATGAGAGCTCCCCTATGGCAGTGAGTGAAGTGTGCTGGTTTGCTCTGGGTCGCCCCTCCTGGCCAGGGTAAATTGGGCATGGGTTGCTCCATGTCACCCCAACAGGGCTGTCCAACAGGCCAGAGTGGAGTGGACACCAGCTGCTCTGGGTCACATAGTCTGAACTGTCCCAGAGTGGGGACTGCTCTGGGTTATTCCAGGTTGCCATGGCAGTAGGTCCCAGGGTTTGTGGTGGAGCAGGTGCCAAGTGGCTCCTGATCAGGCTAGCAGCACAGTTCTGGGGTCCAGGGTGGGGTGGGGTATAGGTTCCCCCCTGGCTTGAACTCACTGTGGGGTCTTGGATCTGGATTCTTGTATGCTGGGTCTCAGAGGGCTGGTGCAGGACCTCACTCTGGCAGCACATCCTCCCTGCAGATATCTGGGCTATATCACATTTTTTTTAATCTAGTTATTTATCTATGGGCACAGGTTGCTCAGCTATTGTGAATATGCTGCAATGAGCATAGGGGTGCATATATATTTTCAAATTATTGTTTTTGTTGTCTACAGCTGGATACCCAGAAGTGAGATTGGTGGGTCATCTGTAGTTTTATTTTTAGTTTTTTGGAGAAACTCCATACTATTTTCCATGGTGGCTGCACCAATTTGCGATCCCAGCAGCAATGTACATGTAGGCTCTTTTTGAATCTGGACTGTATCACACCATATTCTTCCCAGTCACATGCCATCCAGCACTTTGTTTGTCATGCTAAGAGAATCCTTACACAAGTCTTTAAACTTAATGAACTAGGGAGAGCAGTAAGTTTTGGCTTGAACTAAGCAGTCTTCATATATTATCTCCATTGTAATGAGATAATATGTGAATAGTGCATAGCTCAATGCCTGGCATATGGTAGATGATCATTAGTTCTCTGCCCTTTAAGCTGCTCAGTTATCAATGATTACAGAGCTACTTGCAATGTCTATCACCATGAAATATAGAAACATAATGAAAGTTCAATTCCTAATATATATTTATCGAAAAATTCTATTATGTTGTGATTAAGCCTGTGCTAATATATGTCACCCAAAATTAATACTCTTTGACACATTTTTAAAGTGAAAATTATTAACAAATTTTGTAAGATATGTCTCAGAGATGGCTTCTGGCATGCCATCCTCTTGTCTTGCTACTCACTAAAGAAGCAATAAGCTGTTCTCCAGTACAAAAGACCACAAGAATAAAAGCTGGGCAGAACACAAGTTCACTGATGAGTACGGGGATAAGAGAGGAATGAGGATCTTTTTCTCTCCTCAAGGCAATTTGCCAACCATATCAGACAGGGGAGCGGGGGGAGAAGCAAAGCAATATATCATGATTTATCCATGATGATTGAACTAAAAGAAAATTCATTTCTATTGATTTTAAATACAGTCTACCTAAAAGATTCTCAAGGTGGTTTACATAGGCTCACACATTGATTTGTGAAAAGGATGTGTTGAAGAATTGTTGCACGGCACATGATAACATTTTAAAATGACCAAGGAGAAGTCATTATGTAAACCAATCCCTACTAAAGACTTCCTTGTAAAACTAATGGCAGTGATGGCATTTATTCTTTCTGTGCTTTGGATTTTCAGCCACTGAAAAAGTTTAAAATGTAGATTAGTAAGTCAAGGATGACACTATGTTATTTACGATAAAACCAAAGATTCCCTCTGTATTGCCATACGTGTGCCAGCATGGAATTCTTCTGGAGCACTACCAGAAACTCATCTTGCTTTACATCTTGCTTTGCCACATAAGGCAAGCCAGACAAAGAGAAGCTGGTTTCCTCAACCTTCTGTGAGATGGCTTCTTACTTACATCCTGACTCTAAAGTCAGATTAAGTGCTGGCATGGTAGAATCTATGTATTACAATATCTAGAAGGGTTGTTGAACTCAGGTCTTTTTTGAAAAATGACTGAATAAAGAATGAGTCAATAATGAGCACTTTGCTCAATCACTGACGGTAGATGATAAGAATATATAGAGATAAGATTGGCGTTTCTCTTCTCCATGAAATATTGAAACATAATGAAAGTTAAATTTATAATATATATTTATCGAAAAACTCTATTATGTTGTGATTAAGCCTGTGCTAATATAGGACACCCAAAATTAATACCCTTTGACGCCTTTTTAAAGTGAAAATTATTAAAAATTCTTTAAGATCTGACGCAGAGATGGTTCTGGCATGCCATCCTCTTGTCTTGCTACTCAGCTAAAGAAGCAATAAGCTGTCCTCCAGATAATATTCTGAAATAAGATTGGCGTTTCTCTTCTCCGGAGTTCGGTTGCTAACCCTTAACCCATGCAGCTAAGGAAATAGTTTTGACCACTGCCTGCGAAGGTGCCTGGCACATAGCAAATGCCTAACAAACACTTGTGAAAACCATCAATGAGGATCCTTTTATGTATCCTACTCTGGCTTGGTGTGCTGTGCTGCCTACATCTTGTTTAGGATGCCTATTAGTTAACTGAGTTAATATTAGTAAGTTTTTCAAAAGAGTATTTGGCACATTGCATTTTGTAAGTAGAATCAAATAACAACAAACAAACAAAATATTACTCATTTACAGTTTACTAATAAAGGCTGAGTCTTTGACACTTGGTTCTATGGAAAGCCTGGCTTTTCCCAATATGCGCTGCAGGATACTGTCTGCTAATTTTCTTGTTAACCTGGGGATGAATGTGGGATATTTTTGGTTACTCTATATCCAGCTTGAATTCTCTACTTTGCATCTGGATTTTCATTTCCATTTATGTTCTCTCTGTGGCAATGAGTGGAATGTTTCCGATCCCCTTTGTCAGGATAAGTCATTTCAGCTTACAGAGATCACCTGCACCGCACAGCACCAGGCTCCCATTAAACCTCCCCTCGGAGCAGCAGTGCAGAGGGCTCTTGGGGAGTAATTCCACACCCATATCCTGTGAGCTTCGCAGGGGCCCAGAGTCCAGCAATGAGAGTACATTCAATACTAAAGAACTCAACCCACTTTCCTGAATTTATCCCCCCAAAATGTTGCTTTCTGGAAAATGGACAGCACAAGCAGAGCAGAATATGGGTCAAAACTAGAGCAAAGTCTGGTTTTCTTATTCCCTGCCATTTTCCTTTTGCAGCGTATCTAAAAGCTGGGAGTGTCAAACAATGAAGGTAATAGGGCTCGCTGTCACAGCTACTGGTAAGTACACTCACTGAGCATAGGTTCTAAAGTACCTGGACTAATTGATGGGTGGGGCTAAATTAAACAACTAAACCATATATTTCCATTCTTTCATTTTTAAACAAACAAAATGTGTGACGCTCCTGAATTTAATGCTGCTGCACAGGTGTCTAGCAGTTATATAACGGCCTGTGTTGTATTGTGAAGAACGGTACAATTAGAGGTCTTCTCACTAACCTTCACTTGATATCAATCACAGTTTACTGTAACCCTTGTCTTATCAGTGGTCTTCCTTTTTCTTAGGAAACTTTTTTCCTAACTCAGCATCCTTATCTCTGAGCCAGACCCTCTGCTGGGCTGGTGTGTCCTATGACTTTCCCTCCAGTATGTCAGACCAATTTGGCTGTTAAATTTCTTTTTGGGTTGCTCTTCCCAGATTCCTCTACTTCTCTTCATTCAAAATAAAGTAAATTATTCACCTAAGATCATTCTGTAACCCCTCCTTCCCCCAAAAGACAGAGGGCTTAAAATGGCTTTCCCAAAGACTGCCTAGATTTTCACTTATGTCTAAACCTTGACAGGGAAGAGATTCATGTAGCAAATGCAATTTTGTAAGAAGAGATGAGAACCTCACCTTGAGCTCTACTCACTACACACCCAGGAGGGCATGGCCATGGCTTCTACTGTCATTAAGGGAGAAGGGCATGCAGATGTGGAGAGATGTATGGAAACCACCGTCTCCATACATCTCTTTAAAATATAATAGAAAGACTTTAGCTTTCAGGCTTTACCTGCATTTTACCATCTTGGTGAAACATTTCTGAGGAAGAGGCAGGAAGAAAGACAAGCTAAAGGAGACAGGGAAATTGGGTTTCGTTAACTACAAAATTGTGGCTTTGAGATTTTTACTTTTCTTCTTTCACTGAAGAGGACAAAGAAATGTGCATTAAGAGGAAAGCTTAGTCAAGAATAATGGACTTAAATCTCCTACAATTCTCATCTTCTTTGTTGATATGGTTGAGGAGAAGGGGTGCTGGAGGTAGAGGTGGGGGTGGGGGTTGTGGAGGATTAAAACAGTGAAAAGAGAGAAACAGAAGGTGAGGGAAGAGGAGTTTAAGAGGAGAGAAAGAACAGAGTAAGTAAAGGGAGAGAGGAGAGAAAACAGGAGCCAAGGGGAGACAGTCCTGGCCTCATCTAAAACACAATTAAAGCTTTGAAAATAGAACCATACAGAAAATTCTTAAGAAAGCCACAAAGTTCTCTTAATACTTGGGGTGAATGAGGAGAAGTGGAGCTAAGAACAAGGGGTGTGGAAGACAGAAGAGAGAGGAAGGAGAGGTCCAAACCTCACCTCCTAATCATTCTGCCTGAGGTGCTGGAAGTACTTCTTTATAACGTGTGAAATTTTAACTGAATCCAATTTCTTGGCATTGGAAACTGTGCCAGGGGCTGCTCATGAGAAACAAAATCTTTTTCCTAAAATGAAGAAAATTCTGTTTTTCTCTGTGGCCTCCTCTATCTTGAATAACCTAGACTCTTCTCTTATTCATTTATTGGATGGCACTGTGATAACACAAAAGAAGAGGCCAGGCTTGACCTACCAGTTTTACAACATCTTTCTGAAGACCACAATCCACTAATCCCAGACAATGGCCCAACCTGCAAGTGTTGTGCCCAGGAACCACACATCCATAGCCACCCCCTTCACCATAAAGTTGTGCAGAATGTCTCAGGGAGATGATAGGGTTGAAAAGTGCTACAATGTATATTTTCCCAACCCTGGGAGGTTGGAAGGGAAAGAGGTATCTATAATAAAAGTGTAATATGCTAATTAGACTGGACAGCCGAACGACCTTCCAGACATCATTCTAGATATCTTTCTGGATGAAGCTGCAGCAGCGGAGGCTGAGGCAGAGGTGGTTAGAGGCAATCAGGCAGGCAGGTGAGTGGTTAGGGATCAGACTGACAGGCAGTAGTTGGAGGCGTTCAGGCAGTCCTGGATTTATGAGTGGGATGTCTGATTGATAGTTTAGGCCTGATCCCACAGGGATTGGGATCAGGTCAAAACCAGCAGTCATACATTTCCCGAGGGATCCCAGGTTGTGAGACAGTGCAGGCCGGGCTAAGGGACCCCCCCCCCCCCAACCCCATGTACAAATTTCATGTACTGGGCCTTTAGTATTAATAAATGGTGCTGCCATTATTGACAACTGCTTTAAGAAAATAAAGCTAGACCCCTATCTCACTCCATATACAAAAATAAATCCTAAAAGATTTAAATGTAAAGAAAAAAAATGAAAATTTAGAATGTGGGGTTATTTTAGAATTGTGAAGACCTTCTTCAATAAGATTAAAAAACCTAGAAGCCATTTAAAAAAGATAGGCATATTTGACTAAACATTCCAACATCTTGTATAAAAATATCAGCAAGAATAGGGACACTTATTGGTGTCAATGACTGGTTAGATAATTCCATTTACTGACTTCAGGCAAAATTAACCATTGGAAATGACATCATTGGATCTGATTTCCTGATACTAAGTCTAGAGTAAAATATAATAGAACACTATCCATATACTCCATGCTTCCCTGTCTGGTCACCTATCTCTGGGTCTCTCACCCTCTAATTTTCATGTTTGGCCACAAATACTGTTAGGGAACTCAGCACATATATCTCCCAGTCCATATTTTCAGACTCCCAAAATTGTTTGGGATACAATGAGAATGCATGTGTGCAGGAGTTATTAGTGTTCTGAAGAAGGTGGGGGAGGAGGGGAATCAGGAGCAAGTCTACCTCAAGCCAGAAGTATGTGCCCTCAAAATAGTTAGGATAATATTATCACATTGTATATGTTTACTAAGAATACATTTATTGGTTTATAAAGTATATAAACATTTTATGAAAATATCCTTTATAAGAATAAGGAAAGAAGTAAAAATGAAAGAAAAAAAAAACACATAAAAATTTTGTCTGATTCCCCCTCCTTCATTTCTGAAGTGAGAGAAATGATAGATACAGTCAACCTTGCAAACAGATTCCTTCAAGTTTTTCGGTGTGTTTTTTTTTTATATATATATATAAAATGACATCAATTGCTGAAAGCATTATGACCTTTGTTATGCTACATACACTGATACAAAATGTGAATAGTACAAAGTTCACTATATATACCGTTTTAATATATTACATTTGTTTCTACATAAACAGACTATAAATATATGTGCCATAGCATGGTTTAGTCATGGTTCCCAGCATCTCACACTATGGTACCAAACGAAAAATACATTTTGTTGGGTTTTTTTTTGTTTTTTTTTAAAGGAAACAACAAAAGAAGAAACCAGTAGAGATAGCTTTACATGTTAAAAGTCTAAACAATACAATAGGTGTTGTTATAACTTTGGCTATACAATAATTTTGAGGTCTGACTAATAATTACTCAGAGAGTAAACAAATCAGCATTGACTAGGGTGTAGAGGCCAAATGACTGACACACTGACTGGTCGGGGTGAACGGGAGGGGGATGGCACAGGAGGCAAGAGGAACAGAACGGTAAACTCCTTTCTGAGGCCTTGACACCACAGCTTGACACGGAACCTGCTGCATTCAGGCTCACGTCGGGACAGATATGCGGGTATTCATCCACAAGAAATCCGAAGCTGGTTTGTGCAGTCAGGATTCTTCAGCGCGACAGGGGGCCTCTTCTGAGTGTCCTTTCTTTGTGGTGTGTCTGAACAAAGGATCAGCCTGGGAGACAAGGAGCCAGAGCTGCATCATTTCCTTCCTGGGGCTCGGCCAAGAGACACGTAAGAGTCCGGAAGGAACTCTCATTAGGAGGCGGAAACAGCACAAGGAACTCTCATTTAGCCCAACCGGGACGATCACGCAACCTTCTAAAACCAGCAAGTTCGTCCGAAGCCTTTACATTCCCTTGCAGACCCGCTGCTCACCTCCCCCAGAGCCAAACACAATGCATTTGCAGGCTCCAATAGGCTCTCCAAGCAAGCCGACATCTCCCTTTCTATCAGTCCAAACCCCACAGGTAAGTCTTGGCTCAGGACCTACATCCTAAACAAAGCTTCTCAGATGGCCTCGACCCAAACGGTCTGTCCCTCAAAACAGTTAGGGACATTCAACACCAAAATCTTCAAAAACCAAACGCACTTCCACTGCCTGGATCAGCTCCTGTTTTACAGAGGTGTCAGCGCCCCAGGTATGGCTACTTCTTGGAGGACGAAGCCATTTCTTGAATTTCTCCTGTTATAACCTGTGGGGAGACCCTCAACAGGGAGCATCATACGTGCTTTTTAAATGAATGAAAAGGAGAACAGGGTCAACACTGGGAGAAGACACAACACATTCTTGGGTCACAGGCATCTTGTCAGGAAATGCCGAGGGGCTGGCTCCCTGCAGTCTGAGGTCCTTTTTTTGTTTAGAAAAAAAAAAAAAAAATGAAAATCAAATGTGGCTACTTCCTGGTGGTGGAAAGAACAACACTTGAAAATCTGAGCAGCACCTCACATGTGATTTCCGGGGGGGGGGTGGGGGGGGGGCGGGGGGGGTGTGGTTGGGCACCTCCTTTTAAACAGGAGGAGTACTCAGTGCGGTCCCAGAGTCGTGCTGGAGAGCCTGGGCTGCACTGCCAGCCTGCAGTCCCATCTCCATCAGCTTTAAAAGTTCTGCCTCCTCGCTGGAGTACACGGTGGTGTCCGTGTCATCTGAGTGATACCCAGACTGGTAGCCACTGGTCTGGTTGGAGCCTTCAGATGCCACGGATTCCTTGCTTTTGCTGGGCATCAGTCCACTGTGGGAAAAAATGGCAACTGCATAAGTTGGCAGAGAGAAGGCAGTCCTTTGGCTTCTTACCCAAACCCCATTACCAGCACGATGTAGGCTGTAATCTCCTGGAGACACCAGCCCCTATCTCTCCCACTTGTTAATCAGCCTATCAGACATTGTCTGTTTTCAGTACTAGCATGAATTTGTCCTTGCAGAAAAGCCCTCTTATTCAGGTCCGAATCTTTCAAGCCTGCGATGAGATGAAAGGCAGTTCTCCTGACTTATGCAAAGGCTCCGACCAATGGAGCATTTTTATGGGCTTGCGGAGTGACAGGTTTGTATACAGTGATAGGAGCCAAAGGGACTCCTTCGTGATATAAAAGGAAAGTGGGATGTTCTGAAAGTCCACTTGTGCTTTCCCCACATTGCCAACTAGGGGGTTACAAGGCATGTGTATGGTGTCAATAGGGTTCTTGAGCAGCATTAAACTTTAATAACTTGGTGTGTGTGCGGGTGTGTGCGGGTGCGCACGCGCAATCAAACCAGACATGTCAGAAACTGCTTTTTTACTCATCAAAATCACATTCTTTGGAAGGACTGAGGACCTGGATCACTCAGCAGCAAGAAGAGAATGTTTTTCAATGGTGTGGAACCATGACAGATGATAATTATGTTAAAGCTGAGACGTGTAGGTTGTATTGACCTAAAACGTCAAGATTTACATTTCTCAAGGCATTCTAAGATATGGATTTTCCCCCTCCATAAGTGCTTTACCAAGTTATTCATGTTAAAAGTTGCAAAATGGATTTTATTAACTTTGTGCTAATATATGGCTTAAAAGTTTTTTCAAATCACTAGAAATGCAATTTTTTCTTTCAATCCAACCTCAATAAAATAAATTTAGTGTCTCAAGCAACGGCATGGTAACTGGCACATAGTCATTGTTGAATAAATATATTTTGAATCAGTGAATAAAACATGATTGGCTCTCACAATTTCTTACCTTGGCCTTAAGGCAAACAAAACTGCACATTTTAATGTGTGTGGTTTTTTCAACATGAACATCACTCAATAACCCAGGGGTGTTCTCATTTTATACAACAGATTATAAGTAGATAAAAATCTTCTCTATCCTTTTTTAGAACGAACCCACTAGCAAATAAATAACTACTCTGCAGTCTATTATTCTTTTAAATTCAGATTTTCATTTATTTGTTAGGCACATCTATTTAAAACAACTATAAGTTCCTAGGGAACTACATGGAAAAATGGATATTCAAAACTAAGGTTAATATTTTTCCTGCAATTATGTAGGCAAACTCAGCCAATAATATTTAAGTATTTTAAACAAATTGATATTATCTTATTTATATGTCCCACTTCTTAAGAACAGATGCAACATTTATATACAGGTTTGAAAATTCTTCAGATTCTACAAACATTTTAATAATGGCCTCTTTGTTATTTAGCCAGTACCAGACAAATCTTCTAAAAATCCTCTGATTTATTTCAAATTCTTTTTCAGACTCACCACTTGTTTTATTTGTTTAAATAAATATTATTAGGGTTGATGCAAATTTGCCCAACCAACAAAGACACAAAACACAAAAACTCTGCACTTACATCGAAAGTTCTGAGCTCCTGCCTACAACTCCTACTGAAATCTGTCATTTCTATGTGGCTGAACCTTACCTAAAAGATGGAGCTAATTTGTTTCTGTCTTCCAAGGTTTTCAGCTCTTCTGATGCAAGAACCATACCACTGTCCGTCTGGTTGTCCTTTTAAAAAGACAATGAGATGGCACAGTTGATTGAGTGTGTACACTGACCTACTACTTAATTAAACCGATTTCTTAACCCATTTATCAGACAACATGCCCCAATGTTCTACAGAGGGAGGTAAAAGTGTCAGAGCCAGAAACTCTGCAAGCTGAAAGAAGGAGCAACTGCATCCTAGAAGTAGACCCAGGCGGGGAAAAGGAGAAAAATTTAGGAAGAAGAAGCTGAGGGGCCCATTTCCATCCCTCTTTTTCAGTGATACTATTTACATTTGAGGGTAACTAGACATGAAGGTAGAATATCTTGAACCTTGAACCAGGAGCTTTACTTATAGAAAAAGCCAAGGGGCCTAAGTTTCATTTCAGTAGTGACTCCATGACACAGACCCTCAAGGAAAGCCTTATCATGAGTCTCCAAGACTCTCATGCTTAGGCTAATATTTATTTAGCTAATGTTTCGTCCTTTGTATTATTTCTAAGACTATTTTTAAAAGATGTACTTACATCTGGGATTACTTTTACTACTGGTTCTTGCAATGGGATGTCTTCAAATGTTTTTACACTCACAGGCCGGCTCTTTCGCTTACTGTTCTGCAGATACTGACTGCAAAAGAACAAATATTTATATTTTAGTGGTGGTATATTTGGCTGCAGATACCATAAGTGATACTTGAGTTCATTATCTTTCAACCACAAGTTTAACAGTGACCTTCAAAACATCCTTTGGAAAAGAAAAACAAAGCAACATCTTTTTCTGCTAGCGCACATTGAAGGCTTAATTTCCTGTGAAAGTCCATTTAAAAGTATAATCTAACTGAAGGGCCTGGATGGGCCCCTGTTCCTTTGAATCATACTTTTGAGGTCCGGGCTGGACTAAAGACAATAGCAGCAAATTAAGTGATCAACTGCCTTCTGCTTGGCTTCCTCATTGCATGCAACTGCTCCACTGAGTTCTCGCCGTATCACGGAGTGTTTCACAGCTTCCTGGCCATGTCCTAGAAAAATGTTTCTAGATAATGTCTACAGAGCAAACGTCCAATGGAAGATGAGAAAGGGAAACACCTTCAGACATCACTATGGGATGCAGAACCCAGCAGGAGCTGAAGATAATCACCTCTGTCTACATATAATAGCAGCTTCGTGTGTAGACAGAGGCAGGCCGAGTCTCACTGAGCCCTATTTCCAGAGTTGCTGGTCTTAGGAAAGGGCAATGGTTCAGAGTCCCGAGATATTTTGTCTATTTCAAAGTCTACACAAACTTGGGAAAGTTGTGAATATTTCTATGCCTCTGTTGCTTCATCTTTAATATGTATTGGCCATTGCTTTCCCTCCATCAATCAGAAAGATGAATAAGGAGGATGAATGAGGTGGTAAATAATGGTACATGGTAAGTGTTCTTAGAAAGAATGATGTTTCTGTCAACCAAAGATTCTTTTCCTCCCTTGTATTCAAAAGACTGGGACTTGTTGGACAACATCTCCTGTGTCCGAGGGGTGCTCCTTCCCTGCCTTGTGACTTTGGGTGAGTCTGAGCCATCTGATAAAAACCACTGACAGCCCGAGTGGAGAATAGAAGAGTCCTTTTTGCAGGGAGGGACACCAAATCCACTCTTCACTCTTTTCCCAGTGAACTTTCCACCATAGGCAACCTTCTGGACATACTAACTTGCGTTTCCTTTATATTTTCTGTGAGTGAGTGGAGTGAGGACTCATTTGGGCCAAAGGAAGAGACTTGAAACAGAGTCTCCCTCTCCTGCCCAGAGGCTGGTTCTTCCTCCCACAGAGAGGAGCCAATGAAGTTCACAGTGACATCCTCACTCAGGAAAGTCCACAAGAAACAAGACGTGATATACATGGAGACAGAAAAAGCTCCCTTCTCCTAAGTTCAGACCCTAAAAGTGACAGTTGCTAAAAACTATGGGAAGCATAATCAACCACTCAGTCATTCAACTCATTCAAGAATGCCTTCAGGTGCCAGGCACTGTGCTAAATGCTCCTCCACCACTGTCACATGGCATCTTCACAACGGCACCTCTCTCTAGGGATGAGGAGGGTAAGACCAGAGCCAGTGAGAACAAGGAGGGGACACTTCCACTTATCTGGGGGAAAGAAGAGAAGCCTGCCTAAAGAGAGGTGATGCTTACAGGATTTGGAGAAGTGGACAGATTCAAGAGATAGTCAGGATATAGAATCAACTAAAATTGGTGACCTTGGGCAATAATGCAGCTTCCTTAGAAAGGGCAGCTCCTTGACTTCTAAGCCCAGTAACTCCAAAGGTTGATGGCCCTTCACAGTTAAAAAGTCATTTTCATGGATATTGCTGCATTTGCTCCTCCCAAAACTACAAAATAGGTTGTATGAGAGAGAGAGACAGAGAGAGAGAGAGAGAGAGAGAGAGAGAGAGAGAGAGAGAGAGAGAGAGAGAGAGAGAGTTATTTCCCATGTGGAGATGAGGCAGCTGGAGGAAATGGCTAGAATTGGGATTCACACTTTGGTATTAGACACTAAAGCCCATGCAGATGTTGTTTGTTGTTGTTGTTTTTGTTGTTGGCTTTGTTTTGTTCTGTTTTGTTTTACCCTGCTCTATGTTCACTCCCTTGGAAAAGTATCAGGAAGGAAAAAGAAGACGAGAGCAGTGCACATGGATTGTTCAAGCTTTTATTAAGCACCTAGTATGTGCACAGCACAGCTCTCTCCCATGTGTGGCCAGACTGTGTGATGAGACTTGGTGGGGAGAAAGGGTCTGTGGGGTATAAGATAGACAAAAGATGGGGGGAAAAGACAGTTGCTTCGAGCTATCTAAAATCAGCCAAATTCAGAAACCTCTAGCTAGCAGACTGTCCCAAGCATCAATCTTCAAGGAACATTTAGTCATCACCAGCAATTAACCAAAATGAAGAAGATGCTGTGTGTGCCAAAACCTTTTTCTGTGAGAGAACTGAAAAGAAATCTTTGATAAGCTGCTTGGAGTGGGACGTGAAACTACCAGGGGAAATGATGGAGCAACCGCAGATGGTCCCCAAACCGCCTTCAAAGAAAGATGAGTGCAATTAATATGTGTTTTCTTGCAAGAAGCATGCAAACTCGGGGCCAGGGCTGATCCGCAGGGGAAACGAGAGACAAAGCCAAGTCTAGACACCGGTGGTCCTTCCTCCCCTCCCCTCCTCCCCTCCCCCCCTCCCCCGCACACCTCTTAGCCTCTCTCTAAATAAATGCTGAACACATATTTTTAACCAGGCGGCAAATCATGAGGTTGGCTCCCACAGCGATGCCTCTGTCCAGCTCTATTTATAAAGCAATGGAATTGAAAAGTAGAGGGAGGAAGCAAGTGAGAGAGACTCCTCAGCTTTTCTACTTGACTGGAAATTTGGGAGAGGAGGAAGCAAGTCCGCGGAGAGGTACCCCAATCTCGGCTCTCTCTCCCCAGGGAGGCAGAACCACAATATGAAGCGTGCCGTGTGCAGATGCCTCCATTCTGCCTTCCTTTGAACCCAGATGATTAAAATGTGACCGTGGAGTCTTATGTTTGTAAAAGGAGGAAAGGTGGGGGCGGTTGGGAGGGCATGCGGACAAAAGATTCCAATTTCCATTTTATTTTTCAAATTATGGCTGGATAAAAGAGAAACTGAACTGGAAAGACCAATTCAAAAAATCACAGGCAGAAAATAGAAGCCAGGCCTGTGCTTGGAGTGTGATGTCACATTTGTCCACGCTTCTGGGGATAAATGTTAGCAGCCCCGTCTCAGATCCTGCGCTGTGTTTGGCACTTCCATTACACAGGGATGACTTCATCCACTCTCAGCACCATATGCAAAGTGCCCACGCGAGCCAAGATGCTGCTGACTTGGTCCTCACCCCCCCTGGTCACAGAAAACCTAAGCCACAGACTTCAGGATCAAATGGCTTTCTGATCCATGAGAAGGCAGTAGTGTTGTGGGGATAATTACCACACCAGGAGGCCAGCTGAACTTGAACTAGGACTTTTTTTTTTTTTTTTTTTTTAAACTCAGGAGTGGAGCTGTAGGCATTCATTCCATTGCTCCTTCTCCCTGAGAGCCCCTCTTTGGTGAGGGAGAAAGCGGCACTGAGTTCGATATCAGAGAAACTGGATTCATCCAGAGGATGTGATTTTAAGCAGCTCCCAAAAGAAGTATAAGTTCTGGAGTGCTTCCTAAGTGCCAGTGTATTCCCTTGGAAATACCGTTATATCGGTAATTCTCAAAACAATAATTTTCGAACACCAGGGATCTGGCCTCTGTCACAGTGAAGATCTGCCCCAGGGCATACAGCTGCTAAGGGGCTGATCTGGGTGTCCAAGCCACTCCTATCTGGTTCTTGAATCACAATATTGTATTCCCCCCAGGTAATCCCTCTGAGCCTCACATTCAATATCTGGTCAAGGGCATGTACCTTGGTTGCGGGCACATCCCCAGTAGGAGGTGTGCAGGAGGCAGCTGATCGATGATTCTCTCTCATCGATGTTTCTAACTCTCCATCCCTCTCTCTCTGCAAAAAATCAATAATATATATATATATATATATATATATATATATATATATATATGTATATAAAAGGAAACAGCCCTAACTGGTTTGGATCAGTGGATAGAACCTCGGCCTGTGGACTCAAGGGTCCCAGGCTCGATTCCGGTCAAGGGCATGTACCTTGGTTGCGGCCACATACCCAGTAGGGGGTGTGCAGAAGGCAGCTGATCTGATCAATATTTCTCTCTCATTGATGTTTCTTATTCTCTATCCCTCTCCCTTCCTTTCTGTAAAAAATCAATTATATATATATATATATTTTTTTTTTTTTTTAAGGTAACAGTTTCTTCCTTGCCCAATGCTAAGTTGTCATGTGTGCAAAATCGGGTAACATAAGGAAAAGCTGTTTGAAAAATTCCAAGAGTTCTTGACAAAATGGAATGGCAGCTCACTTGTTGGCCTCCAATCACTCTGAGCTTTCCTCTCTCTCAACAGTTTCCACTGCCCAATGAGATGCCATGGCACAGACTGTCCAGGTGCCTCCTCGTCTTCTATGTGGCAACCTGGCCAAGGGCTTCGAGGCCTGTGTCCGCCCCTGGAGCCACAGCACAGCACCGGGGCAACTTGGGCCCATGCCGTCAGGGGGTCCAGTTGTAGGAGGAAAACACCCAAAGTGGTGCGAGAAGAAACAAAGCCAAGGGAAGTAGTCCTGGGCTTAGTAAAAGGCAATTTTCATGTCAGACTGGAGAAAACCGTATCAGCTTTTTCCTCACGCACAGGTGCTGGGAGACAGAAAAAAGAAAGCTGCCTTCGGAGCCCCTTTACAGATCAGGGTAGGACTGCAGTGCACGTGTTTTAAATAAGCCCAGAAGTCTCGTTATACAAATACAACCCTGAAAAAAAATCAGACTTGGGAGGGGTTTCTGAAGACGTGCTGTCCAGTCTAATTCAGGGCACATCCTCCTGGCACACGACATCCTAGCCCCAGAGGCATAAGCGTGTTTTCGTATATGCACAGAACTCCTCCTTCCTGAATCTTTCCTGAGCCATTTAATTCACGTTAATAAAAGAGTACATGGGGATAATTTAAATACAGATGTCTTTGTAAAATTGGTCTCTTTTCCTGGTGATTAACAAACTGTGGCATCCCAGCTATTTGCAGCTGCAGGGCTTCCCATTCTGAAAGGAAGAGCTGCGGCAGCAATGTGGGCTACAGATGGGCAGAAGCACACCTACCCGGGTCCTCTTCAAGGAGCACTTCTCTTTCTATTAGCCTCAGGGCTATGGTGTAATGTGGAATGTCTTCCTTCCACCCCCTCCCCAAGGTGACCTTGAAGCAACCCCCTCCCCCATACACAGGCCATATATATAGTACCTGATTCCTGCTGTGTTGTCATAATGGAATTTGGGGTCGCAGGCTTCCTCTTCCTCCATACAGGAAACAGGTGAGGTGGGCAGAGAGAGTCCAGAATCCTCTTCCATGCTCAAAGTCTCCGATATCGGAAGGACAATGTAGTCTTTGCCATCCTGAAACAATAAACACAGAGTGCTATTGTTATGGCTGCAATCCTCCAAGGGCCTTTTCATGAAAAAAAACACACACACACACACACACACACACACACAAAAACAAAGGCCAGGGAGCTTCTCGGTGATGGGGTATGTTGCCTTCACGTAGGAAATGTAAACCTTTAAGAGAACATTAAAAACTCCTTGTCAAAACAAAAGGGCACTTGGAAGGGATGTGTGCACGAAAGTGTATGCAAGGAGCTCACGAATAAGCAGAGGGTGAGGGGACACAGAGCACTGTGGCCACCAGGAAGACCAAGCAGGCTGTGGGCACCAATGTAGCAACAGAGCATGCGGGGCCTCGCAGAGCTGAGAAATCATTTGTTCACAAAGCCCTACCCACACTGGCCAGGACCTTTAAAGGGCATGTTGTCCAATTTTAGCCTCTACATTCCAAGGCAATGGAAAAACTGATCGCGGTCTAGAAAAAAAGCAATAAATGTGCGGGGAAACAGGTCTTCTAAAAACAAAGGTCACTCCATTTCTCATTATTTCATCAAAAGGAAGACATAAAGGGCAAGATGATACCTTTAAATGGTTGGAAGGGTTATGATAAAAACAGATTTGATCCATCGTGTTCCCCCACTACCCTCCCTACCTCCTGTTCAAAAGAAAAGTAGGAGGAAATTGACTTCCATTCACTGTAGTGAGAGGTATTGACTAGAGATTAACTTTCTAGTGGTAAAGGCTACAAGTCTAAAAATCCTCCTATGGAAGTTATGGGGGCCTCGGATTTTTACTGGGGAAAAATAAAGCCATGTGTTTTTGCCCGCAGAATATATTAAAAATTCCTTGAAATTCCATCCATTGTTGATATTCTTTATATCAACTTTACAAATTTGTTGTTGTTGTTGTTGTTGTTACTTTAGAAGAGTATATGAAGGCTTAGAAAGATGCATTGGTAGAAATAAGAGTGGTCTGCTGAATTAGGACTAGCAGTTAAAAAGAATATAGCTTCGTATTCAGTGGCTGAGAATATAGCATAGTGGCCATGATAAGGTCTAGGCTTGTGATCGGCAAACTCATTAGTCAACAGAGCCAAATATCAACAGTACAACGATTGAAATTTCTTTTGAGAGCCAAATTTTTTAAACTTAAACTTCTTCTAACACCAAATCTTCAACATAGACTCGCCCAGACCGTGGTATTTTGTGGAAGAACCACCCTCAAGGGGCCAAAGAGCCGCATGAGGCTCACGAGCCGCGGTTTGCCGACCATGGGTCTAGGCTGTAGAGAAGTCCGGGACACTAAAGTGCTCTTTACAGAAGTTCATTGGATGGCGGTCACAAACCTGCTGAGCATTAGCCTGTAACAGATTTCCCAAATGTTCCACCAGCTCTGAAAACGTGGGTCTCTGATTGGGCTCCCCGTGCCAGCAGTCAAGCATGGTCTGGTACCTAGAGAAGCAAAACACGGATGTCATTAACTGCCTCTTCCTCCTGATCTGATGCTGAAAACAAGCACTTGAATGAGCAAACAGTTACAAAAAGTCTACCAAGAGCCAAGATGCTCAGTAGGGATACAGAAGACACTTGGCGCTCCCTATACTTGGAGCATCACGTGTACAGAAAGGAAAATTACAGATCAAGATATAATTAAAAAAAAAAAAACAAAAAAAAAACCTAATAGAATAGTATAGATACCATGCTGTTGTTTCAAGAAGAAGAGATAGCTTTGTGCTTGAGATTTCCAAGGAAGGACTACAAGAAAGAAGTAGGACACAAACTGGGCCAGGAAGGAGATGCAGATAATGGCAGGTCTTCTAGGCAGGGAGAATTTGTGAGCAGAGAAAGAGAAGCAGAGGATACTTTTAAAGTCTTACATTTCTGGTGTGGTATAATCAGGTGCCCTCATTCTAGTGCCTTCTTTCAATCGCCTACAAAATTCCTCATCAATCTTCACTCCAGGATATGGAGAAGCACCTGGAATAAAACAGGAATGGGATTTGATTTGTTACTTGATTTTCTCAGGCAGAAAGCCTTGAACCTGCTACTTGAACATACTGATCACCAATATATTTTTCCTTTCTTTTTTAAAAGAGATTTTACAACACAAAGCTTGCGAGTCAGTTTCACCCAATAAAGGTTGAATACAAGACATGGAAAGGTGATTGCAGGCCACTGATTTATCATTTTATTTGGAGTCTGGATGGAAGGACCAAGAGAAGTGACTTACCTAAGGAAAATATCTCCCAGAGCAAGACACCAAAAGACCACACGTCACTCTGAATCGTGTACACTCTGTCAAAAATGGTTTCCGGAGCCATCCATTTCAAAGGGAGGCGTGCCTAAAGCAAGCAGAAGACAAGGAATCAGATTCCAACTTAGCAAGTGTCTTAAAAGGAAAAACACTTCCTTTCCTCCTGAACACAGGTCCTGAAGTTTGCAAAGAGGAGTTTGAATTCTGCAAAAGAAGAGGTCACTGGGTTCATCTTTGAAACTTACGTCTCCTTTTCGGACATAATCAGGGTCTTTGTAAATATCCCGGGCCAGGCCAAAGTCACAGATTTTAACCACATTCTTCTCCGACAAGAGGATATTCCGTGCCGCCAGGTCCCTGTGGATACACTGCAAAAAGAATGGGGTGTGCTTCAGGTCTCAGCACAGCTGATCTTTTCTACATCTGTTGTGACCTCATGCTTTTAAAAAAAACACACCAAGAAAAACCAACCAAACAAGCAAACAAAAAAAAACAACCCACATCAGAAAACCAACTGATTAACAAGCACCGGATTAATATCTTTTATCAACACTTCAGGGGAAAAGTCTGAGGTTCCTTAAGACGCACATCTGCTTATTCCATAAACAGCCCCAGACCCTGGAGTTAAATAATTAAGTTACAGTGTGATGAGGGAGTCATAAATAGACTTCTCTTGGACACAATTAAGAATGTGTTTCTGGTCACATCCACACATCCCCTTTGCCCGGCTCCATATACAGCTGAAGCATGTTATTCTAAGGGACGCCCAGACTGGGGTTTATTTTGAATGAATGCACGGAAACCAGAAACAAGGGGCTCTCGCTGGTTCGGTGCCTTTGTTGGTTTCCCCCATTCCATAGGTAACTGAAGCTGGACTGGCGCTGATAAACAGTTCCCAGTGGGGCTCATCCTGTTTTCAAAGTGTAGGGTTATCATAAAGGTCTACAGACGCAACGTCAGCTTCTCACTAGTCAGGTTGATTCTCTGGTGCACCAACTCTCCTTGGCTTTCCTTTCCTTCTTTTTCCTCTCCCGTTTCTCCCACCTCTATATCCTCCAACTTCATCTAACTTCCTACTACTGAGAAGCTTGAGCTCCACCTGGTCGATTTATGAGAGAATCAGAGTCAAGGGGAACATTTTTAAGTGAATAAAAGGCTTAGCTGCGAATTCTTAGGCCAGTGCAGAAGTGTTATTGGCCAACCTGCGCCTCAGACCTCACACCAGTGTAGTACTTCCCTCAGAATGAGGCATGTTTAAAAGCACATCATCTAGCATGACTGAGCAACAGGAGATTCCAAAAAACAGACAGCCCTGCCTACTTTCTTTCGCACCTAAGAGCGTCCTTTTTTAGCCCAACCACCAAGTGATGTCCAATAAATCACTGGGGAGATGCAAGGGAAGCTAAGGGATCTCCCTCCTCCCCATTCCCTGCCCAGTCCCTGAAAGGAGCCCTGACTAAATGGCAGGCTCTGGCCCTAAAAAAGTAATTTTTAAAAAACCAGAAGGGCAAAGGTCCTTCGTCTTTGGGAAAACCATGTAAGACCCTCTTCTCTTTCTTCCCTGTGGGAGGGAAGACAAGAGCTCCCCGTAGATATATCTGAGATCCTAAAGCTCTGGAAGCTCTCAGGACCTTTAAATTTCAGAAAAATCAGTGGATTGGGAAGAGTACTCTAATTTAGAAAAAACAAAAAGCAAATAAACAAACCAAAATCCCCCAAATTTAGTCTTTCTTCTCCCAGGAGGCTGCTGTAGCAAATGGATTTTGCCAACCAACAATTTTTCTTGACACTTAATTTGAACTTTTTTTTTTGTTTAATGTCAAACCAGCCATTGTACCTTTTTTCCAGAGAGGTGACTTCAGCCAACCTTGCTCCCTCCCTGGTGTTTACAACTTTTGGAATATTTGTAACTTGTCACGTCCCCACCTCCGCCTTTGTTTGGCCTACTTTTCTAATTTTAGCTCTTTTAATCTCCCTCATCTGAAGCCTGTCCTTCCTGGTTTCTAATTATACTACTAACAAATACTTTTTTGATGGATGGTGATGAATGTAAAATTAATTAAAAATAAACATATCTTCAAGGCTCAGACCCTCACCTCTTCCAGGTCATTGCTCAAATGCATATAAAGCCTTCGTTGGCCACTTTGTTTAAAATTGATGTACACAAACATAAGAGCATGTGCACACAAATATGCCACTCCTGCACACTCTATAAGCTTCCCACTTATTCTTCCCCATAGCACTTACTCCCATCTGACTTACTATGTATTTTACCTGGTGATATTTACTGTTTGCTCCACCCGTGAGAATGCAAACTCCATGAAGCTAGGAGGTTTTGCCTACTTGTTCAGAGTATCCTTAGTGCTTAGAAGACTGCTTGCACTTTGGAGATGCTCAATAATCAGAGGCTCAAAAATCACATAAATTAATTTTGTAAAATCTCTATATGCCCTTAAAAAAGGGGCGGGGGCTGGGGGAAGGCCCTCAGCAATAGAGTCTCTTAATTGTCCCAGGAGTAGTAAATGAATTACAGTCCCAAACAGACAGCAATGCCTGGCACTGGAGGTCTTAGTTCCAAATCTATGAACTGAAGAGACACTCTGTTACCCCTTGAGCTGTCTTACCTTCCGAGATGCCAAAAACTCCATGCCCTTAGCCACTTGGAAACTGTAACAGATGAGGTGCTCCAAGGTCAGGAAGTTCTTGTACAGATCTTCAGAAACTGTCAGGAGGTGCAGGAGACAGAGATCAGTATTTCCACCAGAAGCTATTTGTTTATAAGTCTGTTAGAGTAATCTTCATCTTATAACTTGGGAGTTAAATTTCGGGAAATACAAGAAGAAAGAAATTGCCTCTTTCTTCTGTAAATTTGCTGAATGCCAGTATTATTAGCCCTCATCATACCCCTTAGCAAAAATAGTTTTTCCATTTCAGCCAAATTGAACCAGCAAATACAGGAGACAGAATAAAGGTGAAATTGGCACAGATAACAGGGTGAAAGAGGACTTTTTCAAGTGTACTGTTCTAAACTGTTGTGTGTGTTTTTTTTCATGTACCCAGAGGGGTAAACAATAGTTTCATATCAAGAACTCTAAAAATAAAACAACAATATTCAGGGTCACTGCATCTTTTCTCTCCAGGCTTTGTCCTGGGACAAAGAACAAAGGTCAAATTATAATCTACAACGGATAACTAAAAATACCAGAAATATATTGACTTCTCTCACTTTCAATATGAGAAAGTGCTGTAAACACAATAAACCTGGCCTAAAAGGATGCTTTCTTCCTTCAAGGATAGGAACGTGAAGACAAAGGACAAATTTACGTAAATTGGTGGTATTTACATCCGTGCAGCTGGTACAAATAAACCCTAAGACATTAATGGGTGTTTCAACATCTCTTAACTTTCATCAGATAAGATAAGACATGGCTATTTTCCTGGAGACAATTACCAAAGTAAATGCAAAATCAACTGTAATAACCTTGTAAGTATTAAAAGGGCTTGAAACCATTTTCTCAATGACTTTTTACCCTTAGACCTAGAGAGCCATCTATGAATGGTTAGTGAAAATCCTTCATTTTCCAAATGAAGAAATGGAGGGAAAATCCTATACTCTTTCTACTCCAGTTTACTACCTCAATGCCTTGGGTTTCCATCTCACTGGCTACCATGTTGTGAGAGAGAAGGATAGGGCAGAGATGGCTCCGCTCAGGGTGGGTCCAGTTATGTGAGGTCTGGACAACCTTCCCATACTCTTCTAGACCACCTTCCAGCCTCACACTGCCTGCTAGGCTTCTAAGGGAAAGAAGTTGGATTTCAGTACTACCTATGGCCACAGGTCAAGGGAAATGGTGAGTGTCTCCCACTATTTCATGACTAGGTTATTTAGAGCTCATGCCTCAGGAGAAGGCAGATGTCAGGAAGCCCTATCTCTACATCCATGGAGCTCCCTCTGCTCCTTCTGAGGGAAGAAGATATATGGTGTATCCTGGAGTCAGAAGAAGTCCCGGAAGTGCAGCTGGGAACACAGCACCACTCAGAAAGAGCCCTACGATATCCTAGGAAGCAGAATTGAATAAAGATATATTTACCAAGAGTTTTCTGAGGAAGACTGGATGAAAGGAAGACTTGATAAGTCAGGTAGGGTGGCGTAGAAACAACAGATGGCCCTTACACTGCCTTGGAGAAGGTTAGGTAAAACTAGCGGAACCTCTGCTGTGCTGGTGAAGTCATCAGTGTGGGGCTGAACTGCTTTGGGCAACAGGGAGGCTCCTCAGCCACAAGAGAGCCTTCTTTGCCCTTCCAGAACAAAGCTCTGAGTCTCTCCTGCCAATATTTGAAGGGCAATGGTTTGACAGTTGCCCACTGCTTAGCTCTCCTGGGGACTGAGATTTCTCAGGCTAGCCAGGCTTTGTCTTACAGCCTCGCCTGCTGCTTATTTAGGCTCCCACACTTCACCTTTGGGAGACTAACTGGAGCCAGTCTAGAAATTCAAACATTGGGTTAGTATTGGACTTTTCCCTTGGCAGAATTTCTCGCCACACCCTGTCACCTTGCCTGTTCTTACAAGAGCATGAGTGAAGGGTGGAGA
This sequence comes from Pipistrellus kuhlii, assembly GCF_014108245.1. NCBI lineage: Eukaryota > Metazoa > Chordata > Mammalia > Chiroptera > Vespertilionidae > Pipistrellus > Pipistrellus kuhlii. The sequence goes on along the minus strand of NW_023425404.1, from coordinate 168,800,765 downwards.
AAGCAATGGCTGGTACCTTCCTCCTCCTCCACATCACTGAGGGACTTCTCCTCAACAAATCCAGAGCTGGCTGAGCTCTGGCTGCTGGTGATACTGTCCAAGCGGCGTTTAGGATCCATGGTTATTTCCCCAACGTATTCTTTCCCTGGACGGTATCGTGTCCCTTTGGTCTGTAAAAAACAACAACAACACACCCACATGAACAAACTCCTTGACTACAAAAGGGATCTCTAAAATGTAGTAAGCCTTGGAAACAATTTTAACTGATATTAAAAAGCAGACCAGAATGACATCAATGTCAAGATTATGAAGTTTCCAGGCTAAAATTTTAGACAAGTGTTCTATAGAATAGATTTTCATCCACAAAGTCTAGCTCTTTCTTTTTAGCTCACAGAGCTAAAAGCCTCATTTCAAGTTTCAATCAGACACACTTCTAATATTAGAGTGCTCTTTATAGAGGGATTTCCACTCACTAGGGTCAAATAGGGGAGAGAGAGAGAGAGACTAATCCAGAGCTGTCCCTATCTGTAATTACGCCCACTTTCTCCCTTCCTCAGGCCCCATCTATAAAGGGTCAGTAGATTAAAGTCACAAAAATAAAACATGAGAAGATCACAGCCCCCAGAAGATAAAAGAGGAGGTTATAACCCCCAAGAGGTAATTCAAGAAGATTCCTCACAAGTTTTTCACAGAATTTTAACCAAAAAAATTGAATCTGTACCACTCTGAATTTTCCTCCATTTTACACTGTAGCCAGAGTTGAGTTATGAAATGACATACCTTGTAGGGGACAAATTCATTTCTCTTGCTCCTTAAGTAAGTTGATAGGTTCCCAAACTTGCAGAATTCCACAATCACCATGAGTGGGCCTGTAAATAGCACAGAATGTCAAGAAAGGAAAATGTTTTTCACTCATGTTTCTCACTAAGTGTTTAGCATATTTTTTGAATCAGAAAATATCACAGAAATGCTGCAACCTTTCACTGGGGATGGGATCATAGGAATCAGCTGGTCACAATCCACTTATATTGTAGCTTTGCTTTTTCCAAAAGGCAATTCCACAAGACTGACAAAAATAAAAAGATAAAAACCCACCCACTTGCTTTTCTATACAATCACCTAAGATGACTTCATTTTAGGGGAAATTACCGTTAAGGTCCTTTGTTTTTAATTTTGGGGGGAAGTTTCTTTTTCTGATCTGAACACCAATTGCACAAGTAGCAAACTGCATTATAGTTATGTGACATTTTTTCATTCGTAGGAAGATCCAGAATTATTTATAGTGCCCACTTAACCTCCATAAAATATATTTATATGGAAATCAAGGCCATGAGAGTTGAGTGGTTCCCTCAAAGACCAGCAGAGATGCATATGCCCAAATTGGGCAAACCAGAACCGTCCACAGATACTCACCTCCTGGCTTGGTACAGGCGCCTAGAAGATTGACCACATTGAGATGATGGCCAATATGAATGAGGATCTTGAGTTCAGACATGAGGGCTCGGTGTTCACTGTGTGTTGCTCCTTCTACAAATACAGGGGGAAGAGGGAAATCATAAGTGTGGGCACTACCGTGGGAAGATTAAGAAGCTCTGCAACTTTCCCTCCAGCAATGATACAACTGTAGCCCTATTTGCAAACTAGTGCATTCCCCTGGAAGTCAAGTATAAATTATATTTTCTAATTCCAAATCAAATTCTTCCTTGACATTGAAACTGGGTCTCTGAACTATTGGACTTTGAAATTGGGACTCAAACGTTTTTTGTTTGTTTGTTTGTTTGTTTGTTATTATATGTTTATTTCTAGTCTTCAGTTGCAAGATTTTTTAAAGAAAAGAAATGGGGGAAAATTGTTATAGAGTAAAGAACCATTGAACAGACTACATCAAACTATGGCAGGAAAGCAGGGGAGGTTGGGGAGTGAGGGCTGTAAGAGAACAACTGAAGGACTTATATGCATGCATATGCATATGAACATAGCCAATGGATATAAGACACTGGGGGTGGGGGTGAAGGCAGGTGAAGGCATAAGCTGGGGAGAGGTCAAGGGGGGAAAAGGGATTCATATGTACTACTATTTGTAATGCTTCAAACAATAAATAAATAAAAAATAAATAAATAAAATATTTTTTAAAAATTCTTCCTTTAAGTGCACTCAGAATGTTTGATATTTAAAGGAACCCATTGTGAACTCTTTTACAAAGTGGAGAATACATCTGCAAATGGAATTGTGCCCAGATTTTCTTGTTTTGTAAAATTGGGTTTTCATATACCAGTTTTACTATGCTTCTTGGGGCCTGATTATTTCGTGCTTCCTCGTAAGGAAGCAATACCATGGATTAAATATCCTCATGTGTTCAGGGCTATGCTGAAGTTCCCGCCAATCTGTGCTGAGCAGGAAACTTAACAAGGGCCAGCTGGCAAGGCCAGTTGGCACACAAGGCTGATGAGGCTAGGACTGTAAGTTTGATCCAGCACCAACCAGTACACTTCCCTGTAATTCACAGACATGGTCCACACTGCAGGTCCTGATAAGCCACCTCAAAATCACATATCCCTTTGGCCACAAGAGAGAATAGGCAAAAGGAAAGAGAGATGGCTCGGACATGCCATCAAGACCTATTGACAGAGGGTAGGTAGATTATCTTCATCAATAAAAGCACATCACAACTGGAGCAAAGGGTTTTATATGCATCCCCTCCCCAAATTAAAATGGCAAGACCAGAAGTCCATTACTATTAGGAGTAACAATTGTTCACAAAGCTTTTAACTTTTTATATATCACCCATAATCCTTTTATCCTAGCACACCATCCCTATTTTTTATATTATCTTTTATATGCAGAATATTTAACATATTCCAATTCTAGGGAGCTTGCTGTTTTTGCACTCTACTATTTTTATTTATTATATCAAATTTATTTTCATGTTCTGATGGCCTATAATTACCTTACTAATGCATCATAATAAAGCAAGAAACAATTTTTATGTAGCCAAGGTGTTTTTCCCCCCATAGCCAGGCCACTCACGCAGTACAGTTGTGCAAGCTGTGTCTTGCACAAGGACTCGCAGGTAAGGTGGGGAGGGGGGTTGCTGAAACTCATCCCTCATTTTCCCTCCCTGACCATGTACCCTGGCATGAAACTAGAACAGAGGAACTTTATTTCCAAATTTCACAAAGGTAAATAAGTTGACTGCATGCTTGGCTAGTGGGTCCACCTAACCAGAGAGCCACTGATACAGGCCTTTCCACCATGTGTAAAGACCAAATCAAACAAATAGAGGGTTACATCACCGTATAATTTTGTTTTACCTTTCAACATTTTGACGGCCACTGTCTTGCACGTCGCTGTCTTGTCAATTCCAAAGGCATCTGCTTCAATCACTTGGCCAAAGGCACCACGTCCAAGAGGCTTACCTATAGTCAGCAGTGACAGCAACAACAAAACAGATCTGGGCTATTACACCACCAAAGGGATATGCAGAGATTCCTAACTAGGCACAGGGACCATGCATTCCAGTTTAGCATGAACAGTCCACTTTACTCCCTTGTCCTGGTTTTATAATTCGGTATTTATCCCTTTCACTCTCCAAATATCCTGCTTTGGATGATTATAAAGAACCCTACTTCTAAGTCACTAAAAGGGTAATTATTCAAATTCAAGCAATGAAATGAATATTTCTGAATTAGAATCCAACATTTGCAAAGACTAGATTTGTTAGCATCCTAAAGAAAGACGAGATGGCTTAATAAATCCAGTATTAAATTAATATATCTTGAAAGCATACCTAGTTTCAGCCGGTCTCTGGGGAATTCCCATTTGCTGGCATCATAAGGCAGGCGTTCACAGTGTTCATCCAAGGGGAGTTCGTCTGGATCCATGACGATGGACAAGTAGCCTGTCTTCAGTTCCCCTCCATTGGCCTGGAAAGCATTACTCCTGTCAGTCACATACACTCTTGTTTGGCTGTTGTTTTGTGTACTTGTTATTGCTTTAATAGAAGTCTCATTTTTAAATAAAACTCACAGGGTTTGAGAGTTTTATATTATAATCCTGTTTCCAGTGTCCTCTCAACTCCCAAATGAGCTCAGAATTAAGTTATTAAATTTTAATTACACTAGACAGTCCAAGCCCTTTTCTCCTCTAGTGGTTTCCATCAATTAAAGCCCAGTGGTTCAGCCAAAAGAAAGTGGGCAAGATGCTATTGTATTGAAATATACTGTGCCCATTGAGCCACTAACAATGGGAAGAAGCAACTCCGAGAGCCCTAGTCAGCTTTCATTAATCACGAAAACCAACATGCATGGGATGGAAGAGAAATTATTTTGTTACCCTCTTAACAGTCCGTAGAACAATGACAAGAAGTAGCCAGAAGAACATGGCAATCACTGCAGTGCCCACTAGAATAATGACTTCCAAGTTGGTCTTTTCCTGAGCACCTGGAAAGGCACAATTGAATGAGCATCAACAGCTGGAAACTCATACCTTTTGATATAAGATGGCAAAGCTCAACTCTTAAGCAAGATCTCAAGCTTACCAACACAGAAAAATCCTGAATAAAAAGTCACACACCTCTAACTTGGATGGAGTTTATACTACTATTAATGGGTAATTTAAAGTTTGTAAAGCTTTGCTCATGAAAACTTTCAACAATAAAATTCTGAAATAATTAAGGGTAGAAATAGCAATGTCTCCAAAGACAACCATAGAAAGTGTTTGAAAGAAGACTTTGATGGAAAAAAGACCATGTTTTATAGAGAAGAAAAGTACTTCTAATGGGGAAAAGTAAATGTCTGGTTTTACTCTGATAATCTATATTTTGATCTGTATAGTTTTGAGAAAGAATAACAATGAACAAACAAAATAGAAATAAATTCATAGAGAACATTTTAATGTTTGCCAGATGGGAGGAGATTGGTGAAAATGGGCAAAAAGGGGGAAAAGATTAAGACATACAAATAGTCAATTATAAAAACAGTCACAGGATGTAAAGTACGGCCTTGGGAATATAGTCAATAATGTTGTAATAACTAGGAATGGTGTCACTTTATAAGTTATATCAATGTCTAATCACTGTGCTGTATATCTGAAACTAACACAATATTGTATGAAAACTGTAATTAAATATATATATATATATATATATATATATATATATATATATATATATATATAAAACTCTCAGGAAATGAAAGAGAAGAGAAAAAGCTAGAGGTCGACAAGGAAAGCTGCAGAAGCTCATCGCTCTGCTCCAGAGGACAGCTCGCAGTGGGAGAAATTGAGCCCAAAGGATGCTTTCTGCTAAGAGTGATTAGCAGAAAGGTGATAAGGAAGCAATTATCACTTTGAGCCCCAGTGGATGAGGGCAGCTTGCATCAAACCAGCCACAAGCTGTGAGTGGCCCATGGCAGCCCCGAGGAGGCAGAAAGACAAGTAATTAATTAGTTAGCAAAATAGGAGTTAATAGTTGAAAGGCAAGCACCAAGGATGTTTGGAAGTAGATTGTGTTTCCCTGGTGGATGTATTCAAGTAATTCTCTATTTATACTTGGAGATTTAAAGCTCATTACACATGGTAAAAAGTTCAAAGATTCAATTGTCAATATAGGTTTGTGTATTAATCCTATCTAATAAAAGAGTAATATGCAGATTGACCATCACTCCAGCTCACAAGATGGCTGCCCCATGTGGTCAAAGATCCTGCCCCCATGTGGACACAAGGTGGCCACCATAAGATGGCCAGCAGGGGAGGGCAATTGGGAGGGACCAGGCCTGTGAGGGAGGGAAGTTGGGGGTGACCAAGCCGGCAAAGGAGGGAAATTGGGGGCAAACAGGCTGGCAGGAGAGCAGTTAGACATCAATCAGATTGGCAGGCAGAAGCCATTAGGGTCAATCAGGAAGGCGAGCAATTGGGAGCCAGCAGTCCTGGATTGTGAGAGGGAAGTTGGACATCCCTTGAGGGGTCCCAGATTGGAGAGTGTGCAAGCTGGGCTCAGGGACACCCCCCACCCTTTGCATGAATTTCGTGCACCAGTCCTCTAGTATTGCCATAATAACATTTGAGAACTTAGCAGGAAAATTAAACATTTATCTCTTCCTTTCTTAGTATTTTCCTTGGGAGAGAAGTAAATCTAGTCCCTGTGCCAATGTTACCTACTTAGCTATTGGTAACCAGACACAACCAACTAACCGAGGTGAGGCAGAGCAAAGGATAGACATGGACGTCTCCATTAGAATTTCCCCCAACATGAAGCACTTAGGAAGTGACAAAACCACCATCTCACTTGAAATCTTTATTTCATGCACTTGAAATCCTTACTTGCAAGTGCAATTTAAGAAATGATAATAAGCCTAGATATTTGAAAACAAGTCATGGTTTTGAGAAGCAATACTTGGCAACAGAGATTTAATAGATTAAAGGGACTACAATTTGGACTTTGAGAGACAAGTTAGGATGAGTTCATAAAAATCCATCAGTTCCTCCACCTGTCACCACCCTTTTTTCTTCCCCTTCATACCATTCCTTTGCCCACATAATATGCTTTTATCATCCCTCTGATGGGTTATTAACAAAGAGAGAGAGAGAGAGAGAGAGAGAGAGAGAGAGAGAGAGAGAGAGAGAGAAATATACTCCTAAAGATAAAATAGTCTGTCACAAACTACCTTTCCCATCTGAGAAAATGCCTGATTTTACATCATTCCTGCATACACAGACAAGTTTCCTTTCAAGTTCAGATAAGAACCCAAATTTTTCATTTCAGCAAAGCAATGGTCTATTGTTCACGAATGAATCTTAATTGTTTTTAGTCCGTGAAAACCACGAACATAATTGTGACTATTTGGATAGCATTTATTTCCATGACTCAGCAGTAATTCTAATGATTTCCCCAATAAATATAAAAGTATAATTCCATAACAATTTCACTGAACCATTCAAATAAAATAAAATAAAAAAGAATCGGGGAAAGGTAGATATTCTGCCTGCTTGGCTAAGAATTTTTCCACCATGAGAACTGCAGGGACAGAAATGTGATGCACACCAAATGAAAATAACAGTAATTATGTGTCTGATTAAAATAATATATACTTATAATAGAACATTTACGGAGTACAAAGAATATTTAAAAATAAACTATAATCTTCCCACCCAAAGTGTATAAGACATAAACTAATTTTTAAAAACCATCTGACGTGTCTATGAAGTCCCACTGACCTTCTATGATGAAAAACGCCTCCACCTTAGCACATCCAAGAACATTGCATGCCTGGCAGGTGTATAAGCCCTCATCCTCCTTCCTCACCCTTCGGATAGTTAGGTTCCGGTTCCCATCTTTCAGTACGATCCCTAAGAGAAAAAGAACATTTTGGCTTTTATTTATGACGTGGCCTAGTGTAGTTTTTCAGGGGGAAAAAAATTTTGTTTTTAAAATATAAATGCTGCCCTTTATCTTGGCTATTATCTAGCTCCAAAGAGTCCTTACAATCAACTGCTGACTCATCACACCTGGCTTCTAGGAGAATTCAAAAACTCTCTGAATACTGGGATTTCGAGTCTATGAAATGAGTCAGACCAGGGACACTTAGATAGTTGTTGTTGTTGTTGTTTTACCTCAAACAAATTTAAAAAAATAATAATATGGATTTTGGACAACATCTTCAGGAAAATTCTGCAGTATAAAGAGAGACAGACATGTTCTATTCACCTGAGTCTTCCACAAGCGTCTCATTATCTTTAAACCAGGAAACCTGTGGAGGGGGATTCCCAGACACTGGGCAGGAAACTTCGATGGTTTCACCAATACTTGTGGTCTGATTCTCCAGGGTTGCTGTCATCATGGGCACCATGCGCTCTTTGCACACAGAAAGAAAATAGAACGTTTAGGTATTAACTTTTGAAATGGTTTGAGTATCAGTAAACTGTTATACCATTTAAACTTAGTAAACAGTAGTACACTGTTGATTCACTAAGCTGAAAACACACAGAAGGTGATACCAGTACCGCTGGTCACTGAGTAAAGTGAAATGAATCAATAAATCAGGACGGTTCAGACAGGTTACTGCATTTCTTTGAACATTCATATTACTGATTCAAGCTGGTAACCACTTCACAGGATAAAGGTTGTTGCCTTTATGGATTTTTCCTCTAATCAGACATGGATTCCCTCCCAGAAAAGTTCTAGCTGGTGACACCCTAAAATTCTGCCATGCTTCTCTTGGAAATTGCAAAGCTTCAGAATAATTCAGCAAACAAAGAGTGCTTTATATCTGTATGGTACAACCCCTTTATACTATTTCTGTTGTTTACTCTCAGTCCAATGATGGGCAGGACAGGAGTATTAGCTATATTTTACAGCTGAAATAACTGCGATTCCGGGGGGTTAAACAACTTGCCCAAGTCTTTATAATTAAGTAAAAAGGTGAACTAATAGAATCTGGTGTACCTAAAAGTCTGGTCCAATGCTATTTCCACTAAAACACAAACAAAACATCAATACCCTAAGTAAATTCAGACCTAAAGAAAAGTAAGCCCCTGGGTATTTGTTTGCATGTACAGAAAAATACTTTAGATCTACCCTTTTCCTATAAATCACCAAAGATCTATGGAAATACCTTATTCAAACCAACTAAATATCGAAAGGAATCTTGCTGGAAGAATCTATTTCAAGACTTAGCAAAATGAGATTACCTCAACAGTGAACTACGCTGGGGTTTAAGCCAATTTCCTGATCTCTAGTCAATTTCTAAGAATACAAACAGCATGGGAGTCCTTAGGAAAGCAAACCAGCTCATTGTGAGCACGTATTTCCTGGGCGTGGCAAGGCCAGGAACCCCTTTGCCCATGGCTTTCTGAATTCTTCCAGTAGCTTAAAACCAGTCCAATTACCAAGGTGAACAGAAAATTTGGTGTGCGATGTGTTTTGAAGAGCCCTGGGATGATTTCATCAAAAAAACAAAAAAACAAAAAAAACAACAACATCTCTTTTTTGACACCTAAGACTTAACACTAGCGAAACACCTCCTAATGTCTGTGGAAAGATACCTCTTAAAATATGCCAAGGCCTCTGAAGATATTATTCCTCTAAAACTTGGTATAGATTAGTTTACATGGGAAGTTGTTGCTCTTTCTAACAATTAAAAACACACAACAACAAAAACCAGAACACATGCATCTTAGAATCTGGGAAGGGACACTAAGGGGAGGAGAAAATGGAGGGAGATGACATGAAAAGAAACTCACCAAGTTTGCCTGATCTCCCCAGAGACCGAGCCTTGGCTGCACAGATTTTGTGCAAGGCCTAAGGTGAGATGAGATTTAGAGAGTAGCTTCATGGAGAATTCACAAAGCTATCTGCTCACCAAAATATCAGACCTTGAACTACTCGCAACCACAAGGATGACACAGACGTATAGGCATTGAGTCCAGCACCACTCTCACAGGCTCTCAGAGATCTGTTTATGTAGCAGATATCTTACTGAGAGCCTAGCATGTACCATAATGTGCAATGATTACAGCATAGTGAGGAGTAAAACAGAAAACAATTCCTGTCCTCACAGACAGAGCCCTCACTGTATATGACTGCCTGGTGGTTGTCTTGTGTTCTCATCCTGTCCACCTGCTCATCACTGTGAACTTCTGGCACCCTCCTAGCTCATACTAGAGATTTCATAAATCTGTGCCTACTTAAATAAATGAGTGCCCAAGAATATGGCAGAAGTTTCCCTGGTTCAGGCTAATCCTTTGCAGATACTAGTGAGTTATTCTGCCTTCTGGGTTGAAAAGAACCAAGCTATTTTCTCCTTTTAATTCATCACTTCACCATTATTAGTTCTTTTGGCCTCAAAAACTTTCTGTTAAATAAGGTAAGAATGCACTAGTTGGCTTTATAAGTTCCTAGAGGGCAGGAGTCTTCACTCAGCTTCTCAAATCACTACATTTAAGGCATTTCTACGGCCTCCAGAAGAGCAGAGTTGCCTCCCTACCTAGGATTGTGAGCTGCCTGACCACACAATGCCTTTTCTTGGTCTTCCTGTCCTGAGCAAAGCAGACGTAGTCTCCTTGGTCCTGCAAGGATGCGTTCTGGAACTCCATGATCAAAATGTCATTTGTGCTATTAGAGAACATGGTGGCATTCATTTTCCAACGGGCGTCCAAGTGCTTGCAAACAGGTGTGGGTAGGGCCTGTGGGCCAAGTTTGTACCAGGTGAGGTTCTCAAATGTGCTTCTGTCTGTGCTGCACCACAGAGACACGCTCTCCTGCTCGGTTGGCTGGGTATCAGGCTGCAGAGTGATTACAGGACCCTCTGAAATGTAAAACCCATGGTTAGAAGATAATGATTCAATGGGGAGTCCCCTTACGCAGTTCCTATTGCCTTCAGACTTGCTATCAAGAGAAGTGAAGCTCTAGCAATGCCACACAACATAATATAAGGAGACAGCCAAAATGGACCATTCAGGTCCAAAATAATATTATTTTATAGAAATATGTTATTTGGAAATGTAAATACCTTTTTACAAATATTTATCAAATACCAACTACAGCTTGGCCATAAAATTAAGATGAAGAGACAAAATCAGCAGCATGTAGAGGCCACTGTTCCTATGTCATTACAATGGCCTCCAGAAAACCCAACCTTGTCAACACGTCAGCAGCAACCCCACTAGCATTGGTTGAACCCCAATAAGCCGAGCACTGTGCTAGACTCTGATGATGGAGACATAAATACGATGCAGGACTTGTGATTATGAGCCTGTGTGAAACCATGATCTCTCCAGTGACGTCGGATATACCTACTTCACAGGAGCCCAGGAGCACCTGAGCAGTTTCAATTTATAAACCAAAGCATCAATTATCAGTCCAAGTCCTCTTCCTAAACACCATGCCTCTCCCAGGAATAGCAAGCGCTACAGAATAAGGGACAGCTTAGCACCCACTTGGCCAGAGATCTAGCCCACCCCTTGGAGAGCAGCACTTACTGGTCACGTGAAAGGAGATGACCCTCTCTCCTTTGCCAGCTTTGTTGACCGCTTCACATTTGTACAAAGCTGACACATTTGCCGACTGGATGACAAGGGTACTTACAGTCTGTGAAAAAAAACAAATCCCAGGCCATAAACAATGGAAGCTCTGTTTATGCACATGTATTCAGACTGAAAAATGAAGCCACCCCATAACCACTGAGACCTGCCTACTGCATTCATTCTACTACACTGACCACTCGCAAATGCATGCAAGCTTAGCTCACACTGTGCACAAAATGGGCATTGGGAACCTTGTGCTTTAATATACATATTTTCTCATTTTCATACTTGTAAAACCAGAATCACCTTATAACAGATGCTTAGATTTAATGGCATTTGTGTTTTATCTTACTCTAAGCTATGAATAAGTCAGTAGTGCTTCTAAAAGCCAATGGTGTTTCCAAACTGATTTAATATGCTAGTGTTTTATCATTTGATTTATTTGATTATAATTCTCCAATATCCTCACATATTATTATACCCTGCTTCCATGCCAGCCTTCCATAAAAGAAAGGGAGAGAGGGAGGGAGGGAGAGAGGGAGGGAGGGATTTGCAAATTAAAGAACGTCAAACTCACCTTGTTTTTTCCTTCAATTTGGGCAAACTGGTTTTTGTTTACTTCAATTTTATTTCCTCCCTGGAAATCCTCCACGTTTCTCCACTCTTTACAGGTGTATGGATTCGTCATTAAGGCAGCTTGACTGTAAGAGAGATAGCAGATCATATAATGATAAAATTTTTCTTTAATGCACGTCAATAGTAAGGAAAGGAGTCAGACTTGGGTTATTATGTTCTTAGAAATAACTTCCAATGTAGCCTGCCTGGTTACAAGGCTTGGTGCCGATTAAAAATAGGCCTCAGCCATGAGGGAAGAGGTTCCAGGTAAATCCATTCAGGATACAGGAGGGAAGCAGCTATTCTGGGAACAAACCTCCATTCATAAATTGGATCGACAAGACAATTCAAGTTAATTTAGTTCAAAGGAAACTAAGAAACCACTGGGCTTCTCAGAGTAATCTCTGTGGGACTATGGCCTTTGTGTAGGAAATGGTCAGCATCTGAGGCAGAATCTAGTAGTGGCCATCTCAAAAACAACAACAGGAAGTGAACTGCTGAGGGTGGTGTAGGTGGCTGTTGTGGTGGGGTTTTTTTGTGTTTTTTTTTTTTCTCCTAAGGATGTCTGGACTTGTGTTAGAACCTGATAAGCTGGGCCTGAGCCTCTGGGGCCGGCTGCAGCGAGGTCTCATGCTCCCTGACTCTAACAGCACTTCCTTGAGATGAACCTTCTCCCAGATAAGGAGAGACGTGGTATTCACCGGTTAATTGGAATAAGGAGAAAAACCAAAGACTTGCAATTAGCAAAGGGAGCCAAGAACCTGCCTCTGGAGAGTTGTCCAGCAGAACTGACCTGTGGAGAAACAGCTAGCTAATCCCCAGGCAGGCTACCCACAGCAAGACTGCTAAAACCCAAGACAGAGGAAGATGGATGGAGACTAAGAGCACCACCAGAGGGACGGATGGCTTTCTTATTAGAGACAGCCTTGGGCTGGAGTCTGTGGGAGCTGGGCTATAAGAAATGCCAGAGGGCGGGAAGAAAGAGGGCGGGCGTGGCTCTACCCACCTGGGGTTGAAGGTGCAGTCCTTCTCCAGCTGCCAGTACCAGAGGATGTGACTCGGGGGAGGAACTGCATAGACGGTGCAAGTCAGCGTTTGGGTAGTGCCATATTTGTAAGAATCCATGGGGGAGATCAAAGATTTCTCACCAATCTGGGGTGGGACTGGAGATAAGAAAAACCACTTTTGAATTCTCAATGGGCATTAGGGTATGAGAAGTCCACGCTTTCGGCAACAAAAGTATACATTTTTTTCAAAGCAGGTGATTTTGCCCCCATTTCGTTTTTCAAAGAATATCTAGATTTGGGCACCGGAGACATGAATTCTAGTGATAGTACTACAACTACTACTCCTGTTACCAATAATAATAATAATACTTCTTTTTCATATTGAGTTTATATAATAGGGTAAATGCTAGAGCAAGTCATATGTTAAGCGACTTCATGAATTAATGAGACGGGATTATCCACTGTCCATTTTTACATCTTTTTTTTTTTTCTTTTCTTATTTATTTCCTTCTCTCTTACTTATCAGCTTTCCAACTTCTCTCCACTCCCCAATCTCCTACTCCCATGTAGCTTCTAAGGAACTTTCTGGGAACTGTAACCTCCCTAAAGCTGACATCCCTGCAAAGAAATAGAGCCAACCTCAACAGACACACGGGGAGGTGTCAGGATATATGGGGAAGCACCTTACTGCCATGGGAGAAGATCCTGAAGTGTTAATATGCCCGCCAGTAGGGAGAACTAAGATTCTAAGTCTCTCCCCTCAAAGAATGGCAATATATATTTGCATATTAAAGGCCCTGAGAAGTCCTGCAATAAAGTTTTATATCAGCTTAGCATCTCCCACCCTTACTTTACCATGACACCCCTTTCCCCCCAACACAGAGCATTTATTTACATATTTCAGTTTGTAAAAACAAAGTTCAAACCATCCTTAAATAAAACACTTTATATCTTCCCTTTCTAGCCTCAGAGTCAGATCCTGGACTCTTGTTTTTAAAGATTTTGAAAAGCTCCCACCAGGCATCACCGGAACATCAACTTCAATGTCAAACTGAATGCTTCCCACAAAACTCAGGAAGAGTCTTACACGTTGGCAATGTCAGGTGCACAGTTCCATGAGACAGGTGCAAAAGTGATGCAGCTTAGGTCTGTCAACTGTCCCCGCAGGCATTTTCAGCCTTTAGCCATTGAGGATACCATCTACTTTCTCCTTACATCTGACCACCACGCCGTTCATTTGCAAACATGTCCAGAGCACACTCTCCTATACCTCATTTCAATGCAGTATACTGCTCTGGACTATTTTTATACAGAGGAGCCCCCTCATGATGTGCGTGAAGCAGCAGGTGACAAAGGACTAGGAAAACCTAACCGTACACTTCATAATAAATTCTGGGCGGAAAAGGAAAGCTGGACGGACTCACCATTCACAACCAGAGACACCATGTGGCTCTGTTTCTCCTTTGAAATGGGATTGGTAAGGATAACCGTGTAATTTCCTGTGTCCTTTTCACTCACTTCCATAATCGTCAATACATGCCCCACTTTAATTGTGTGATTGGACTCAATGGGTCTTCCATTTTTAAACCTATTTGCGGGGGAGGGGAGGGATAAACAGGGTTATACAATCTCAGATTTACTTTCACGTGGAACAATGCTTTGTGTTTATTTCCAAGCGTTACCATTTTATTTCTGGCGGCGGGTAACCAAGGTACTTCACAGGGATTCGGACCCGGTCTCCCACCGAGACTTCCACCAGAGACTCCATGCCACTACCAAAAGCGACAAAAGGTTTTTCTGAAAGAAAGAGAATTATTCTCACAAATGTCAACTTATTGTAAGAGGTCGTTTGGTTTATTGTTTCATTTCAAGTGAAGGCCCCGGGCGTCTAAGTTCAGAGACCGCCCATACTATCCCGCTGTAGTCACATCCCAGCCCCGCCCACACTTCCAAGTTCTGCCTTTGATTTTCTCTCCCCAAATGTACTCCGCAAGCCTACCAATTGCTCAAATCTCAATTCAAGCAATGTTTCCTCTGAAGCTTTCTCTAAGTTCCCCAAACACCTGAGTGTTCCTTCTTCTCTATGCCCATCACACTGTATACATACCCCACCCCATGCCCCAGGACTGTCCTCAGACCTCTTCTCTTTATCAATACCTTCCTTTAGTCTCTGGCATAAAGTGCCATTTACATCCTCCTAAATGTTTGTCTCTTGCCCTGACTTTTCTGGGTTTATACATCTAGTATACTAGAGGCCCAGAGCAGGAAATTTGTGCAAGGGGGGGAGGGAGGTGTCCATCAGCCCAGCTTACACCCTCTCTAATATGGGACCCCTCGAGGGATGTCCAACTGCTCTTTAAAAAGATAATAATCCTATAAAAATGGGCAGTCAGACATCCCTCCACAATTCAGGACTGCTGGCTCCCAACAGCTTACCTGCCTGCCTGCTTGATTGCCCCTAACAGCTTCTGCCTGCCAGCCTGATCAATGTCTAACTGCCCCCCCTGCCAGCCTGATTGCCCCTAACTTCCTCTCCTGCAGGCCTGTTTGCCCCCAACTACCCTCCCCTGCTGGCAAGGTCACCCCTAACTGCCATCCCTTGCCAGTCTGGTTGCCCCTACCTGCTGTCCCTTACCAGCCTGGTCACCCCTAACTGTCATCCCCTGCAGGCCTGGTTGCCTCCAACTGCTCTCCCCTATCGGCCTGGTTGCCCCCAACTGCCCTCCCGTGCAGGCCTGGTTCCCCCCAACTGCCTTCCCCTACAGGTCTGGTCCCCCCCCTAAATGCCCTTCCCCCAACTGCCCTCGCCTGCAGGCCTGGGTTCCCCCTCAACTGTCTTCACCTACAGGCCTGCCCCCCTCAACTGTCCTCCCCTGCAGGCCTGGTCTCTCCCAACTGCCCTCCTCTGCAGGCCTGGTCCCCCCCAACTGCCCTCCCCTGTAGGCCTACCCCTCCCAACTGCCCTCCCCTGCAGATCTGGTCCCTCCCAACTTCCTTCCCCTGCAGGCCTGGTTGTTCCCAACTGTCATCCCTTGAAGGCCTGATCCCCCCAACTTCCCTTCCCTGCTGGCCATTTTGTGGCAGCCATCTTGTGTCCACATGGGGGCGGCCATCTTTGACCACATTGGGACAGCCATATCCTATCTAATAAAAGAATAATATGCAAATTGACTGTTGGAGTGACAGTCAATTTGCATATTACTCTTTTATTAGATAGGATATCTCCTTTTGGATGTTTAATGAGCATCTTCAAATGAACACACCCAATCCTGTTTCTCCTAATCTTACTTCTCTATCAATGTTCCCTATTTCAGGAAGTAAAAATCACCATTCACTCAGTTGTTCATGATAAAAACTTTAAGGTCAGCTTCCATTCTTTTTCTCTTGTGCCCCCATAGCCAAAGAATTAATAGGCAGATCCTGTTGGCTCTAACTTCAAAAATATACCCAAAATCAGATCACTTCTCACTACTTTGACCTCTGCCACTTTTGTTTAAGCCACTTACCATCTGTTACTGGATTTTTGTGATTAGCCTCCTAACTGGACTCCCTACTTCTACCCTTGCTTCCTTAAAGTATTCCATGAAAAAAAAAAAAAGATAATAATCCTATAAAAACATAAGCCAGAACATGTCTTTCTCCCAGCTTAAAACCCTGCTATGCATTCCCATATTATAAAACCCCAAATCCTTACCAAGACTCATAATTTGGGTGCCACATAAATTATCATCTAAACTGAGGCATTTATGTGAGTGAAAGAGAAATTAAGTTATTTGCTCAAAGCCCCACAGAAAGTAATTCAATCCAGATTTTTTCCAACTGCAAAGCCCATGCTTACTCAAGTGGGACTCTCAGCCTTGCAATAAAACAAAAATCTAAGAACTATCTTAGATAAAAACATTCTGCATGTTATAGTAATAATAGCACTACCAATACCTACAACAAGTACTATTTAGTGAGCTTTAATGATCTATTGGCTCATCTCATCATTAAAGTTGGGATTTTGAATCCAAGCTATGCTCTTGGCCTCTAGGTCATGAGGCCTCCTTAGCAAGAGTTCAGAAATCTATAATAATAAAAGCATCATATGCTAATTAGACCGACAAAGCTGGGGCTGCGAGGGTGCTGAGTGCCAGAGGGAAGCTGGTGCCAGCAGCCGGGGAAAGGAAGGACTATTCTTGCACAAATTTTGTGCATCAGGCCTCTATTTTGATCTCTTCTGAATGGCTGAACTGAATCTATTTAAATTATGTCACATTCCAAAGCACAGCACAATTCCAAAAAAGATCTCAGCTTACCATGGACCCTGACGAATGTGCTGTTCCTCTTGGTCATCAGCCCACTGGAAGCCTCGCAGGTGTACCACCCTTGGTCACTCCGGGTTACACTATCGATAGTCAAGATGCTCAAGAATTTCTTCATGTCAATCCCAGACTGGGTGTTTGGGTCCCCCCGGTTCACAAGTTTCTTATGCTGATGCTGAAAAACAGTTTACGAAGTCCAGGATAATAGAACCCAGAAGATCCTAGATACCCAGAACAAGTCTTGGCTCTTGGTGAATACTACTTAATGTTGATAATAGAGTTTTCAGAGCTTTTAACATATGTAGACAACAAATATATTTGGTTTCGGGAGAAATAAATGAAACCAAGTGAAACAGGATTTTTAAAACGTGGCATAGTGGGAATGAGATGAGTATGAACTGCAGGAACTGGCAAATGGGATCACTGTTTCAGGAGAAATGTGTCTTGTGCCACCTCTTGAAGAGAGAAATTCTCTTAAAGGGAAAATAGATCAAAGACTTTGCAGAACAGAGAAATCAAACAACCTGTGAAGATGGAATCACTCAGAGAAAACTAATCTTCAGAGCCTGGTTGTAGCTTTAGAGTAGGACAGAGAATTCTTGGCATTGCATCTTCTTTTCCACTAATGTTGTCTGTTCTGCAATTCCCTTAAAGTGTGTGTGTGTGTGTGTGTGTGTGTGTGTGTGTGTGTGAAGATATTTACATTTTATCTGGCTAGCGAGGTCCCTATCTCTCTCAAGCAAACACTATTGGGGCTGATTAGCAAAGTATTTAGAGAGCTGGTTTTAAATGGTTAGTGTTACCTTCAAAGAAGGGTATTCCCAGTTGAAGTCAATCCCCACATTTAGTTCAGTCCTTGCCGTACAATTTAAAACAAGCTTCTCTCCAACAGACAGTTCGACTTTGTGAGCAGGGCTCAGAACGACATCATAAATCTTTGACCCTGCAGCAAGTAAATTGAAAAAACAGAGAGTGAGAGGGAAAACAAATCTATGAGTTGGCACAAGCTTTCCCCCAAATGATGCAACATTAACATGGGTCACATCATCTTTCCCTGAGGGTTTCACCAATTTTGGGGAGCTCTCAGACAAATGGCCTGTAGAGATTTACAAAGCAAACCCTCGGGGACCTCAAAGATGTTGGAGCCCAGTGGAGAGAGAAGTAGTAAAATCTCTGAGTAGTCAACAGCCAATGGGGCCAGCTTTAGTAAATTGCTGAACTTTCCATAAAATAGGTATAATTAAAACAATCGATGCCAAGCAATGCTCTGAACATTAAATTTTCCATAAAATATGCTTCAGTTAATAGTATTCTTTTTCATCCTTGGTCTTGGCAAGAAAAGAGAAAACCTTGATTGCACATGGGTTTATTTGATTTTTTTTTTTTTAAGAGTAGATATAATGAGTTGCCCAATGCTGTGTCTTGGGTTAATATATTTTTCAAATCCCTGTCTTTCACTCTATACCTAAACCTCCAAGATCCTAATGCAGGGAGCCAATCTTTATGTGTGATAATAATGATATTGAAAGGAACTGTTCTCTTACCTACAATCACAACTATGTACATAATAGACTGGTAAGTTTCATCATTAATTTTTGCTTCACAGAAGACCATGCCTGCATAGAAGATCATGTAGCTGGGAATAGTAAAGCCTTTCTTGCTGTCCCAGGAAATTCTGTTACCATCAGGAAAAAACCTCTTTTCTGGATATCTCTGGGTAGAAACAGAAATATCAAATATTTAATCAAGTGCTATCCAAAAGCAAAATCATGTAAAATGATGACTAAAAAATTGACATTTTAAGGATACAAATTGGTTTTCTTTATTGTCATTTTGACCCTTCCTATAAGATCTTTAAATATCATTCTTGATGTTATATTATAAACAAGCTACCCATCTTAGTAGTTTAAAATTAAGACAGCAGAAGAGAAGACTGAAGATGTAACTTACTGCACAAAGTGACACATTGAGGTCTGAAACGGACCCAAGACATGGAATCACCACACTTTTGTTTTTGTTCTCCAGGATGTACACAACTCCATGCTGGTCGCTAACAGAAGCAATAAATGGAGACCTGTAATCTAAAAAAAAATTTCTGTTTACTGAGTGGAATTTACTGGAAAAGTTGGTTATCTTTCAGGTTCTGAGAAGTGAAAGGTTGGAATTGATATTTCACACTAGGGAAAGGAATCCACAGGTCAATCTGCTGGTACATATCTGGCTCCAAGGGTATCCTGCAAGAAGGGTGTGTGTGTGTGTGTGTGTGTGTATGTGTGTGTGTATGAGAGAGAGATTTTGTGTGAAAAATCTGAAAGAAAAATCACAGAATGGAATTGACTCCTTCACAAGGATCATCAATAAGTATAATATATTTTACAGGTTCCACATTTAAGTAGAATGATCATTATATTTTTTTTCAAAAGGAATGAGTATACTTTATTTTCATATGCATTTTCATATACACATATCCATTTTTCATATATATTACATTTTTCATATATAAAATTTAAAGTAAATTTAAACTTTTATTGATGATAAAAAAAATTCATGCATTCTTTCTTTGGGTGAATAATGTAAATGCCATGAAAATAAATTAATAAGGCAAAGGCCCCAAAGGAACTTTAAAATAAGCAAGAAATAACTAACCTTTTTGAATGGTTTTATATGGGTATTTTAAAATTGTGAAGACTCAGTGTGAGATTCCTTATAAAATTATGTTTAATAGTCATTGTGTCTAGTTTAATATTCTGAGGTCATTAATATATCTTCAATGACAAAAACTTGAAAAGCCACCATGGCAAAGAGTGAGAAGAAAACTAGAGATATTTTAATGCCGTTCGAACATCGTTCATACAATGTTCATACGCTGGTGGGAAACTCCTCCATTCCCCAGAGATAGAGTTAATGTGGAGTGAAGTCATGCCTGAATCCTCACAAAGATAATCGTTCTAGTTGCCATGCCCCACACACCTGACTTAGCATGCTCAGAGCTCTTCAAAATGGTTGGTCCAAGGGAAGGAAGAGTTCATTAAACCAAAGGGGACAAAGGCAACTAATTCTCTCAACAGCAGAAATCTGATTTCCTTCCCAGCTGGAAAGCACAGAAAGCCAGCCAATCCAGCCCACCACATGCCATAGCCATTATCTTGCCAAGCCAGGGCCCACTTCCTGGCTCCATCCATTGCTGGAGAGAATGGGGTCAGAAGACTAGGGAAGCAAGGTGGAGACCAGTGGGGACATTAAAGGGCTGTCTGGTATTTTCTTTCCCATTGTTAAGTTTCATGACCACATTCTGGAACAGCTTACCTCTTCAACAGGAAGCCGAATTTGATGGTATACAAAAGATGAGCAATATACAAATAAACAGTGCTGGGACTTGCTACTTCTTAATATTGCCTACCACTCGTCCATATGGTAGGAATTGTTATAGAGCTTGCTTACAGAAGCCTTTGGAAACTAAATTAACCCCTTGACGTAAGACTAAAGCTATTCGGTAAATCAATTCTATTTCAGTATCCCATGAAAAAGGAAATAAACAAAAGAAACCCAAACAACCACCCATCCTCTCAAAATAAAATATTTACTGAAACTCATGAAATGAGTTTTCACATGTCTCCAGGTTTCCTGACTCCAGGGAGAAGGAAATAAGGAGATATTATGGGAGAGGTTCATCTTGTAGTCTATTTCCAGACAGGCTGAAAGCAGGAAATCCTCGCAATCTTCTGAGAAAGCCTGGTCTCCCAAGACTGCTGGATCAAAAGGAGCCAGAAATTCTCAGAGATCTGAGCTTTGTCTCTTTCACATTCTGCAGAGAGGAGGCACAGAATTCCACCTTGGGTCATGCTTAACCTGGACAAAAAAATAATACTCAAATACCATACCATCCAGGAGCGACGTGTTATTTTGATATGTTCTCCGCTTTTCCATTGCACTGACTAAACTGCTTTATCAAAAGGCAAGTGGATATATTCCAAACATGTTTTTCAAGCTGACAAAATTCTCATGCTATAAAAGATACTTCTGGAAAAAAAGTCGAAGCCATCTACCTCAAATCCTCTGGGATTTAAGGGATATATTGTACAAGAGTATAAATAAAATGTCTACAAAAGTCATCTACACTGAAAAAAAAATTAGTACATCCAAGCAAAATATTATACAATATTTATATTCTTCCAAATTATATGATAAGTATCTCATTAGTTAAGTCAGGTTTTCACAGGGCAATTCAGGTAGTAGAAGCATTTTGAAATACAAAGAAAGAATTCATATTATAAATACTGGATACATGTAACATTGTATTTTAGCCTGCATGGGTGTTAACTGACCTCAGTGGTGTCAATCTAGAATGATGTAGCATATCATCCACCATCTCAGACCACACAAAGGAGAGAAACACTGTCCTCAAAGGCCCTTTGAGGCGGCATCTCCGTTTGCACCAAAGTATGAGAGTAATTCACAATAAAAGTTTAAGAGGGAAAAGTTCCTGTGAACAAAAGAGCACCAGATTCTTTGGCTGTTTCCCTGTGCATTCTTGGGGAAATCTCTTACTGCGGTAGATAACCTATCTCTCCACAGAAACCGTTCCATAATTCACACTGAATCTTCCTTTTCAAGTATTTTCTGGGTGTGTGTTTTCCTCAAACATCAGAAGGCTTTGTATAAATCCCCATAGCCAATTGTGAACACAGATTTCCCTTAGAAACAAAGATCAGAACGAAACTAATTGGCGAAAGAGATGTAACAGAGCCCAAGCTCCAGAACAAATCAATGAGTCCTGCGCTCAGAGGAAGCCTTGAGAGGGAAGAATTTGTATATTCCTGTTGGCCAGGAGCCTGTAGGGCGAGCCTTTTGTTGTACTCTGATTCTTTGCTGAGCCTATTGTGTTTTATAGCTGGCAAATGAACGTGGGAAATGAATTCCTTTTAACCACATACCTTGAACGTAGACATAAACACTCGAGGCCACACCAGTGTCCTGGTAGAAGCACTTGTAGTCTCCAGTGTCATTTCCGATCACTTTGGGGATTGTGAGCATCTTACAGAAAAAGCCGTCACTGCAGTCAGTCACCTCCACTCTTTTCTCAGAGCTGCTCTGATTGTTGGGCCAGAGCCAGTCCAAGTCCCTCTGTCCCCTGAAAAATTAATTCCAGGAAAGTATTAAGATGAACCGCCACATGATGAGGCTGTTTCTAAATAAAGACAAACCAATAGAAGTTTCGGTTCTCAAACTTACATAGGCTTCTCAACAGAGTCACACAGACTTCTACCGACAAAGACAGGTTATTTCAACAAATGACAAAAAAAAGCCATGGACTCAGCTTCAGAAATCACTTATAGGGATTCCTGGTTTTTTAGAAATTAATTTACACATTCATTCATTCAATAAATATTTATCGTGTGTGTGCTATGCGATCAACTGGAGATACAGCCGTGAAAAAATCAGAGAAAAATCAATGCAATTATGGAATCTCAGTCTTGTTGGAGGAGACAGGCAATAAAAAAGTAAATAAACCTCAATGTAGTAGACATTTTTAAAAAGTTAAAATGTATTCTTTACACAGTGGTGATAAGTACTATGAACAAAATAATAGATGACACAAAGAAAAGAGTGAAGACTTCTGGAGGGAGGAGTGTTGATGAAGTGGGCTATATGAATATCAGAAGGAACAGTATTCTAGGCAGAGAGCACAAATGGAAAGGCCTTGGAGTAGGTACATATCTGAAGTGTGAAAGGAATAACAAGGAAGCCAGAGTGGCCAGAGAAGGGTGAGCAAGCAGGAGAATAACAAGTGAGGTTATGGAGGAATCAACTGTCTAAGAGCCTCACAGGACCTTTAAGGAGTACATTACGACTTAGACTAATTTTTTAAAAACATGTTTTTATTGATGTCAGAGAAAGGAAGGGAGAGGGAGAAGGAGCAAGAAACATCAATGATGAGAGAGAATCATTGATCAGCTGCCTCCTGCACGCTCCCTAAAGGAGATGGAGTCCAAAACCCGGGCATGTGCCCTGACCAGGAGTCAAACTGTGACCTCCTTCCTGGCTCATAGGTCAACACTCAACCACTGAAACACAGCAGCAGGGAAAAACATAGATGACTTGTATCACAGCATTTTTCCACAGAGTTCCAAGGAGGAGAGTCAATGTCAAGAAGATGGTTACACACTGATCCTTGTTTCAAAGAACTTGAAATTTCATGAAGTTGCAGTTACCTTCATGGAACTTCATAGCTTTCTCAGAACATAAGAAATGTTTATTCGGAGTTTTTAAAAGGAGTATGAAATTTTTGAGGATTTTAAGTATTCTTTGTTGCTGAGGGTAAGAGGCAAATCTAGTGAGAAATGTGTATGGAAATAGCAAAGCTAGAGAAACAGCAGCCGTTAGTATAATTTCCCCCCCAGGTATCAGCGACCTACCCTTGATAACGGACTAGGTATCCTTTACACTCTGCAGTTTAAAATAGATCTGTGTCACTGTGCTGAACACTGGGCAATCGGCAATCATAAACAGTAGCAATAAGCTGCCCAAAGTTGTTGGTGGACCGACAGCACTCTTCCCAGAGGGCAACATTGCTGCTACCCGTCATTCTGCCAAAACACACTGGTCTTGACAAGCATCTGCATAATCACTACACTGAACCCCAGGGTCTTCTCCTTCTCCTCCTGGGTGAGTGGCTGAAAGGCAAAAATTAAAGGCCCCTCTTCTTGTTATAGAGGCCTGTCTTCCTAGTTAACAAAAACCAGTATTAGCACGGCTTCTTGCTAGCAAGTGAGAAGAGAGGCATTCCAGAATATTGAGCCAGAGTATGAAGT
Source organism: Pipistrellus kuhlii (assembly GCF_014108245.1). Classification (NCBI taxonomy): domain Eukaryota; kingdom Metazoa; phylum Chordata; class Mammalia; order Chiroptera; family Vespertilionidae; genus Pipistrellus; species Pipistrellus kuhlii. Next base: position 168,777,008 of record NW_023425404.1, on the reverse strand, counting down.
TCGTTATCTATGCAGAGCAGGCATTCAGTAATATTAACAGCTGAATATTAAATCGTAAATACCGTCAGAATTTTATCATGGCATAAAATTCTTAAAAAGAGCCAAACAGATGCCCAAGAGCCACTCACAAGCTGTGTTTATAAATATGGCCCAAAACTTCTTCCACCCTATCCCTTTAAGGGTATGACGTCAACTTCATTTATTCACTCAATATTTATTGAATGTCTACTATATAATGCCTGGTTCTACACTGGTTATTGGTGGGAAATGTGTTGGCAGAGGGCAATAGAAAAAAGAATGCAAGCAAAATCATGCAGAATTTTTGGGAGAAAACCTTTCTCACTTTTTTCATTATTATATCATTTCTTAAAAACCTCACTACTTATAAACAATTACTATACATCTCTGACAACTATGCTGTATGGAAATTATTTTTTGCTCAATAATGAATTATTTAATACAGGAAATACGTAACTACATATCTAAAGTCAATCCTTACCTGCAGGTAATCTGAAGAGTTGTATTAGCCATAATTGTAAGGATGTCTTTTTGTACGCTGAGTCTAGGTGGGTCACTTGAAACACCAGGCAAACCTAGAAACAAATTAAATTAATGAATGCAGTTGCCACTGAGTCAATCCCAATAGGAAACACCTTCCATAAACAATGCATACTTCCATAACTTTAAAAGACCTCTTCAGCAATTCATTAAACTGTGAATTTACTTTTCACCATTCCCAGTAAAAGTTCACAAGCTGTGTCATAACAGGAAGAATGGGCAGATGGTCATAAACCAACACAACAGTTCTGCAATTCATGGAGCTAGGGTGGAGTTCCTGTTTTCCTGCATTGCCAACTTCAAGGTCTTACAAAAGGATATGGGGCATTGAAACCCAATGAACCTTCATCTGATGATCTCACTCCCTGAGGAAAAGACCCACTGACATTTCTTGTAAAACATAGGATGCACACATTTGACTAAATTGCTGATTAACAAATACTACTTAGAAAGATTTCTATATAGTTCATCTGTACCCTGAAGGGAGTAGGGATATCCATGACCTTGTCTCATTTTCCTTTATCAGTTTTCTGATAACTGACCTGCCAAAGTTGAAAGACTACATTAAAACCAGTTGAGAGAAACTGAGGAAAATGTCGCATAATATAATATACCTATTAATATATTTTTCCTCAGAGAACAGGACTAGAAAAGGTGTAATGCTAATGAATTGCAATTGGGGAATCGCAACTTAACAACCAAGGCTCTGAGTTCCTCCTGAAACCGAGTTTGGAACACAAGCAATCTGACTTTACTTAAAAATACCATAGGATATATCCCTCACCCTGGGTTAGGTTACTCCCCAGCAAAAAAACTGAGTTCTCTGTCAACCAAATGCAAACAGCTATCAGGTTTTGAAAGAGCATCAGAAAACAACAATTAACCATGATGATATGGTCTTAACCAATATCCAGATCTTCAAAACACCCCCTTAACAAGAGATGAATGCTTGATAAGCACCCAAGCTTACTATGATTGTTAACTCACATCAACTAAGTACAAATGACCCTCTAGGCCTAAACTGGCACTGACCTCGTTGGGCAAATAAGGGGGTATTAGCAAATAAGAGAGAGTATGAGCAAACAGAGTATGAGCAAATATTCAGTGCAAATATCCAATGCATTGAATCTATGGATCCCAATGTGAATAGCTGCAGGCAAAATGAGCAACACATGTTCTCACACACTCACCCAAATGTGCAAAATGGGTTGCTGACATAACTACTAGATTTGTTGACAAGTAACATACTTAAAAAATAGTTTTAAAAAGCTTTAAAAACATGAAAATCAATTTATATCAGCAACAAGTCTTATAAACTAATTGGCACTGGTACCAACTTGTGTTTCAGGCAATGCTTCTTGGACTTTAGGTTGCGTTAGAATGACCCTGGACCTACAAATCTGCATTTTATTTTATCTTTAAAATATATTTTATTGAATTTTTACAGTGAGGAAGAGAGAGGGATAGAGAATTAGAAACATCGATAAGAGAGAATCATCGATCAGCTGCCTCTTACCCACCCCCTACTGGGGATGTGCCCACAACCAAGGTACATGCCCTTGACCTGAATAGAATCCGGGACCTTTCAGTCCGCAGGTTAACGCTCTATCCACTGAGCCAAACCGGTTTCGGCCAAATCTGCATTTTAACAAGCACACCAGGTAACTCCATCCTACAATACATGGTCTATGGGCCACTCTTGGACAACTGTTGGTTTTGGGTGTTCGGTTAATTAGCACAGCACTTTACAATATGAAAGACAAACAATAAAGCAACATGTTTAAAAGCAACAGAAAAGCCTTTTAATAATGGAGTCCCACTTTGTCTAAGAAAAGGAAAAGGAAAACAATTTATTTGGATAAATAAACACTAGGTTGAAAAACATATCAAAAACAGCAACTTAATTAATGTACACAATGATCCAAATGGGAAGGAACCCATTATTTAAGTGCATGCATGTGAGAGAGAAAAAAAAAAATGGTAGAGAAGACTAAGTTCTGCCGAGACCGGTTTGGCTCAATGGATAGAGCGTCGGCTTGGGGACTGAGAGGTCCCTGGTTTGATTCTGGTCAAGGGCATGTACCTTGGTTGCGGGCATATCCCTAGTGGGGGGTGTGCAGGAGGCAGCTGATAGATGACTCTCTCTCATCGATGTTTCTAACTCTCTATCTTTCTCTCTTCCTCTCTGTATAAAATCAATAAAATATATTAAAAAAATAGTAAATTCTTTAAAAAGAGAGAGAGAGAGAGAGAGAGAGAGAGAGAGAGAGAGAGAGAGACTAAGTTCTGCTCACCCACCACCGAAATGAGAGATTCTTTAAGATCTTCATTAATTATTGCAACAGGTTATCTCGCACTCTAGATGCACTTCCCTATGTTAAAAACACTTTTTAAAGTATTTTTCCTGGGAAGCCAACACAACACTATCCTTTCCCAGGGACACATCATCAACAACAAAAAGCATGCAACCAGGCTATCAGTAATGGTAACTTTCAACTCATATCTGCAGACTAGCACTCGATTTTCTTCTCTATTAAGCTCCATTCATTTTCATTGGAAGTTTGAGTTCTACTCTTCAGACAGTTCCAAAGAAATAACTATAAGAAGTACATATGCTTCTGCTCAATAAAAAGCCCTTCTATGTTCAAAATCCCATAACCAAAATTGATTAATTTGTGCACTGTTACCCTTCCAAAGACCGGAAGGAAAAACAACAGCGCCTCTGTCTCTAGAATCTGATGGCACCAATTATAGTCCAATCCAATTAAGTAAGTCACACACTCTGAAAGGGCAACCTCATCATTACAGTCAGGGCAGCCCGGTTACCAGTTGACTACTGCTACACTATGAAACACCCCAGGCTTAAAAGGAACTCACTTCTTTGTGAGACACAGAACAACCACATGTCCCAGACCTTCATTCTCTCCCAATAAAGGGGGAGAGGGAGGGCTTGTCATGGACAAATGGGTGTCCATGGTGGAGCTGGCGCTGGATGAACCAAATCATTTTTTTTTAATCAGTAACTGTAGACAGATGATCTTGTTACTTTATATCTTTTTTTAAAAGACCCGAGTCACATATATATATATATATATATATATATATATATATATATATATGGAATTTTTTTTCCTGAATTATTTTATATCCTCCCCCCTTCCCTTTCTCCACCCTGTCCCCTTTCTCACCCTCCAAAGAGTGCAAATCTGGAAATCAGCAAACGGTGGCTACAGAAAACAGATAGGGGCAACGGGTGGGGAGAAAAAGAAAGAAAAAAAAGGCAAGGGGATTTATTGCATCAAGAGTATATGTGTTCCTAATCTCGAAGGGGCTAAATATTTGGTGGCAGGAGAGGCGTGCTTCGTCCAGGTACCAAGTCCCCTGGGGTAAGTTTTCAGAACGTGAGCTTCTGACCATGCGCTTACCGCAAGGACCAAAGCGCTTTGAAAGATGTGGAATGGTTTTTCATAGGAAGGTCTGTTCCTTGGAGACACTTTGGGAAGCTGTCAAAGTCCCGAGTCCAAGCCCCAACTTTCCCCCTTCTCCCTTCTCTCTGCGAGGAAAACGGAGTCCTGCACCAAGACGGGGGGAAATGTCCCCCGCGCCCCTCTTCCAGCCTCCGGACCCCATCTCAAACAGTGAGTGTGTGAGTCCCAGCCCAAAGGGAAGAGCAGCCCCGGCCACCGCTGGACTCTCAGAGGCAGAGCTGAGCGCAGGGTGCTCCCTCCAAGGCTCCCTTCCCGGCGCCAGAACCAGGATGGTGCGGGCGGGGACCTCCTTCCACCGCCTTCCCCGCCCGCCTACGGGAGCATCTCCTGCCGGCCACCCCCATCCCCGCCTCCCGAGAGCCCGGCGGTGGCCCCGCCACGGCCCCTGTCCGAGACCAGAGTCCTGGGCAAGGACCCGGGCTCTGGAGACCACCAACTTGCTGGGGAATCTTGGGCCAGTCCCTTTCAACTCTTCAGCTCTGACATCCCAGGGAGGTCTGGCCCGGGGATCCTCTCCGCATCCCCATCTCCCCGCCCGCCCCCGGCCTCTCCGCCTCCTTCCTCCCGGGGAGCGGGCTCCTTACCCACAAAGGCAGCCCGGGTCTCCACGCAGAGCCACAGCGCGACGGCCAGCAGCGCCTTGCGCTCCATCCCGCACCCGGGTGCGGCGGGCCGTGCCCAGAGCCCAGAGCCGGGGCGCCGGTCCTGTCTCCCCGGCCCGCCCCGCAGACAAGCGGCGGAGGTGGGACCGCGCTGCAGCGCAGGACCGCGGGGTGCGCGGGGCGAGGAGGGCGCCCGGCTCCGGCCTCCGCTGCGGGACCGCCTGCGGGCGCTGGGAGCAGAGGGAGCAGAGGAGGTGCCGGCTGCAGGGCAACTCCGGACTTTGTAGAGGAAACCCAGCCACACACCGCCCGCTCGCCAGGGTCCCGGGACCTAGTGCCGGGGGAGAGCCGGTGCAGAAACTCTAGAGCGCGGGGCGGGGCGGGGCCGTGCGGGGCGGGGCCGGGGGCAGGGCTCTCCCCTACCTCCCCCCCACCCCCCTGTTGTCCGCCCCGCCCCTCAGCCCGGTACCCCGCCTGGATCCTGGGCTCCTAACGCCGTAACATCTCCAGATCTCTCACTTGGCCCGGAACCCCGCCTGGCCCGAGTCCCCCCGACGTCTCAGATGCAACAGCCCTGTTTCTGCCAGAAATAAAATGCAGCCGCTAACAGGTTCTGAGCCTCTGAAGGTTCATTCATTCGGTTGCTGGCCCTCCGAGATGCCCGGAGCAGTGCTGGGAGCTCAGCGAGGGACCCTGAGCCCCGAGGGTGCGCCCCCAAGTTTGGGAAGGTCTTACGTGACACGCGAGCCTCAGGGGCAGGAGTCAGGTTTGGGATCAGCTGCCGGTTAAAGCAACTGGGGAGAGACGGGCACTCAGCTGGAAAGCAGGATCGCCAACTGGCCAGGGCTCCAGGGATCGGAAACTGGCCTTGACTCCAGCCGGCATGGCGTGCTGCTTGGCCAGCACAGCTGTAGTTTAAAAATCGGAATCTGGAAGAGTCCCAATATGCCCTTCCCCAGTTCTCCAAAGTATCTGGTATGGTATTTTCTCTTCTACCTGGCAGCTTCGAGTGTTTTTAAGTTACCTGTCAAGCCCCCAAACGCATTTAAATTTGAGACGCAAGCCCGCCCCCCCTCCCCTCCATCTGTCTTTCACCAAAAACCTACCCCAGGCCTCCAGGGAGCTGGAGGTACCCAGAGCTCTGGCATACCCACCGCGGGAGTGAGGGTCCCCCCACCGGCCAGTGGGGCTCTCGGTGTTCCCCACAGGGGCCCCTAGCCTGACTCCTCTTGGGCCTTAGGCCAGGCCCCTTTACAGAGCACACCTTTCAGCCCAGGTACCCCTAGGCTGAGAGGACCGAGGCCCAACAACCTGCTTCCTGGAGAAGCAGTGAAGCGGAAGCTCTCAGACCCTGGGCACCCAGAACACTGCACCAAACCTCACAACTCTCTCCACATGTGTGGACTCTTTGTGGAGCCTGGGAGGAGAACTCTGATTCCTTTCTGGGCACATTTATTTCTTCTTTTCCCTCCACTTCTCCCCACAGGGAGGGCATGGCATCAGGTATCTCCTAACTTCATTCACTGGGGATCTTCCAGATTCCTGTCTCCTACTTCTCAGGTGCTTTTCAATGACAACTTAAAGGGCCATCCTTGAGGACGGTGAAGAGAAAAAATTAATTCTACATTTAGAAGTAATTCCTTCTGAAATGCAAACCCTTCCTCCTGAAATGCACCATTAATGTAAACTGCTGTTTTTGTTATAGTATTTTAAAGAGTTTTTTGTACTTACTCTTTTGCCAGGTTAACAATTGAAATACCTTTTTAAAAATATATTTTTATTGATTTCAGAGAAGGGAGAGAGAGATAGAAACATCAGTGATGAGAGGGAATCATTGATTGGCTATCTCCTGGAGGGCCCCAGGCATGTGACTTTGACTGGAATTGAACCCCGGACTCTTTAGTCCAAAGGCCAACATTCTATTCACTGAGCCAAATTGGCTAGTGCCGTGGTCGGCAAACTGTGGCTCCTGAGCCACATGCAGCCTTTTGGCTTCTTGAGTGTGGCTCTTCCACAAAATACCACGGCCTGGGCAAGTCTGTTAGAAAAAAGTTTAAAAAGTTCGGCTCTCAAAAGAAATTTCAATCATTGTACTGTTGATTTTTGGCTCTATTGACTAATGAGTTTGCCAACCACTAAGCTAGGGCAACGATTGAAATACTTTAACTCTGAAATATAATGCATGCATTTGGCTTAAAAATATTTTAATGTGAAATGGTTTAGAATGAAAAGCCCTTCCTTCGGCAGAGGTAAGCATTTCTGCCTTTCTTTTGTTTCCCAAGCAAACCCTATGCACGTGGGAGTATAGTTATATCATCCTCCTCCATCCAAAAAGAGTAGCCTGGGTATTAATGCTGTTTGAGTGTTGGCTTTTTCACTTTAAAATATAACTTGGAGATCATTCTATATCCACCCTTGGGGCTCCATCTTGTTCTTTTTAATAGTGGCATTGTGTCCCATCCTATACATGGACTAATATTGGACCAGGAGTTGTTTGTTAGGGGCAGGGGTATTCCTAAAGAAACTCCTCACTTCCTGCTAGTAAACTTAGCAAGGAAAACAGGATGGGCTCTGGCAAAGTTGGATAAGGGGGAGGAGATGAAACATGAGTTGCAGAAGGCGATTTTTTCCCATCTCTATCTCCAAACAGTTCTTCTCTCTCAGCCTTATTTACAATGCATGACACTTCCTTTTCCACATCTCACTTAAGAAGATAGTGTCTCCTCTGAATGCAAACCAGAACCTGCAGGCCCTGGTAATAGCCCCCTTTAGAAGTCTTGGGAGGAAATGATGCGCCTTTGATGGCCACAAGACCAGAATTTGGCAGGGTCTCAATGAAATCAGTCTACCACATTCCCTCCCGCACAGCACTCAGAAATGCCTTGCAAAAAAAGTATGCTATTTACTGTTTTTAAATGTCTATCCCAGGTGCAGCACCCTTCCATTATCGGGCACCACTGCAAAGGAGTGATCATATGAGTTAATTGGTCACTACAGGTACGACAACTGCCTATCAAAGTGCCCATAAATGGAATTCAGACTCATTTGTGGCGAAACAACAAAGAATGGTGCTAGGTTCACAGACTCTGGGGCCACACTGTCTGGGTTTGACTCTCAGATTTACCCCTTACTATGCATGTGGTCTTGAGCAACTTATTAGTTAAGTATCTTTTTTTTTCTTAATGATAATAGATAGTATCTTTTTGTAGGGTTTTGCAACAATTAAATGACATAAGGCACTTAGACTAGGACCTAACATCTGGTAAGCACAGATGCCCAGCACATATGAAGCACCCCATATACAGTAGGAAGTATTTTTCAAAAGTTAGTTAGGCATTATCTTACGGGGTCTCCATCATGCTGCCATGATCTAAACTGCAAAGAAGGCTCATTCATTCAATGGTCTTTGAGCACCTCCTATTTGCTAGGCACTAGGACTAATGTTACTACGGTGAAAACAAGGAGTGCATAAATGAGCAGTCTTCACAGTCAAATTTAACTTCATCACAACTGCTGTATCTCCAGCTACTTTTTTTGGGTTTTATGCACACAATATACATTGTTTGTATCACCAAGCAAACTGCATAAACTACACTCAGTGTAATCTGGTTCTATCACCAGTATTTGGAACGTCATATCTTAAAAAGTATGAAGATGAGCAAAAGGTTAATAATTGTGGGAGGTGAATGATGGGTACCTAGGATTCATTCTGCTATCCTCTCTACATGCTTTTCCATGATAAAAAATTCTGGGTTTTAAGAAAGCCTAATCAAAGTGCTTCCACTGACTTTTCCATTGTCAGGGTCTTGGCGTTACCTCTACAAAATGGTCAAAGCAGAGAGGCAGATGGATGGAGACTTGCACTTTTGACTTTGTATATTTCTAAAACGTTTTGTCAAAGCAAGGAAGTATTACTTTCACAAATAGAAAGTCCAACTCAATATCAACTCTGTCTTCTAGTAGCTGTTATAGTTTCCGATAGTGTCATTTGTTGATTTCATTTTTGCATGACACTTTCCGCTTGCTCGTGTTTATTCACTCAATTTGTTTCCAGTGTTTACCAGAAGCTGTGACTACCTTGCCAGAGGTGGACTGGATTTCATCGCTGGTGTGTACTCATGACTCTCATGCGTTAAGAGATTATGAGCATACCCTTTCTCCCTCGTTATCCTACTTCCTTACACACCCACGTTTGTTTTACTCTCTGAAGGACATATTTTTAACTTAAAATGTACAGTATTGGTATGTTCAAGGTAAAGAAGGCTAGGTCAGACTTGCCTTTGATGCATCTATCAGAATTCGGTTTCATTTTTTTTTTTTTAATCCTCATCTGAGGATATTTTCCCATTGACTTCAGGGAGAGTGGAAAGACAGAGAGAAATATCAATGTGAGAGAGGAAAGACAGAAAGAAATATCAATGTGAGGGGAATATATCAATTGGTTCCTCCTGCACGACCCCCAACCAGGGCCCAGGCCAGGGAGGAGCCTGCAAAGCGGTATGTATCCTTGACCAGAATCGAACCCAGGACTCTGTGGTCCGCAGGCCAATGCTCTATCCACTGAGCCAAACTGGCTAAAGCTTTGGTTTTTATTCTTAAAGTCTTACATTCTAATAAATATAACCGCCCCCCCCCCAAAAAAAAAGTAAATAAAAATAAAGCAAACTCGCCATCCTTTTTGTGAAACAGATGAGACGGAACTTCACTACTTCTATTTGCAAAGGAAAAATCTCCATTACTATAGATATGTATGCCTTTATGCCCTCCCAAGCTCTCCCATATAATAGTTTCTTGTTATATCTTACAGACGGATAAACAGAACAAGTTTTAAATGTGGGAAGCATGCAGGAAATTGAAATCATTAACTGGAAATCCACACAGCACCAGAAAAGAATGTTAGAATATAATGAAAGTAGCCATCACTCATTGAGCAGCACTGTTCTGAATGCTTCACTCTTCCCTCCTTCATTCTATGGCATCCCATGACGGTAAAAGAGAGTAAGGACAAGAAATTATTCTTAATTTAAATAAATGTTCCTTTGCCTTCCTAAAAGTCTGGCAAAAAAAAAAAAAAAAGTTGTTTTATCTGTTTTAAAACAATGTATACTAGTAGTTTTCTGACCATTAGTTAATGACATGATACTAATCAAGACACTCTTTGATTTTTAAAATAAGAAGTAGATTGAATGTGCCAGATACTTTCCTTTGGGTTAGTACTTTATTTCAATGTTCACAGTGACTCCATGAGGAAGATAGTTATTCTCATGAGGAGTGGGTGGGACAAGAGATTTAGAAAGTAGAGGAATCTGGATTTAACAGCAGAGAGGTGCAAAACATCCAAGACAAACCCTTCCAGCACATCCAGTTTCTTGCTGAGAACTGGTCTCTTTCAAGGGATGAGGCTGAGTGAATTGAGGCCACTGGCTCCCTCAGCCTCCCCGTGATAATCACTTTCATTTTCCTGTGTGGATAGAGGGCCAAGTCACTTAGGAGAATCTCTCCTCTCCAGGACAAATGTAGGTCATTCAATCTCCCTTCCCCCATCCCAAGAATCCAACTCAAGTGGACCCTCACCTTCTATCCAACCCCCAAACCACTGATCTTAAAGCTGTGGCTTTAATATATCAATACATAATCACTTGTGCATTGAGAGGATTTCTTTTCTGCCATGAATTCTTTTTCTCCTTTATTCTCCTGAAAAACTCGTATGCATTCTTCAATAATTAGTTCAATGCCCTTCCCAAGTGATATATTTTAGTTTTTATTCAGCTATTTTCTCCAATTGATACTCTTTAAGAAGAAATAGACAAATCTTACCTGAGTGGACAGTTGGGTTTAGAAGATGATTGTTCAGCTATAGTAAGAGTGGTGAAATGCATGCTGATGCTACTTATTTACTCTATAGACTTATCATGATATATCTAATTAAATAGACCTATTGTCAAATATACTGTAGGGATAAAAATATATGTGCTATCTATGCATCATATACTTGACATAATCATTTTCAAATTGACATTTAAATAGTAGTCATACATTAAATAAATACAATATATCCATAACTGTACTAAATTTATACTTGCTACTAGAAAAATTAATAGGGGCTATTTTGTTATTCAAAGAACTGGGAAATTACTTTCCTTTTCCTATATACACAAAACACTTGTATGATATGATAGATGATAGGCAATAATATAGTCATATGTTTGTATAAATGATTTTCCCTCAAAAAGTAGTAATTAGGTCAAAATTATTTTGTGTTCTCAGTGCCTAACACAATCTCTGTGCATACTCACCTCTCAATACTTTGATGAATTTCAAATACTTTTTGTCATTTTTCTTTCTTCTGCTCTTTCCTTCTTCTTCACTCTCCCCCATTCCCCACCCCAAATCACATATCTCTTGGGTATCCATCACAATTATCTTTACAGAGAGCAACTTGTTGGAATAAATAGAACTACACAACAGCAATATAGACACTAATAGATTGGAGAAGTTCTTAATATATTAAGCAGTGGTGATGGGGATTTTGTTTTTTATTTTGAGTAATGAAGAAAAAAGAAAAAGACCATTTATATGATTTGCATGTACTATATAATAAATGTGTTACTTGAATGAACTTCACATCTGTGCCTTTTGTAGATTGTAACCATTTTCTAATGAATTAATACCATCTCCCCTCTTAAAAGCTTATCAAATTTTTCCAGAACCAAATAATGAAAAAAGAAAAGTGCTCTTTTTTCCAAGCAAGTCATTACAAGTGGCTCATCCCTCACAGAAGCATATGTATACACTTCCATCCTAGTTGTATTAGTTTGCAATGTTGTCCACATTTTTCCAGATTAAAGGTAGTGTTTCCTAGTAATATTACTTCACCGGCATTGCTAGTCAATGACAATGGAAAACTTTTATGTCTTTTGTATATAAATTTAGTCTCCAGAGTTTTCAAAACATTGGTGAGTAGACCCCTGAGGCACAAATAAAAATTCTCCCTGGGAGTGTCTCTGAACGTTCATTTCTAATACTTCACTACCTTGGTGCACATAATAAAGCCAAATGAAACAACTCACTACAGAACACCTCACACAGAGAGAAATTTATAAATAAAATAAAAAATACAACTTCAGACCTAACGGACAATCATCTAAAAATTGGTCAGGCTGGTTATAGGCAGATGAAAAGCCAGAAGGGAGTCATTTCATGCATTTGACCACATAATATAAATAGAAGTTCCAGATGTAGAGAAAATGAGTGCAGTTACAAAGCAACACATAGAAAATATTAAACAATAAAATTGGTCTTTGGATTGTATACACAAAACATATTTCCTTATCCTTGCTTCTCCCTAAAGCTACTTAGTTGTCTGTTATTTTCCTTTCTTTTATCAGAAAGTTTCTTGAAAGAGAAGTCATCCCTCACCTTTTATCCAAAAGTACAATAACTTCTTCTCAGTCTTGACCTGCCCAGGATCTCCATAACATCCATCTCATTGTCCAACCCCCCTTGAAATTTGGTCTGCTTGACAGTACAACCTATCTATCCAGAGAATGCACATCAGTGGCTCAACCCTAAACATAGGACATCTCTAAACCCATTCTTGGTCATCATCCCTTGTCCTCTTCCATGAGTTTCTCAAGGATCTTATTCTCCTTTGTGTCTTCAACTATCTTTTTTTTTTTTTACATTTTTTTATTAAATTATCTGTATACATATTTTTTAATATATTTTTGAGTTTTTACAGAGAGGAAGAGAGAAGGATAAAGAGTTAGAAATATTGATGAGAGAGAAACATCGATCAGCTGCCTCTTGCACATCCTCCACTGGGGATGTGCCCACAACCAACGTACATGCCCTCAACTAGAATCAAACCTGGGACCTTTCAGTCTGCAGGCCGATGCTCTATCCAGTTTCGGCCTCAACTATCTTCTTTGTTAGCATAACTTGAAAAATTGTGCTTTCAGTTTCTGATTTCCTACCTTAGCTCCAGACTCTAATCTCCAGCCCTTCCTGGACATCTCCATATGTAAATTCCACCAATCTCTTAAGTTCATAGTGTCCAAAACTGAACTCGGTCTCTTCCTTCCTACAGACTCCATCAGCTTTCTCAAGCAGAGTCCTGCTAGATATTTGTGCTCCATATTTTGTGGTGTTATTCCCCTGCCTTTCCCCTTCTTTTCAAATCCAATCTTGTGTACATTATTTACATCTGTCATATCCATTCTGTATTTTCATTTACTAGTCTGCCCTGATTCATGACCATGTTGCCTTTGTCCTAGAATATTCCAATCCACCCATCACTCTGCTGCCAAAGTTATCTTTCTGAAACACAAGGTTCATATATTTTTTATCTTTGACAGTTGGCATTTGCACACAGCATAAAGCCCCAAATCCTAAGGCTGGTGTTCAAAGTCTTTATTCTTTGCCCATTTCCTGTCTTTCCAGCTTACCTTCCAGTATGCCATTGACATACTCAATATTCCAGCCATATAGGGTCCACTGTCCACTTACAGAAAATACTTTATACTCTCTTGTCTCAGACTTATGCTCATTGTGTTCTTCTTATTCAGGATGTACTTTGTTCCACTATCTGCCTTTAGGAGGCTGGCCTTCCTTTAAAACGAGCCCCCAAGATGTATCTTCCCTCCCTATCACTGCTGCTCTGCCCATCTGAATTACTCTTTCACCAATAAATAGTTAGGATTCCTTGGGTTTTAAGCAACAGAAAAACCAACTCAAGTTGGCTTAAATGTGTAAGATCATGCTGCTATAAGTTATGAGCTGGCTTCAGCTAGTTTTGTCAGAGTCTCATGGTGTCATCCTGCTGTTTTTCTCTGTGATTTTCTTAATTCGGCCCTCAGGTTCTCCTCATACTACAAAACAAATGGCTGTATATCCTCATATCACACTTTCCTCAAAAGGAGAAAATTCTTCACCAGGAGCTCTTGAGGAATAATGAGGAAGATTCTTTGTCTTCAGCACGCATTTTTCGGCTCATTTTCTCATTCCTACATCAATTACCAGGGGGCAGTGTCTTAGTCTGGTCAAGCTGCTATAATAAGATACTACAGACTGGTGACTGATCATCAACAGAAATGTATTTATCACACTTCTGGAGCTTAGAAGCCTGAGATCAGGGTGCCAGCATGGTCAGGTTAGGGCCCTCTTCTGCAGACTTATGTATCCTCACATGTGGGGTCTCTTTTATTAAAAGCACTAACCCCATTCATGAGGCCTTTTGCCCTCATGACCTACTCCTTTTCCAAAGGCTCCACCTACCAAGACCATCACCTTTGATTTCAACATATGAATTTGGTGGGGACACAAACATTAAGACCATGTATCAGGTAGGAATGATGCCAATAGGTTAAGACCAATCAGAGTCCACTTCTGAAACTAAGAGTATGGTCAATAACATTAAAACCCATCATTATAATGAGGAAGGTACTATTGCTCAAAGAAAAATCTGAAGGTTTTTGTAGAAAACAAAGGAAACCAGATGTTACAGAGACAACCAACCGATGACCTCTATATTCCTCACACTCCAACAACCCATTATCCAATATTTGTTGTGGTATATATGATAACCTGCTTTACGTCAGATTTATTGGATACATATGTCTCTCTTCCTCATTATATTATGAAATAGAGAGCAGGTTTAGTATAGTTTTCATAATTGTTTTTTCTAAACTTCCAGTTAATTGAAGACAAATTTGTGGGGGGGGGGAGGGGAGATTATTATTATTATTCCTCTGACATACTTCCCCTTCATCCACTGGTATTACCATAACAATAACTAACATTTATTGAATTACCATGTGTCCAACGCTGTTGTAAGCATTTATAATACATGTGCTGAGTCCCTTAATCCTCACTACCAACCTATAAAGTAGATACTATTATTATCCTCACATTTAATAGATGTAGAATCTAAGGCTCAGAGAGTTCAAGTCACTTGGCTAATACCCTGTAGCTTGTATGGGGTGGAGCCAGAATTTGAGCCAAAGCTGAATGAATCCAAAGCTACATTCTAGATCAGACTCATATGCTGGTTCATCTCTCAATAAAATGCACTTCTGCTGAAACTCGTTTGGCTCAGTGGATAGAACGTCAGCCTGTGGACTGAAAGGTCCCAGGTTTGATTCTGGTCAAGGGTATGTACCTTGGTTGTGGGCACACCCCTGGTAGGGGGTGTATAAGAGGCAGCTGATCGATGATTCTCTGTCATCGATGTTTCTAACTCTCTATCCCTCCTGTAAAAAATAAAATATATTTAAAAATAATAATAATAAAAATAAAATGCACTTCCTGGTAAAAACAGTCTCTAAAAAGCTACTTCTTGTCTTTCAGCCCTCTCATTCAGAGCATCACTCAATCTTGCCAGTTCTTCCTAACATCTGTTCTTTCTAGTTTGCTCTTATACTAAATCAACCATCCAAGTTCTGACCATCTCTTGGCTAGACTTCTAGAATCATATGTTTGAGAATTAGCCCATCTCATATCTTCAGCCAAAACTATCCTTCTAATCCCAGTACTCTTCTTCCTGACCTGATCTCCAGTGTCAAATATGTTTAATGTCTTTCAGCTCATAATCATAAGAGAATAAAACCATGAGAAACAAATGTTGGGTCGTATTCGGAGTTGTTCCTGGCACTAATTCTTACGGAACAGTGTGTCAATTGACTCCTTGATGCTGTTCTTCCTGAGATGGAACTCCTTGAACTGTGGAGGCTCTCAAGAGATTATACAAACCAGTCGCATGTCTTCAGTCAACAGTCACTAGCCACTAAAGACAGATTTTGATTATTTGCATCTTGAAAAAGTATTAAAAAGATTCTCCACAACCACACTTGGCAACATAGAATTTCTTCTAACATATGACTGTGACAGTCTTTCCAAAGTGTCAATACTATAAGGTTTTGCCCCACACTCTGTGCCCAGAAACCTACTTCAATGCCAGAGAGTTTCTCCTTAAGCACAAGTGGCAAATTGCTGAGCAATCCCTATTCATTCAGCAAATTATTTATTTTCTTTTTAATAGCAAGGTGATTATGACATGTCTATGAAAGGGGAGAATGGAAGGTATCTGTAATCCTATAATAATAAAATATATTAAAAAATAATACAGTAAAATACAGTTCTTATGTGAAAAAAATATTATCCATGAACTGGATGTACTTTTCTTGTTTTCATTAGAATTTATTAGACATTTATTTTAAATTAGACATTTAAATTTTTTTTTTATTATTTATTAGAGAATTTATTAATTTCAAACCAGTAGTTCTCAATTCTGGCTACACATTAGAATCTCCTGAGTCTGAGGAGTTTTGAAAAACTACTGGCACCATCCTACATCAATTAAATCTGAATCTCTGGGAGGAAAACCTGACCAATGAATATTGTGTGTGTGTGTGTGTGTGTGTGTGTGTGTGTGTGTGTATGTGTGTGTTTGTGTGTGTTCTAATATGATTTTAATCACATTAAACTCTTGTTAAACTCTCATGCATGAGAATAAAAAAGATCTTTCCAAAACTTGGAAATAAAAACATGCATTATAGCTCCAGGACTATTTTATCCATTGTGTACTGTAGTCACTGTGAGCTTTCTAATGAATACTAAAAATATGTGGGAAATTTTAAAAGTATAATTCATAAGAACAACATAATTGATTTTTAGGAAACTCAAAATTATTAAAAATAGTTAAATAATATTCAACCAAAAATATTAATATGAGATGTAAGTGCATATTAATATGAGATGTAAGTGCATATTAATAAACTTGCCATGATTCAGGGTGAACCTTGCAAAAGAGCACCTACAATATGAAAAAGTCTTATAGCCAGAAGAGGGTAGAGGGGAAGGGGGGAAGGCAGGTTGAAGAGGATAATGCAGGGATAAATAGAGATAGAAGGAGTCTTGAGCTTGGGTGGTGAACACACAATACACTATACAGATGCTGCATCGTAGAATTGTACCCCTGAAACTTATATAATTTTATTAACCAATGTCACCCTGATAAATTCAATTAAATTTCCAAAAATAAATAAAATATAAAGGTCTTATAGCATCCTCGAGTATTTCAAATTACATTTCAGTATTTATAGTATGAAATGTTCCTATCTACTGCTGAAGATAGGTCAGGGAAATAGAAGAATCTGAAGTCAACAGTTTGGTAACAACAATTCATTTTGAGAAAAAGATTTACAGCTTCCCAGGTCTTAACCTCAAAGAGAAGATAAGCTTTTATGTTTATTAAAGCAATTCTCCCTCCCCCCAACCCCCCCCCCTTTTTTTTTTTTTAAGTTATGCTTTTTGTTAAATGCAATTCTGAATGAAAAAACTGCTTGGGGAGGTTGAGTGGGAGGAAGACACCAAAATTGAGTTTCAAGAAAGTTGAAGCATTTAAATCAGCTTCTCTGATCTAGAAACACTGCTGAAATCAATGTAGTATATGATGTTGTCTATTCCTAGCTCGCAAAGTGAAAAGCCAAATTCCAATGAATTGGAGTAACACGAAGAGCTGGCTTTTATATGCAGTTACAAGAATTATTCACGGTCTAAAACGAGGACCCCAGAACTACAACCATCCTTAAAATTACTTATGAGCCTGTGTTTCTAAAAGTTTAAAAGTAGCCTCAGGTGTGTGCTTATGTACAGGAAATAGACTAAAAACATACACATCAGAATGTAACAGTGTTTATTCCTTAGTGAGAAAAATATGGCTGACTTAAATTTTCTGCAAGAGTCAATACTTTTTATACATGTATGCAGAGAAGAAAATTCTTGAAGGACACACATGAAACTTAAAAAAATCATTATCCCTGAGGATCAGGATTGGGATAGGAGGGTAGCATTTTGTTTATTACTCTATACTCATGTTTTTGAGTATTTTTATTGCAAGTTTGTATTTTAAATATTAATAAACACGTGACACTACATTTTTAATTTTTAGAAAGCTTTTAAAGGCCATCCTCAATACCTCATTTGCCTATGTGGGTAAAAGAAGATGAGCAGCAGTGCTTGGCCTTCTCTCTCCTGCTAGAGAGCCTGGAGTAGTTCTCTTGGAATATTTCCCGCTTCCTCACGTATTTCACGGAAGTGCCAAAACAGAGGAGTCATAAATTTTCAATAATTCATTTTAAAAAGCTAAAACGTACTATGCTCCTGCTGTACAAAACCTTTTCTCTTCAAAACAATTCTATGAGGCTCATAAAATGTAAGCATCTTTGACAGCCCAGACCGCTAAGAAATGGAGGAGCCAGGATAAAAATCTAAATTTTCTTGCTTCACAAATCAATGTCCTAAAGTGGAAAGAAATTAATATTGTGAAGCAATCAGGAATATTGAACAATAGCTGAATACCAATCTAAGATGGCAATAGTTATGCTGACAAAATTCTTTTTTTTTATTGATTGATTTTAGGGAGAGACAGAGAAAAGGAGAAAGAGAAAAACATAGATTTGTTGTTCCACTAATCTATGCATTCATTGGTTGCTTCTTGTAAGTGCCCTGACCAGGGAGTGAGCCTACAACCTTGGTGTATTGGGTTGTATATTTCAACCAACTGAGCTACTTAGCCAGGACTGGCATAATTCTCTTAAAAACTTTGCAGTTCCCCTACAACTCTTCTTGATATTCACTGTCAGTCAAAATCCTCATCCACAAATTTCTTTGAGATAAGTGTTTTTTTTACCTTGGGCTTCTGCTGAGACTGATGGAAAATAATAGCCTTGAAGTTGCTTAGGAGTCAAATTGTTTGACTAAATAAGCTCTGAGACAACATCTTAGATCTCTCTGCTAAGCTGTCTGCCTCCAGTGCTCAATATTTTCCCTTATAACCATATTCAAATTTCATGAATATTCTCTTCTTTATATAATTTCTCTTATACATACATATTTTAATGGCTTACTGTGGAAAAGTTTTGATCCATATTTGGAGTTTGGTCCATATTTTTTTTAATTTTACATTGATTGACTGATTGTATTTTTTATTGATGCCTTTTCTTTTCTTCAGCATAGGTGTTTTCTTCATAATTAGATCTTTAATAGTTATTCCCATGACTTACAAGGGGAAATCCTTCAAAATATATAGGGAGTTTACATTAGCTTACATAGATAGGTACTATTACATATACTGTTCTTTAAATTAGATTCCTATGGAATAAAATCTGTGGTATTTAGTTTTAAATGGAGTGCCCTAATGGCATTTTTCTTTTTCCAGACTTCCACATTTGTTTGAAAGGAAAGCACAGTAATAGAGAGGTGGGAACTTTGGTAGCCATAGCAAAGATATTAGTAATAGTACTAAGACAGTAGTAGTGATATATGGCTTAATGCTACATACTGTGATTTTCCTAATACGTTCACTCTTCTCAATAACTCTTCCTAAGAGAAGCATACAATTATTATACCCATTTTACAGATAAAGCAACTGAGGCACAAAGAAATTTAGTAATTTTCCCGAAGAGACACGGCTTTTGCACTAAATCCCATCTAATGGCCTCCTTGAGTAAAATCAATACACAAATATAACAAAATTCTTTTAGGAAGGAGATATAAATAATATTCAATTTTTGTGTAGATTTACATAGTTCTTCAAAGCCCAAAATATTTTTAAGGAGCTTAAAAAATTGCAGTAAGATGATTAAAAACAGAAGGAAATAAAAAATTCTTTCTTCTACGCCTGTTACAATAAATTTAATAGCTGTTCTTCTGAACTGGTCAAATTTTAAATAAAAAATGTTCTTTCAGTGATTGGGATTCTTAAAGAGGTCAATAGGCTTCAGTGGAGTGGAGCGTGCACCAGGTACACACACAGACACAGACACGTACACACGTACACTCCCTCATTCAATTTCATGTATAAACAAACATTACCTATTCCCTGGAGAATTACTTTTCGCTATCTTTAAGCCAAACTGGTTTCGCTTGGCAGACTGCAACCCCTACAGGTGGCACCTATTCTCAGTGAAGTGTTTCCTTTTCCCAGAACTCAGACATTGGCACCACACACCTCCTCACCATTTCTGACATCTGTTTCTCCTTAGGTGCCAGCTAAGCCACCTGACCTGTGAAAGGAAACAAAACAAAGGTTCATGGTCATTGTCTACCAAGATGTCTTGTTTTGGTCCACTCAGACCCTGGAAACACAGAATGAGAAACTCAAATTGGATGCCAAGTATTAGTCTACCTTAAGAAGGGGTAATGGAAAAAATATTTCCCTTATTCATCTGTTGCTGTTGAGTAGAAGATAAGGTAGGACTCTAGAATCTAGAGAAATCAACTCATGAAGTAACGAAGTATTCGTTACCATTTCTGAAGCATTGCATATTGCTGCAGAGGTGCTACAAAAGACAGAGAGGTCTAAAGCTTGCCATGAAATTCACAGCTCAGAATAGGTACATTAGAAAATAAATCGGTAAGGCTAAATACACAGCATGTCCAATTTATCAGACAGGCAATAAGTATTATAGGCATTTTTTTAAAATATCTATCGATATATATATTTTAATTGATTTTTTTACAGAGAGGAAGGGAGAGGAATAGAGAGTTAGAAATCAATGAGAGAGAAACATCGATCAGCTGCCTCCTTCACACTCCCTACTAGGGATGTGCCTGCAACCAAGGTGCATGCTCTTGACTGGAATCGAACCTGGGACCCTTCAGTCTGAAGCCGATGCTCTATCCACTGAGCTAAACCGGTTAGAGCTATAGGCATTCTTTAGAAGGAGCAAAACCCAGGGCTGGACTGATAGAAAAACCTTAGTGGTATTGAGACTTAAAGAAGGAAATAGTAACTTAATCTGTGGCAAATGAAATAACTTTCCTTTAAATAGTATACCAGGATGAAAATTACCAAATCACATCTCTCATAAGAACTGAACTTCATGATAAATTTGAGAAAATTCTTGTCCATATTTCCTAAAGATATTTCTTTTATTCTTCTCTTCTTTTCCTATAGTCAGCTTTCAATTATCTGTAGCAGTTGAGAATAGAGAACAAAGAGAATAAATATAGGGAGATGTCATACCCTTATTTTTGCCTTCAGGCTCTGTTTTCAGTTTTCAAAACTTTTACTAGAGTTGTAACAAACACCAAAATACAGTGATTTAAATATATATATCACAGGTCTACAAAGGTGCCTATCACAATGATATTCATTGCAATATTATATGATTAAAAAGGATTTAAAATAGAAACAACCTTAATATCTACTAATAGAGAAAAGTTAAATTTATGGAAAAGGGCAAACTGCCAAGGAGGTATCTCTCGTGTGATCCCATTTAGTTAAAAAAAAAAAAAAAAAAAAAAAAAAAAAAAAAAAAAAAAAGGACATCTGTACCTAATAAATCCACCTCATGCACAAACCAATGCCAAGAGGCAATGTTAGAAAGTGTAAGAATGTTAATGTTTGTGAGATTGGCAACTGACTTTTATTTTTTATCTTATTATTTTCTGTGCTGGTAGAGATGTAAAAAAACACACAAAAACACATATTACATTTATATTTTTAAAGTTAATTTTATTAATATATTTATATGTGTGTGCATATTTAGATATCCTGCTTTACAGAAAAAAAAATGACCTAGAGACATCCACTCAACGTGAGAAAGAATAGTAACAAAAAAAGCCATAAAAATCAAACTTTAGGATGAAGAATGGTCATTACATGCAAAAGATGGATGAATATTTTGACTTTTGGGTTTTGGTGCAAATAAATAGCCCAAAGACTCAGAAGCTTGGATTTTAAAGCTGATATTACACAAGGCTCATGGAAATGATTATAAGTTGTGGTAGGTTAAAAGGTTTATGCAGTGGAGAACATGTTGATATGATGCTCTGTTGGCTGATGACATTCTGTGACAGAATGAGCAAGATTGAGGAGTTTGAGATGTCCAAGTGGCCTTTCTTCCCTTTGCCTGCTGGAGCCCAAAGCAGAATAGCCAGATGGCCATGAACTCTGTGTTTGGGACCTGAAGATAAGTAGGAGAGGCTCCGCACGTTCTGCTGATGCTACAGTTCAGGGAAAGTTAGTTGACGCAGCCCTTTGCCTTCCGCTTGGCTTGAGTGAAATCAGGAAAAGTGGGTTAGACTCAGTACTTTCTCTTCTCTCCTCAGGGTCCACATGTTTCCTGACCCTTGACCTTTTTTTCTGTCACCTGCCCGTGGGCTTAGCTGACAATGACTTCCTGCTCATCTCTGTGTCCTGCACCCATCGCTGTGCTTCATCATCCTGCCCAGGTCTTTTTCTTCTTCAGATGATTTGTTTCATGTCCACCATGGTCTGACCACACCATTGCTTACCCATACTGGCAAGCTGATTTTCTTGTTTGAGGTAAATGGAAACTTTTAAAATGGAGAGCTGGAGTGAGTCTCTATAAAAACCACTACCTGCCCTAGCCAGGCTATTCCCTGGCCCAGCCCGGATGGACCCTGGTTGGGGAATGTGCAGGAGACAACCAATCCATGTGTTTCTCTCATATGGATATTTCTCTCTGTATTTCCCTCTCTCTTCCATTCTCTCTAAAAAATCAATGGGAAAATATCCTCAGGTGAGGATTAGAAAAACAAAAACAGAACCCAACTAGCTAACTGATATAGTTAAACATAACCCCACGGAAATTAGTTTGATCTCCGTAATTTTTAAGGAGAGACAGTGGCCATATCGTTAAGGCTGATGATTGAAACATCTGTTCAACACTGGTTGCTCAGTCCTCTCTTCCCTTTTAGATGAAGACATACAAATGTGGGGAGCTCCATACACAGGAATGGGTTAGCACCTTGTATCCATCTGTCTGGTTACATCCTACAGGAAGCAACCATGTGTTGTAATTGACACAATCCCAAATCTTAATACAGTGGAATAGACACTGAACCAGAAGTCAGAAAATCTGATTTCAGTACTAATTCTGCCACTGACATAATTGGGGTGAATCAGAGATGTATACTCAGGCACTGACACAAATGTTCTGGAATGAAGCAAACCCCCTCGCACTGGAAAATAATCAGAACCAATTACATCCCTTGTCAATTGTGCTACTCTCTGAAAAAACTTAGCATGTTTTCAAAAATTATATGTCAAAGACATAAATGAAAAACTGGGTTTAATTTTCTTCATGATGAACTGAGAACCTTAGTGTCACAGAAGAGATAGAAGAGAGAGATGATAGATAGATAGATAGATAGATAGATAGATAGATAGATAGATAGATAGATGATACATAGATATGATAGGTGGGTAATGGATAGAAGAATTGGGTGAATAGATGGATAGCTAGATAGAGTTGAGGTTCTGAGCATGGTCTCTAGAGTCGGACAACTTTGGTTCAGATTACAGCATAATAACTTCCTAGCTGTGCTCCACCTATTTGTGACTCAGTTAACTTATTGGCAAAATTAAAATATTAACAATAAATCCTGTAATAGACAGAAGCGCTCCAGCCATGAAGACAGAAGAGACACAATTCAGAGATGGAAGATGCTGATGACGCCTGAGCATACGAGCAGACAGCAGCTGCGGGTTGCTGAAGGATGCCCAGGACCAAACCAGAGACGGGCTGACTTGAATTACCACCATTTGTCCACCAACCAGATCTGAAATATCATGGCTGGCAGGTACACATAAGGAACTGTCTGGCATTGAAATTGGGACTCAAAAGAACTGTTGGCCCAGAAAGGAACTCACTACAGACTGATTCATTTGCCTCTCAGCATAACCATTATGGCTTGTTGCAGTTTAGGTTCTTACAAGAGTATTTCTCTCACACATCTAGAGGAAATAATGAACAACATAAACAAACCCAGAGAAAGAGAAGCAGCGATCAGACTCTCAAACCTCAGAGGGAAAGTAAGGGAGGATGAGGGTAAGGGGAAGAGATCAACCAAAGGACTTGAGTGCATACATATGGGCCTAGCCAGTGGCCATGGACAACGGGGGTTAGGGGTGGGGATATCTAGGGAGGGGTTTGAGATGGGAATGGGGGAATAAGGACAATTATGTGAGACCATAAATAATAAAATTAAAAAATTAAAATTAAAAAATAAATAAAATATTAACAATAATAACTGAATAAGATGGTTGTCAGAATTAAGTAAGATTATTCATGTAAAGCTTTTAGCATAGTGCCAGATATATAGAAAGTATTCCATAAATGTTAATAATTATCACTGTTATCACTTGGGAAATAGTATATATTGTATATTACTGTTTCACTATCACTCTGATCACTAATCCTCCCTCCCTCTCTCTCTTTCACACACACACACACACACACACACACACACACACACACAGTGTTATTGCTTCCAAAGTGAGTTGTACAAAATATATTGTTTTGATTATACAAAATATATTGTTTTTGAGACTTGATTTTTTTGAGACTTGATTTCTTTTCCCCATGTGTGACTATTTCTGTAAGACAGATCCCTATCTTGTTGAGTCATAAGGTATGTACATTGAAATGTCTTCTATATACTGCCAAATCATCCCTTAAAACAATATTATCAATTTCTATTCCCATCAACAATTTATAAGCTTATCTGGTTTTCTATACTTTACCAACACTGAATATTGTTAATATATTTTAAAAGCTGTCAATTTTATAAGCACACTATGTTATTTTTCAAAATCACTTCCAAATCCCTGATTAGTCTTGAGCTTGAACAAGAGTTGTATAAACCTTTACTCTGTTTTACTTTTCCTGCCAAATATTTATCTGAAAATGTTGCCAGTAAGTGTGAACAAGGCACTATACCATGCCCAGCTAGTCAGGTGATCACTATTTTGGATACTTATTTTTTCATGTTAACACAGGAAATTTTGGAGAAGAGAGTAATTTTCTATTATAGTTGTTACATCTTATTCTCATTATTTTTTGTTTGTTTTTTGTTCTTTCTATCATTTGACTTGGAAATCCAAAACTCTAAATTGGTACTATTCTAATAATACTCTCTTATGAACAATTTGTACAGTAACATACATGGTGGTTAAAAAAAAAAAAATCTAATTAAACCTAAATGCTCCTATGATAGCAAATTTCCTTTAAAATCCTAACTTTAGTACTCACTGCTAATGGGAATATGGGGGTTGGGGGGAAAGGTATTCTCAATCAATACTAGTAGAAATCTATGTGCTGTGATCCTTAGAGAAAGCAATCTATTAAAACACCTATTCAAATCGGATGTATGCATACCCCTTTGCCCAGATTTCCACTCCTTGGAATGTAATGATAGAAATTATAGCACTAGTATAAGAGGTTATATGTACTAGGTCAGTGTGCAAACTCCAGATGTGAACATGAATCTTTTGGGGGGCGGGGTCTTGTTAAAATGCAGATTCTTATTCAGTGGGCCAGGGAGTATTCATATCTATGACGCTCTAGTCTAGATGATGCCAGTGCTGTTGGCCATGGACCACATCTGAGTAGCAAAGATGTTTATTGTAGTGGGGTCCATTAAAAAGAAAATTAGCCAAAGGACCTACATGCATAGCCCATGGATAATAGTGAAGGCCTGGGTGGGGCAGGAGCAAGGTGGAGAAGGAGGATAATGGAGGATGTCTATAATACCCTCAATAATAAAAATAAATGTTAAAATAATCTTTCAAAAGTTTTAATTAAATTAAAAACCCAGAAATAATGAACACTCATCAATAGCTTAATAAATAATAAAATATCCAAATCATTGAGAATTATACAGGCATTTCAAATAATGAAATTAAGGTATTCTGGTTGATTTAGAGGGAATTCCACAAGAAACATGCAGAATATAGTATAACATGATCCCATTTTTGTAAAATAATGACAAAAATTCCTTTTGTGTGTGTGTGTGTGTGTGTGTGTGAAAATATTATCATAGAGAAAATATGAGAGAATAGGTTTTAAGTTGTTAGTATTAATTACTTTGTGGAGGGAGTAAAGGTAATGTGGGAGGGAAAAAGAAGATAAGTACCAAAAAAAAAAGGAAAATCCCAAGTTTATACTAAAAATAGCATGTTTGTCATCATAATAATGAAAACTAGTGAATATGAGTTTATGTGTAAAAAAATTTGAAATATTTAAAATGTTAAAAGTTAAAGATATAAATTTAAATAAGATAATCAGAATCTAGATTCTTATCTCCCACTAATTAGCTTTTTAAATTTTGGTCAACTCAATTAATTTTCCTGGTACAGTTATTAGAAATTAACTAAATATCTCTAATAATTTTCATGGTTCCACTAAGTTCTGAATTTCTATGATTGTAGTTACTTTGGATAACAGTCTGACAATTCCTCAAAAGGCTAAGAATAAACTTGCTATATCACCCAGCAATTCCACTCCTAATAAAAAAAAAATGCTTCTTTTAGCAATATAAAGTCAGCACATATACCTGATCTATTCTAGACTCTTGTGTTCCATGGATTTATATATAAATACTATATTGTCTTATTATTAGCTCTGTAGAAAATTTTAATATCTGGTGGTGCAAATGTCTCTCCCTAATCTTTTTCAAAACTTTCTTGGCAATTTTCCATAATTTTCATCTACATAAACTTCAAGATAATCTTGTGCCATAATATTCATCAGTATAAACTTTAAATAATTCTATATAATAAAAGGCTAATATGCAAATTATCCCCTCAGGAGTTCAACTGGGAGACCAGGAGTTCAATCACTCGCTATGATACTGACCCCCAGGGGCGGTATGGCACATGGTGGGCGACCAGCAGAAGTGGTGGAGCCCTGAGGAGTGAGGGAAGGAGGAGGTGGGATAACAGAAGGCAGGGAACCTGATCCACCTTGATTGCCTGCCATCCAGGCCTAAGAACCCTACCAATGCAAGAATTTCCTGCACCTGGTTTCTAGTTTTAAAATAATTCTGGATGGAGAAACAGAACTAAGACACCAGCTCCACTCTCTCTGGAAATGAACTACTACCAAATTAATACAAAACTAGTACCAAAAGTGGAAATCAAGTCTCTCATGATCTCTCATCAAGTCTCTCATGTAAAGGTACTCACAACTTCTGGAATGAGGTTGCAAACTCCATATGCTGTTGGGTGGGTGAAGAGTTATCTCATTCATTCGTTCAATCATTCATTCATTCATTCATTCATTCATTCAGACAAGTTCCACTATTTCGTTTTGCCTTGCTCCATCATCAAAATCTAAAAGATTATATCTGCAGGAGGACACACAGGCAAAACAAGTCCCTCCCTGAAAGTCAATTATTGAACCAAATTGTCCTTCATATGGAGAAGTGTTAGCTTCCCCACCACTCTACCCATGGGATATAACATAAGGATTCTTGTCTGTTTACCTTAAACTGTGTTTGGCATGCATGCTTTCTAGGATACAATACTTTATCTGCATTTGGAAAATCATTTCCTGTCATTCCAAGATCAAGCACCAACTTGACTGTAAACATGTACTCCTCTGTCTGCCCAGGCAGCTTAGAGGGCACCAATTCAGGTTTCCCTTCCGATCGTGACCAGGAAGAGGCCCAATAAATATTTCAAACATAAAAGGATTGTTATAACAAAGGGGTCTTAAAATCCTCCTGGGTTATCTGAACAGCTTTCCGTTTCATTTTGTTTTGACCTCCACCCCCATTCCTGAAATTGGAAGATTTTTTTTTTTTTTTTTACTCGGGATGAAACAAAAGTTTATGCACAGATGGGTTGAGATTAGAAAAGAAAATGAACCACTGTAACAACAAAAAGTGGGA
This sequence comes from Pipistrellus kuhlii, assembly GCF_014108245.1. Classification (NCBI taxonomy): domain Eukaryota; kingdom Metazoa; phylum Chordata; class Mammalia; order Chiroptera; family Vespertilionidae; genus Pipistrellus; species Pipistrellus kuhlii. Next base: position 168,749,656 of record NW_023425404.1, on the reverse strand, counting down.
ATCTCGTAAGTGAAGACATAGAGGGTAAGCGGGAGAGAGAGCCGTGTCAGGAAAACAATCCGACCGCAGGCCAGCCATGATAATAATCCCCATGCAGGATGCGTCTCCTGATGTGGAGCAATTCCTGCCTCAGTGATTGCTCCATGCATTTGGGTTATAAACACAAACCCATCAGAGCGTGTATTACACACACCTTACTGTCACATGGCAAATGGTGCCTGGCTTCCAAGATAAGCTTTATGGAGAGTGAAGAGGAAGGGACAAGTGAAGTAGGTGAGAGGCCCAGAAAAAAAAAACACTTCCCTTAATCCTTTGATGTCACCAAAAGTGATCAGTGATGAAAGAAGCATCATTCTTAACCCCTGCTGCTCGCATACACTGAAAACAGAGGCTCAGTATCATCCAAAATGGCTCTCTTGAAGGAGATGGTTTTCTATGAGCCTCAAACCAAAACTCAAACCAAAGGACAACTGGTGTGTCAGCTGGGCATAACTGCCAGACAGTTCCTCAGCTTTATTTCTTCAGAGTCAATCACACTGAGTATCAGTTGAAAATATCTCTAAGAGCCTTTATTCTTTTCATCTTACACAGATTAAAAAAGAGAAGGGATAGCCCCCTGGGAATTGTCACAAAAGCCTGATAACGAAGGTTTAAATTTATAAGAGGTTTAAATTTACCGAAAAGTACAAACTTACAATGGACTGTTTGGCTGAATTAGGGATAACAGCACCTGGCCCAAAAGAAACAAATGACAGAACAACAAAAGCATTTGGACATTATGCAATGACTTTGAACTTAGCTCTGGAAAGACACTGGGTGGAGAGACATAAAAAATGAGCCACACAACCTCACTGCTGTAAAGACTGTCTTTCTTGTTAGAATGATATTTAGGCAATAAATTTAAGTAATAAGAGACAGTATATGATTATATTATTAAAACTATGCAGAGACCATACCTGCAATTGGACTTCCAATAAGGGAGAAAATGTTATTTGGATTAATTGTAATGAGATTATAATGTAGAATCAAGCTACAGGGTCAGATCTTTAAATTATAAATTACTCTAGTTAAAGTATATATTTTTTTTCCTTGAAATACAACTTTGGGCTTTTTCAACTCATTCATACAGTTGTTTGGAGAATGATTTTTCTCTTTAGAATTCTTAAGTTTACGGACATACTAGGGGCCCAGTACACGAATTCGTGCACCTTGAAAAGAACTGTGGGCCTTGAGGCTGTGATGGGCATAGGGACAGGTCTCAGCCATTCCTCCACTCCCCAGACCAGCCCTTCCCACTGGGGCCCCAGTCACCTGTCGACAGGCAGCCCGCTCCTGCTGCTGCTCCCATGCGTTGATGGCACCAGCCTGCTCTATCGCCCCTCAGGAGCAGGAGAGGTGGAGAAGCACTGAGAAGTGATCGGATGCCACCTCTTGCATCTGCTGACAGCACCAAGCGATTGAGACCAATGCCGGGTGCCAGCAGCAGGTGGGAGCGGGGCCATCGCTGGCAGCAGATGTGAGCGGAGCTATCACTGGCAATGGGTGCCAATGGCGGCTGCCAGCCCCAATCGCCCCTCAGGAGCAGGGAGAGGTGGAGAAGCCCTGAGGGGTCATCAGGACCAGCAGCCACCGTTTGCACCCACTGATGGCACTGAGCAATCAGGGCCGGCAACAGGTGTCGGCAGCAGGTGTGAGGGGTGGCTCTGGCGCTGGCAGTGGTTGCAAGCACTGGGTGGAACAGCAGTGCATGGGAGCAAAGAATTTTCTGTAATCACCAGAGGTTCATCCCAATGGCAGCAACCAGCACCCCACCTTGGTCTGGCGCCCCCACTCACCTGCTCCACCACAGCTGACACCCACCATGTTCAGCGCTCTGCTGCCTGCTGCCTATGCCCACCATGTTCCGCCCACACCTTCTGGTGGTCAGCACATGTCATAGTGACCCGTTGTTCAATTGTTCGGTTGTTAGGTTGTTCCACTATTTGGTCTATTTGCATATTAGCCTTTTATTATACAGGATGTAGTATATCTAAATTTTTTCAGCTATTTGAAAATAATCTGACCTGAAATAAATTAAATAATAAAATTATATCCCCCCCACAAACAAAATTAGTCTTAGCTTGAACTATGAAACCCCACATTAAACCGTTTTATAGAATTTAATTACAGTCCTAAATAAGAATGAATTAGGTTTAGGGAATAACACAAACACAAAGTCAGTTAACAATTATTCCTAATAACAAAGATGTTTTCCATAGTAAAAAACAAAACAAACAAACAATCAAACAAACCAGGAAGGTCAACAGGCAATCAAGGAGAAAATGAAGTGGACAGTTGAAGAAAATGTGTCAATAATATATCCCCAAACTTCCTAAAAGCTATTGACATAATCATGTAGGAAGTTCATGTTATTCAGTCCAGCTGTCGGCACTGATCAAATCATATAGACAGCTGCTTACAATGAGTCATTCAGTACACAGTTATCAAGTTTCCCAACTCTCCATTTTAAGCAGTTATACCTTAATTTATGAGAAGAATCCAGCAGCACATAGAGCAGTGAATTTTAAATTCATTTATTAATAGCTAATGGTTATACAATACATGCTCATAAAGAACTTCCTTTCACTCAAAGAAATTGCCTCTTTTGCCTCAAAACAGAATTCTGGGAGGGGGGTGACAGAGAAGTTAGTTGATTCTACTCTCCTGAGGCCACCCCACAACTGGACCCAACTCTCTGACACCTCTCACTCTGGCTCATTTGCAAATGCAGCCCTCGGGTTTCACACCCTGCGCATGTGGGTCTGTTGAGCGAAGATTATTAATCCACCAGAGGTGCATATACTATACGAATTGTTTTACTTTTCAAATAACTGCTACCAATTGCTCTGTGGACAACCTCCCCCCGTCTTTCCATCTGGAAAGCACCTCCCTTAATCACCTCTCGGCCTGATTTCATAACTCCCGTGCCTTTTGCTTAATAAAGCAGTCTCATTTCAGCTGGCTCCCTTCCTTCCTGGAGCAGGCAGCCCAGGGTGGCCCTGGACTTGGATGCCAAAGGGAGTTGGGGTGGGGTATCCCTGGTGATGCATGGCGAGACGGAGGTCCCCTCTCATGAGCTTCAGGACTGTGGGTTGCTGTGACCTCGTGGAGGCCTGGACAAGCTTTGCCACAGCCTGGCTCTGCCCCTTCCCTTCCACCCGCAGCCACATCTGACCTTAGGGTCATGTCGGGCTGGCAACACACCTCTCTAGCCACCTGTGGCCCTCGCTGGATGGAACCTTCCCTTTGTTCCTCACTCGGGCAGTCCCTTCATTCCCTTTCTTCCTAGACTCCTGCATGCTTTCCAGGAATTTGCATGTCCACACATGCACACATGCACGCTTTCAGCCTGGGTAGAAGGCATTTGTTTTGACTTCTTTCAAATTCACAAAGTGCCAATGGGAATCTTTTGGAGACTAAGTTTCACTCCCTTGGCTTGGTGCCCCCTGCCCTTGTGCCCCCTCCCCCACCGTCCATTGATCCTGAGGGTCCTGGCTGCGTTCCCACACCAGCCTGGTTATCCACATCTGCATTGCTTCTGAACTCAATGCTGACCTTTACCCCTATGTCCCTGCACTACCAGGTCATCTACGAGAGGAGAAAAGACCTCAGAAAAGGCTCCACACCGCCATGTGTGAACATGAACTTGGCTTGAAGTCGAGGTGTTTACCTTCCCCATTTATTGGTTTCGCTTTGTTTCTAGGCCTAGCAGTGTGCGTTGCACAAAAGAGACTCTCAACAAATTGTTAATTTTTTTTAATCTACCCAACTGTTTTCTAAGTCAGTTTTGTAAAACCTGCTTTTAAAGAACTTGACATCATTGCAGTAATTTTGTATGTTCTACATTTTTATACCTTTCACTGTAGATTTGAAGTGGTCCTTATAATAGTAAGTAAACTTTCCCAACTTTTCAAGTTAAAAAAATAATTGCACTGGGTGTTATTAAAGGTAGCATAATGTAAACCACAAGCTCCAAGGTATGTGGACAGTCTTACTCAAATGACAAGCCACGAGAACTGTTAAAAAACAGAAAGAACTGTACTGCAACAATAGTGTTATAACCTTTCACTCCCGGAGTCATGAGTGTGTGCCAGGCTCTGTTTTAAACGTTTCAGGAATGTTAGCTCAGTTACACATGTTAACTCGTGTAATCCTCCTCAGAATCTTGTGGGTTAGGCAACCTTAAAACTTCATTTTATAGATGAGAACACTGAGGTCAAGGGCTCCTGGTTGGAAAGAGAGCAAGATTTAACTCCAGATTTGCACCACTCTCCTTTTTTAAAATATATTTTTACTAGAGGCCCGGTGCATGAAATTTATGCATGGCAGCAGGGGGCAGGAGTGAGGGAGTGCCCCTCAGCCCAGCTTGCACCCTCTTCAATCTGGGACCCCTCAGGAGATGTCTGACTGTTGGTTTAGACCCGATCCTGCAGGGCATCCCTCTCACAATCTGGGACTGCTGGCTCCTAACCACTCCCAACCACTACCTGCCTGCCTGCCTGCCTGATCACTCCCTAATAACTACCCTGCTAGCCTGATTGATGCCTGACTGCTCCCCTGTCAGCCCGGTCGCTGCTAACTGCCCTTCCCTGTCATCCTGATCACCTACAACTGCCCTTCCCTGCCAGTCATCTTGTGGTGGCCATTTTGTGATGACATGAGGGAATTGCATGAGGGAGCAAGGACCACTTAGGCTTTTATTAGTATAGATTGATTCCAGATAGGAAGAGAGAGATAGAAACATCAATGATGAGTGAGAATCATAAATCAGCTGCCTCCTGGATACTTCACACTGGGGTTTGAGCCTGCAATTCTGGCATGTGCCCTGACTGGGAATTGAACCATGACCTCCTGGTTCATAGGTTGATGCTCAACCACTGAACCACACTGGCTGGGCAGGATTTGCACCATTCTTAACCACTTGTCTCTCTGGCTGCTTCTGGAGAATACAAAAACAATGTCTTACATGGGTTTCTGTCAGCTCTGGTCATAGACTTCCAGCCTGTAAGAGAGCTTTACACTTTTCCACAACTGCTGTGGGGGAAGCTCTGAGAGCATCGCCTCATGTACCTCAAGCTCTGCCATCCCAAACCCCACACTAGTCAGATGTGGAAACTGCAGCCACTGTTAACAAATGTGGAAGCTTCATGCCCAAGATATTAATTCTTTGGCTGAGGTCATGACATTAGTCAGTCTCAGGCCAGGCCACAAACCCAGAACAGCCTGACACCAGAGCCCATGCTCTAAATCATGGCACTGGGTTATGTTCAAAGTGAACTAAATTAGGTTGAAACACAACCCCAAATCCAGCCAACTGGCACAAATCCCTGATGCTATTATCAAGTCAGAGGTTGCAAACCGATGACTTCTGGGTTCCCAGCTGCACTGAAGCATTGAACGTCCAGCAGCTCAGGGCCCACGCTGCATGTGCACATGCCTTCCAACTGGGGTGAACAGTAGCAGCTCTAAGTAAGAGCTCAGGCTCCACCCCGACCACTTCTCTCGACTCAGCCGGCTGCCTGGCCCCAGCGGACATTTAGGTTTTCAATCCCAAATCTAGGGATGTTCAGGCCAGTGCTAAGTCTCATCTGACCATTGCAAACTGGTCAGAATAGGAAATCATTTCTTGCCAATTGAGCATGGTTTTTCTACAATGTAACGCTAGACATTTGGAGATGGGAAGTCTCAGTGTCAGTGCCCTCTTGGCATTGGGCCAACTCTATAATCCCACCATGAGGGTCTAAAATATGGATGGCTCTTAGGAGCAGATAAAGGGTGGCATCAATTGCTCTCTGGGGAAAATGACCCCTCTCACATAAAGCTAAACTCAACCTCCATTTGCATTTGTGGTCTCAGCAGACCCATTTCTCTCTCTGTGGATTGCCACCACACACGTACAAAAGCCTTCCAAGCCTTCTCCTTTCCTCAGGACCTGGAGAGTAAGGATAGTCGGTGCGATATATGTGTTAATGTGGGGAGATGCTCATCTGAAAAGAGAAACTTGGCTTCTATGGAGCCTCAGATAAGAAATAAGATGTAGAACAAAAACAAAAGAGCAAGAGGGGACACCTAGTCTTTGCAAAACAGAGATACACCGGACCCAATAAGATTGGACAGACAGGAGATTTGTACATGGATGTCAGCTCTCTGAACACCCTGTGGTTTGTCAGAAACACATTGGGAGAAAAAGAGAGAACAACATGATTTCTCATCCTGACATATTTTGGAAACCAGCCAATATGAAAATAGTCTCATCACTGAGATTTATTTTTTTCTGTTTTTAACACCATGAAAATTAACAGAATAGTCTGACATATTTATCTAGGCTAAAAATGTACACATTGATAAATTCTTCATTGTGGGGTGTAAAATACTTAGATTTTAAATTAATTGGAGATTTTAAAAGCTCACACCCATTTGAACAACAACAACAAAAAGACTATTTGTTCATATAACAAACATCCAAGTAGTTCTGGCTTCAAGTATGTCTGGTCCAGAGACTCACGCGGTGTCATCAGAAATTATCCACCCGTGGCTCTGCTTTCCTTTTTGTTGGCTTCCTTCTCTGGCAGGCTATCCTTCTGTGGTAACAAGATGGCCTCCAGCAGTTCTAGGTATATGTTGTGCCAGTTAGCAATCCAACAGAAAGAAATTATCTCCCTCCCGACAATTTGAGCAAGAGGCTCAGGATTTGACTCTGTTTGATCTGGTGTTGGTCAGAGGCCCACCCAGAATTAGTGACTATGCCCAGAAGGATGTGGTGTTCTCTTTGGTTGAAGTTGAGTCCCCACTACAGTCAGGGAGTAGTGCCATCTCTATTTAAACAGTAAAATAAGTTTCACAGAGACGGAGTTCTCCAAAACAAAGAGACGGACTCTGTGTGTAGCAGAAAGGCACTGGGAAGGACAGACCACAGATGGTCCTTATGGCATTTTTCATTCAGCGCTTTGGGGCGATTTCATTAATTCATATTTCTCCTGGTCCTTTTTGAGTATTGTGTTCTGTAGCTTCTGAGTTCAACCCACAAATATACCAGAAAAGTAAAAATTATTATTTTCATTGGATCACTGCACCAACTACAATAAAACGGGAGCCAATATATCAACACAGGAACTTCTTTCATGAGATTTCCTGGCTAGTTTTACAGACCCAATAGTCATCTCTAGGTAATATTAAACATTAAAATGTTATTCACCCCAACGCCCACATATTAGTTCTGAGGTTCCCACATTAATGATATTAAGCCAACTCTTAATTATTAAAGGACATAGAATATGGAAAACCATGGATAAAACCCAAAGTCTTGTTTTAGCCAACCGATTCAGCCTCTTTCCCAGATAAACCTTCACCCCAGCTGCAGGGAGCAGCAGCACTAATTTGACTTTCACATCTGGTGGAACTGCTCTCCCACACATACCTAGATAGGTCATACACTCCTCAGCACACTTCACAGAGTCTGATTAATTCATATCAATGTACCCCAAATGCATTTCGGCAAAAAAATGTTCAATTAACCAAAAACTCAAAAAGCCAATGGTGAAAATCAAGTACAAAAGTTGATACTTTAACCTGAATTTCTTTCTGCCTTATCCCCATTTCCAAGTTCACCAAGACTCCTTGGCCTTTTTTTCCCTACCATCTGCATAACAAAAACCTTCTTTCTCCCATACCCTTCATTATTCTGTAAGTTTCTGCAATCACCTAAGTATAAACAGATCGCCATGGAGAGGTTGTAGATGAGAAATGGGAACTGTTGAAGACAGAACCTTGAAGGCAGGAGGATATCGAGGAGCCAGCTGAATAAACAGACAAGTGGTCAGCGAAGCAGGGAGGGACAAAGCGAGGGTTTACAATGGAGGTTGACTTAGAAAGGGCTGGCTAGTGGTGTCAGGCTCAGTTGTCAGTTTTATTTGATGTTTAAGCTTTCTCGCCCCCTCCACTCCAACTACCAAATAGCCTTGTTTAATTCACCAGAAGCCTTCTCCACACTCTCCCCTAGAAATTTTCATATGGACTGCATATGGAATTCAGTTTGCTTGCTAACGAACCATCCAGTCTGGTGGTGGTTTGGGCTCCCGCCACTACTGCCTGCTAACATCAGTTTAGGCCTCCTGTGTGCCAGGCACAGGGTTAATTACCTGGTTCAATCCTCACAATAACTCAAAATAGGATTCCTTGGTTACCCCCACTTCCCAGGTGAGGAAATTTGGCCTAAAATGATAAAAATAATTTGCCCAAAGTTAATCCATTAGTAAGTAGCAGAGCAATGACATGTCTCAAAAATGGAGGAAAGGAAGAAGATGTTAATGTTCAATTAACCAAGAACTCAAAAAGTAGAAAATCCACACATGGCCTGACTATTCCCTGATCATACTATGTTTGTATTTTTTACATAAGGCTATGATTCTCCTTTTAGGATGCCTACTAAGTAGACCATCGATAGAAGCGTATAGACTGTATTCTTTCATGGAAGGCATGTTAAAAATTATAAATAATTAAAACTCTACAAATCAGTGTTCAAGACCAACATATTCTAGAAACATTGAGCTCCAAAGAAATATTTGTTTTTTCCAGAAGCACAGAACCCTCTCTTAACTGAGAGAGAACAGAGGCCCAATGGCAGTGACTGGCTTGGTGGTTTAGGCTCAAATTCTGGCTCCCAAGATAAATCGAAGAAAACAAAAGACCTTTGCAATTACATCACTAAAAGTAGCACACTGTGGACTTCACACAGGATGTGCAGCCAGACCAGGGTCCTAGTTAGCTGTGGGATTCAAGACCAAGCTTTTAACATCTGTGGGTTAGGAGGATCATCCTAAAACATAGACGCTTGTTACCATAGAGATCAAATATGATGGTAAATGAGAAAATACAGTTGGCATCTAGCAGATGCTCAAAAAGAAAATGTAATTGAAATTTTCAATACGCCTATTCTGTGACCCGGCAATTCCAATTCTAGCAGATAACCTCTCAGAAAAAAAAGCACTGCATAAAGACGTATGCATAAGAATGTTCATGAATCATTGAAATAATAAAGTAGAAAATAATGGCCATGCTGATTAGGCTGTGGTCCATCCATGGCACAGTGGCTGTAAATGTGAGCAATCGAGCCTACCTGGATAGGTAACAGAGTCCAATTCAGCCAGTTGGCATCCTGGCTGCAGCAATGTTGTATGATCCTGGGCAAATTCCTATCCTCCTGAGACCTCTGTCTCTAGCCTCTGTAAAATGGGAATGATAAAAACTAACCTCCTAGGTCATTGTGAGGATTAAAGTGAGTTCATACTTGTAAAGGGCTTAGAAGAATAAATAGTGCATACTAAACTTTGCTGATTTTTCAAAGGAAGAATTCTTGGGGCTGACATGGAAAATCTAAATAGCCAAATGCTATTGTTTAAGAAAGTAAGTCTCTCTGTAACTGCACAGTTAGGAAAATAAATAGAGGAATATATACAAATCATTTAGGGTACTACCTCGGGGGCTGAAGAGCACACTCCTCTGATATAATTCTTCCAAGGGGTGGGATTCTGAATAATTTTTTTTTAATTTCTCATCTTTACAATTTATTTCAAAAACATAAAAACATTCATTGGAAAGAGACTTCCTCCTTTCCTGGGAACCCCTGAAAAACAGATGCTGTGTGCCTGGTCCCCTAAAGGTCTGAGGAGATAAGAAGAGGGACTCCTGAAGGGTTTTTCAATGTTTCACAAAGCCTGGCAGAGATCGTGCATTTGCTGGTCACAAGGCTGTTCAGCATCACTAAGGCACCTTGTGCTCCTGCTCCTCTCCTGCTCCTGCTCCTGCTCCTCTCCTGCTCCTGCTCCTCTCCTGCTCCTCTCCTGCTCCTCTCCTGCTCCTGCTCCTCTCCTGCTCCTGTTCCTGCTCCTGCTCCTCTCCTGCTCCTGCTCCTGCTCCTCTCCTGCTCCTGCTCCTGCTCCTGCTCCTCTCCTGCTCCTGCTCCTCTCCTGCTCCTGCTCCTGCTCCTCTCCTGCTCCTGCTCCTGCTCCTGCTCCTCTCCTGCTCCTGCTCCTCTCCTGCTCCTGCTCCTGCTCCTGCTCCTCTCCTGCTCCTGCTCCTGCTCCTGCTCCTCTCCTGCTCCTGCTCCTGCTCCTCTCCTGCTCTTCTGCTCATGCTCCTGCTCCTGCTCCTGCTCCTCTCCTGCTCCTGCTCCTGCTCCTCTCCTGCTCTTGCTCCTGCTCCTGCTCCTGCTCCTGCCGGAATGGCATTAATTCCATGTGATTAACGCTGATGTCCTAAGGCCGGTAAGATATTCAGAAGTGCAGTTTTCTTTTTTACACGTTATGATTAATCAGCATTAAAGAAAGAAAACAACTCTTCGCTTAATAGATGCTGTTAGTCATACAAAGGCCTTCAAAACGCAGAAGTCAGTGGCTTCAAAGACTGAAGACCAACCAGCCAATAAACCTCCGTTGACTGCTGGTGGAGCAGCCATTTTTATGCATTAAAAAAACCCTCTGGAGCCGGGACTGGTTTGGCTCAGTGGACGGAGCGTCGGCTTGGGGACTGAAAGGTCCCAGGTTCGGTTCCGGTCAAGGGCATGTACCTTGGTTGCGGGCATAGCCCAGGTGGGGGGTGTGCAAGAGGCAGCTGGTTGATGACTCTCTCTCATCGATGTTTCTGGCTCTCTGTCTCTCTCCCTTCCTCTCTGTACAAAATCAATAAAATATATTTAAAAAAAAAAAAAAACCTTCTGGATATTTCCTTTATTGAAGTGAGGGGAGGCTGCCCCTCCCAGCTGTTTCTGCCTGATATGAAGAACTTTTTAAGGGCTTCGAGTCAGGTAGCAGTTTTTGCCAATTACCAACTTGATGGTCTCCAGGTCCAATATAACCTTGCCACAATTCTCACGCATTCTCACCAGACAGGGAGCAGCAAATAATGCGCTTCGGCTAACTGGCGACTCTTTCCAGCTCTCACAAGCGACCTCCGGACATTCTCTCTGCAGAGGCCCAGGGCCTCAGCCTCTGCCGGTTAAGCCCCGCGTGTCTGAAAGGTTAGTCACCACATCAGAGCCGCTCTTCCAGGAAACGGCTATTGTTCCTGCATTTCCTGATCACTTACTTCCTGTCTTTTTTTTTTTTTTTCCAAAAGGAAAAGAGGAAAGACTATTCTAAAATCACAGTGGACTCTGCTCAATCTCACAATTGCAGTTTGTTATATTATAATTTGTTCAATTTGGGGGCCATCTCAATACACTGTGACTTGCCTAATAATCTAACCAGTTGTGTCCCGGGCCATGGGCAGTTTCCACAGGAGTCCCAGTATGAGAGCCTTATTTTCATTTAGAAAGTCTACGGGACTTATAATTTATTTTGCTCCTAGGTGTCAAAGAAAGCTTGGCAGAGTCTCCACTGTATCGGCACTACCCCATGGCCCATCTGATGAAGAAGATGCGTAGGTTAGAGAAGGTCAACACCTTCCCTAGCTGGACAGGATGTGGCAGGCACATGACAACCGGAAATGCCTCCTGCCCTGCCCCCAATTCACACAAAGATAACTTGGTCAGATAAGCTGGCTGCCCAGAAGTGACTGAGTCACCAGAGGAGAAAGACGAGTGGGAGCTCAGGAAACTAAGAACCTAGGTTTAAGTCGTGGTACACACACACACACACACACACACACACACACACACACACACACAGGGCTTCGTGCATACTAAGTATCATACTACCAGTATTTATATGCATTATCTTAATTCATTTTGACCTCTCCCACAGGGTTGGTACTTTTATTTTCCCCACTTAACATATTAATGGACTTGTTCAAGTTCACACAGCTGGTAAAGTAGTCTGACAGTAACACTGCATCATTAACCCTCTGCTTGCTAGCTATGGAACTTCAGTGAGCCACCTAACCATGCTGAACCTGGGTTCTCCTCTGTAAAAATCTATACTAATAAAAGAGAAATATGCAAATTGATTGTACCTCTGAGACACCCATTAGCCAATCAGGAGTATGCAAATTAACCCAACAAAGATGGCAGGTTTATTTGCATATGCAGCAGGTTCCTGGGTGGTCAGGAGTAAAGCCAGGGGAACGAAGGCCTATTCTTGCAGGAATCTTCATGCAACGGTCCTCTAGTGGGTATAATAAAACCTATAAAATGTGCTTCCATAATTCATTTAATTGAGAATTAAATGAATATAAAGTATATAAAGTATTTACTGCACATATTTATCCTCCTTACCTAAGCTTTGGTTTGATTGTAGGTAAAATGCATATATAAGTGGGTTATTATGATGATTAAATGAGAGAACACATAAATGCTTTGGAAAACATTATTTGCTACAGGAAAGTCGTCATTCTTATTCTTAGATAAATTTTAAAGCATATATAGGAACACGTAGTTTAAGCTAAATATATAGTTTGGCATTTAACAAATGGGCAAAGATAAAAATGTTTGATATTATTCAATACATTGTATAGGGAATTAAGAGAAATGTGCTCACTCATACATTGCTTATGGATATGTAAATTGCCACATTCTCTAAGGAGATGAACTTGACATTTATCAAAATTGCAAATTTGCTGAAAATGTAAGTAAATATTCTTAGATCTAGTTTTTTCCAACTACATAAATGTGAAATATACAAGGCCACTTATTAAGCATCATCCATAGAAATTGAGGGGAAAAATGAAATAAACCTAAAGCTCCAATAAAAGGCTGGTTATATAAATGGACTTTATGCAACAGAACCATAAGTGGTTCTTTTCAGTCTCTTTATGTAGTGATGTGAAATAATTCCCAAGATGCATTGCTAAGCAGAAAAAAGAAAGGTGCAGAACAAAGTTTATATTATGCTACTATCCATGGTTGTGTGCAAGGGCACACCCACAAAAATACATATACCTATGTGTATACTTATTTCTGTATAGACAAATGCTGTCCAATAGAAATATAATGCAAGTTGCAAATGTGAGCCATATATGTAACTGAAATTTTAGTACCTACCAAAGAAGTCAAAAGAGACATGTAAAATGCATTTAAGAATATACAAAATATCACTTCAACAGGCAATCAATATAAAAATTATGACTGATCTATTTTACATGCTTTCTTTCACAAGCCATTTGAGATAGGGTGTGTGTTTTACATTTATAGCACATCTCAGTTTGGACTAACTGTATTTCAGATGCTCGATGCAGCTATGCACACAATAGCACATGTGGCAGGCAGCTACCTCACTGGATATCTCCAGTATACCCTGTTTCCCCGAAAATAAGACAGTGTCTTATATTAATTTTTGCTCCCAAAGATGCGCTAGGTCTTATTTTCAGGGGATGTCTTATTTTTCCATGAAGAAGAATACGGTACACATTTATTGTTAAATGAAAATAAAGGAAATTTATTACCTGTATACAGTACAGTAGTTGTCAACACAAACCAGACAAACTGTGAATCCTACAGTATCAAGATTTTACTCATTTATTCAATGACAATCATGTCATAATTTTCTGGAACATCATCATAACAATCCAATTCCTGAATTTCCTGGTGAATTTCTTGTGACTCCATTTCTTTCAGAATCAGTGGACCAAATCTCGCATGTTTAGCCTAGGGGAGGGGGGGGGGCTTATTTTCGGGGGAGGATGCCTTATATTTCACTCAGAAGGAAACCTGTAAGTAGGTCTTATTTTCGGAGGATGTCTTATTTTCGGGGAAACACGGTAGTTATCTTCACAGGAAATTGGTAGTTGTCTCTGCAAGGAAGAACCCATCTCTCTGGGGATGGGGGTAAAAGGAAGAAGGACTTTTCACTCTATACCTTTTCGTGCTTTCATAATTTCTTGCCTTGTGCATGTGTCACCTTTCCAGAATAAACGGAATAAAATAATTGTTACAGATTCTTTACAGTAACTTCTTATTCACTCTGGCAGGCGACAAGCAGGGACAGATGATTCATACAAGGTGAAGAGAATGATCAGCAATGAATGACTCCTTCCAATTCCTTTTACTCTTGCCATTGTGTTTTAAAGAATCTGTCTCGGGGAAGTGACTGTAGAGCCATGGTTTGCCACCGAGAGAATGGAGTTGACTTGGGAAATATTTCTACCCTATGGAAACCAGTCGAATTTAGAAATGTGTGTGTGTTTAACAGAGTTACACGGAGGAAGTGGAATGTACAGGGATCCTGCCTGGTGGGGATCCTCTCAAACATTCCAGCGTAGCTCACGGTAAGGCCTCTGGCAGGACACAGAGCAGGAAACCAGGGGGCACATGAAGGCAAAGGCAGGAAGAAAGGAGCAGGAAGGACAGGTGAAGAAAGATGAGGTTTCCACAAACAGGAAACAACCACATGGCCTCTCTGCCTCTTCAATCCTACGTGGAGAC